>NC_054596.1:31949784-33149784 GCF_004785595.1 Juglans microcarpa x Juglans regia | reverse complement strand
TGCATGACTCGCGGTGGAAATAAAAATAATATCTTCACTTTCGCACCAGAGACCCACGATGTTGGCATTGTTATGGGTTTGAGATGGAGATTTATGGTGGATATTTCTGCCATCCTCTCAATGGTTAGGAGATGGAGATTTTTTTTAGGTATTTGTGTCGTTAGCTTGATGGTTCTATGATGGGGATTTTTGGTAGAAATTTTTGTCGTGGACTTGATCGGATAGTGCTAGCGATCTAGTACACTTTACATGCACCCATGTAATCTGACCAATTTGATTGGGTGTCAGATATTTATGGAGATCGAGCACGATTCCTAGGCATGTAATTCAAGCAAAGTGCTCGTCGAACAGGTGCGAGATATTGTTGCTAGCCCTGGGCAGTGAGCACTTTTAAATTTTGCACACCCTAGGATTAGCACTTTTGCAAACAACACCTCATTGAATGTTTTGAGTGTTCACTCCTGGGAGTAACACTTCTTGGGGCAAGCTCTTTTGGCTGCCATTCGAGAGAAGCACTTGTTGCTCTCGATCAGGCACAATTCCCAAACGTTCAATGCAAGCAAGGTGCTCACCCA
Organism: Juglans microcarpa x Juglans regia; assembly: GCF_004785595.1. NCBI lineage: Eukaryota > Viridiplantae > Streptophyta > Magnoliopsida > Fagales > Juglandaceae > Juglans > Juglans microcarpa x Juglans regia. The sequence continues at coordinate 33,149,209 of NC_054596.1, read as the reverse complement.
ATAGGTGTGAGATGTTGTTGCTGTAAAATCTCAAGAATTCTACAGAAAGATGAATACACGAGATATCTTTTGTGTTGGCTTTCACATCTTAAGCTGTGCAGTTTTCCATTATATTTATAGTTGTACAATCGAACTTACAAGTGTATTATAAGGAAACGAATATGAGCAAAATAAGGAAACAATTAAATACACGTTTGTAGGAGAAAGTTACGCTAGTTGAATTATTTTGAAGTAGTAACAGAATGGATGGAGGGAAGAATTGGTGCAGATGCTCCTGAATTTTCTGCTGAAGATCCTGATGAAGATTCTGATAGTCTAACACCCCCCCTCGAATTAATGGGGTTATTACAAACCATTAATTTGCTCTTAAGATACTGAAAACGTTGGGCAGTTTGGCCTTTGGTGAAGACATCTGCTATTTGATCCACGGTTGAGACATGTTGGACTTTAACGTCATTGTTGCATACTTTCTCCCGAATAAAATGATAGTCAATCTCTACATGCTTCGTTCTTGCATGGAACACCGGATTTGAAGCGAGTGCAATTGCCCCAATGTTATTGCACCATATAGTTGGTATGTGGACTAGACCAATAGCCAATTCTTTGAAAGGCATTCTAAGCCAGTATACTTCATCTGTAGCGAGTGCCATTGAACGGTACTCGGCTTTGGCACTTGAACGAGAGACCACGTTTGTTTCTTAGAGCTCCAAGAAATCAGGTTCCTTCCCAGAAAAACTCCACAGCCGCTAGTAGACCTTCTGTCGTCTGGATTGCCTGCCCAATCCGAGTCGCAGTAGGTGTGTAATTGTAGAGGGGATGGTGTGTAGAATAGGCCATGGTTTACAGTGCCCTTTAAGTAGCGAAGAACTCGCTTCATAGCCTGCCAGTGTGGAGTTCTTGGCTGGTGCATATACTGACATAGCTGGTTAACAACATAAGAAATATCGGGACGTGTTAATGTGCAATATTGGAGTGCCCCAATAATTTGTCGATAAGTAGAAGGATCAGATATTAGTTCTCCTTCGGTACTGGACAGTTTGGTACTTGCCACCGTAGGCGATGCAAGTCGCTTGGCACCAGCCATCTTAGTCCGGTCTAAGAGATCACAAATGTACTTTGTTTGACGTAAATGCAGACCTTGTGAGCTCCTATCAGCCTCCACACCTAAAAAATAAGAAAGAGAACCAATATCCTTGACATGAAAAATTTTCTGCACATGTCGAATGATTTTGGTAATTTCTGAGGCGTCAGATCTTGTCACCAAAATATCGTCTACATATATTAAGACAAAAATTCTTATTTTCAGTATGTAGAGTAAACAAAGAGTAGTCATTGACTGATTCTTGAAAACCAAGCTCAATGAGTTGTTCTGATAATCTTCGAAACCAAGCTCTTGGGGCCTATTTAAGGCCATAAAGAGACTTCTGTAATTTGCAAACATAATTTGGTTTGGTCTCATCAACAAATCCTTTGGGCTGTTCCATAAACACCTCTTCATCTAGAAATCCATGTAGAAATGCATTTGAGACATCCAATTGTTAGATGGGCCAATGAAAATGAACTGCAATAGCCAAAACTAGTCGAATAGTAGTTGGCTTAATCACGGGTGAAAAAATTTCATAGTAGTCCACACCACTCTTTTGATCATACCCTTTGACCACGAGTCTGGCCTTAAAACTTTCAACACTGCCATCTGGTCTCCTCTTGATTTTGTATACCCATTTGTTTTTGACAATGTGTTTATCAGGTGGACAAAGACATAGAGACCAAGTCGCATTTTCCATCAATGCATCAAATTCTCTGCCCATTGCAGCACGCCATTGGGGATCCGAAACTGCTTGAGTGTAGGATGTTGGTTCAGGAGTGTCTAGTACTGCAAAAAAAGCTTGTAAAGGGTGTCTGGTACTATAGAACATTTTATAGTCAAGAAATGATTTTGGTCGAGAGTGACCTGTTTTGGAACGTGTTTGAATTTGGGTGAATGTAGGCTGGACAATTGGATTGTTGGAGATATTATCTGGTTCTTACAACAATAGTGGAGAAGGAGATATGGGTGGAATGACATTTGCTGGGTCAATGGGATTTTCAAAATGTAAAGTGGTAGGAGAATAATCATTGGATGCAGGAGGTGGGGATTGTTGTGTTGATGTCGCAAGAATCGACATTTGAATAGAAAGGATAGAAGGATCATTTTGAGGTTGTCCCGTTGCAGAAATATTAGATAATAAATTACTAGACATAACTGAGCTAGGAATTACTGTAGTAGGATTCGGCCTTCAAGATGTGGTGTGCTCGACTATTTCCTTAGTTGGGAAAGATAGCTCACTAAAGATCACATGTCGTGAGATGTACACCCTTTTAGTGGATAAGTCAAGACACCTATATCCTTTTTGATAGTTAGAATAGCCTAGGAAGATACACTTTTTACTTCGGAATGATAGCTTATGGTCATTATATGGTCTAAGGAGTGGATAGCAAGCGCATCCAAAAACACGTAAGTCCATATAAGTTGGCTCAGTTTTATGGAGTAAAAAATAAGATGTCATATTATCTAGGACTCTAGTAGGCAATCTATTTATTAAGAACACTGAAGTTAGGAACGCATCAACCCAATATTGTGGGGATAAATTTGATTGAGCTAAAAGTGTGAGCCCCATTTCTTGGATGTGTCTATGTTTCCTTTCAGCAATTCCATTTTGTTGAGAAGTGTGTGGGCAAGTCAACCTATGGTATATCCCTTGTGCAGTTAAAAAAGTTTTAAACTGGTTGGAAGTAAACTCTCCACCGTTATCTATTTGTATTTGCTTGATTGATGTTGAAAAAACATTTTCTGCAATTGTTTTAAATTTAACAAAAGTGGCAAACACATCAGATTTTCTATGCAAAGGATATAGCCAAGAATATCTCGAATAGTCGTCAATAAACAAAACATAGTAGGAACAACCTCCAGTTGATTGTACAGGGGAAACCCATACATTAGAGTGGATTAAAGCAAGAGGAACAGAAGACTGTCGGCTAGACTCTGGAAAAGGTAGTTTCTTAGCTTTGCCAAGTTGACAAGTTGAACAAAACTCTATTTTATTTGAAGGACCTTTGACAGAGAGTTTATTTGAATTAAACAAACTATCTAAATGACACTAGAGGGATGTCTTAGTCTTGAGTGCCAAGTCTCTGCATTAGCTTGAACCCCTATTGTTGTCGAAAGACATGTGAGGCTCTTATGAGAAGTCTTGGGCCCAACTAGTGGACATAGGCCGTTCTCAACCACACCTTGAAGTAGAATTCTGCTTGTCAGGTTCTCCTTCATGATAAAATCATTAGCAGTTAAGATAAAGTAACAATTATTATCTAAACAAAATTAGTTGATAGAGATAGGATTGGTGGTTGCTTGTGGGCAATGAAGAATTTTGTTTAGATGAAAATTTGAGTGTCCAAAGTTAAAAGTGGTAGAACCAGTATTTAGAACTTGCAGACCTGAACCATTTCCGACAGTTACAGTTTCTGATTCACAAAAGGGCTGCTGATGAGTGAGATTAGCTGCATCTGATGTAATATGAGCATTGGCGCTACTGTCCATGTACCAAACTTGATGATCAAAGGTGGCATTGGTCTTAGCCACCATTGCTGCGAGATCTTGAGGAGGGAACCGACTCTGATATGAATAGTCAAAACGGTGAAAACAATCAATAGCAGTATGGCCAGATTTATCACAAATTTGACAAACCGGTTGGTTGTTTGGGAGTTATGGAGGAGTAGATCTAGTCTGTTGGTGAGGTCGAGAGGTTGAAGAACCTGCATGCTGCATTTTTGTGGGAGGGATTGGTGGTCCTTTCTTTTTCACATAAGTAGGTGCCTTAGATTTGTTTGCAGCAAATGCAAAGTGAGTACCATCCGTGCCATAAACAGAGTGATTGACATCTAGAAGATTTTCATAGCCCAACAATTCGGCTTGAAAGTCTTCGAACGTGAAGTCAGTGTCACGAGATGCAAAATTAAAAGAGGTGACAAATGATGTGTATGATGATTGCAGGCCAACAAGGAGAAAGGAGATCAAGTCTTGATCATCCACAGCCTTACCAGCTGCTACCAATTGATCTGCAAGAATTTTGGCATTTTCAAGATACTCAAAATAGGATTTGGTACCTTGAGTCAATGTTTGAAGTTGACGTTTAAGATGGCAAATGCAGGAACGAGATTGAGAAGAAAAACGAGTCTGCAGAGCAATCCAAACTTGCTTAAAGGTTTCCAATCCATAAACAGTGGAAACAAGTTTTTCCGAAAGAGATGCAAGAATCCATCCAAGGAGACAAATATCTTTCTTCTGCCAAACAACATAGGCAGGATTTAGAGGCAAGATTTTTTGGAGGACAGGCTTTAGTACCATCAATGAAGCCAACTAAGTCGTGTCCTCGAAGAAGATTAAGAAACTACATTTTCCATGCCAAATAATTGTGGGAACCGTCTATCTTAACTGAAATAGTGGTGGTAGAGGGTGGAAGGATAGGGTCAGGGATAGAGGTGTCATTGGTGTTGGCCATTTGGATTATGCGGAAGTAGGAGAAAGGATCGTTTGGAGAAGCGTTAGCTTATAGTATTGGCTGATACCATGTAAAATCTCAAGAATTCTACAGAAAGATGAATACACGAGATATCTTTTGTGTTGGCTTTCACACCTTAAGCCGTGCAATTTTCCATTATATTTATAGCTGTACAATCGAACTTACAAGTGTATAATAAGGAAACGAATATGAGCAAAATAAGGAAACAATTAAATACACATTTGTAGGAGAAAGTTACGCTAGCTGAATTATTTTGAAGTAGTAACAGAATGGATGGAGGGAAGAATTGGTGCAGATGCTCCTGAATTTTCTGCTGAAGATCCTGATGAAGATTCTGATAGTCTAACAGTTGCTTGCCCCAGGACAAGCACTTTTACTCATTTAGGTCCAAGCACTTGTTGCTCACCCTGAGGTGCGAGCTCCCTATGCTCGTGCTCGAGCTAGCATAGAGTCGAATACTTTTGTGAGAAGTTTTGCTTGCCCTCCAGGTGGTGAGCGGTTTTGCTTGTTCATGCTCGAATGTGCAGAAATGCCTTGTTCGTGCCTAGGGAATGAGCACTTCTTCACTGTTATCACTCACCCTCCTGAATGCGAGGACTTTTGCTTATTTCTGAGCAAAGTGTGAGATATTGTTGCTAGCCCTTCATGAGAAGCACTTTGCTTGCCAAATGGCGAGTTGTTGGTTATCATCCAGGGGTGCGATCACTTTCGCTCGATTAGGTGTGAACACTTTCGCTCGAGTGAAACACACGCGCTCTCACGGTGCTGCTCACCAAAGGGGCAAGCATTGTTGCTTTTAGAGGGTATGAGTTTTGTCCTTGGAGTTCGAGTTCTCTTTGCTAGCCCTATGGACAAAGTACTCTTTGCTCGCATTCTAACCAAGTAATCTGACCAATTTAATCGGAGGTTTGATACTTATGGAGATTGGGTACACTTTAAGTGCTCTGGCTCCCACGTGACTTGACCAAGTTAATTAGACGTATGATACTTATAGAGATTAGGTATGCTTCAGTTTACATGCTCGGAAGCCGAGCTCCTACATGATCTGATCCATTCTATTTGATCAAGGGTTGGATCATATGCTCAAGATCCAAGCTCCCACGTGATCCTCCCACTAATGTAATTAGGGGCCAAGCTCCCACATGATCCGACCAGGTTATCCAACCAATTTGATCGAGGTCCAATACTTATGGAGATCGAGTATGGAGCGGAGCTTCCACGTGATCCAAGCAACTCGATCAGGGGTCAGATACATTTCAAGACTGGGGCTCCCACATGATCCCACTAATGTGATTGGGATTCGGATCACATTCTTGGGAGCCGAGCCCAGCTCTCACGTGATTCGATCAATTTGATTAGGGGTTGGATCACATGTTTGGGATCGGAGCTTCCATGTGATCCTACTTATTTGCGCTATCAAGGTGCTTCGCCAAACTATTCCTCTATAGATTCAATATTGGACGTAGTCGTGTATGAGCAATTATCTCCCATTGTATTTTCATAATATCAATTTTTAAAACATCTGTATACGAGAAACTGAGCACTTCCTCCAGCGATAGAACCACGTTGAGGTTAGAGGCCTGCCAAGAAAAAATTAATCATTATTATTTAAATTCAAATAAAATTTGATAAAAAATAATATTAATCTCAAAAAATTTAAAAACTTCTTAAAATCTTTTAAAAATATGAGAATTCTCTTCTAATCCCATCTAAAATTCTTGAGTCTTCTTTAAAGTATTTTTACATATTTTCTTAAAATTCATAATTTTTGCATTCAAAATATAAAATGAGTATACATACATAAAAAAATTTAAAAAATATACTACGAAAATTTAAAAATTAAAAACTTAAAAATATGAGTTAAAAAACATAATATACAATCTTAAAAATATTTCTTATAAATGGAAGGAATTTGAAATTAAATGAAGTCTATAAAAAATGAATAATAATTATAATATACACGTACACATGTATTGCAAGCACTCTTGTTGTTTCTTAGATCAGTATGCCCCGAAAGTAGAATTTCTGGTTCCGCGACTGCATCCTCGTACTGGTCGCTATGATATATAAATAAAACAGATCTCTCTACGGTTCTACCGTCGGGTCAGTTATTTCCTGCCCCTCCAATCCCCCGCCAATATCATCTCTCTGTCTCTCATTTCCCCATTTTTTAGGGTTAGGGCTTTCCTCTCTCCCTCTTCTACCGTGGTTCGAGCCATGCCGGTGAATCTGACGCCCAACGCTATCGCCTCCATAGAATCTGGTGATGTCAACGCCAAGCCACTGGTGCAGGTCCTGGATATCAAGCTTATTGGGAGCACGCAGGAGCGGTACCGTTTGCTGCTCTCCGACTCCGTTTCGACTCAGCACGCCATGCTGGCCACCCAGCTCAACGACCGAGTCAAGTCAGGCCGTGTCACGAAGGGCTCCGTCGTCCAGTTGATCGATTACATTTGCAGCCCCGTCCAGAACCGGAAGTTAGTATGCTTACTTATCATCCCCTATCGCCCTGGTTTAATATCTAATTAATTGATTATCGAATAAGTTGCCGTAGTTATTGCTATGGCATGAGCTGTGATTATCTACATGTGGTAGAAAAATTAGTTGTTTGTGCTTTGATTTTGTGAAATCTTCTCTTGTGAATGCTTTGAGAAGAAGAATCTTAAGCTCGAGGATATTCAGGACTTCATTTTTCAATTCTTCTAACGTATTTTTCGTTTTCGAGTAACTTAATGCATCAAAGATGCTAGACTTGTAAGTTGGGAAGCAGAATATTGTTATTGGTTGGGATTTTGTTGGTATGGGCCGCACATTTAGGTTTTGACATTAATTGCAAGTCATGGGAGCTTGAAGAAACTACACTTTAAGAAAACAAAAATTGAGAAGATTATTTTAGCTGCTACCTTAAGGTTTAAAGTCAATGATGAAAATTGCACTGTAGAGTTAGATATAAATAGAAAAGGGTTTAACAACATAAATTTAGAGAACCAGTTGAATGTTTTGTTTGATTGTTGTAACTTCTTTGATCAGACTTATTTAGCTTACTTTCATCTTTGAGTCAATGGAAGTGGGGGACAAAGGTAAGAGATTATTTATGCTCCAAACTATATGGAGGTTGGAGGGAAAAGGAAAATAGAAGTTCTAAAAGTAGTGAAACCTTTTGAACAATTGTTAAATGACTACTTGGTTGCTTTGCAATTTTATGACTATTTAGCTCAAGAATTGTTCTCTTTTGTTGATTGTCCTTTTGTGATTTCTCTCTCTCTCTCTCTCTCTCCCCTTTAAAAGTCTTGATTGAATTTTGAACTTCACTTTTTTGTGCAGAATAATTGTTGTGCTGAACATGGAAACTATTATACCAGACTGTGAGATAATTGGGAATCCAAAATCACTGACTGAATCTGGTTCAGCAGCTGAAAAACCATTGCCAAATAAGAATTTAGAGCACCCCACAAGGGTTGGTGGTAACCATTTCGGTGCCCAGAATCCTGGTAAAAATGTGCGAAGTTTCCCACCAACAGTTCAACCTCCATACCAGCCACCTCCAAATTACAGAAATCATGGTCCAATTCTGAAGAATGATGCACCAGCACGTATAATTCCTATTGCTGCTTTGAATCCTTACCAGGGTCGCTGGGCTATCAAGGCAAGAGTTACTGCAAAAGGGGACATCCGTCGTTACAACAATGCCCGGGGAGATGGGAAGGTGTTCTCTTTTGACCTCCTTGACTCTGATGGTGGAGAAATTCGTGCGACTTGCTTTAATGCCGTAGTTGACCGCTTCTATGATGCAATTGAGGTCGGTAAAGTCTATTTGATCTCAAAGGGTAGCTTAAAACCTGCACAGAAGAACTACAACCATTTGAAAAATGAGTGGGAGATATTTCTGGAGACAAGTTCGACTGTGGAGCTTTGCCCAGAGGAAGATGATTCTATACCAAAGCAGCAATTTTCCTTCAGGCCTATCAGTGAAATTGAGAGTGCTGACAACAACTCCATACTTGACATTATTGGTGTTGTGATATCTGTGAATCCGTCAGTGCCCATTCTGAGAAAGAATGGAATGGAGACTCAGAGAAGAATTTTGAATTTGAAGGATGGATCTGGCAGGAGTGTTGAGCTTACCCTTTGGGGAGAATTTTGCAACAGGGAAGGTCAAAAGCTGGAAGAGATGATCAATTCTGGGGGTTTTCCAGTATTAGTTGTCAAATCTGGGAAGGTTAATGACTTCAGTGGGAAATCGATAGGGACAATTTCTGCTACACAGCTCTTCATAAACCCAGATTTGCCTGAGGCTTCTGGCCTGAGAAATTGGTTTGATCGAGAGGGGAAAAATGCTGCTTCTGTGTCTATTTCTAGAGAAATTATGGCAGGAGGATCTAAGAATGAGATACGTAAAACAGTGTCACAGATCAAGGACGAGGGTCTTGGAAGATCAGATAAGCCTGATTGGATCACGGTGAAGGCAACCATATCTTTCATTAAAACGGATACTTTCTGTTACATGGCCTGCCCGTTGATGATTGGAGATAGACAGTGTAATAAGAAAGTTACAAAGTCAGGAAACACAAGATGGCTATGTGACAGGTGCAATCAGGAGTTTGAGGAGTGTGATTATAGATACCTTCTTCAAGCGCAAATTCAAGACCATTCGGGATTGACTTGGGTGACAGCTTTCCAGGAAACTGGGGAAGAGATCTTAGGTTGCTCGGCGAAGGAGTTGTACTTGTTGAAGTATGAAGAGCAAGATGACGAAAAGTTTGGAGGAATTATACGAAGCAGACTCTTCAGCCAGTATCTTTTCCGGCTTAAAATCAAAGAGGAACTATATGGTGATGAACAAAGGGTGAAGATTACTGTAGTTAAGGCGGATAGTGTGAGCTATTCTTCAGAGAGCAGATACACACTTGATCTGATTTCAAAGTTTACTAAATAGTGAATTGTTCCAAACCAAAGTAATTGCTTCAAGATGCAGAGGTTTTCTTTCTGCCAAGATGATTGATTACTTAGTGGACAAGCTAACACTGGAACTTAGCTTTTCTATAAATAAATATCAGCAGATACGAATTTGTATATGCCCTCTAAAGTATAAACCCAGGATGGGAACTGGTACTTCTACATACTCCAGAATTGAGTTTCATTCCTTTTCCACTTTACTTATTATAATGATTTAGCTGTCTATACGTTGTGTTGGTCTTTTAAACCTACACTGGGAATTGATGTTGAATTCAAAAAAAAAACTATATGAAGTTTTCCAATTTATACATTCTGGAGGATGATGTTAATTCACATTCAGAGTTGTCTGCTGTAATTTCATTGCATGTAGTTCACTACTGTTTACTTCTGAGGGCTTGTTGGTTCGAATTGGGATTCTATGAAACAAGCGTGCCAAATTTTGGATCTGTTGCTGACGGCAATAAATGGGACATTAGCTGGTTTTGCTATCTTTGGGAGCAATGTATGCATCAGATCTTTGTATAACTTATCTATTTGTCTCTTGGGTGAGAACTAGGAAGGAAAGTGAAATTTCAGAACTCAGTTTCCGGCCAAATTATAGCTGAAAGAATCACATATTACACATACAACACAGAAATCATCACTAGAAGTAGCATTAAACAGGCAAATGAAAATTAAATTCCATCCTTGGAATTGCTCTCTCAGCTCCTTTTCACTGGGTCAAAGTTAGAAACACCAATGACAGCACCAATAATGACAACAAGCACAACTCCGCCAGCTGCAATGCTGAGCAAGAAGTTCTTGAGCGACGGAGAGACCCCAGATGCAGCCTCAGCCACCTCCGGTATCATCATGGAAGCCGTCAGTGCAGCTGCAGTGAGCCCCGTGACTGCCTTCTCCTTCATGGAAGCCCTCACTTGAACCCTCCCACTTGATTTTGATGCAACAGCCTTTGAGTGCCTCACTGGAAGTGGCTTCATGAAGGCCTCTGAGGTTGGAACCCTCTGTCGGCTCGCATTGTTCAATGGCATTGCCATTGAGACTGCCGAAGTAGAAGCCATATTCACACTCTTTAGCTCTCTTCCTTCCCTCTCTGCACCCAACTGCTTCTTTATGTGAAAAACTATACAGATAAATTGAGTATATGGTTTTGGTATTGAGTTTTTGTTGTTGAGAGGGAATGGATGGACTAAAGAGAGGTTGTGGAGGGAGGAGGTGATGAGAGGTGAAAATATTTGTCATCTGTATCTCTATCCGACGTGGCACCTTCTCCATTCGACATCATTGGATAAGGTTATCAACAGACATGTTTGTTTGTCCCTTAGTATTGAGTTAATTAGAAAATTCCAAGGGGCAATATCTTGTATGGGAAACTGTATCCTTAATTGATGTTCTGATTTCTTAGGAGTCAGAGAATCGACCAAAGAGGAAGAGTCTGGTGAGTTGAGTTGTATGTATGATCTACACTGTATTTATATACCAATTGGCTAAACTTCCCCAAGAGGAATATGGTTTATTTTGTTGGCCTTCAAAGGAATTAGAAAGGTGGAAATACTTTGTGTTTAGCCTTGGGGAATGGCAGTCTAAGCAGCTTAAAATAGTGGGACTTTCTCCATTAAGGCTGTGTTTGCTTCGATGTAAAATAAGGAAAATTAAAAGAAAAATGTGTTCAAATGAAAATATTTTTCCCAAAATTATTTTTCAATAACTCAATCACATCAATGCTCTTTTCCTTTCATCAGGCCAGAGAGCAGTTTTTATTCGTTTTACTTAAAGTAAAGTAAAAACTGAGATCCAGCTTGAATCATCTTACTTGAGATGAATTGCCGCAAACCAACGGAAGGGGAAAAAATAATAATAATAATAAATTAAAAAAAAAATTGCTCTTTGCTTTACAAAATAATGAAACGTTCTGCATCCTCCTCATTTGCACCTGTTCTCAACAAAGGGAAGAAGAAACATTTAAAATTAGTAACAAACATACAAGTTCATTAATCCAAAAATTTTAGTGATGACATTTACTTAGAAAATCTTGCAAAGATTAACTTGTAAATCTACTTTCAAATTTTAACATATGGCCATCATGAGAGTAATAAGAATTTGTACACTATGCCATGTTGATTTTTGAAGGGGTTCGACTTACTTTGTTCATGATTAAGTCTTGAATCTAGAGTACTTTGGATTATTGGATTGTTTTGCCTTTGTATTCTTCCACATCTATTGTGAACTTTATTTTTCGATATGTTCGTAGAGTTTATTAACCTCCTACATACTCGTTTGGGGAGTGAGATGAGATGAAAATTTTGTAAATAGTAATAAGATAGTTTGTGAATAGTAGTAAGATAGTTTGAATTGAGTATAGTTTGTGAATAGTAGTAAGATAGTTTGAATTGAGTATTTTTTGGGTTCTAGAAAAGGAGAGAGAAAAAGTTGAATAAAAAATATTATAAAGTTAAAATATTGTTAGAATATAGTCTTATAATATTATTTTTGTTTGAAAATTTGAAAAAGTTGAATTGTTTTTTATTTTTTGTTTGAAAGTTTGGGAAAGTTGTAATGATTAGTTTGAAAAAGTTGTGATGATTAGTTTGAAAATTTTGTATTTGAATTATGTTTGGGAATGAGATGAGATGAGAGATGAGAATTTTGGGATGAGATCTATTTCCAAACAACTAAGTCTTAGCTTCAGGAGTTGTTCATGTTGATTTCATATATACCACAGGACTTTTCTCAGTTTAATAAAATTGCTACTTTTTTATCAAGAAAAAAATGTAAATCATCCACAGCCATGGAATATTTTCCCCCGAATTAGTGACTCTACTTGTTCTTATCCCGGGTATCAGAAATTTTGAAACTCCGATGCAAGTAACCACGCATGCCAAGCTAAGAAAATCAGAGCAGAAACTCACCTACTTGCAGCAGAGGAATGATTTTGCACAAAGAGAGATGATCACCGCACAGGTTGAAATGCTGGGGGGGCTGTCCCAACATATCTGAGGAGAACTTCTTGAGGCAGCAGTTGATATTTAATACCAAGCTCCTCAAAAATTCTCTTCAGCTCTAAGACAAGTTCAGATCTCCGGCTGCTCTTATCCCCATAGTTCTGAAAGTTTATGGTGTGTGTGACATACAGACCCATTCTCATCTTGTTTACATCCTCAATCTCCTTAACCAACACACTGTGGCCAGGACGCCAGTGTTGAGGCTTGCTCTCCAAGTACCTGAATTTTCAGGAAAGCCATCTCTATTAAATGAAGTACCTAAATAATACCAGAAATGGAAACAAAACATGATTCAGAAATTGAGCTGCACTAACAGTATTGAAAAATCATTAGCTCGTCATTATAGTTGGCTGATCTAAAAGACTCTGCTACCAATGACTCCTCCTACTTGCTAGACAATGCAGAGGACATACCCTTCATACTGCTAACACGGTAATATTTGATATGCGAGAGAAATTAAAATCTTACCATGTTAGTGGATGGAGGGTGTGCTCCATACTGGCTTACAAATATAATTTTTCCTTCTCAACATATTATAAACAGGAAGATGAGCACCCACTTCACAAAAAGAAGGATTGCCATAATATAGAAGGTAAAAGGAGGAGAAACCATAAATAAATTACTCTTGCTCGAAATTAATTTTTCTATGTTCCAGACCCAAGAGAACCCACTTATGCATGCTTTAATACCAGTGTTATCAGAAACTTGCTCAACCACTGGTTAAAGTGAAAAGACCATGAACCCAACTCTAAATTTGAATTATACTGTCCAAGCAATCAATCAGGATAAAACCACGAAAAACAGCGGAATTTTTAGCAATCCATCTAACCTTCACAGTTTAATTCAGTCATATGGTCCGTATCTATCAATGAATACAAATTTATGTTACATATATATGTACATATGAAGCATTTCTTTATTGAAGCACATTTGAAAAACGTTATGAATCTTAAACCTATCTTTTAGCAATGTTATTACAAACACGAAATATCCAAATACTTTGTTTTTGAACCCGCAGCTCAACCAACTGTTAAACCAGTGAACCAATATATTGACTCCTTGGATAGTTCAATCCAAGATTCAGTTTTGATAGCTATGCAATCTGTATGCAGAATAATCATTTTTTAAGCATATGCCAGCTGCCAATTTCTGGCAGTCTGTATGTAGAAGAATCAAGCATGATAATGCAGCATACTTAAAGACAATTGGAGCAACTTACACTTTTATTTTTGCTTTGAAAGCTCCAATACTCTCAATTGAAGTAGATACATCAATAGCAAATTCGACAGAATCACTCATTTCAGGGCTCCTATAAAAGTTGCTGATGGGTTTGGTAGCCAGAACTGAATTTGGATAGATTATTTTCTCATTGTCATATCTCAAGAGGATTGTCGTCATAATGTTCACTTCTTCAACAACCATCTGTGAGACATTAATGTGTAAGGCAAAGTGACCAAGATCTAATAGAATTTGTTTTGTTCTCAGGATTAGGGAGTTACCTGCACTCCATCAACAACAATACGATCCCCTACATCAAATGGGTGCATCACAAATACAAATATGATGGCTTCAAACACAGTCTTGGCAGTGTTACCAAATACAAACGCCAAAACAAGAAGTTGAGATGAAATGAAGACGAGAATTTGGGTTGTTAAAAATCCCATCAATAGTAACCACACAATGAGGGCCACAATAAGCACAATGGCTGAAACAAGCTTGTTCAATTCGTCTATGGCTGTTTTCGTATCATTCAAGGAATGTAACAGTGATTTGCGTTCTAGGTAAACATTCACCTGCAAACAAGAATGATGTTTTAAGAGCCACGATTGAAATTTTTCCACGAGTTTCAATTTGATTATTGTGAAATAGAATACAAGCATCAAGCTCTTAATGATGCTCACAACCTGTAAAATATGAAGTCACATTGGAGGGTAGGGTCTGAGTTACAACCACAAGTGCCTAAGAACTTGATGGACAAAAATACTCAAATGAATTTTTGGAGCTATATACTCAAATGAATTTTTGGAGCTATACAAGGATACCGTTTGGTGTATTTGGATAAATGTAAAATACTTTGACTTTATCTATAATTATTTTGAGTTTATCTAGAAGTTATTAGGAAGTGTTTTAGATAAGTCAAGAGTGTGAAAATCAAGTTACAAGGGTTTTGTAATTATCTAGAGAAGAGTTTGAATGGGAAACTGCTATTGCTGAGAAGATTAAGTGCCAGGTGTCAGCATCCCGTTAGAAGAGTCCCTTGCGACAGAGTCACTCTCTGTCAACAGAATCTTACTGCAATTCAAACAGCTTTCATATTGTTTATTTAATGGATCCTATTGATTAGGATCTGTATAGATTCAGTTCTGGATATTTTTTAGAGCACTTTCCAGAATATATTTTGATGAGAAAATTTTTTGTAGAATTTTCATATTGTTTCTCTTAAAGAGTGTGATCGTTGATTCAAGATTGAGATAGCATAATCGTGATTAAGCCACTGGAGTTCCAAGAGAAAAGTCAATGTTTAAAGATCGTCAAAGGTTCTAGTTGTCGTTGCTACTGCAGTAGAGACAAACGGGTCGTTTGTCTGGTCAAGTAAAAGTGTCAATTAACAAAAGTTTTGTAATTGAAACTTGTTTGTAACTGATTTTCAAATAATAAAATTAATTTTTCTGAGTTTGGCTGTCCCGTAGGGTTTTATGATTTTATCTTTAAAGGATTTTCTTTCGTTACCAATCTTGGTGTTTTGCAATTTATTTACTTTATGTTATTGCTTTATTATTAAATAACTGCATGATTGACAACTAACCAATTTGTTGAGTGAATTGGTAGAACATTGTGCTACTATACAAGGATACTTAGGTAATTTCAAAAGATTTGTACACACAACTCCGAAATGACGTCAGCATGCACATAATCATCAAGAGGTGTATAAGGAGAAATTAAACAATCTCAAATATCATTAGGAAGGACCCTGTAGAGTGATATGAAAAACAAATTTGATAAAGAACTTACCAGCCAGTTCTTTAAATTTTTTCTCTTGATCTTTCCTGTTTCCACTGCTCCTTGAATCAGTGGTAGCATATTATCCACCTCCTCCTTTTTCATGAAGCGCAAGAGGTCCTCCTCATCAATGTACCTGTAGACAACAATTTCAACAGTGAAAATAAAATCTTGGGTGGGGGGAAGCGGGCAGAAAATTGTAGAAGCTTTCAGAAAATGACATTCTCACTTGCTTCCAGGCTTAGCCACATTATTGAAAATCCGATAAGCAGCGGCCTTTGCTTCCCACTCACTAGTGATCTCCTCGTCTTTCTGCTCACCCTCATCATCATCCACACTATCAAGTGTGTTTGAGATGGTAGTAAGTCCAGAACCCCTTATGACACTAATCAACCCTTTCATGGTCCAAGCAGAAACTTTCTCTTGTTTCATTTTCTTGAGCTTGTCTACATCAATCACCTCTTCTTTTCCCCCTTCTTTTCCCTCATTTTTTTCTTTCTTCAAGTTCGTGAAACTCAAACGCCCCGAACTTGCCGAGCACCCAACTTTTTCTGCTATCTCCATCAAAGGAGGTCCCGAAAGGGTCCTAAGAATATACTGATGAAATATCGATACTTGAATCCGGTCAAAGAATCTCGCGCTTTGGAAAGAAATACCCAGTAACTTCACTAACAGACTCTTTCCAAGCCATATAGCTGCCCCAATAACGCAAGCAGCAAGAGACCTGGTAATATAATTCAGAACTCGAGAAGTTTCCTCGGATCTCTCTACTCCCCTGTCGAACAACAATCCCCATGCTAATAGAACTAAACTCAACCAAATGAAAATCTGGGCATTCCTCTGCAACCCGTACACAAAATACAAAACCTTTTTTTTAAGCAAGAAGTTCATTTCAATCAAGAAAACCAAAACATTAATGAACCATTGAGTGACCAATCTACCACAGAAGATTACCAACACCAGCACACCCCATTTCCACAAATACAGATCCCAAAGCTCACCGTTTTGCAATTTCTCAATAGTTAAGCTCGCAATCAAAAACCCCATGATACACACAAATGCAGTCCACTCGAGCAAAACCGTCGTTTTAAGCTTCTTACCCATTTTCTCGCCCACTTTAAGATTGGCCGACTTGTAAACTTCCTCATCATCTTCCTCCTCTGGTCCCGGCGACCCGATCAACGGCGTTCTGGGAGTGATCGGTGCCGATTTCAAGGTATCCCTTGGAGTAGTAGCACTGACTTTGTGACTTGGGGAAGCCACATTCGGCGAGTTCCGATTGGAGAAAGTTGCATCCGCTTTCTTCGAGTCTAAATTGGCCTTGCCAGCATACGCTGGCTCCACCAATCTCGACTTGGGCTTGGAGAAAGCCGACCGCGCAAGCGATTTTCTATGCATCAAGGTGTCCGTTGGGATCTTCGGAGGCTTGAGAATCGGACTCGGTAAAGGAGAAGACGGGCTTGTAAATGTGGACATTTGAACTCGGTTCTTAAGGTCGTCGAGCTCTTTTGGCTCAACATTTGTATCACTAACCCGTTTCGGCGAAGACCCAAGCGGAGAATTCCTTGAGAAAGAGTAGGTGCTGCTTTCGCTAAATGCAGAGCCTTTGGAATCTCTGCTTTCTTTCCTCGTAACGTAAGTTTCTTCGGTACCCCGAATCTGCAAAACAATCTCGTTTGTTCCTTTCTTCTCCACCACGCCTTTTCCTCCTTCCATGTAAAGAGTTTTCCCTGCCCGGTACTGTTGCAAGTTCTAATATTTTTATGCCCAGAATTCCAGTCCCTGAGCTTCTTTATTTCAATTTTCCCGAAGACGAAGGGAATTTTCCTTTCCCCGAATACAACAGAACAAAAAACAGGGGAAAAAGTCTCAAATCCTGGACTACAAGAAGTTAAGAGGAAGCATAATGGCCTGGATGGCTTGGGTAGCTGAAAAGAGGAGCAGACTTGTTTATGGAGTAAACAGCTTCAGGTGCGGTCACAGACTCCCAACGCAGTGTTATTTAACTTATAATATAAAAGAAAGAAAGAAAACGTGGGCTGAGTTTGGCGCCCAAAATAGTTGACTGAAACACAGGTACGGAAGAATATCTGCAGTCTGCACTGTCTTCTTGCCAACCTCCACCTCCTCCATGAACAAGTGTTCTCAACTTTTGAGCTATTCAAATTAAGAAATAAATAAAAAAAAAAAATGTATCATTTCTAATTAAGTTTTGCATTACATTAATCACTATTTATTTTCAAATTCTATATTAATAACTTTCTTTTATTTTTTAAATAAGACGTGGGATAGGGAATAGTAATTAATAAAAATAATTATTTTTTCTAATTATTAAGAGAGATTAGGGATATTTATATAGATTATCTCCATAATAATATTTACATAATATTTTGATATTATTCAAAATTTATTTTTAATAAATACTGTAATACCTATCTATTTTATCTTTGTCTCAAAAAAACTTCAAATTCAAGCAAAAACTCCAAATTATAGTCAAATTTTGAGACATTGTTTCTTAGAGTTGGATCAATTAATGTGATCTAACGTCCAGCTAATAAGGATTGCTACTTTTGTAGTTATTGTTACCCTAAAGGTCCAAAATATCAACATCTAAATATAGCATTTTAGTTTCGTTGTCAATATCCTCGTCATAGTTTTATATCTTCGTCAAATTATTACAACTTTGTATGCATTATTAAAGAGTTCCTTTGAAAAAAAATTCTTATTCTATTATTAGATCGATGTCTAAAGTATATTTATATTATTTATATAATAAAATTTTATTTTTTTAAAATTTATTTTTAAAATCAAATTATTTTATATAAACACTTTATTAAGATCCCGTTTAGATACAGAAACGGTTTCATATCATCTCATCATTACTATTTTATAAAATTCTCACATAAAATATAATAAATAATTTAACTTTTTCAAAATTTAAAATAATAATAATATTAAAAAATAATATTCTAATAATATTTTATTTAACTTTTAATTTTCATCTAAAACCATCTTATCTCATTATGTGAACAGAACCTAAGTTTGCTTTACACACCGAATTGTTTCTATTCATATAGATGCTAATTTTACAAGGATAAAAACATGTTTGTGCTTGGAGCATGTGAAAATAAAAATTAAAAACGTGTGGCTGCGGACCTGTTTTGGCCATGACTTTTTTTAAAATTAAATAATGTTGGAGCATGTGAAAATAAATGTTAAATAATGAACATGCTTTTGAAATGTTGAGGTGGGGCCAATGTACAAGTATTGCTTTGTAATATCTAGTTGGACATATGAATTCATGAATTATAAATCATCATATCATAGAGCTGCTCAATTATTGCATTCCCTAAACAATTTCTTTTAGGATCATCTTGAACAACATCCAAACTTCTACTTCTTTCTTCCCAAAAATGGAAGCTAGCTAGACGTTTTTAAATCTTTGAGAAATTTTTTAGAGATGGTTTTTGTGAAAATAAATGTTTTAATCATAAAAAAAAATTATAAAAATAAATTCACAAACTGACATGATTTGATATAAAATATTTGATTGTAAATATACTTTTATTACAAAATAGATCTAATATATCTCATATGAAATAATGTCACTTTATTAGTATAGTTTTGTGAGCCTCTCTTTGTCAAAACACAAAATTTGTTTTAGATATGTTTTATTATAATTGGAAAAGGTAGTGGAGTTTATTGAAATGATATTTAGAGAACTTTTTTTAGTTCTTTTGAATGTTTAGATTTTTTTTTTTTTTCTCAAGTCACGAAAAGACATGTAAGTAGATGAAAATGATTTTTGATTGATGAAATCATTGTGTAGATGATGAAGAATATTTGCATCACAAATTAAGAGGTCTATCATCCTTTCACTATATATATATATAATATAATATTAAAATATTTTAATCACAAAAATATTATAAAAAAATAAAATAATATTACTGTATATTTTTCCACTTTGAATACATTCTTTGGGTGGTGTTACTCCCACCGTTGGGAGCTCCTGCTAGTTGTTTTCTGCTTTTTTTATTTTTTTTTCATGTATTTTTTAACAATTGTAATGTGGCGCCCCCAATCTCCCTTATATAAATACACAGGGATCGAGACGCCAGGATGGTGACAACACGGTCACGCATCCCAACGAAGTGCCAGTGTGTGTACATGCAACAGTGTTCAAATAAAATAACGCAGCGGATAGTCAACTAAGTACCAGAATTTAATTACAATCAAACATCAGTAAAGATTTAAATAGCAGTTATACAGTCATCCATAAAATAATTTACAATAGTTTTAAAAGCTACAAACGAGTGATCCCAGATCACTCCTCAGGCGGAGCCGTCTCCTCAGGCTCGCCCTCCTCCTCCTCATCAGCATCAAAATCTGCGACACCACAAAATGGTCTCGCAGGTAAGTATAACCCAAACAACAACGTAATACAAAATGCATTAAATGCAACTAACATGCATGCACATGAAAACATGCATTTTTTCCACAAAACATCATTTTTCCGAAAATGATAAATTCCAACACACACCAAAATTTCATTTTGATCCAAATTATCCGTAAAACATTTTTCCAGAAAATGATTTACCCAAAAATCAACTCGCACTATTTTCCCAGAAAATAGTGCATTAATACCAAATGCACCATGCATTATTTCCATATGCACCATGGTCTCCCCTATGGACCATCCGCACGTCCTGGCTTCGCAGCGGTGCTCAGTTCCGCGCCAAGCGCGTACATGGCCAAGCACCCACACTACGCAACGAGCGATGCCCAGTTCCGCGCCCAGCGCGTACGTGGCCAGACATCCTCTAGTCCCCGCCAGCAGAAGGACCACGGAGTCGGCACGAGACCATCTCGTCCGATCCCATTGTCGCCCGGCGACAATCCAGGGGACGTTACTCAGTATATTCTGCTCCCGAGTAACCAGAGGAGCTCCACCGAGTTAATGCCCCATCTCGGCTTGGGGTTGTGATACACACGCACCAAAAATATTCACACATAAAATCATAGCTTTTCAAAACACATGAACATGAATGCAATACACGAAAACCCAGTTTTCTTTTACAAACATGATCATGCATAAAATGATGAAATGCACATGTACCAACACAACATCCAAACCAACAAATACCAATCCAATCAAATCCAACCAAACAACTCCAATCACAAATCCATCCGACCCCCGAACTCCTCGGACTCAGTCCGGCATGCCAAAAATACAGTGAAATGGATTAGTGCAAAAATACATTTAAATTACGAAAGTTCTTTGGAGAAATACTTACAGTGCAATATAATAATTTTCTGAGGATCACGAAGTTGAAAAAGGCGACGTTTGAGCAACACCACAGTGTAAAATACACTGTGGCCGTGGGTCACAATTACCAACTTTTCAACGAGGACAAACGAAGACCTAAGATTGATAGGGTAGGGCCTAGGGAGGTCGGTGAAGCTAGTGGTGGTGGTGGTTTGCCGTGGGTGGCGGCGCAAGGGGTGGTTTTAGGCCAAAAAAGTGCAAATCGGAGATGGACTTGGTGGGGCTTCACCGGTGACGGATCGGAGCTGGGGTTGGGTCCAATGGGTTGCCAAGAGGCCGGGGATGAAGTGGTAGGAAGATGGTGGCCGGAGGTAGCGCGACGGCGGCGCAATGGAGGAAAGTGTGCCGCGGCGTCGTGGGTTTCGTGGGTTTCGTGCAGGCTAACGGCGGCACGAACAGCGGTGATATTGGTGGGGTAGGACGGCCGGCGGCTGGGGAATCTAATGGGCTGGGCGGTGGCGACCACCGCCGGCGGACGGCGGCACTGGGAGTGGACGATGGAACGGGCGGAGGAGAGGAGAGGAGAGAGAGATCGCGCGGGAGAAGAAAAAAAAATAAGGAGAAAAAGAAAAAAGAGGAAAAGAAAAGGAGAGGAAAGAAAAAGAGGGAAAAAGAAATGAGGTCCAATCCTCATAACTTGGGTCACGAAAATGATCCAACGGAAACGATTTTGAAACTACAAGTTAAATAAAATAATTTAAACGTAATGGTAAAGTCAAATTGAAATAATTAAATCCCACGGTAATTAATTTAAATATTAAAAGCAATTTAAATGCATAATAATAAATAAATATTTGGAAAGCACATAAAAATAATTTTCACCAAATAAAAATCATAGAAATAAACTCACTAAAATCCAACCAATTTTAAAATAAGAGAAATTATTTTAATTACATAAAAATAATTCCTTCAGTAAAAATACACTAAAATACGGGGTGTTACATCCTCCCCCCCTTAAAAAAAATTTCGTCCACGAAATTGGCAAGGTCAAATATTGCACCAAGACAAGATCAAGATTCAACCAAGAGAATACTTAGAACATACCGTCAAAATCAATCAAACAAGTATGGATATTGCTCCCTCATGTCGGCCTCTCTCTCCCAAGAGAAATCTTGAGCCAACGGATCACCCCATGCCACTTTCACCATAGGTATTATCTTGGACCTTAACTCTTGCTCTTTCCAATCTACGATCTGGGTCGGGGCAACTTCATAAGTAAGGTTGGGCCGCAGTTGAATGCGTTCGGGATCCACAAAACGTGGCTCTTGCTGTCCAAAACTCCTCTTCAATGAGGACACATGAAACACGTCATGAACATCTCCAAAATAATCTGGCAAGGCAACTCTATAAGCAACAAGCCCAACCTTCTCTACGATCTGAAAAGGGCCAATGTATCTTGGACTAAGCTTTCCTTTCTTACCAAAGCGCTTAACGCCTTTCATAGGAGAGACTTTAAGATAAACCCAATCTCCTTCTTCAAAGGATAAGTCTCTTCTTCTTGTATCTGCATAACTTTTCTGGCGACTTTGCGCTTCAGTCATCTTCTTCCTGATAAACTGAACTTGATCCTTCATTTCTTGAATTAACTCAGGCCCAAGCAATTTGTTCTCGCCAACTTCATCCCAACATAAAGGCGATCTGCACTTCCGTCCATATAAGGCTTCATACGGGGCCATCTGGATGGAGGAATGAAAACTGTTATTATAAGAGAACTCAATAAGTGGTAAGTGATTCTCCCAACTTCCCTGGAATTCCATGACACAAGACCGCAACATATCCTCCAGAGTCTGAATAGTACGCTCTGATTGGCCGTCTGTTTGGGGGTGATACGCCGAACTAAACTTCAATTTAGTGCCTAATGCCGCCTGCAAACTCTTCCAGAAATGGGACGTGAATCGCGGGTCCCGATCTGACACAATACTCTTGGGTATTCCATGCAAACGCACTATCTCCTTGACATATAACCGAGTCAACTTACCCAACGAGTCAGTATTATTAACAGGCAAGAAATGGGCACTCTTGGTCAACCGATCCACAATCACCCAAATGGAGTTCTTCCCACTAGGAGTCCTCGGCAACCCTACCACAAAATCCATAGAAATATCATCCCACTTCCATTCCGGAATAGGGAGAGGTTGGAGTCTACCAGCAGGTCTCTGATGTTCAGCCTTCACCTGTCGGCATGTGTCACATTTCTCAATAAACAGGGCGATGTCCGACTTCATTCCTTCCCACCAGAAATTCTTCTTTAAATCCCTATACATCTTTGTGCTTCCTGGATGAACCGAATAAGGAGCTGCATGAGCTTCTGCTAAAATTCGCTCTTTAAATTCAGAGTCTCGGGGAATCACTCTACGATCCCGAAACCTAAGAATGCCATCCTTATCCAAGCTGTAATGCAAGGGTCCTCTAGACTTTCTGACTCTTTTCCTGATAGCCAACAGATTAGGGTCCTTTCTTTGAAGAGTCTTTAATTCATCAAAATCCACTACTCGGACATCCAAGACTGAAGATAATAATTCTTCTTGCTGTGAACTCTCGATAAGAAGTCTCCTCATTCCACAAAGGAGAGAGTCCACATCTGAAGATTCCGCTTCATCCACTTGTTGTGACTTCCTACTCAAGGCATCAGCGACTAAATTTGCCTTTCCTGGATGATACTTGATTTCACACTGATAGTCGCTAATTAGCTCTAACCACCGTCTCTGCCTCATGTTTAGATTCTTCTGAGTAAACAGATGCTTCAAACTCTTGTGATCAGTATAAACTTCACAGGCTTCGCCATACAGATAATGCCGCCAGATCTTAAGCGCAAAAACTATTGCCGCCAACTCCAAATCATGCGTGGGATAATTCCTTTCATGAATCTTCAGCTGACGAGATGCATAAGCAACAACCCGTCCCTCTTGCATAAGAACGCATCCCAACCCGAATTTGGATGCATCACTGAAAATCACAAATGGCTTGTGTGGCTCCGGAAGTGCCAAAATAGGTGCCGTTGTCAATCTTCTCTTCAACTCTTGAAAACTTCTCTCACATTTGTCAGACCATACAAACTCAGTATTCTTCCTAGTCAAGGCAGTGAGAGGTCCTGATAGCCGAGAAAAACCTTCCACAAATCTTCGATAGTAACCGGCAAGTCCCAAGAAACTTCGTATCTCACGAACTGTTGAAGGGCGAGGCCACGACAAAACAGCTTCTACTTTACTAGGATCTACAGCCACCCCCTCTTGAGAAAATCACATGTCCAAGAAACTTAACTTCTTCTAACCAGAATTCACACTTGCTCAACTTAGCGTACAATTGATGTTCTCTTAATTTCCCAAGTGCCAGGCGAAGGTGACAAGCATGCTCTTCCAAATCTCGAGAATAAATCAAAATGTCGTCGAGAAACACCACCACAAAAGAATCCAAGAAAGGCCGAAACACCCTATTCATTAAATCCATAAAAGCAGCAGGGGCATTAGCTAACCCAAAAGACATCACCTTAAATTCATAATGCCCATACCTCGTCCTGAAAGCAGTCTTGGGCACGTCCTTATCTCTTATTCTCAACTGATAGTACCCTGACCTCAAATCAATCTTCGAAAAGATAGCCGCTCCCTGAAGTTGGTCAAACAAATCATCAATTCTTGGTAGAGGATACTTGTTCTTAATAGTCACTTTGTTAAGCTCCCGATAATCTATACACATTCAGAGAGTACCATCTTTCTTCTTGACAAACAACACGGGCGCTCCCCACGGTGAAGTACTAGGCTGAATAAATCCCTTGTCGACCATTTCTTGCAATTGAGTCTTCAACTCTTTTAATTCAGCCGGTGCCATGCGATAAGGTGCTTTATGCACAGGAGCCGCACCAGGTTCCAAATCAATAACAAATTCCATATCGCGAACGGGAGGCAATCCGGGCAAATCATCTACAAACACATCAGGAAACTCGCCCACAACTGGAATATCTACTAACGACTTCTTCTCAGATGACGTAGACTCAACTTGGACCAAAAAAGCATCTGCTCCACGAGCTATATCTCTCCTAGCTTGAATTGCTGATATAATTGTTGGTTTTGCCTTCAACTTACTTCCCGCGAATTCCACATAATCATCATCCGAGAGTTGAAAACCAATTACCCGACTTCTACAATCAATATTTGCTGAATATCGATATAGCCAGTCCATTCCCAAAATTATATCAAATCCCAGTAACTTGAATACAATCAAATCTGCATCCAGCGTCCTCCCTCCAAAATCCAAAGGACAGCCCAAAGCAACTTTAGAGCACCACACCATTTCACCATTTGGAAGTGCCACTACTAGAGTTTGCGATAAAGGCTCCGTGACCAGATTACACATCCGTGCAAAAGTGGCAGACACAAAAGATCGAGACGCCCCAGAATCAAACAAAGTACATGCATAGAAATCATATAGGCGAACTCTACCTGAAGCAAACACATCCACCAGACAATCCCAAATAATCCAACCATAACAAATATTAAATCAAATTAAAATGATTAAATGCATACCAGTAATAACCCCAGCATCGTGGGTCTCTGGAGCTCCGTAATCCACATCACCAGGGGTCACTGCATAAACCCGAGCTTGTACCAACTGTCTCTGGTTGCCCCTTCCACCTCGTCGACCTCCTCGCGCTCCTCGCGCTTCTTGCCCTCCTTGAACTTGACCAGGACACTCCCGAGCAAAGTGACCCGGCTGGCCACATCTAAAACACTGAATTCCACTCTGGCCACACTCACCCTCATGGGCTTTATTGCACCTGTTACAAACTGAAGCTCGACCTCCAGCACGAGCACCGGTGGTCGTCTGCGGACGGGCACTAGTCCTTTGCACGAACTTATGAGGCGACCCAGAACTACTCCCTTCCCCAAGGTAACTCCGCCTTTTCTGACCCGGAGGGGAACCTGCTCCAAAACTGTTTTCCCGCTCTGCAATGCTGGCTAAATCCACTAACTCTTGAAAGTCCTTAATCCGAAGGCAGGCCACTTATTTACGTACCTCATGGCGCAAACCCTCCAGGAAGCGCTCGACCCGCAACTCCTCCGTAGTAATGAGGTGAGGAGCGAACCGTCCAAGCTCCATAAACTTTCTTGCATATTGCTCCACAGTCATGCCACCTTGGACCAAATTATTGAACTCCCGAGCCTTTTCCCTTCTCACTGAAGCAGGAAAGAACCGGTCATCGAACTCTTTCTTGAAACGCTGCCAAGACACAGCAGCCAAGGAACCCAACTCCATTTCTAATAATGTCCGCTTGGTCTCCCACCAATTTGCCGCTTCACCTTGCAGCATATAACTTCCATATAATACCATCTGAGCCTCCGTGCATCCACAAACTTCAAATGTTCTTTCCAAATCTTGAATCCACCTCCTAGCTCGCATTGGGTCCTCCTCCCCAATGAAGGCAGGGATCCTATGCGTTAGGAAGCGCTCATAGGGACACCCCACTTGGGCTCCTCTACTTGAATCTCCCTGCGGCAGTCGGAAATTCTGTTGAAGAAATTCTGTCATTCTATTTAATGCTCTTGCCATAGCATAATTTCCATCACCTCTAGGTAACTCATCTTCAGGCACCTCAGCTTGCCTTCTTGGTCTCACCATAATCCTGTCATAGAACATTCTCCAACCCCGCTTAAATCCATATAATTTATACTCAACCAAAAATAAACAATAATTAAAGCGATAAATA
Organism: Juglans microcarpa x Juglans regia; assembly: GCF_004785595.1. Classification (NCBI taxonomy): domain Eukaryota; kingdom Viridiplantae; phylum Streptophyta; class Magnoliopsida; order Fagales; family Juglandaceae; genus Juglans; species Juglans microcarpa x Juglans regia. The sequence continues at coordinate 33,122,662 of NC_054596.1, read as the reverse complement.
AAATAATTTAAATAACAACAATTAACATAAAATGACATAGCAACAAACTCATAATATAAAATAAATAACTTAACTTACATCACTTTTAAAATTTTTTTTTTTTTTTAAAAAATAATAATAAAAATAATTTTCTGGTACTATCCTAAAGGACATGTGGTTTTACCCAGAGCCGAACTGCTCTGATACCACCTGTGGCGCCCCCAATCCCCCTTATATAAATACACAGGGATCGAGACGCCAGGATGGTGACAACACGGTCACGCATCCCAACGAAGTGCCAGTGTGTGTACATGCAACAGTGTTCAAATAAAATAACGCAGCGGATAGTCAACTAAGTACCAGAATTTAATTACAATCAAACATCAGTAAAGATTTAAATAGCAGTTATACAGTCATCCATAAAATAATTTACAATAGTTTTAAAAGCTACAAACGAGTGATCCCAGATCACTCCTCAGGCGGAGCCGTCTCCTCAGGCTCGCCCTCCTCCTCCTCATCAGCATCAAAATCTGCGACACCACAAAATGGTCTCGCAGGTAAGTATAACCCAAACAACAACGTAATACAAAATGCATTAAATGCAACTAACATGCATGCACATGAAAACATGCATTTTTTCCACAAAACATCATTTTTCCGAAAATGATAAATTCCAACACACACCAAAATTTCATTTTGATCCAAATTATCCGTAAAACATTTTCCCAGAAAATGATTTACCCAAAAATCAACTCGCACTATTTTTCCAGAAAATAGTGCATTAATACCAAATGCACCATGCATTATTTCCATATGCACCATGGTCTCCCCTATGGACCATCCGCACGTCCTGGCTTCGCAGCGGTGCTCAGTTCCGCGCCCAGCGCGTACATGGCCAAGCACCCACACTACGCAACGAGCGATGCCCAGTTCCGCGCCCAGCGCGTACGTGGCCAGACATCCTCTAGTCCCCGCCAGCAGAAGGACCACGGAGTCGGCACGAGACCATCTCGTCCGATCCCATTGTCGCCCGGCGACAATCCAGGGGACGTTACTCAGTATATTCTGCTCCCGAGTAACCAGAGGAGCTCCACCGAGTTAATGCCCCATCTCGGTTTGGGGTCGTGATACACACGCACTAAAAATATTCACACATAAAATCATAGCTTTTCAAAGCACATGAACATGAATGCAATACACGAAAACCCAGTTTTCTTTTACAAACATGATTATGCATGAAATGATGAAATGCACATGTACCAACACAACATCCAAACCAACAAATACCAATCCAATCAAATCCAACCAAACAACTCCAATCACAAATCCATCCGACCCCCGAACTCCTCGGACTCAGTCCGGCATGCCAAAAACACAGTGAAATGGGTTAGTGCAAAAATACATTTAAATTACGAAAGTTCTTTGGAGAAATACTTACAGTGCAATATAATAATTTTCCGAGGATCACGAAGTTGAAAAAGGCGACGTTTGAGCAACACCACAGTGTAAAATACACTGTGGCCGTGGGTCACAATTACCAACTTTTCAACGAGGACAAACGAAGACCCAAGATTGATAGGGTAGGGCCTAGGGAGGTCGGTGAAGCTAGTGGTGGTGGTGGTTTGCCGTGGGTGGCGGCGCAAGGGGTGGTTTTAGGCCAAAAAAGTGCAAATCGGAGATGGACTTGGTGGGGCTTCACCGGTGACGGATCGGAGCTGGGGTTGGGTCCAATGGGTTGGCAAGAGGCCGGGGATGAAGTGGTAGGAAGATGGTGGCCGGAGGTGGCGCGACGGCGGCGCAATGGAGGAAAGTGTGCCGCGGCGTCGTGGGTTTCGTGGGCTTCGTGGAGGCTAACGGCGGCACGAACGGCGGTGATATTGGTGGGGTAGGACGGCCGGCGGCTGGGGAATCTAATGGGCTGGGCGGTGGCGACCACTGCCGGCGGACGGCGGCGCTGGGAGTGGACGATGGAACGGGCGGAGGAGAGGAGAGGAGAGAGAGATCGCGCGGGAGAAGAAAAAAAAATAAGGAGAAAAAGAAAAAAGAGGAAAAGAAAAGGAGAGGAAAGAAAAAGAGGAAAAAAGAAATGAGGTCCAATCCTCATAACTTGGGTCACGAAAATGATCCAACGGAAACGATTTTGAAACTACAAGTTAAATAAAATAATTTAAACGTAATGGTAAAGTCAAATTGAAATAATTAAATCCCACGGTAATTAATTTAAATATTAAAAGCAATTTAAATGCATAATAATAAATAAATATTTGGAAAGCACATAAAAATAATTTTCACCAAATAAAAATCATAGAAATAAACTCACTAAAATCCAACCAATTTTAAAATAAGAGAAATTATTTTAATTACATAAAAATAATTCCTTCAGTAAAAATACACTAAAATACGGGGTGTTACATGTAAATATTTTAAAAAAATCATAATATTATTAAAAAATACTTACTTAATCATTAAATAAAAAAAATAATTATAAAAATAAAAAAAGTCCCAACGGTAACTTCTAGCAGGAAGACTAGTATTTTCTTACATTCTTTACTTGTCTGTTCTCCTGATATATCACTAATAAAGTCTATATTTTTAAGATTTTCGAGATTGTTTCTTTTGGTTTTTTTTTTTTTTGCAACGATACATACACGATACATTTCATAATATATCTCACAATACATTATAAGATATTTTTATAAAAATATCTTTCATTTTAAAACATGATAGGTGTAATATTTTGTATAAAGTAATGTGTGTTAGATCAATTTTTTTTATTGTTTTTTCAGGTTTATGGGGCTGTTTCTTTAGGTGGTGGCGGATGTGACTGATCTGGCCACCACACCGAGCAAGACCGGATTAATACTTCTTTTAATTATTCCAACCGTTTTTGAAGATGGGGGGCGGAATAATGTTTGGTGATTGTTTGAAAAATAAGTAGCAGTAGAGTGTTTAGGAATTTAAGGTTTTACATTATTAAGGCTTGAAATGACCAAATTCACACAACACCACAACTTCAAGACAAGAAGATACTTTAGCCATTTAACGCCAAACGCTGTGGGGCAGTGCACATTAGCATCTGCCAAAATTTGTATGCTGGGGTTTTATTTTATTTTATTTTTTTTATTATATATATATATATATATATATATATATTACTAGTAAAGATTCCACATTCAAGGCACGTCTATCCCGTTAAAGATGACATAATCGAGCTGTATATCAATCGGACTGATCTTGCTATGTGATGATTCTAAGCCAGGTTATTTTCTTACAATACTCAAAATTTGCGAGCAATCTGTCCATCAGATTGGATTTACTTAAAGCACTCTTATTAAATTAGTTAAAAGTTAAATTTAATTAGTATTTAACTATTAGAGAGTAAAATATATTCACATTAGATTAGTCAAATTCTAGATATTTAGAATTTAGCTACAGTAACTTTTAAAATTTTTTTCAAATTTAAAGGTTACTGTACATACATCAAATACATATTTTATTAATTATTTATCTCTCCCTTTATTTATATCGCATATTTTATCACAATTGATATATTAATTTGAGTTAGTGATATATTAATTTAATAAGAATATGATTATTAATTAATATATAATAGGTAGAATAGTAAAATATGATAAAACTAAATAAATTAATAATTAAAAAAATTAAATATTTTTTAAATTATTAGTTATTCATTACTATATAATGAATAAATATATAATCTAATGTGGAGATTTTATGTGAATAACTAAAACTAAATTCATCTTATATTATTTTATTATTATATAATGAAAAAATAGTTATTTCAATTTGAAGATTTAGGTGAATGGAATAACCAAAAGTCAAATTTCTCTTACATTCATAAAAAAATGTCCTTTAATTTTGGCTAATCCAATGAAAGTGCTCTTAGTAATTTCAAGCAATGATTATTTTCTTGCAATGCTTAGAATTTTTGGGCAATGTATTAGCCAAACTTGCCTTGCTCAATGATCCTGGGCCAGAGTTAAATTCTTGTGCTACTTAGTATTATTGACCAATATGTTTGTCGGATTGGACTTGCTCTGTGATCTCAAAAAAGAATTATTTTTTTTTTGCGTGCTCCAAACAATATGTCGATCGAAATGGCCTTGCTCAGTTATCCCAATCAAGGTTTATTTTCTTGCGATTCTTGAAAATACCATGCAATGTGTCTATCGGACTGGATTCGCTTAGTTATCCCGAGCAAGATTTATTTTCTTGTGATGCTAGGAATTTTCAAGCAATGTGTCGGTCGGACTGGTTAACAAGGTCTGCGCAATGTGTTGGTCGAACTGTGCAACGAACGTATGTCCAGGTGAAAGTATTGCTATGTTTTTTTATATGTGAAAATATAATCTTTAAAATGCATGTCAATTAAAACTAGTTATTAAGACTGAAAATCATTGAGGAAAAATAACAATTGTTAATATGATATAAACTAATCAATGTGAAAGTATTTTAGAGTTTCAATTATAAAAAAAAATTAAAAAAAATTAATTATTAAATCGATAGTAGCAAATGTAGCAAACTAAAGATAGATATGTGGATCAAAGCATGGTTTCTTAACCATTGTAAAGTTTAGTATTTGATAGCTGCATACATGTATTTGTTTCACACAAGTGGATAGTTAATTTGTTTTACGGAGATGGAGTTTTCTTTTGTTTATAAAATTGATCTTCCCAACTCATGTATAGTTTTCTCTTAGTGCAAGGCTCATGCCTAGGTCTACATTGTTTATATATAAGAAGATGATCTTAAAAGTTGAATATTTTGAATTAAACTAATGAAACTGTAAAATAGAAAGAAACAAGAATAGAACATTGTTTGACATTCTTTAGTAAGCTAACCCTTATGATTGGACCACATTTTTGTAGATGTTAATGGACAAAAAAAAAATCATTAGATGGTCTTATTTCTAAATAACTCATATCATATGTTATTATTTGTTGATGTTAAAGTTTGTTGGTTAGGATTAGATGACAATGACCTATTTGAATTATTGGATGAACGTAATTTGTCTTCATCTTTATCTATGAATATTTAAATTCAAAGATAAATAGATTAATAGATAAAGATTTGTCTTTATTTTTATATATGAATATTTGAATTCGAAGGTAAGTGGTTGAATAGATAATGGTTCAAAATACTTTTGATCAAGATTGAATGTTCGAAAAGACAGGGATATCAAGTGATCTGGATAGAAGATTCAAAAAGAAGATATCAAGCAAAAAGAATTTCAAAGTATCAAGAAGTTATCTAAAGCAGTTATTTGATAAAGTTTCAGCGCTGACAGTTAGCAATTTGTCAGCAGAATTTTCTCGTCAGTAGATTTCTACTGCACCTGAAACTCCTATCAGATTTGTTCCATCAGCAGAATCCTACTGCAATTGAAATTGACTTTCAGATTGTTTATTTAAGAAATCTTATTGGTTAAAATCATCAGATATTCAGATTTATATATTTTCTAGAACACTTTCTAGTGTATATTTTGGTGAGAAAATTTCTTAATGAATTTTCATATTTGTGATCTCTCTTTGAGTGTGATCGTGCTTCGAGCGTAGAGGATCGTGTGATTGGACTTCAACCCCTAGAATTCTAGGAGGAAAGATAATATTTGAATATCACCAGAAGTTCTGGCTGCTACCTCGGTAGAAGACAAACGAGTCGTTTGTCTAGGCAAGTAAGAGAGTCAAGTTGTAAAGGTTTTGTAATTGATGAGTACTTATAATTGATTTTCAAATAATAAGATTGATTTTCCTGGGTTTGGCTGCCCCGTAGGGTTTTACCTTTAAAAAGTTCTTTAAAGGATTTCTCTTCGATACCAATTTTAGTGTTAAGCAATTTATTTATTTATTTTATGTTATTGTTTAATTATTAAATTAATTGCATGCTTGAATACTAACCAATTTGTTGAGTGAATTGATAGATATTTCTGCTGCGTTGCAGAGATACTTGAGTAATTTCATTATTCCTAAAAATAATCGCACATTAACTTAATCCTGAGTGTGTCATAGCACAAGGAGATAACCAAATTTATCTAAAATATTTTCAAAAGAAATCTCAGGAATGAAATATAATTTCATTTAAGAGATAATACAATTTAATTAACGCAAAATAGACAATAAGAATGAGATGAAAAAAAAATAAGAGGCACTAATTATCTAAGTGAAAACCTTGGTAATTTTGTTTGCCAAACAAAAAATACTTTAGAACCTCATGGACAAAAAGGTAGCTCATCAAACTCAAATCTTTAGGATAAAGAGGTAATTTTAGCCATCAAACACATTAGAACCTCAAGGACAAAGGTAATTTTACTCATCAAACAGAAAACTTCAATAACAAGAAACTATTAAAGATCCAACCATTGATCCAAAAGTCCTATGATTGTTAGATACTAATTTGATTAAGTTTTTAACCTTCAGAATCATAACATTTCATCACGCTTCTGAATCTGACATCTACGATGGCCCACTCTATCAACACTGACCCGATGGTAACCCTTTCTGTGGCGCCCCCAATCCCCCTTATATAAATACACAGGGATCGAGACGCCAGGATGGTGACAACACGGTCACACATCCCAACGAAGTGCCAGTGTGTGTACATGCAACAGTGTACAAATAAAATAACGCAGCGGATAGTCAAATAAGTACCAGAATTTAAATACAAATATTTAACACAATTTATCTTTAAAAAATTATACAGTCATCCCAAATATAATACAAAGGTAAATACATTAATTGATAAAAACACATAACTCACTAAACAGGAGCAATCCCAGATCACTCCTCCAACGGAGCCAAGCTAAGACTCGTCATCATCATCTGCATCAAAATCTACGATACCATAAAATGGTACCACAGGTAAGTATAAACCAAACAACTCTCGGGATAAAAATACATTAATGCAACCAACAATATAGCAAAATACATTTAGCCATAAAATATCATTTTTTCCAGAAAAATGATTATTTCCAACACACGCCAAAAATCCCATTTTGGCCCAAAATATCCGTAAAACATTTTCCCATAAAATGATTCACACAAACAATCCATTTATCGGACACTATAGGCGGGAATCGCAGGCGGGACTCTACCACCGTCCCTGCTTACCACCATCCCTACCGCGTGCACCGTAGGCGGGAATCACAAGCAGGACACAACCACCATCCCTGCTTACCACCATCCCTATCGCGTGCACCGTAGGCGGGAATCACAGGCGGGACTCTACCACCATCCCTGCTTACCACCATCCCTACAGTTCCTTTACACACAATGAATACTTAACAGAGCACTGTAGGCGGGAATCACAGGCGGGACACAACCACCATCCCTGCTTACCACCATCCCTACAGTCTCTTTTCCTTTTACTCACATGAAAATCCAATTTCAATAAACACATGAACATGTATGCAATCATGCGAAAACCCAGTTTTCTTTATAAACATGATCATGCATGCAGTATGCGATGTACGTGAACAAGTCATAACCAACAACCACAATTCACAATGCAAACAAACACACAACTCCGTCCACAATCCATCCGACCCCCGAAACTCCTCGGACTCAGTCCGGCAAAACAAACCAATTCACAGATAATATGTGTTAGTGCAAAAATATATTTAAATCACGAAAGTTCTTTAAGGAAAATACTTACAGTGTAATATAATAATTTTTGGAGGATCTCGAAGTTGCAAGTGGTGATTTCTGAGCAACACCACAGTGTAAAATACACTGTGGCCGTGGGTCACAGATACCCACTTTTCAACGAGGACAAACGAAGACCCAAAAATGGTAGGGTAGGGCCTAGAAAGGTAGGTGAAGCTAGTGGTGGTGGTGGTTTGCCGTGGGTGGCGGCGAAATGGGCGGTAGAAGACCAAAATGCCCAAATCGGAAATGTAGATGGTGGAGCTTCACCGGTGACGGATCGGAGGTGGGGTTGGGTCCAATGGGTTGCCAAGAGGTCGGGGATGAAGTGGTAGGAAGATGGTGGCCAATGGCGGTGCGACGGCGGCGTAACGGCGGAAAGAGTGCCGTGGCTTCGAAGGGCTACTGGTGGTTAACAGCGGCACGGATGGAGGTGAGGTTGGTGGGGTGAGGTCGCCGGCGGCTGGGGAAGCTAGCGGGCTGGGCGGTGAAGGCCACCGCCGGCTCACGGCGGCGCTGGCGTGAAGGTGGCCCGCGGCTTCGTGGGGGGCGTGTGGGCTACCGGCGGCGAGGTAGGGGCTGAGATTTGGGAGGTGAGGTCGCCGGAGGGAGGGGGAGCTGGTCGGCTGGGCGGTGTCGCGCACGGCGGCGCGACGGCGGCGGGCTGGGGGAGAGGAAGAACGGACGGAGAGAGAGGGAGGGAGAGGGAGTTGCGCGGGAAGGAGAGAAAATAAAGAAGAAAAAGAAAAGAAAGAAAAGAAAAAGGAAGGAAAGAAAAATGGAGGGAAAAGAAATGAGGTCCAATCCTCATAACTTGGGTCCCTCATAACTTGGGTCACAAAAATGATCCAACGGAGATGATTTTAAAACCACAAGTTAAATAAAATAATTTAAACGTAATGGTAAAGTCAAATTGAAATAATTAAATCCCACAGTAATTAATTTAAATATTAAAAGCAATTTAAATGCATAACAATAAATAAATATTTGGAAAGCACATAAAAATAATTTTCACCAAATTAAAATCATAGAAATAAACTTACTAAAAATCCAACCAATTTTAAAAAATAAGAGGATAAATTTTTGAACAATCAAAAATAATCCTTCAGTAAAAATATACTGAAATACGGGGTGTTACACTTTCCCTTTTGGAGGCTTCACTCATCTTAACACCATACTCATACATAGTACCAAGGCATACATATTACACTTAACATCATGTTCATACATAGTACCAATGTATTTTAATCAAGTCTATGGGTCGCCCCTTCATGACTTGAACTTGTGACGTAGTCCCTACTCTAATACAAATAGTTAAAGACTCAATCATTGATCCAAAAGTCCTAAGACTGTAGGATATTAATTTGGTTAAACATCTAACCCTCAGGATCAGAACACAAATACAAACTATTGTTCATACTATTCGCATGCTCGTGGCCGCTTTTATAATATAAGAGATTTTATAATAGAAGTGATATTATATATATATATATAGAGAGAGAGAGAGAGTGGTACCGCTAGCACAAATTTGTAGATGATTTTTTTATCATTTTCTTTTAAGTTTTTTTTATATTCTTAATCATTAAGAAAAAAATTAAAAATATATAATTCCACTAATAATCACTTTCTTAATCATTAATAAATAAAAAAATTAAAATACTCGAGCAGTAATTTTTAGCGATAACTTTGAGAGGGCTACCCACATAGCAGCCCATTCCAAGTTTATTAAATAAAACATTCACTTATGGCGGAGGAAAACTGTGGTAACAATATTACACTTAGGAGCTTACAAAGTATAACGCCATAAACTAAACCCAAAACCAAGTGTCAAAATAAGCAAAGAAATTCATTTTAAAAACCAACAAGAAAAATACAAAATAGAACCAACCTGCATAAAACCAAAATGAACCAAGCCTTCTAACTCTTGTAACCTGACCAAAAGCACCTTATTAACGCCTAGAAGTGAATAGCCTGAAGACCAACTTTATCAACTTTCAGAATCCCTTTTAGCAAATGCGGCACATCATGGTATGAGTTCCATGTACCCTTCTTCTGATCTGACGCCCAAAGTGCCAAGAAATATGCTCCTGCATTTCCTTCTCTATAAATATGTCATACCTTAACTTCCAAGGTAGACAGACAAGTTTGTATCTTTTCCCAATAGTCTTCAAGATACCATATACCACATCTCCCTTTTTCTAACCAATGAACCACTAGCAAAAAATCTAATTCAATCTCCACTCTTCGAATAGCTAAATCCTTGCAATATTGAAGACCATAGAAAAGGGCAATGAGCTTAGCTTCATTATTAGAGCCATGTCTCAGTTCTTTAGCAAAAGCCCTAGTAAGATTCCCCTTCTCATCTCTAATTATGCCCCCTGCACCCATACGACCTACATTTCCCAAAGAACTCCTATCCACATTTAATTTAAACCAGCCTGGGTTCGGTTTCATCTATTTCACAAAATAAAATTTCTGTCTCTTCATAGGTTTAATAGGAATAGAGAAAAAATTCAACACTCTTTCATCTCCATCATTCATTTTTTTACTAGCACGCAAGCATATTCCCACCCAAGCAATAGCAGCCTTAATCGAACTCCAAAGAGAGCCCACAGAAATTCATTTACCTTCCATACGTGCTTTACATCTCTACACTCAAAGAGACCAAGTCACAATAATAGGGATAAGAGCAAGCAATGTACCTTTTTAAGTCGAATGAGCAGCGCGCCGAAACCATAATTCCATAGTTGCTCTCCATGATCTCCTCAGGTGATACAGTATCCCCAACTGGAAAGAGGCACGCCTCCAAATATCTACAGCAATCATCCCGTTGGCAAGGACATGATCTTGATCTTCCACACACCCTTGAGTACAACATTCACTCCTTGAAGCTAAAGGAATTCCCAAAGCGCTGATTCGACTATCAACGGTAAGGCTAAGATTAAATGCCTTCAAAACGATAACCGAATATTTTTTTGGAAGAGTTGAATGCCAAATCCAAGAAGCCCATTCAGATTTAGGTACATGAACATGAACACAATCCCAAGCCAATTTCGATGAAAATTACCCATTTAGATTTGGCTTCCAAATCAATAAGTCTTCGCCCTCTTGTTGTTCACCTAGGCAATTCAGAATTTCTTCCATTTTGGATTCCCCCACCAATCGATGTAACAAATCCACATCCCAACCATTCTGAAGCCTACAATCCCTTACTTTAAGAAGGGGCGATCAAATATCTCACAAGAATTTAAAGGGGGCCCGATTTTAGCCAAGGATCTCGCCAAAATGAAACATTTCCATCCCGAACTCGCCACCAAGAATTACCTAAAATCTTTGGAACCATATCCACAATGTGTTTCTAAAACAATGTTCCTTTTCGTTGATCTACCGTAGTCACATGCTGATCTTTCACATACTTCTGCTTGAAGAAATTAGCCCATAAAGAGTCGCCTGTCAATAAATTCCAAGCAAGCTTCATAAATAAAGAATCTTGAACTTCTTCTAATTTTCGAAGACCCAAACTCCCTTCCCGAATTGAGGAGCAAACTTTGTGCCAAGCAACCCACATACACTTGTTTACATCACAAGATTAGCAAGCAATGTTTTGTGTGCTTGAGGTTGTTTACATCTAATTTATGGTTCTATTACATCCCTAAATATTGCATTGCAATATTCAATCACATTATGGCTTTGAAAGCATTCATAGATGCTTGCACCTGGATGACCCTGTATAGCTTTTGGATTGATTTGTAGGAGGCAAGGACAATAAATTCACTGAGTTTTTATTAAGAACCCGTGCAATACCAATATAAGGATGGACTTTTAAGATAAGAACTTGTAATGTATTATAGTAGACTAATATGTATCTATATATCCTTCGTTGCAGTAGAAACCTGCTAAGACATTTTGTTAATGACTTTCATCTACAGCCAGTCACATGGACTCCATATATGAATCTTATATGGACAATGATGGATTTCTGTAAGTGTTACAGCAGTGAGAAAACTTGAGTTCCCAAATTCCACAAACGAAATCCCTTTGATTGATTCAAGCAAAATCATCTGTTTAACTTATGTCTATTGGTTGATCCAAGCAAAAAAATCAATTCCACAAAAAAAAAAAAAAAAAAAAAAATCCTTTTGATTCAAAACTTTACAAGAAAACCCCTAATAACACAACCCTAGCCCCTCAATCCACAATAAAATCATCACACTACTTCTAAATCAACATCACAGTAAAATAAATTTCAAACATACTTACCTATTTTTCAAAACTTACGGCAGGATGTGCTAGTGCTGCTGCAACGGCCTGTTGCTACTGCAATGGACAAAAGCTACTATGATGAAATAGAAGGTGCTAGACGAAGCTCTGTCTAGGAGGGGATCGAAAAAAGAGTGATTTCGCAGACACGTGAGGGGATCGAAAAGGCAGTGATTTTACAAAGATGGAGAAATGGAAGAAACCCTAGCAAAAAGGAAAAAAGGAACGAGGAAGAAATGGAGGAGAAATACCGCAGGAGCAAGAAATGATAACTGAGTTCGGGAGAGGGAGAATCGAGGGAGAGAGAAAGTATTTTTTATTCACTTTGGTCTAGTTACAGTAAAAACAAATATGACCCCCCAACCCCAAATTACTATAGCAAAAAGTCATCTTCTTTTGAAATTGCATAATCCAATATAGATTATTTTTTGGCTCTATGAGCTAAACTTCTCATTAAATTTTCATTTGCATAAAACAAAGCCATCCAATTTGAAATACAATGAATTGTAAGACATTCGTTACAATACAAATTCCACCTACATTGAAATTCAGAAACAAACAGATTCTGCAAATTAGTGCACGATCACAATCTCTTGTACAAAATCACAAAAGAGCATTAGAACAAACCATTTCAAATTTTTTGTATAGAATAGTAATCAAATTTTTCTAGTATACATATATAGAGAGAGAGAGAGAGATTTTTTTATAATAATAAAAAAATTAAAAATTAAAAAGGGGTTAGTTCGAAATACCCATTTCTTCCAAAAGTATTTTTGGGTAGGGTAATCGGCCAAACAGAATGCTTCTATATCAAAACGGGTCAGAAGTGTGATTTTCAAGTCAGGTGAACAGTCCTAGCCGTGAATTCTCTTGAAAGAGAGAGATGCCTAGTATCCATCGTTTATGGCTAGGACTATTGGATTATATAATCTCATTTGCTTCCCTAAATTTTGCCTTTCAGTATTAGTTGTTGGTCCAGTATAGTGCGTTGTTGGTGTATGTATATACGATTTCGCAATGTTATTACAATACCAAAGGAGAAAAAGAAATATGTTTGCGTTTTCATAAAAAATTTCACTTTTTTGTTTTCTACGAAAAGAAATAATATAATGAAAAGATTATTAATTATTTGGTCAAATAAGAGGAGTCAATTAAGCTTTGTATATATGCTTCCGTCCGTCTTCCCAACTTATATAGCTAATTCAGGTTATGTTCATGAGGTTGCATCATATAATCTCTTAAATAAATTACAAAAGCTAAAGCCCATAAAAATTCAAACTCATTCTCGTACCTTGGAAAATTCGTGTGACAAGTCGAGAGAGACTCGATAAATAAATTCAAGTGACAAGGCACAAAATAATTTGCAAGAAGCTTAAAGTAGCAAGCAATCTGTAGATGACTTTGGTTGGCTTGACAGTGACATGAAGGAGAAAATTCTAGTACTTACAATTTTGTTATCCAAAATGGACAGAAAAAGAAGGAATTATTCTTATAAAAAATAAAAATCAGCAGTTTCCAGCCATATTATTATTCTCAATAATCCATGAAAGGGAGACAGACAGACAGTTACAGGTTGCTTATCTACAATTCAGCCAGTGGTTGTCCATTACTTTGTCTTTCATTCTTTGTATAATACATTTACAAACAATTAATATACCAAAAAAAAATAATAGTTGTAGTTGTGAATGTATAAACGTCACGTAATTATTTTGAAAAAAGTGAATATGAATCTCCATGGAAATGAAAAAGAAAATTAAATTTTTAATAATAGACCTTATTTTTTTTCAAAACGACTGTACGATACTTACGCACTCTACGACTATATGTAACATTACTCTTAATATATTTGCCTTCCTAACCACCACGTCTTTTAGATTAACTACCAATTATTAATCTAATACTAACAACGATGTAATTGTCTTCTAAGACTAGTGTATTCGTAGTATTCAGATCCCCTGCAATCCCCTGTCCTGTTGTAACTACTGCAACCTCTCTATACTTGCAACCTCGAAAATTTCATTCGAGAATGGGTGATTTTGCAAGCCCCTTCAGACAGCCACCTCCTGCTCCATCAAAATCCAACTTACCTACCTTATATTATGGCCTCGTGGTGATCGCGACCGCCGCTCTGTTGCTAGCCCTATACAACCTCCTAATTGTCAGATGGTGCACACGGAGCCACCAAATCCAGAGAGCACCAGGACGAAGAAGCCCGTTGGTGGAGATCTCAACCAGTCAGAGCTGTGTAAACCCCAACAGGAACTTGTTGTCCAGCTTCAAGTACAAGAAAGGAGTGGCAGCAGATGAACAAGGCGTTGAGCTGAATGATTGTGAATGTGCAGTTTGCTTATCAGCTTTCGAGGAAGGTGAAGAGGTGCGGAAACTGCCACAGTGCAAGCACTCCTTTCATGCTCCATGCATAGATATGTGGCTCTACTCTCATTCGGAGTGCCCGCTTTGTAGGTCACCCGTTGGCTGGCGGTGTCATCGACATGTCGTGAATACACAGCAAGCAAATTCTCAAGAAAATGTGCAGGACTCAGGCAGCTCAGTTTAATGGATTTTGTTTTTCCCGTTGGGAAGGGGAATTCTGATAACGTTTCGTGTGTGGTGGGTATCTGTGGACCTGTCGGGATGATAATAACAAACAAAGAATATAGATAGGAAGCAAGTTGCACTGGGTGGGACAAGATGTTTGTGTTTCATAATTAAGCCGAGGAGTCAACCATGGAGGTCGATTATATACATATCATGCATTTCTTTATACATAAAATTTACCTAATGTAATTTTACTGAAATCACCACTTCATTTCAACCCACGAGTTGATACATTCTGGTACAGTTTTCATAAGTGTCACAGGATGGACTTTCACTTTATACAGCAGATCCGAAGTTCATAGTATACAAAAGACATGAAAATTACATTTTTCTTAAATTATTTAACCTTGCCTGTAGCTCACTATCTATTCCACTGACATCATTACCCACTGTTTCCACTTGTGGAACCTTATTCTTGGTTGGTGGTGCAGCAACAGCAGATGATGGTGCATTAACAAGCTGCATATCAAATTAGAACATGTCAACCTATAGTAGTTATGACCCAAAGTCTAACTTCGACACTACAGTAGTCAAGCCTCATTTGATAAGTCAATCATGAGGACGGGAAAAAAAGAGAGAAGAAAATAAAAGTACCGCTTGATTGACATCAATTCCAATCTCATCGAGAACTTGATTCACTAGTTCATCTGTTTCTTCCTCCTCCTCATCCCCTTCCAAAGCATCATCAATAGCGTCTCCCATCACTTCAGTTGTCAATTCCATCTTCTCATTCTCCCTTTCAAATTCTTGCATAATTTTCTGTAATGATGGTAAGTTCATCTGTCTATTCATCTGGCCCATTGCCTTTGTCACACCTTTCATTGCCTCCCCCATCGCTTGTGTTGATTTCAACGTCTAGAAGTAAAAGCAAATTTTATAATCAGGATGAACTCAAGAATTCTGTCAACTTACAAGCCTTAGAAGCCTCAAACCAAAAGGCACTATAACAGATACTTTTATGTCATATGTCCTACGAAGAAGACATCAGATCCAAGCTAGATTTTACACAAATATCCTCTTTCCAGTTTCTTTAAAAAAAGAAAAGAAAAGAAAAAGCAACTGAAACACTTTTTTTTTTTTTTTTTTTATAGCTAAACCCTCATATGCAACATATATCACCTCCCTTTTTCTAGTTACATTTTCAACCTTATAAACTAGCTGGCCTTACTTTGTGGTATCCCAAACACAACCTTAAACTGTTAAAAATCATATGAATGCTGGCTTCCCCCCATATACAAAGTAAGAAAATATCTACTACCATGTTTGAAAAGGATTAAAAAAAGCAACAGGCCTTGAGCTATTAGATTAGACTAAGATAAAGTATAGGCATAAAAGCATGTACTCATCGATGTGATCAAAATATATTTCAGAGTATAACATACCTGGATTCTAAGAGATACACCCTGGAGTTGTGATTTAAGCTTATAGAATTTTTCAATCTGATGGCGTGTTCTAACGAGATCTTTTGCCATCACCCTTACAGCTCCCTGGAACAAAGTTAACACCAAATCAAAGATAAATTTGAAAGGGGTGGCCTCTAAACCCATTAAAACTTGTAGACAAACCAGATTCAATATCAGCCTCCAATTTGGAAATCCTAAGACAAAAATACTTGCGCCAGAAAAACTGCTCATAAGTTTGCAAGTTAAAAACCAATAAAAGTTTACTGCTTCGAGAGCTTGATGAAAGTGAAAGAGAATCCTCACATATCCCATACACATAAAGGTAACCAAGTGGAATCTAAAAGTAGCAGTGGACTAGAAACATTGAGAATCAGTGGGATCTAGTGCAAATAGCACTTCGTCCAGTGTAAGAATAGGATGGAAGGTGACATCATGGATTCGTCAAGGCCCGACAGGTTCCTGTCTAACTTATCTATCCAAAGAAAAGGGATGCAGACATACGATACAGAGAGAGAGAGAGAGAGAGAGAGAGATCCCAAAATCTCATGTAAGATATGAACTTTAGTATTGGCTTGGGAGATCCAGTGATCTCCAAAGCTCAACATTAGGAAGAGATTGAGAAATGAAAGTGCTCGCGAAGTATTATTGTTACAAAGAGACGATCATATCACTTCATTTTGTCTCTCTTTTTTTCCCTTTGCAGCTTAAGTAACATCCACCAAAAAAAAAAAAAACTAAACTACAGAAAATAAAGGTCCAAAGGATAAAAATATGCTGAAAAAGTACGAATTCTATGACTGAATGTATATACAATATAAATACATAAACTGGAACCGGTGACTACAAGGAGATGCAGGAAACTAGACACGCTATCCTGGTGAGACAAGAAAAATACAAAAGTAAGTGGCAAAGATAACATACCATCTGCCCTTGCTTGGCGCTTTTCTTTATCTCCAGAATTAGTTTCTTCTCCTGCGCTTGTAGACCTTGTCTCTCCCGATCTATTTCCCTTATAGATTTGTCCAGCATCCTCTTATTTTCCCGCAGAAGTTCTGAGGATAAAAAAGAATGCAGCAACCATGAACAAATTCATTTTATAAACGACTAACTGTTTCAAAATAAAGCGTACGGGCTACTGAAACGCAATGCATCATCCCCGATTACTTACCATACACCTAGGCACATAAGCAACACCCAAAATGAAGCCAAAGACAACCAAACCCAAATGATCGGAGAATGCACATGAAAATATGGAAGTTCATATGTGAAGTTACGCAAACTATGGACCCATCAAACCGATTATAACCCAGTCTAAAAGGTTTTTTAAAAACCAAATACATGCTTGCCTTTCGCAAATTCTGCAGCCCAGTATCAGTTGGATTACAAAATGTAGACAGCAATATTGTTATACTTTGCGAGCCGGGACCATTACATTTTGATTGTGATGTGTAGCAGAGAATCAATCTAAAACATACTCAACTGATAACGTTCATGATCACTTCAATCCACAACATTGGAATCCCATTATAAATAACCAAATCAAATCAATGGATCAGGATGAAGTAATCCGAATATTAAAAATACGAAAAAAAATGTATTCCGTTTCATTCAGTCTCCTTCCCGACAAAGCGATCAAACAATGAAAAGCCCAACTACGACCACAAACCCGACTCCCAGTCGAACACAAGTAACAAATTACTAAAAAATGAGGTTTCGATTATACTCATAATTCTCAAACCTGGCATATAATACCAATTACTTCTGCAAAGCACGTTGTTAACAATCAACAGAAGGAAGAAAACGAAAGATGCGATGACAAACCTGCCGGAGTTTTTCTCTTGCCAAATAGAAAGCTCATGGCGATCGAAAATCGAGATGAATTTTCTTTGTTCTCTTTTCTGTCAGTTGAATCGAAGCAGATGGAGAAGCTCTGCGATTCTCTTTTTCTATAAGACTCGGTGGTTTCTTTGATCTTCGATCGCCTTTCTTTTTACGCGGTAGAATGGTCGAGCTTTGGATTGGAATAATTCTCCCGGAACTCAACCTGTCCGTTCACGCGGGGAAGAAATCAGTATTTTAATGTAGATTTTATTCTTAAAAAAAAAAAAAAAAAAAAAAAAAAAAAAAAAAAAAAAAAAAAAACCACGCGAAAATTTCAGAGTCACCCCTCTAAAACTGTATTTAATATTAATTTAATTTTAAATTAAAAAATTATATTATTCGTAAGTGCTTACATAATAATTTAATCTAAAAGATAAATTTTACATTAAAATAACTTATAAAATTAACCTCCTTTTACATAAATAATGTTGATTTAAAATATAATTATATAAAAAAAAAATGTAAAAAGGTATTGCTACGATATCTTTCCATTCTCCCAAAATATTATTAGTCTTAAATTTCATTCTTCTTTAATTATATTTGTTACGTGATAAGTATTAAGTAGCTCATATATAAACTGTTTAAAATATATCCTATCATAATTAAGAATAAAAATATTTAAAAGAAGAATAGTATTAGTTTAATTAAAAATAAGATTTAATTTATTTTTAATTTTTTAATTCAAACATTGTAAAAAGAAATCAATTTTTTTTTTTTTTTATACCGTAGAGAAATATAGACATAATTTGTGAACCCTCGACATTAAGTAGTATAGGCTAACGGAGTTTACATATATTGTGGCTGTATTTCTTTAAATTATAAAAAAAAATTTTAATAAAAAACTTAGAAAAAAAAACATGCTTAATAAATGTATTACGTTGAAAATGTTTGTGGAACGTCTTAAAATTATTGTTTAAAATTATCGTTTAATTATTTTAATTGTTTTATTTTTTATTTAATAATTAAGAAAGTGACTATTAGTAAAATTATATATTTTTTTATTTTTTTCTTAATCATTAAGTATATTAAAAAATTGTTAAAAGAAAAAAAAAATTAGTGGTACGCCACGGTAGCACTGTCCTATTTTATAACAATCTAATACTTATAATACTTATAATACACCCACTTAGGGAAGCTATTGAATGTACTCACCGAATGTCCAAATATTTTTTAAAAATATACAAGCTCATTAAAAAATTAAAAATAAAATAAAAAAATAATTCAGTAAAAAAATCCGATTCGATGGATATTTTGCGACAGTAGAATTTTCCTTTTAATAAAATATTTTGTAATGCGGTGGGGACCACTACGAAGCTTCTCTTGTTGCTTAAACCACAGGAGATGAACGGTCAAACCGTGTCGGTGTCTGTCGGCGTACGGAATACGACACGAACGTCAAGTCGTTTATGCCTAAGCATCGGGCAAATAGGTATAGGGACCTAAAGTCGTATGAGGTACGGCCTAAAGTCTAATATTTGAATATGGATGATGCTACACTCCCGATGCGGGAGCATGTGTTTTCACATGTTTTCACGTGTTTTTTTTTTTTAAATTATTTTTTATATAAATTTTTTTAATATTTTTTAAAAATAAAATAAATTTAAAACATTATTAAAAATATTTCTTTAATTAAAAAGTAAAAAAAAATTATTAAAAAATATTTCTTTAATCACGAAGTAAAATAAAAAATTATAAAAAAATATTTTTTATTTTATTTCGTGATTAAAGAAATATTTTTTAATAATATTGTAAATTTTTTTTTATTTTTAAAAATATTTAAAATTATTAAAAAAATCTATAAAAAAAATAATTTAAAATAAAAACATATAAAAATAAATATTAGAACTCCAGCAAGAGTCCCCACTGCTCTAGCATTATTCTTTGAATATTGGTATAGGGACCTACGAGAGTTATTTTAGGCCTGATTTGGAGAATAGCCTCTCATCCCATAGATACTCATTTCAATATTCAAATAGGGTGGTGGTTATTATTCTCTTATTATTTATTTATTATTTATAGTATATTTATTTTCTTATTTTTTTTAAATATTTTTTAATATCTTTAATTATTAAAAAATATATAATTTTATTAATAGTCACTTTCTTAACCATTAAATAAAATAAAAAATTAAAAAAATTAAATAAAAAAAAGTAGTAAATGAATAGTAGGAGTGTAGTAACCTTATTATTTTCTATTCAAATATCATAATGAATAGTAGTAAAAAAATAATGAAAAAGTAATAATAGAATATTGAAAAGTAGTAAAAAGTAGGTGAAAAGTAATGAATAATATAAAAAATAGGTAAAAAGTAACAATAAAGTAAAGAATAGTAGTGAGAGTGTTTGAGAGTAGTTGAGATACTCTTGGCTGCCAAACCCAGCTGCATTACAATTTTTACAAATTTCTAAATAAAACAGAAAAAATAATTTAATTTAATTTCAAAATAAAAATTATATTAAAAATTTATATTTTAACAATATTTTAACTTTATAATATTTTTATTCAACTTTTTCTCTCTCATTTTTTAAAATTTCATAGAACTAATTAATTCAAACCATTTCACTACTATTCACATATCATATCATCTCATCTCACTATCTAATCGAGGCCTTAATGGTACATATGCTCGCAACTCTCGTTTAGATTGCAAGATTATCTCATATCATCTCATCTCCACATCCAAATACTACAAATTCAAATACTTTTCAATTTCAAATTTTTAATTTTTTCATCTACTCATTACAATTTTATCAAATTTTAAACAAAACACATAAAATAATTCAATTTTTTCAAATCTCAAAATAAAAATTATATTTTCACAATATTTATAATTTATAATTTTTTTATTTAATTTTTTCTTTCTCTTTTTCCAAAATTCTTATCAAATATATTAATTCAAACAATTTTACTACTATTTACAAATTATTTTACTATTATTTATAAATTTTTTATCTCATCTTATTTCAACATACAAATGACAAAGTTTCGTTGGAAATTCTTGGATGTCTAAGACACAAAAGATGTATATTGTTGGTACATGTTTGCCCCGATGCCTTTTTTGGTGACGATAATCTCAAAATAAGTGATATGACTTCAAGTAGAGTGATTTAAGTCTAGTTTGTTTTTATAATTCTTTTCAATTCATCTCATCTCATCTAATTATTACAATTTTTTTAAATTCTCACACAAAATAAAATAAATAATTCTACTTTTTTAAATCCCAAAATAAAAGTAATATTAAAAAAATATATTTTAACAATATCTTATTTAATTTTTAACTTTAATCTCAAATCATCTCATCTGTAAAAACAAACGAACTTTTAATATATTACGTTAAATCATATCTCTTTAAAAAATTAATTTTATAGAATTTGTGGACGAAACATATTTTTCATTAAAATATTGAGGTCTTTACTGACCAAACAAATTGGGGTGTTTATTGGGCCTTGCTTGTCTAACTTAGGATTTTATATCGGCTTTAAGCCTTTGGGCTTAACATAGGTTCTATGGGCCCATTGGAATTCTTGCTAATTGACCACATAGTAACCCTTAAATTCATAATTCTCTTGTCTGTAATGGTCATGTTAATATTAAAAATTGCATAATAGTCTAGAATAGAGGAAAGAGTCATCCCGACCCACGAGGTTCTCTACAAATGAGGGGGGATTTGCTTCGTACGACTTGGGAAGTCTAGACTAAATTCTTCCATTGTATTGAGCAACATGTGAGACCATGAGAGATTGTAAAATCATCAATCATAGTGAATTTTGCCTCTAAACAATCCGTTGATGTAGACTTTTATGCCGAACCACGTAAATCTATGTGCTTCTCTTATTTTTTTATTTACTTATTTATTATTTACTTTATGGATAAACGCAATGAGCACCGTATCAACATCCAAATCAATCTCGTGGGTCAGGATAACTCTTTCTTCCATTCCAACTTGTTATGCAATTTTTGGCATTAACAGGTCAGGTGGGACGTGGGAATTAAGCAATTAGGGCTGTGGGCTATACATTTTGAAATCATGTCCTTTCCCATGACTACAATTTCAAAGAGTCGTGGTCATTTTTCTAATAAAGTTGTTTAAACAGAATTATTCTCGAGAAGAAATGTGGCTCCCTCAGCCCCTGCTTGGGATTGGATAGTGACTATAACGCCGGTATGTGAAACACAAGGCTACATACTCCTCGTACACAACAGATATGATGCAATGCACCTATATATATTACCAGTATGCAATAAATCGCAGCGGAATAAGTCATTTAAAAGTTGTACCAGAATAAACTAATATCCCAACTTCTTCATTCATAGCTTTAAGTCGCACTTCTTAGCAATAGAATATCAAACTCTTTGTTTACACTTAACATAAAAAGTATTGTCTAAAAAGGCCTTAACAAAGAAATTATTAAAACATATTTCTAATCTCGGCTATCTCCAAATAGGTCATGGCTAGATCCATTCTTTCCTCTAGGTTGAGCTCATCCTTTACCTTCATCATTATCCTGACTCGCTACTCTTGGTCTTACTAAAGGTTCTACCATTCCGGATTGGGAATGGTAGTGTAAACTACCACGGTGAGATTTCGAGAACTCTCAGCAAGTAAACACGCAACATACAATAGTTAACACAAACATACAAAAGGTATATCATGAAATGCGTGCATGAATATGTACTTGACTTATGCACTTGACCATTTTCAAAAGACTTGTAATAAATACTTTAGCATTTTCAAAAAAATTCTTAACTTTCCTATTCACGTTGATCTTAATCAGAACTTGCCTTATTAGAACATATTACAAGATTTGCATCAAGTGATCATTATCATATCATGAGATTTTCATCAAGTGATCATTATCTTATGAGCTCTTATCCTTATTTTGAGGGTGGACACAACATGGTTCCCCTTAGCACCGCGTGTTCCTGCTAGTTATCGCATCATCAACGGTGCGTACACCGTGATGAATACGTCATAAATAGATATTCATGTTAACTCGATCTTACTTCGTCGAGTTACATGCCTTATGCGCCCACTAGCGTTAGACGCTTCCTCGCTCCGACATCCTTTGAAAAGAATCCATTTGAGACTCGTCGACAGTACTTTGTCGACCCAGAGGTTACCACTCTATTCTTAAACACTCCAGAGTGGACAGAGGAGTTCCACTAGGACATGCCCTCGCCCTAACACTTGGGGTCGTGATAAAACTTTTAAACCATTTTCTTTGAAAACACTATTTTTTAAAACACTTTTCTCCAAATGCATGTAATATGAGACTTATAACATGCGTACTTACACTTGACATATGACATATGAAATGTCGTGAAATAACCAAGCATAACATGATAACATAAACTATATGAAATATCAAAACACATACCAAGCATAACATGTTCATTCCATATGACTACATTCTTTTTGGAAGGGCTAAGTTAGAAGAGTGGTATAGGCTTTAAGAGGTGTTAAAAAAGTATGAGAAAGCCTCGGAGCAATTCCTCAATAAGGAAACGACTTCTATTTTCTTTAGGAGCAACACTAGGGAAGGGGATAGAAATATGATAGTGGAAGGTGGAAATTCTATAGCCTGTGGTAGCTATGAGAAGTACCTAAGTCTTCCTACCCTTTTGGAAAAATTAAAATTCAACACTTTCAGATTTTTAAAGGAGATAATATGGCAGAAAATTTCAAGTTGGAAAAAAATTTTCTTTTCCAGGCTAGGAAAGAAATTCTGATTAAAGTAGTTCTCCAGACCATTTCAACCTACACTATGTCAGTTTTTAAACTCCCTAAAAAGCTTTGCCTTGAAATTAACATGTTGTTTTCAAGATTCTGGTGGGGTAAACAGCAGAGAGATAGTAGTATCTGTTGGAGGAAATGGGAAAAGATGGGGGAGCAGAAAAGAAATGGGGTTTAGGCTTCAGGGATTTGGAATCTTTCAACATGGCTCTCTTAGCCAAGCAAGGATAGAGGTTGATTAGGAACCCTATGTCTTTAACAGCTGTAGTTTTTAAAGAGAAATATTATAGGTAGTCAAGTTTCTTGGACGCAAAGCTGAATTTCCAACCCTCTTTGATTTGGAGGAGTACTTGGCCGGCTAGGGAGTTGGTGAAGGATGGCATAAGGTGGAAAGTGGGTGATGGCAGCAAGATTAAAATATGAGGTGAGAAGTGGTTACCCTCTCCCTCATCTTTTTCTATACAATCACCTATTTCTGTTTTACAGGCTGAGGCAAAAGTGGATGAACTGATTGATAAGCAAAAGGTGGAATGGAAGGAAGGCTTGATTCGAACCAATTTTCTCTCTTAATGAAGCTGAGTAGATATTGAGGATTCCCTTTAGTAGAGGTTTGGTACAATACAAACTGTTTTGGGGTCCTCCCAAGAAAGGGGAGTTCTCTGTTTGTAGTGCATACTACTTGCAGTTAGACAGATTAAAAATTTTTCAAGGTGAAAGTTCAAGGGAAGGATTTTTGGATGAAAGGTGGAGCAATATTTGGAATCTTACATTGCCTTGTACAGCAAAATTTTTCCTTTGGAAGGCTGGGAACAACTTATTGGCAACAAAGGAGAATTTGTTCAGAAGAAAGATAGTGACAGAAAAATCCTGCCCAATCTGTTTTGGAAAATCTGAAACCATTATGCATGTTCTTTGGGAGTGTCCTGCAGCTAATGATATCTGTGCAGAAACAAGATATGGAGTTCAAAAATGGAATAGAGAAGAAGCTGACTTTATGTTACTGTGGGAGAAGATGATAAACAAGTTGAGCAAGGAACAACTAGAACTTGTGGCAGTGATGTTCAGCAAACAGTAGCTAAGAAGAAATCTGTTTGTATTCGAAATGAAGATAGCTTGCCCCAAAGTACTAATGCAGAAGGCAAGGGAATCTTTATTTGACTATAAGGCTGCTCAAGCCCTTCTGAAACAGACAAAGCAAGACCAAGTGGGTGGAAGGGGTGTATTGAAATGGGAAAAACCAGCTCACGGCTTAATAAAGATAAATTTGGATGCTTCATTGGATGTGAAGGGTAGAAGAATGAGAGTGAGAATTATTATTAGGGATAAGGAAGGGGAAGCTCTAGTTGCTGTTTGTGATCAAAATGACCAAGTTGAAAACCCTATGGTGGCAGAGAGTTATGCTTTGAGGATGGCTTTAGAACTGTGTTTGGAACTTAACATTCATAAGGCAATTTTTGAAAGGGATGCAAAATCTGTGATCTTGGCAGTCCAATGGGAAGCTGAGGAGCTGTCTATGGTGGGTTCTATAGTTGAAGACATTAAGTTTTCTTTTCATAGGAGGTCTAATTGGCAATTATTTTTTGTTTTTAGAGAGAAAAATACTATAGCACTCATGTTAGCTAGGAAAGTTATGAGTTTTAAAGAAAAAAAATAATATGGATAGAAGAGATGCCATAATTTATTGTAGATGATCTGGTTAGAGATAGAATTTGTACTTCTTGACTTCTATCAATGAAATATTGAGGTTTATTTCAAAAAACAAAAAACAAAAAAACACATAATGGACCCATGAAAAAGGGCCTTAGTTGAAACATATAGATGCAAAACATGAATCTTCATCACTTAAACATGCTTCTTCTTCAAACATATTTGCTTAGAAATCAAAGCATAACGAAACGAAACATAAAATCATGGTGTTTGGCCAAAATCTGAAACTTCTAAGGCATGGTATAGTCGAATCATCAAGTAACACAAATCAACCACAATGTTTTCTTTGAAACTAAAACATGCATATGACATTCTTGTCATTTTCATCTTAAAACAAAATCATAAATTCATGTAATATTCATATTCCAAGGTCATATAAGCATATCCAAACCAACAAACAAGAAATAGCAGACAAAGCAAACATAATAATGATAGGATTTACACAATCATATATAAATATTAACCAAGAGTAAGTTGAGTGTATACTTACAAAAATCCACAAAATGAAATAAATAGCAAACTATAAATCGAAATATAACTCGTTAGAATAAGGGTGCCAAAATCTTAATCCGTATTCTTGAGTGTGTGAGGGTTTCTAGGGTTATCACTAAGGCTAAGAAGTCCCAAAGTCCCAAACCAATCGACTTCTAGGGTTTTGAATCAAGAAACCCTTCAACTTCCTTGTATCTTCGACTAAGCTCGAATAAGTGTGAAAATACATGAGTGTGGCTAAATGTGTAAAGGATTTTTTCCTTCAAACTTTCAATTTTCTACACTTCTAGAAAACTTTAATTCGTTTCTCATAAGCAAGTGTGGAAATTGTGTGTGTTTCACCATATTCGAACTCCCTTGAGGTTC
Source organism: Juglans microcarpa x Juglans regia (assembly GCF_004785595.1). Taxonomy (NCBI): domain Eukaryota; kingdom Viridiplantae; phylum Streptophyta; class Magnoliopsida; order Fagales; family Juglandaceae; genus Juglans; species Juglans microcarpa x Juglans regia. The sequence continues at coordinate 33,096,581 of NC_054596.1, read as the reverse complement.
AAATCTCATCTTGAGTTGAATATGTGATATGTGTATGTAGAAACAAAAAGAAAATGAGTTCTTACTATAGTTCCTCCTTGTAAACGTCGAAATCCCTCTCTTGAAACAAGCCTCCCTTGTTTGGTATAAAGGAAAGTGTGAGAATGTGGAGGAAATCTCTAAGTGGTCGTGTAAGAGAGTGTGGAGAGAATGAGAGCATGTAAAATCCGAGAATGGCAAAAGAGAAAAGTCCTTGGGCATGTGACTCCTTTCCCTTTATATAGAGTTCTCCAACAAAACTCCATTGGTTGCTAGTGACTCATTGCATGAAGGACAAGTGTCGTCTTTTCTGATGCATGTAGGACAAGTAGTGTCTTTTCTGATGCATATAGAACAAGTAACGCTTAGGCTAGGCTATAAGGAGCACAAAAGTATTCTTGAAAAGAATAATCTTGCCAAGTGGCGTGGCTCTTTGGAAATTCAAAATCCTCTTCACTTTCCTAGGAAATCTAAGAATATCCTTACATGGATGCCATGTGTCAAAGCCCCTCCATTGTCTCTCCTTGGAAAATCCAAAAGATCTCTGCATGAGTGACATATGGCGTGGTATCTTGTCAAAATTTGAAACCCTAAGAGGCTTCTTGGGCATGCTCTCCCATATGGTCTAGATTCAATGAATCTCTAGAACAAAATTGACATTTGATCAATTCTAACCCTAGGCTTGAACCTTGTAGACTTGTGCATGCTTGCCAAGTGGCAAAAGGCATGTAGGATGTGGGTGTGTGTTCCACATGTGTCCTTCTCTTTCCCCATGCGTCTCTTCCTTTTCCAATGTGTCTTTTCCTTTTTCTCATGCGTCTCTTCATTTTCCCATGTATCTTTTCCTTTTCTCATGCATGTCACTTACTCTTCCCTAAACAAGAAACTTCTTCTTCCTATGCATGTTCCCTATGTGACTCTCCCACTTCCTTATGCTTCTCAAGAACTAGAAATATGACATGTGGCAATGTGGTGGCCGAAATCCTAAGGGTACAAGGGCAATTCTTGTGTATTTTCTCTTCTACTTCATTCTAGAACCTTTTCCTCTACTTATGCATGAATGACAAATGGCAAAATGTTAGAAATTAACCTTGAGTGGGCATGTGGCTTAGGGATCCGAAAATATCTTGGTGTTCCAATGTGAATCCTTCAGAACATCTCACATTTGTCTTCTCTATGCAAAATCCTCTTGGAACTCTTCACTAAGAACAAATGGCGTGAGGTGGAGGTACTTGGGAGGATGATTGGCATGCACAACTCCTTAGAATTGACAAAAATCTTGTTGGTGCTTGTGTAGTCCATTGGGATTCCCGAAACCATGTCCCCTCATTTTTTTTCTCATCCACTTTTACATCCAAATTCAATGTATCTAGATGTGAGGTGTGCATGTGAGACATGTGGCATGTGGGTAGGTGAAATGGGCGTGTGCCCTAGGTGTGTTCCAAACCCTATATCCTCCTCTATCTCCTTAGCTTCTTCTAGAAACTTTCCAGCATGTTTGCCAAGTGGCATCAATGTGCTAACCTAGGTGCTTATTCCCTTGGTCCCACTTCTCTAAGAAAGATTTTGCCCTTTCCCAAGACAAAACTCTTCACCTTTCATTTGCATACATGAAACTTGGCCAACTCTTCTAGAAAGCCAAATCCTCCCTTGTTTCTTCCACTTTTTCTTTTAGAAATCCAATGCATGCTTAACAAGTGTCATCCTCATCTTTTTCCAAAGTTTCAAATGAGAAGTGATTTTCCTAAAATGACCAAAAACTTCTTCTTGAAGCCAAGGGGCACCATCTCCTTGCCTAGAGGGTAAACTTGAGCCTTTCAAAGCCGAAGTCCTTAATGGGCCGAATTCCTATGGGCATTTTCTTCTATTTTTCTCTTGTGGGCTTTTTAACTTAGAACTTCAAGATTCAATCCAACAAAACTAGAAAGTGACCTAAAGAATTCTTCCAACACTTAGCCAATAACCCAAATAAATAAATAAATAGATAATAATATCCACAAGAATTACGAATGGAATCTTAACAAAAATCCAGGGCATCATAAGAAAATATGGGATTTCTAATTTGTTGATTCTCCGTTTCTCATCCTGACAAAAGTAGCATGGTTATCCAAGATAGAGATAAGGTTTGTCTCTGCGAATACTTGTTCAAGGTGGGTTCACACATTCTTTCCCTAAAGCCAGTCTGAGAGGTGCTTTCGACTCTTCATATATTTTCATTGCAACTCTCCATATTCTTGGAGGAAGCTGATATCCTAATTTGTGTTATGACTGAAAGGGGTCAAGCATTCAACCGTTGGCCTTAGGACATATTTGTACGCTAGGAAAATTCTCAAAATTTCATTCCTAAATATTATTCAAAATTTTAAATACAAAATACTTTTCAATTTTAAATATTAAACTTTTTTATCTAATCATTACCTAATCATTATTCAAATATAAAAATCAATATAATTTTTTCAACCTTCAAAACAAAACACTAAAATTAATACAACGTTCACAAACTTAAAAAAATTAAATTAAAACAATTTCTTAACTTTATAATATTTTTATTCAACTTTTTCTTTTTTATTTTTCAAAACTTAATACAACATTTTCATTCAAAACATTTCACAATTATTCATAAAATTCTAAAAGAATTTTACTATGCATCAGCTACTATTCACCCCTACATCTCACACCTAATAGTTTTTTTTTTTTTTTTTAGAATATGAAGTGTGAAGTAATAAATAATGACCGATAAGAGTTATTCATTCTAAAATACTCAAAGTATCCAAACATGCAAATAGCTTTTAGAGCTTCCAATCTCGTGTTATAAGAAAAAGGTGGCTATAATCTCCACAAAAATAAGATCCGCCTTCTATTCAAAAATCTATTTCTTATCTTTTTTTTAAAAAAAAGTAATGTGAATTAAATTTTTAAGAAAAATAAAAAAAAAAATTGACACATGGAAGTCTATGATTCAGCCACATGGGCTTATTTATTAAAAAAAAAATTGCACACGATCCTAAACCCAAGTACTCTATTGCTAGGGGATGTTTGACCCCAATTTCCTAAATTATATAAATATATTTAAAAAAAAAAAAACTCAAAGTTGGTTTATCAAGAATTTTAGATAAAGTTTTAAGATATGAAGAAATTATCTACAGTGCCAGAAAAAAAAATATATTAAATGGGCTTGAACTCATTTGACAAATAAATGAATTATTCATAAAATTAAGTATAACTTAGAGGTAAGGTTAAGTTCTTCGAATAAAAATTAAAAAAATCGAATTTTGAATTTTGACACTCACTACTTGCTCCAATTTGACTTTTATACCCCTAAAGTTATATTGAAACTAGATTGAGCTTAAATTTGATCAAGTTCAATGCTTATTCCTTTTTTTTTTAGAAAGAATCTCAATTAAATTTCTAAGACAAGTAAAAAATTGATACCTGGCAGTCTACTATTCGGCCACGTAGGCTTATTTCTCAAAAAGAATTGCTCAAGGCTAAATACTCTATAGCTAGGGAATGTTTGACCAAGATTTCCTAAATTATATATATATATATATATATATATATATATTTATATGTACACTTAAAAACCCTCAAAGTTAGTTTATTAAAATTTATAGATAAAGTTATAAAAATGTGGACTTCACCTTAAAGAAGGTCAAACAAATTATTTTTTTTAGCGCGACCCATCTTTTTACAAAAGACTTACACTTGTCTATTATGAGCTTGTTTCTAGCATTATTCTATAACTATACCTATATTGAAAGTGGATTGACCTTGAATGGTTACAAGAAAAATCAAATGTGATCTAGTTCAAAGCTAAAATATATTAGCATCAAATTTAAGTAAATTAGTGGAATTTTTATGGTCTTTAATGTAACTTATATCTTTTTGTAACTTTTTCATTACATTTTCCTAATTTTTAGGTTAGCAAATATCATTTTTGGTTTTGATTTTGAGCTCAGGACTTAACCTAGAGATCAAGAATAAATGTTTGGAAAATCAGAGCCCAAGTTAAAGCATACATTATATTAAAAGGGAAATTCCACAAAGTCATGCAATGTCATGAGTTTAGAAAGTTTGAAAAATTTGACCATAATCACAACGACTGCCCATTTCCTAATTTTTCCACCATATACTTATTTTGTTCAACGTCTAGCCATTCATCATTTTTCACACACCAACCAGATGCATCTCTCTCACTCTCTCTCAATTTTAACCCAAACTTCCTCCATTTTTCTCCTACTTGCACTCTGCCGATACTTTATGCATGGCATGCACAGTAAAGGGTAAAGGAGAAACATGTATATTTGGGTACTTTTGTTGTCTTGTCTTTCAAAACCTAGCAAATAAATGATTGGGTTTTTGGCCTTGTGACGTGGGGGAGCATAGAGCCTTGTGACATAGAAAGGTTGCCTTTAACTCAATGGGAATGCATGTACCATAAAGTGAATGATTAAGATGGATATTCAGAGACTATACCAAAGTCAATGATTAAAAGGATGCCAATCAAATTATCTTATCTCACACAATTCAAACTTTCAGCAGATATAAAATATGGATTTTTTTTTCTCTTTTTGAAAGAGGGCGGAACCTCTACATTTATTAGAAGGCCACACTCAAGTGGAGGGAAACCCGTGGTACATAAATAGATAAACCAAAAAACCAAAATGCCGAAACAGTACATCTGAAAAAAAATGCAAAAACACAAAATCCTCCTAACATCATGCTATTGTCTAATAGAGGGAAAACCCAAAGCATCTAAACGAATGATATCCCTCAGTGATCTTGGTAAGCATGCACCTAAACCGAAAATCCAATTGACTCCCTCTTCGCCTCGTCTTGCTAGAAAATCTGCCGCTTAGTTACCTTCTCTAAATTGATGAACCACTTGAAATTGAATGCCCTCCAATCCTGAAGAAGATCATCCCAATAATTCCAAAGATACTAAAAATTACAGCACCGAGTATTCAGCCAGTCCACCACTATCTTTGAATCACACTCTAGAATTTTATTGGTGTACATGCCATTTCTTTAAAAAGTCGCACCCCTTGTAGTAGGGCTCGTAACTCTTCCTCGTTGTTAGTCTTGAAACCATATTGTGCCGAGAAACCTGCTATGATAAGGGCATGTTTGAAGAAGTTTTTGAGAATTTCTATCTCACGAGTTGAGATGGAGAGAGTTCTAGTATTCATATATATAGCAAAATTACAAATGGAGTGTAATCCTTTTTGGAGGGTCTGTACAAGGAAACTGTTATCATATAAACAAAGCAACAATTTAGGAGAACATAAGAATATTTATAGCTGGGATTTCCTAAAATACATTTTGCTAGCTAAGTTGTTCCCTTATTAATAGTTCTAGGAATATCTTCTGCATTAATAGTGCTAGGATCACGCAAGCTTGTATCTTGCAGACCAAAATCCTGAATGAGATTTTCACTCCCCCTCAAACATGGTCGTGGGACACAGCAGAGGCCAAGTTTGTTTCTCAGAATCTTGAATGGAGCTTTTAGCAATGGTTTGATAAAGATATATGAAATTTGATCAAGAGAAGTGACATATCGAGTTCTAAGGAACCAATGGCCACTCTCTCATGAACGTAATGGTAATCAAGTTCTATATGCTTGGTTCGAGCATGTAGAACCAAGCATATAGAATTGGATTAACAGTCATATATAAAGCATGAAGATTTTTACAATGCAAGGAAGGTGCTTTGATTAAATGAATTCCAAGATCTCTTAAGAAAATGGACAACCAAGTTAATTCAGCTGCAATGGTTGTCATAGCTCTGTATTTAACCTCAGCACTTGACCTTGCTACAGTTGGTTGTTTCTTAGCACTCCAAGAGATGTAATTACTCCCAAGAAAGGTGCAATAACCATAAGTGGATCTACGAGTGGTAAGGCAGCCTGCCCAGTTAGCATAAGAAAATCTATAGAGATCAAGTGTGCTATTGGATAAGATTCGTAGACCAAGAGTAGCAGTTTCTTGAAGATACCTAAAAATTCTTTTGACAAGCTTGAAATGAGCTATTGTTGAAGATTACATGAATTGACAAACGTAATTGACACCATATGAGATGTCAGGTCTGATGAATGTTAAGTATTGCAATCCACCTACAAGGCTCCGATATTGAGTAGGATCTGGGAATATGTTAGTAGAAGACTCAAGTTATTTGCCCGTCAAGGGCATGGGGGTTGCAAGAGGTTTGCATTCATGCATATTGGCTCGAGTTAAAAGGTCCAGAACATAACGATGTTGTGAAATAAACAAGTTGCCCCCAATGCGATGGACTTCTATACCCAGTAAATGATGAAGAAACCCAAGATCTTTAATGGAGAATTGTGCACTGAGCTGAGAAATTAACCAATGAATTCTATGAGGATTATCTCCGGTTACCACCATGTCATTTACATAAAGTAAGAGAACTAGAAAACCATGTGAGGAATGACAATTAAACAAGCTTGGATCAACAGAGCTAGAGTGGAAACCAAGTTGTAGGAGGAAATCACTGAGTTTATCAAACCAGGCCTAAGGAGCTTGTTTAAGGCCATATAATGCTCGATGTAGCTGACATACATGAAGTGGACAATATGAATTCACATACCTTGGTGATTGGTGCATGTAAATAGGGTTATTTAGTGAGCCACGCAGAAATGCATTCTTAACATCAAGTTGCCTAAGCTCCCATTGCTTGATGGTGGCAAGAGTGAGAACAACTCGAATGCTTGTAGGTTTAAAAACGGGAGAAAATGTTTCAGAGTAGTCTAAACCATCAACTTGGATGAATCCCTTTGCAACAAGCCTTGCCTTGAGCCTCTCCAAGGTACCATCTGATTTTAGCTTTGATTTATATACCCATTTACAACCTATGACATTCATATATGATTTTCTTAGGACTAAAGTCCAAGTTTTGTTTGCAGCAAGGGCCTGTAATTCCTTTTCCATTACAGCACTCCAGCCAGGTTGGCGCTTTGCTGATTTGATGGTTTTTTGTTCTAGTGGGATGTCCAGGACAGTGCGCAAATTTTCATAATCAGGATTGGGCTTGTAAACTCCACTCCTAGTTCTGGTTTGCATATGATGCTAAACAAGAGCCACATCAGGTAAGGGAAAAGCCAAGGTTGGAACAGGAATTGCAAACGTTACTGCCTCTATAATATCCATTTGAGTAGAAGAGGGTAATGCTAATTTTGCAATATTTGTGAATGGCATCGGTGGTGCAAAGGCAGAATCTGGTGGCTAAGGAGAAGAGGAAGCCACGTGTGCTAGAGTAGGTTAATTGTCCCAACTTGTAAAGCTAGATAGTTCTCCATCAATAGAGTGATGATCATATAGTTTGGCTGGCTAAGAGTAAGGCAAGATAGTCTCATCAAACACAACATGCCTTGATATGTAAAGTTGACCAGTAGGTGGATAAAAACATTTGTACCCTTTATGTTTAAGACTGTATCCAATAAACACACATGGCAGTGACATTGGTTCTAGCTTACTTAAACTGTAGTTTCCAAGGTATGGAAAACATCTAGAGCCAAGGGTTCGAAAAGTAGCATAGTCTAGATGCCTGTCGTAAAGTCTAAATAATGGTGAATCCATATTGAGCACAAAATAAGGTAATCTATTAAGTAGAAAGACGGCAATGGAAAATAATCCAACCAAAAACGAGAAGGAAGTTTAGCATGGAACATCAAAGTGAGTCCCATGTTTGTGATGCTTCTATGCTTCCTTTCCGCTTTGTCATTCTATTATGGAGTCTTAGGACAAGTAGATTGGTGATGAATCCCGTTTGTTTGTAAATAAATTGTGAGATCCTTGGCTGCAAATTCACCCCTTCATCTATTTGGAAGATACATATTTTAGCATCAAATTGACAAGTGATAAACTTGTGAAACTAGATGAAGGCTACAATTGATTCAGATTTGTGTCGGAGGGAAATTAACCAAGTAAAGTTGGTAAATTCATCCACAAAGATTGCATAGAACCAATATTTATCTTTGGAAAAGGTAGGGGCTGGTCCCCATAGGTCACAGTGAACTTTGTAAAAAGGAAGAGATGCAGTAGAGTCTTGAGAAAGAAATGGTAATTTGCAAACTTTTCTCATTTGAAAACTTGTACAAGTATTTGAAATTTTTTACTTAGAATCAAAAGAAATAAATTGCTGGTTACAAAGATAATTTAAAACTTTGGGATTTGGATGTCCCAGCGGTAAATGCCAACAATCTTTATTTGCAATTTGGAACCTAGAAGAAAAATAGGTTGATTTTGTCGTGGTATTGAGGGATGCGACATCAAAAGTGTATAGACCCTGTTGGTTCCTTCCCTTCACCGCTATCTTCTGTGTGATTTTGTCCTTTAACACAAAGCCAAGCCCGTCAAATTCAAATTTGAGAGGATATTCATAAGTTAGTTTACTAATAGAGACCAAATCTTTCTTAATATCATGCACTACCAAGACATTATCTAGCTGAATGTGAGAATCATGTGAACCAACGCTTGCTTGGCAGACATGAGTAATGGGGAGAATATCTCCATTGCCAACCATTACTCCATCAGCTCCATTATGAGAAGTCAAGGAGTGGAGGTTACCTTGATTAGTTGTCATATGATCTGTAGCACGAGTATCGGGATTTCATGAGGAATCATGATTTTCATCAATTTTAAAAGTTGTAAAACTCTGAGGAATATTGTCAAAGGTGAATGAATGATTAAAACAATTAAAACACTTAAGAGCAGTGTGATTTCGTTTGTTGCATATTTGACAGATCACTTCTTCTTTGTTAGAACTTTTATTGCTAGATTGTCCTCGTGAATGATTATTGTTGAAGGATTTCAAGCCATTGTTTTGTCCTTGAATAAAACCTTTCCCTTTAGAGTTGAATGAGCTTTAGTTGCCTTGAGACTTTTTGTTCTTATTGGACTTCTGTCCATAGAAGGCCATAGAAGGAGCAGGTGTGTCAAGATTCTAGGTGTAGCTTTCCAGCAGTGTGACCACTTGAATATGTAGAAACGGGAGGGTGAAGCATAGTGGCTGTAAAGACCTCAAAATCTTTACCAAGGCCATTTAGGAGCCACCATGACTTTTTGTGTTCAGAGGCATGCTTTCCAATAGCAGCAAGCTCATCACAAATCGTTTGAACTTTCTCAAGTAATCACTTAAGAAGTCAGTGCCTTTTGTGATGGAGGTCAGCCTTTGCTTTAAAGCAAGGCTGTGATCTGAAGAGACTCGAGCAAAGGCGTGCACAAAAGCACTCCAGATCTCATTGGCAATATTTAGACCAACAACAATGCCAATAACCTCTTCCGCTATGGTAGATGTAAGCCATCCTTTGACCAATCTGTCATATCGGCGCCACTTCAAGAAGGGAGGATTTGGTTGAGGCTTTAAGCCCTCAGTCAATAGAACTTGTGGTGGTGATGGAGTATGACCAATAATGAAACCTTGGAGATCATAACTCTCAAGAATATTCAACTTTGGAGATCATAATTTGTTTTCATTTGTGTAGTAAAATGGTATAAGTATGTCTTTACAAAATACAATTGCCTATGTCTAGACTTCTTAAGCTGTCTACATCAACAAAACCTCCAAGATCAACAACAATATTGCAATGGTCGTGCGATGATTCTATCTTGAGTTCAAACTATAAATTCTTGAGTAGCGTTCTTTTTAGCTTTGGAAGTCTCTTAACAAAATGAGAACTGCTTGCTACATAGCAATCTTGTATTAAAAAAAAAAAAATCTGCACTGATGTGATTTAAGGTGCAAGTCGACGACAAAAAAGACAGTACTATAAATCCATAGTTGACCAACATAATTCTTTGAGAAGTATAAAATAAAGTAAAAGTAATGAGAAATGGGGTGAAAATATCAACTAAAGTAATAGAGAGAGAGAAATAAAAATAAATAAAAAATTCTTGCAATTGCTCTTGCATAGTCCTATCTTGATTGATTATATTATATTAGGGACTCGGCCTAATATGCACTTTTGTTTAGCGAGAAAACATGTGTAATCACTACGTGCAGTTGGGGCGAAGTACGAGTAGGAACTAAAACGGTGGGTGAAACATGAGAGATGGTTAGTATCTCAAATGATATATCAAAATGCAATAAATTGTTTTAAAAAAAATGATATTTACAGTTATAGAGTATACAAGCATATCACATACTTGTTTTGAAAAAAATTGAATAAATATGAGATCTAGAAAAAAAAATTATTTAATAGTAAATTTTACTCTTTTTCAAAAAGAATATGTGACGGTTGCATAAACTATAATTGTATCTCACATTATTCTTTTTTTTTTTTAACTGACATGGCGATGACTGTTTGGAGTTTTTTTTTTTTTTTTTTTTTTTTGCAAGGCACTTTGTAGATCTAGTATGTCGTTTATTAAAACATAAGTTAAATTATTATAGCAATGGTCTTAATTTTAACTCTCTTAACTTTATTCCATCATAATTTTAATAGAATATTGTACGTGTGTTGAGTTTACCAATTAAAAGAGAATTTAGAGTACATGATGTGAAGATGCACGTTAGAATACAGCCTAAATGATTAAAGCTATCGATTGATATTAGCCTAAACTGTTAAAAATAAATTGATTAATAAATTAAAGAGACCAAGTTTGAATACTCCCTTAACCTTTGTCAAATGGAGTTTGATCATTCCAACACTCAGCTTGGTCATGGGATTACTTCCATTTTACTTTAAACAACTCTTTTCTAAAGTCCAATCCAAGCGTGTGATCTATCATCTGCCCCTTTTTCCCTCTCCTGCAAAGTGGTCATTTTGCTTAGATCTATGTTTACTCAGAGCCGTACACAAACACAGAAACATGTTTTCCTTTCAATAACTATAAAGGGAATTTCTGCTCTCTCTCTCTCTCTCTCTGTTCCTCCACATGACCTAGTTGCCTTCTATTAATGTCCTTTGCAGCTTTTGACGTTCTCAAAGCAAACACTACAGCTCTTCAACACCCTTAAACTAAACTAAAACCTCAGTCTTTGTCCTCTCCTTTCACAGTCCTTGTTATCTCCTCCGTTCTTCTCTCCTTTTCTCTGCTTTCACTTATAAAAGCTGTGTTTTCATCTACAGCACTGCAAAATCGATATTGTACAGAGTAAAGATGTATAGAAGGGAGAGAGCTCTGCGAGAAGACATGTTATTCCCACAAAGGAGAAGAACCCCATCTTTCTCTTCCTCTCTCCTTGACGCTGTTTACCGTTCCATCGACGAGTCCAACGCCGTAGAAGCTCATTTCAAAGAAACATGCGTGTTCAAGAAACAAAGCATTTCTAGCTCTGCTAAGCGTGGCACTTGGGTGGAAGAAGAGGAAAAGGAGGTGCTGAATCTTCGTCGGATCGACGATTGGATGGAGAAGCGGAGCATTCACAGCTCTGTGCTCTACAATTCAGCCTCGAGCTCCTCCGAGTCTAGCTCTGGCGCAACCTTCTCGTCCTCGGAAACAGAGTTGAGCGACAAACACAAACCGAAACCGAAACCGAAACCGAAATCGAAGCTGCGTAGCTCCAAGAAGCAGACAAAGTTGGAGTATTGGGATTCCGAGAAGCAGCCCAAGTCAAAGACTGAAGGTGGTTTCACAAAGACGAAGTTGCAGGCATTGAAAATCTACGAGGAGTTGAAGAAAGTGAAGCAGCCCATTTCGCCAGGAGGTCGCATTGCTAGCTTTCTCAACTCGATTTTCAACTCTGATAACGTAAAGAAAGCCAAAATGTGTTATGTTGGAGCTGTGGAAGATGTGAACTTGGAGCCTAAATCCAAGTCCGCATGCTCTTCGGCGGCTTCGAACTCGAGATCTTGCTTGAGCAAAACCCCTTCTTCAAGAGGGAAATTGAGCAGCAATGGTATCAAAAGGTCTGTGAGGTTTTATCCTCTTAGCGTGATTGTTGGTGAGGATTCTCAGCCCTGCGGCCATAAATGTATTCATGAGGAAGATCCAAGCCTAATGCCAATGCCAACTCTTCGAAAAATTACAAAAACTCGATCGGTAAAGGAGAGCACAAGTGCATACCATTTAAGAGGTTTTGCCCACAATGGAAAGGTTGATAATGATGTTGATGATAATGATGATGATGATGATGATGATGATGATGCAGAGAGCTGTTCGAGCTCGGATTTGTTCGAGCTTGATCATCTTGTTGGGATTGGGAGGTACAGAGAGGAGCTTCCAGTATATGAAACTACTAATTTGGAAACAAATCAAGCAATTGCTAAGGGGTTGATTTTGTAGTTCATTTGGCATCAATGTAACTAACGGTTTGGATGTCAAATTAGTTATTTTTACTTTCCTTCTGTGATTTTAGTTTCTGAAGAATATTTTGAAGTTGCTGTCCTTGAGGAGCAATGAAACTTTAATGTGAATAGCAATGGAGGCATTCAAGAGTTAAAACGTCACATTCACAATCACAAGCGTAATTGTCAAAGCAATAGACAAAGATGAATATTAAAAGTGAAAAAGGAAAAAGATAACAGAGATTTTCCCTCATGAGAATGGAGAAAGTTTTAAAAGCACCAAACTTTTTCACTGGCTCAGCACATGGCATCAGCTTCACTACTAGTAATTTTAGTCCCACTTTGAAATCATAGAATTAAAAATGATTACAAAGTAGAACTTTTTTCCTTCTTTTTTGTTTTCATTTGATTAATGAGTACTTTAACTGCAAGTAAAGGAGGATGAAACAGTGAAGTTCAATGCAATCCCAAAAGGCTACCAAAAACATCTCAAAACCATACAATAGATTAGGTGATAGATGAATACATTCCTGAAAATCTCTCCCAAATTGATTCTCTCTCTCTTTTTTTGAAAGTGTTCAGATATATTCCATTCCCCAAACTTGAGCTGGGATAATTAAAATGCCAACATATCAGCAACTAACAAAGAATCCACTAATAGGCAACTGGTAGACAAGTAGGGTCACACACATGGAATCTCAGAAGTCAAAAATGCAGCAGGATCAGACATGATGGCAAAAATCCAAACTAACTTTTCCACCAAGAGGAGAAAATAAGAAAAAGGCTTGTGACCAAGTGTATATATTCTAGGGTTGCTTTGAGGACACCAGAGGCCACCATGGTTGACTTGAACTCCATCCCTCCATTTATCTACTCTGAATTCCAAAGATTAGAAAGAGAAGAGAAATAATACAACAAGCACAGGAAAAACAGAGAGAAAAAGAGCAAGACAATGCAGCTTCTTTTTGTATACTTTCCTGGGATACTGTCCTGCAGAGCAATGCTAATCTGCTAATGATTCTCTTAAAAAACATATCAAGATTATTTTCCACAGATACAAATATGACATTAAAAAAAAAAAAAAAAAAAAAAAAAAAAAGGAAAGAGGAAATGAAAAGAATATATAGAAGAACCCCACTAAACCTATTGCCAGTGAGAATTGGTGGGGCATGTTTCTTACCAACCATGCACAAAATCTGTAGCATATGCATAGAAGGATTTATAACATTGTACAAAGGCATGTGGGGGCAATTATATACGTATTTACTCAAGACAAGGACCACATACCATTCTTTCAATAGGTTAGATCTCTCCCTCCTTACATGTCCTAATACGACGGTGCGTTTTTGGTCACTAATGTGACAAACTGCTAGTCTTATCAACAAATAATGGCAACCTGTCGTACTAAATGCATATCATCAACCCTACCAATTGGGCCAGATCTTGGTTTTTCTCTGATAATGACACTGATTTTTTCTAATGTGGTGGAACCCTTTCTCTAATGTCGATGTTTGGAGTCTAATACCTTGGAGGTGGATGGCAAATTTGGGTTTCTATTTCATTGAAGAGATGTGTCACTATAACTTTAAACATTGACTGCTTCTTAGGCTTCGTTTGGATGATTAGTTCATCTCAACTCATTATTACAACTTTTTCAAATTCCAATATAAAATATAATAAACAATTTAACTTTTTTAAATCCTAAAATAATAATAATATTAAAAAATAATATTCTAATAATATTTTATTATCTCAAAATCAATACTTTTTCCAAGAGTGACTTTTAATGATCATTTTACTGCCCAATATCCAATATCTTTTGATCAAGACCATTAATAATGATTTTGATTGGATAAAAAGTGCAAACTCCCTTTTACGTGTGAGCTAAATCCTCTCTCAATAAGTTCATACACGTAGAATATTTAATTAATGAAGTGAATTGTAAAGTAAATGTTAAAATTCATAACTCCTACGTACTCTTGTACTTGTCTCAAACACTTAGAGTGTGTTTGGGTAGTGAGAGTACTTGACATACTCTCACTATTATTCTTTACTTTATTATTATTTTTTACATACTTTTCTACTATTCATTACTTTTCACCTACTTTTTACTACTATTCAATATTTTATTATTATTTTTTTACTACTATTTACAAACATTCTCAACACTTCTCAGGTATTCTCACTACCCAAACCAGGCCTTAAATACATAGGAAAAAAAATAGATTTAACTATTTATATTAACCGATGTAGTTGAAAACATATATGAAATTATAATTTTATTGGCTTGATGGTTGTTAATTGGCTTTGGCGAGGAAAGCAACGGTCTGGGTTCAATCCTGTTTTCTACATTACATGTACTACTACAGAATAACTAGTCATATTACAATGTAACAATCAACTGATATGTGAAGGTTAAAACAACCTTCATCTTAACCAGTGATGAACTACTTTTTGCCTCTGCATGTATATTTCCACTGAATAAGGCCTTTTAATTGCAAGCAATGTCCTGTCATAGTCCCATAGATCATGGAAAACCCATTTAAAAAAACGAGAAAGCGCAAAAGCCAGGTTGAATTGCTGATCCATTTAGGTTCTGGAATTTACTTGGAGTGAAAAAAAGGAGTGAAATCTTCAGATTCTGATATCTTTCTTTAAGCAATGCTCTTTCTAGAATGAGTAAGGAAATGGCTACTACGGATAATTAAAAGTATTTTCCAGTAAGTGGAAGAACTTAATGACGAAGCCTATGAAACCCTATATAAACATTGAGATGGCTATGGCAAAAATACACAGAAGACAAGTAAACGGGGGCTTAACCTATAACACATTCTCCAGTAATCTGAACATTTGGAACGAAAGAAGCCTGCAGTAAAAAGAGATCAGGAAGAAGAAAAGTGAGGGTTGCAGTTTTATGAGTGCATAAAAATAAAAAAATAATAATAAAAAAAAGCTCTGTGGCCCGAAAGGCTGAGGTAAAGGCTTTTCCCGATTTCTAAAATTGAAAAGGGTCAAAGAGTAATGGGGAGTACTGGGGTCTGAGGTAAAGGAACAGAAAAAGCAAGAGTTTAGTAGCAGTAAAAGCTTTAAACCGTACAAACTTCTCAGACAGGCATTGCTTCAGACACCAACTAGTCTCATATATAATAATGCCAATAATAATTATTTTGCTCTTTTGTTTTCACGTTCTTTTTTATTGTTTCACTACTTTAGTTTATGGGTTTCCGTAAAGATGTCAGAGACAAGAGCTGCCACAGTTGCAGCTTAGCTTCAGAACCAGAAGCAAGAGAGAGGTGCAGTCATAATGTCATTACACGGGCAGAGAGAGAGAGAGGTGGGCATGCAGCATCACTGTTATCAGAACCATTAGTTTTATTCATGTGCAGAAGATTCTGCAGACTAATGGTCCCTGAAATAAATATACCTACTCTCTAGCAATAAGTATTAGCCTACACAGAACTCTGATGCTTCTCATATTTCTCCCTGAACCTGTCCTTTCAGAGCCCCTCTGAACTCTGAATAGGTTCTTGGTTTCATCTTTCTTTGTTCCCTCTGAAAGTTTATTTCTTCCAACCTTCCTTCGATGCTGAGTGGAAGAAACAGATTTGCCTTCACTGCATCTCAGTGGCAAGAGCTTGAACACCAAGCTCTAATCTTCAAGTACATGGCTTCAGGCATTCCTATCCCACCTGATCTCCTCTTCACCATCAAAAGAAGCTGCTTTGACTCTCCTCTCTCTTCGAAGTTGTTCTCGCACCAACCTCTTCAACACAGTATGACAACTAGAATCTTGTGTTTTGTGTGGGTGTGTTCATGAATTTTTATTTGAGTTTTTGAATGAAAGCTCTTGCCTTTGGTGACGAAAGGGGATTAATTTGAGGTGTTTGTGGATGCAGTCAGCTGGAATTACTTGCAGATGGGTTTGGGGAGGAAAATAGACCCGGAGCCAGGCAGGTGCAGAAGAACAGATGGGAAGAAATGGAGATGCTCAAAAGAGGCATTTCCAGATTCCAAATACTGTGAGAGACACATGCACAGAGGGAAAAACCGTTCAAGAAAGCCTGTGGAAGTTATGAAAGCAATTACATCAACAGCAACAATCACAAATCTATCATCTCCAACAATCTCATCAATCATAAAAAACCACTCTGTACTGACCCCAACCGCTCATGATTCCCTTTCCTCACTTTCTGCCATGTCCTCAGAGACCCACCATCACCTTCACAATTCTTACTACGATGCCCACCTTCACCAACCCTTCATTCATAATCCTACATCTTCTTCTAGGCTTCCTGGGATTGGCTTGTCGCCTCCAAATAACAGCCTGTACGTCATGGAGCCCGCTTCTTACTCCCAGATCACCAATACGGATTACAGGTCTGTATTAAAGAGAAGTCTATAAAAGCTAAATCTGGTTCTTTTTGACTACTTAATTCCTTCTATCTATCTATATATGTACGTATTTGCTTATGATATTATCCTCTTTGATCTTGGGAAAAAGAAATAGGTACAATATTAACGGGCTGAAAGAGGAGGTGGATGAGCATGCTTTCTTCTCAGAGTCTTCTGGGTCTATGAGAAGCTTATCTGGCCCATCCATGGATGATTCTTGGCAACTCACACCTTTGACCATGAGCACATCTTCTAAGCAAAGTACTGGTTTCAGCGATTCCGCAAAACAACCCGAGCAAGACCGGCACAGCTTTGTTCTGGACGGTGCTGTAAAAAAAGATGAGATGCGGATGCATGTCCAAGAAGAGAAAGAACAACCCCAAAAGACCTTTCACCGCTTCTTCGATGAGTGGCCGCCTAAAGAGAGAGATTCGTGGGGCGATTTGGATGACAAACCATTGAATAGCTCATCAACATCAACAACCAGACTATCAATTTCCATTCCAAATTCCTTCCATGACTTTCCCATCTTCAATTCCAGAACCCATAACGGTAACTGAAGAACCCATAACGGTTACTCCTTCCGTTTTATTTCTTATGCAGATGGTTGAGTTTGCAGCACTTTTGTTTCTCAATCAAAGGCCAGAAATGTACTGATTTGGTGGGAGTACTCGCAGAATTGTGTGAGGTCTAAGAACAGATTATATTTTTTCCTTTTCCTTCTCCTTTTATTTTTATTTTTTAACGTGGTTTGCTACTTGTGACGTTGTTGGTGTGTGTTTCAATTGAAAGATCCAAAGTCGTGTGTTTTGCTTTGTTGCTTCTGTAACTCTCCAGCCAAATCTGTTTCATGGCTGAAGAAATATATATATATATATATATATATATATATATACGTGTATGTATATATGTATGTTGTTTTATATGGATCTTCTGGCTCTGGGGTTTGATATTCGAATCAAGGCTGTGTGTTGATTGGAATTATGGAGGGCCCAATGCCACCAACCTTTGTTGTAGTTTGTTGCGTTGTTTTTCTTCAACTCTTTCTACCGAAGTGTTCTATAAAAATCAAAGGTAATTTTATATAATGGGTTAGAATTTATTTTATAATTTAATTATTATATTAAATCACCTTAATTTATTTTTTTATAATTAAAACATTTCTTTTCATAAATACTAAACTATAACAGTACTTTACTCATTCAGTACCCCATGACATGATAATAATTAACTTTAAAAAATAAATAATATGCCCATTGTTGTTCAGCTAGCACATTAATGTCATAGAAAATGTTCAGTTATTAATTGTGGCTGAGTGGATATTTATATATATAGAGAGAGAGAAATGCTATTTTAAGATTGTACTTACGTAATATAATTTAATTTAAAAGATAAACTTTAAAATTTGAATCTTTCAAATTAAATCTTATCATTTAAGTGATATAGATGATATCGACTTGAGATAATTCTTTTTAATTTGTAACTCAAAAATGATGTAAAAATCTTAGAATAACAGTACTCTCCTTGGCTATGGCTGATTATCGGTCATCACCCTTGATTGCCTACTAAAAATAGCTAAACAGTTCGAATCAGGCTTGATTTATATATACACAAGCTAGCTTTGGCTCATATAATTTATAACAAAAAATTAAAATTAAAATTATATACTTGAGACAATCATCTTCTAGTGTGATAGATGTAGTTTATAAAAGTGCACTAAGTGTAAGATCTGAAGAGTAAAATAAAATATCAATCAATCGGATTGAAATAACCATGATCAACACATTGGAAAAGAAACAAGCTGAACAGAGAAAGAGAAATACTACGTGCTGAAATCTGATACAGGAATGGGGCGGGCTGTTTTGCATCTGTCCAAAAAGGATTGGAAAGAAGTTCTGACAAAATTAAGAGTCACATACTGAATTTTAAAAAAAAATTAAAAATAAATAAATAAAGAGAAATAAAAAGGACTATCACTTCAGAACCAACCCTTTGGGACAGAACTAAAGTGGATGTACCCTTCCAGTCCTCCATATTCATTGAATTGAAACCCATCTGACTCTCCCTGTCACTCTGTCAGTCTCCACCCAATTTAATCCACAGAGACTTGTATACTGTATCAATTTTATGTGAAAATTTTAATTTCTATTATTTTCTGTATCAATTTAATCCAAAGAGTATAGACTGAATTTGGATCGAGTTTAATTTTAAGTAGAGTATAATATTTAAATATTTAATTTTTAAATTATTAAATCCATCTCAATTCAAAATCTCTTTACACGTAAAATTTATGAAATTTTTTCAACTCAATACATCTTTACACGTGGGATCTATAATTTTTTTAACTTCTTATAAATATATCTAAACTCATCTTAACATCCAAACACATCTAAACTTATCTTAAGTGGGTTCTACAAAACTCATTCCACCATCTTAATTCACTACTATTTATAAAGAACTCAACTCAACATCCAAACAAGACCGCACCACCATATTGCGACTTTTTTTTTTCTTTTATCATCAGACTAATTTATTTCTATTTTATTTCTTTTATTGAATTTTAATAAGGACATTTTAGATAATTTACTGAATAGTTTTGGGGTTCGTAATATTTAATGGCATGGCTAAAATGGATGGAGGGTGTAAATTGAAATAAAATTGATAGTGTGGGCCGGATACCAAATTGTTGGTTTTAGTTGTAGTACTTTGGGATACAACTTGAAAAATGAGTATTTGTTTGGAGGTGCAAAATGAAAATTCTCACATTATTTTATTTTCGTACGGTAATATAATTGTGGAAGTGGATGGCGTGGCACATATACAAGAGCAAACTCTCTACTTCCCAAACTATACATTACTTGTCATGCATCCGAGTTGATATTTTATTTTGTTATAGTTTTTAGGGTTAATTGCAAAATTAGTATTTGAATTTTCACGTTTTTATAATTTCAGGTCTCAATTTTCAATTTTTATAAAATTGATACTTAAATATTAAAAGATTCACAATTAGGTATGTCCATCAATTTTCTAACAAGACATCACGTGTCAATATATGATTAGATGGCACTTGGTATCAATATATTGCATGAATCAATCAAAAGCTAACACGTCGCAAACTAATGCTATGTGGCAATACTCTTGTTAGTTCTTTATTCCACGTGTAAATTGATTGTGGACTTGTTTAAATGAGCAAACTGTAATAATTTAAATATATAGGCATTGGCGAAACTAAGTTGAGTCCGGCCAAGAGGGGGCCATGGAGAGTATAAGTACCTTCTTTTAACTTTGGAAAGTACAATAAATTCTCTCACATATCTATGTATATAAATACAAGCTAGGATGAGATATTAACATAGTTGCCAATCTGATCAAGATGATTGAGCAACAGTGAGGCAAAAGATTGGACAACATACTCGTGTCTCCAACGGGATCCTCTCTTTCTCTCTAAAAGGTGAGGTGTTCTCTTTGCGCATAAAAAGTTGAGTCTTTTAAACTGTTGTTATGAAGAGGGGTGATTGGGTACAAGTTGGAAAAACTTTGGAAAGGCTTCACTCTCATAGGGGAAGAGAAACAGGAAATCATTATACCAGGAGAGGCCCTCCATGAGTCACAAACCAAGGGAAGACTATGTTTGCTAGTTCTGGGCGTTGGTGAAAATAATAAACAAGGAAGCTTTTCGGACAACTATGACAAAAGTCTGGAAGTTAGAGGGGTGGATCAAATTTAAAGAAGTTGGAAAGAACCGTTTTCTTTTGAAATTCCAAAATGATTATGGTAAGAAGAGGGTGGAAATGGGGAAAACTTAGTCCTTAAACAAATATCTAGAGTTTCTCCAAGAGTTTGAGGGCAGCATCCCTACTAAGGACATTGCATTCCATACATAATTCTTCTGGGTTCATTTTCATAACATCCATATGGCGAGGATGACAAATGAAGTGGATGAACAACTTGGCTCGGTGATGGGCAGGGATACTGATGGCAAAGGCTATGGTTAAGTTCCTAAAAGTAAGAGTGGGATTGGACATCACTAAGCTACTAGTCAGGGGTAGGCTACTGGAGCTCAGTTACAAGCAATGGTGGATTCCTTTCAAATATGAGCGGCTACTAAATGTTTGCTTTCAATGTGGAGTCATCCAACATCAGCGTAAGGGTTGTTCAAAGATCACTCATGGTACTCATCTAAGTGAGGCCATTCAACCCCATTATGATCCTTGGTTAAGAGCAATGCTTGTTAATTCTATTGGGAACGATTTCAAACAATTTGGTAGATCAAAGGGTCTGAATTCTCAAATTGATTGGTGGCAAAGGAACTCCGGCGAGGGGAACCATAGTGGAGACAGGAAAGGCAATGAGGCATCACAGGCTCCATCAATGGAGCATTGGAGGAAAACCCGACAATCAAGGAAATCTTGAATTTCCCATTGATCATGGGATCTCTATGGAGCAGGCCAATATTTCTCACATAAGGAAATAATTTCCATTACAGGAATCATTCCCAAGTGAGAACACTCAAAAAGTTGACAATCCTTTTAAGGAAGGAGATCCAAATTTTGATATTGAGGCTTTAGTGCAAAAGGCAATATCGGTGGCCAAGGAGACTAGGGCATCAAGACCACAAAAGAGTCAAAGGAATTAAGTCCTATTCCAAATTCAAACATGATGATTGACAAGCCTGTAAGTATCTCGAACCAAACCCCTCTTAGTCAACATAAAGACCCCTCTTTGCATAAAAAAAACTGCTAGTTGGAAGAAATGAGAGCAAGAAGTAGCCCTACTCTCAAGTAGTTGGAAGACTCAAACTCTTTAATAATGCCTATCTCTAATAACTATGGGAAAAAGAAGAAAGGGACCTATGAGGGCAGTAACATGTCTATATGCTCTATTAAAAAAAATCTAAAATGGTGCTCTTACCTAAAGGGAGTCTAAACCATAATGCATTGGTGGAGGTTGCATTGCAGCTCCATTAGAAGCTATGATTTGCTTGAGTTAGAACTGTTGAGGGCTGGGAAACCCTCGGACAGTTCGAGAGCTTCACCTTTTGGTGAAATCTAAGAACCCAAACTTTATTTTTCTTATGGAGACAAAGTGTAATAGGAATAAGGTGGAGTTAATGAGGAATCAACTTGGTTTTGATTGCAGTTTTGTTGTGAATTGCAAAGGGTTAAGTGGAGGTGTAGCATTTCTATGGTAGAGTCATATGTCTATTTCCTTCGACTCTTTTACTTATAACCATATTTCTCTTAAGGCCTCTTTTATAGAGACTATGAAGCAATGTTTGTTAACTGGCTTTTATGGTAACCCTCTCACATCTAGAATAAAAGAGAGTTGGACTTTACTAAGAGCTTTGAAACTTGCAGAAGAGTTAGCTTGGATGTGTATGGGAGAGTTCAATGAGATCCTCAATAATGATGAGAAATATTGAGCTGTTGTTAGGCCTTATAGCCAGATGGAAAGCTTTCATAAAGCTGCTGAAGGGTCTGGGTTGAGTGATCTAGGCTTTCAAGGGATAAAATATACTTGAAACAACAATAGAGAAGGCAGTTCTTTACTAAAGAAAGGTTGGATAGAGCTTTTGGCAACTCAACTTGGAATTTACTTTTTGATTCCACTTCTGTTAGAGCTTTAACTGCTCAAACTTTAGATCACAGTCTACTACTTATTTTTATAGGGGTAAGCTTGACAATGGAAGGAAAAAAGAAGAAGATATTATTCATATATAAAGCTAGTTGGGCAAAAAGAGAAAAGTGTCATACTCTTATTGATACAGAATGGAAAAATCAAATGAGGTCAAATAGAAAGATGATGAATGTTTTTGAAGGACTATTGAGATGTCAAGCTTCCTATGAAAATGGTGCACATAATCACCGCACCATGTTAAGGGTTCCATTAATGCAAAACTCCACCAGATTTCATAGCTCCAAAGTCTCAATACAAGTTATCACACTTGGAGAATTAAGGAGATGTATAAGGAAGTTAGTGTCATGCTCAAGGAAGAAAATATAAGATGGAAACAAATAGCTAAAAAAAAATGGCTAAAGGATGGAGATCGAAATCAAAATACTTTCACATGTGTGCCAACCAAAGAAGAAGGACAAATACCATTCTAAGTATTGAAAATGTAGATGGGTTTGTTACTAAATCACCTGAGGTGATAAATGACATTTTCAATTAGTTTTTCTAATAGCTATTCACTTCTTCCTAGCCAGAAGGTATTATTGAGTATCTCAGCTCATTGCCCCCAAAAGTGACAGAAGACGTGAATTCTCATTTGATCAAAGAGTTCACTATACTAGAGGTCAAAGAGGCCATTTTTCAAATGAATCCTTTGAGTTATCCTGGACCAGATGGATTCCTTGCAACCTTTTACCAAGACCACTAGAGTATTATAGGGTAGAATGTTTGTATGGTTGTTCTTTATTTTCTAAACGCAAATGGTGGGATTGGAAATATCAATGAGATTGATATTTCATTAATCCCCAAGGTTAAGATCCCCAGAAAATTTTCTAATTAGAGACTAATCAATTTATGCAATGTTCTATACAAGATAATTGCTAAAGTCTTGGCTAATAGACTAAAATTTATCCTACTTGATGTTATTTCTCCACACAGAGTGTCTTTGTCCCTGGTAGATTGATTTTGAATAATGTGGCGGTAGCATATGAAACCATGCATACTATGAACAACAGGATCTCAGAAAAATCAAGTTTCATGGCGATGGAGTTCGACGTGAGTAAGGCGTATGACAAAGTGGAATGAGACTTCTTAAGAGCGGTGATGACCAAGATGGGCTTTCATGGTAGATGGATTGAGTCGGTATCATACTTAATCATTATAAATGGTTCTCCCTGGTGTGCTTTTAAGCCAACAAGAGGTATAAGGCAGGGTAATCATCTATCACATTACCTCTTCATTTTATGTTCTGAAACATTGAGTTCTCTCCTTAATAATGTTGAGTCATCAGGGTCAATCACATGCATACCACTAGCTCAAGGCAGGATTTGCAGTAACTATCTTTTTTTTTTTGGTATATGACATTTTATTTTTCTGTAAGGCAAACTCGCTAGAGTGGAGCATATTGTTTGCTTTCCTGGATCGCTATGAGAAGGCTTCTAGTCAAAGGCTTAATAAAGAAAAAAAACCTCTATTTATTTCAGTAGCAATACCAGTAGAGAATCAAGGGAGACCATTTTGAGCATACCAGGAGTTAGATCAACCTCGTCTTATGAAAAACATCTTGGTCTGCCAGCCATCATTGGCAGATCTTGATCTCAGGCTTTCAAGAGCATACTTGACAGGGTTAGAAGTAGAATTAGCAACTAGGAAGTGAAGTTTTTGTCACAAGCAGGCAAGGAAATTCTGCTTAAACCTGTGATGCAAGCCTGGCCTACTTACAACATGGGAGTCTTCAAGTTTCCAAGATCTCTCCTTAAAGAAATTAATAGAGTGATGAACAACTACTAGTGGGGTTAGTAGGAACAAGAGAGGAAGATTCATTGGGTCTCATGAAGTCAAATGGAACAAGCTAAGTCTTTTGGAGGTTTAGGTTTTTGAGATTTAGAGAGCTTTAATCTATCAATGCTTGCCAAGTAAGGGAGGAGATTGATTCCGAGACCAGATTCTTTAGCTGCAAAGGTACTAAAGATGAAGTACTTTCCTCGTACTTCATTTTTTCAAGCAAATTTAGGATCCAAACCTTCTCTTATTTGGAGGAGCATTCTTGCAGCAATGCACATAGTGGAAGAAGACATAATATGGAGGATTGGAAATGGTGAACAAGTTAGGATCTGGAAAGACAAATGGATTCCCCAACCTACCACTTATCGAGTGCAAAGTGCGCCTAGAATTCTTGATGAGAATGACACAGTTGCAGTTTTCATTGATATGGATACAAAACAATGGAATATCACTCTTGTTGAAAAAGTCTTTTCCAGTATGGAAGCTGTTGAGTATTTGCAATAGTCCAGCTAAATTGATATGGAGGTGCATTGCCAATAGCTAATTTTCTGTCAAAAGTGCCTACCATTTGGAAATAGAGATCATAGATCGTGTTAAAGGGCAATCATTTAGTTCAAATCAGAGGAAGGATTTCTAGTCCAGAATATGGCAACTCAAAGTCCCAAATGCTTCTAAAATTTTTCTGTGGAGAGCATGTATTGAAGCTCTACCTACTAACCTTAATCTCTTCAAAAAGAAGTGGTGGAATCTCCAAACTATGAAATATGCTTAGTGGAAGAGGAAATAGTTACACATGCTCTTTGATACTATACTGCAACAAGGGATGTATTGGGCCAATGTTCAAAGCAGATTAAAAAAAAGCAACTTTTCAAATGATAGTTTTCTTGGAATTTTTGAAGCCATGTCTGATATGTTTGTGAAGGAGCAGTTATAAGAAGTTGCAGTAATTGCAAAGATGTTATGGCAGAGAAGAAAATAATATGTATTCAGGAGCAACTTCACCCACCCAACCTCTATGATGTAGCAATCTAAACAACTCTTGTTGTCCTTTAAAGAAGTAAACGCAGGTAAGGACAGTTTTGCAATAGGTATGGGCAACTCAGTATGCAGATGGGAGTCTCCTCCTAAAGAATTTTGAAAGATCAACTAGGATGCAACTGTTGATACAACACAATGCAAAGTTGGGATTGGTATTATTGCTAGAGATGATGAGGGCATAATCGTGGCCACAAAAAGAAACAAAGAGACATGTTTCCTGATCCTTTATTGGCAGAATCTTTTGGGGCCTTACAAGTTACAATCCTTGGTGTTGGAACTGGTTTAAAGAAAATTATCCTAGAAGGTGATTTTCTTCAAGTTGTTCAAAGCATAACTTAGACTGACCCTTCTTCGAATAGTACATGATTGATCATCTTAGACATTAACCAAACTCTATCACAATTTAACAGTTGGTCAATCCATCATGTTAGGAGGGAAGCTAATGTTGTAGCTCATAAGTTACTAAAAAATGCTTTAGAATTTTCAGGTGATTCCATTGAGATGGAGATTTTTCCTTCTTGTATTCTTTCCCTTCTCTAATGGAGGTTATTAATAAAACTAATTTGTTTAAGAAAAAAAAAAAAAAAAAAGTTGCCAGCCCAACCCAGATGTATTGCAAACACTAATTATTCATTAGCTATCCACTAAATAGATTATCTTAATATTCAATTCTAAATATAAAGATGGTAAAAAACAACATAAATAGGACCCTCCAACTTGAAGATTTCCTTGGTGTAAACTCAGCATTGAATTTAAACTAGCATTTATGATTCTTAATTATACAAATTTTTGTTGAAATTTTTGTCCTCAAAATTTCAAACAGGGACCTTAAGAGGCAAGTTTTAAAATAAAAAATAAAAATCTTGCATCAACTAGACAAGTTGGTGTCATGGGGTGAGCACCATAAAGGAAAATGCTACTCAAACATCTAAATTCACTGCTTAGATGGGCCACTTAAACTAGCACTGCTAGGTCATATTAAAAGAAAACAAATCAGAATGTAAAACTTTTTTTTTTTTCTCAATTGGAAGGCATCTTCTCTTCGGATCCATTTCTCATTCTAATATTTTTTTATTAATAGCAATGACTATAAAACAAGGCCCATTTATTGTAAGATATGATATTTCTTTGGCACAATAGAATAAAAAATGAAATTATGGTTTTGAGAAAAAAAAATGAAATTGAGTGAAATTTCTAGCAACATTATTATTTGGTAATGAACTGAAAGGTACATTTTGAGAATTTATTAAGAAATTTGGTAATCGTTTGTAGTCAATGAATCATTTTGTAGATGCTTGTCATCATGATGACAAATTAATATGAATAATAATAAGAAAAAAAAAGTTTCACATTCTGTTTATTTTTTATTTTTTAATATGACATAGCATTGCTATGTGGTGCTATTAGGTCAAGCAGTACTCTAAGCAGTAAACTTAGATGGCCGAATAGCAGCATTCTTATTACAAATATGGTTGTTTTTAATGAAACCTCGATGTACCAGGTAAGACAAAGGCTAATAACTCATTTGGTATTGTAGAAAACCATGCTAGCTCTAACTAAGTTGATCGAGAGCCAATGCCGAGCTAGACGCATGCATGCATGCTAAGGGACTAGAGTAGAATGAAAGGCTAATACTTCATGATATGCGTGCAAAAGGGATAGTGATATCTATGGGATCAGCATCCACATGCATGCAGCTACCACTATTATATTGACACGTAAAGATTTCAAGACGCATGGTAGCTATATTTTTATAGCTGTTTCTTATGGAATTTGGGGATCAATTTGATGAGAATCCCGTTAGGGTATTTCTCTCAGGGGTTGGTGTTGGACATAGGGTTCAAAGGCAGTGCAATTGTTGCAGAAATAGTCTCTATTTATATGCCTATTAGCAGGGGTTGGCAAGAGGCACAACTGTTGGATTAAATTGAATAGTTGTGTCTCTTGACACACCCTCAATCGACACCCCCTACTGGGAAACCATCACCATGGTGAGGGTACACATCCAGTGGGGTGCACACTGTTTTATGTGGTCACTCCTGTGCATCTACATCTCCCACTTGAACACACAAGAATAGTTGCAAATATAGTTGAACATGCCTTGGTACCAGTATTTAAATTTTCCACAACTCAACTCGCATATGCAACTCCTGTAGATCGGCATCAGGATCATGACTAGGCCTTATGTGCACATGCTTTTTTCATTACCTTATCCCCTGACCATATGTTCTCTCATTGATTACATATTAGGGGTGACTTCATTTCACAATATCTTTAGTGAATTACATCAATTATACATGACTGAGTAGACATCTTAGCCACAATTGATGACTCAAGTCAAATACATGGAACATATATCGACATGCACTGAACTTTTATTAACTACTTATTCTAAGGCCATTTTCGAGGTTTTCCATAATTACCTTATCAATGACTTTATAATCAACCAACTCTTTATTTTTGGTAATCTCCCATAACTCCATTTATCTAGGTGTCTCCATAATTTCTTGAATTATGTCTATTAACCATGTGGTTATTCTACTTAGGTATATTTCAACCTCATTCTAGCTACATGCTCTTTGAATTTTTTCAAAAACAATCTCTTAGTCACGTGATCCCCTACCATCTTAGTCGAGAAAAGAAAATTAATTTTGACTTACCTCTTTCCACTATATCTAAAATATAGTGATAATGCATATCAATGTATTTTCCTTTGAAACTCTGTGCTCCATTTTGTATGAATGAGATGACTGATTATTTATCACAAAGCACATTGATTGATTTAGTGGATGTATTCAAACTTTAGCTTTCAATAAACATTTTATCCAAACCGCATTACTAACTGCAATGATGCAAGCAATGTACTCAGCTTTCATTGTGGACTTAGCAACACAACATTGTTTCTTATTTAACCACGAAACTATTGTACTACTAAATAGAAATTCATATCCACTTGTAGATTTTCTATCATCTACAACACTTTCAAAATCAGCATCACTATAGCCAATCAACTCTAGATCACTGATTTTAAAACACAATTTTATATTTTTGGTACCTTGTAAATATGTTAATATACGTTTTACTGCTTACCAATGTTCCTTGCCTAGATTAGATTGATGTTTATTTACTAAAACTACTGCATCATAAATATCGGGTCTTGTACTTGTCATTGCATGCATGAGACTTCCCACAGCTTGAGCATAGGAAGTTTTGAGCGTTTCACTTATTTATTCCTCTTCTTTTGAGCACATACTTTTACTCAAAGTATTTCCTTTATAAACATGTGTATTTAGGATTTACAATTTTCCATACCAAACATTTTAAGTACTTTGAAGAGAAAATTTTCAATTATAAGATTTTTGAATTTTTATCTATTGAAATTCTTATGTCAAGAACATAGGTGGCTTCACCCATGTCTTTCATTTCAAATTTAGATCTAAAAATTTCTTTAATTTTATTGATCATATCTAGATAATTACTTACTAAAAATATACCATCAAGGTATAATGATAATATTGTTATCTTCTTGTTATATTTTCATATGTATACACAGTGACCTAGTGGACTTATTTCATATCCAATTTTCAAAATTGTTTGATGAAACTTCAAGTACCATTATTTTGAAGACTTCTTAAGTCTATACAATGATTTCTTTAATTTGTGGACTTTTTATTCATGTCCTTCAATTTAGAATTCTTCAGTTTGAATCATAAAGACATCTTCTTTTAATTACCATTAAGAAAAATTGTTTTAATATCTAACTGGTATAGTTTCAAATTTATTTTTGCAACTATAGACATAATTATCCTCGCAAATGTAAATTTCATTGCAGGTGAGTATATATCTACAGAGTCTACACCCGGTAGTTGAGCGAATCCTTTGGCTACTAATCTTACTTTATATCTTTCTAAACTTTCATCAGCATTAAATTTCTTTTTGAGAATCCACTTGCAAACAAGCTTTTCTATCTCTTGGAAGTTCTCTAAACTCCAAAAAATCATTCTTATTAATCAATTCTAATTCATATTCCATGGCTTGAAGTCATTTATCTAAATTGATATTATTGATTGCCTTAGAAAAAGTTTTAGAATCATTTTCTAAATTTTCAATACTAGTATTAAAAGTATAATAATCTTAAAATAATACTGATGGTCATTTGGTTCTTCTACTCCCACTATCTCCAACATCAATTCTTAAAAATTGATTTTGATAAGACTTTCTTTTACTTCCATCACTTTGTATTTGAGTAACATCAGTATTTTCATTGTTAGATTATGTAGAGATACATTGATTTTCAAGATCATTCAATAAATCGATCTAATCAATTTGAGTAATTAGGTTTGAATTTTCGAGAAAGACAGTATCACTACTTTCTATAAATCATCTATCGGAGTGATAAAATCAATAACTACTTATGTTCTCTAAATATTGTATAAACCTACATTCCTAGGTCTTAAATACTTAAAAGTACTTTGATAACAATTGGGTCGTTTGGGTGATACATATTCAAATAATTTTTTTATCATCAAATAAGCTAAAAACTACGTTTATGGAAAATCAAACATGCTTTTTTGAATATCCCAGAACATGGTGACACTTTTTAAAAAAATTGTAAGTATGCGAAAATATCAATATTAATTTGCATTAACTACATATTTTACCCTTCTTTATTCCTGAAACACGTCACGTTTCTTTCTAGCCTCTCTCTCTCTCTCTTCCCTTTGATGGTGCTATTTCTAGACAGCGCTCTTCAATAGTCATGACAAAGCTTAATCGGCATGACAAAGCCCTTCAAAATCACAACAAAGAACCCAGATGACACCCAACCCCTTTCGTTTAACGACAGTGTGGCAAAGCCCTATCCTCTATTCCTTGTAATGCGAATTAAGGAGCTGCTCCTCTATGCTATGGTTGTGGAGGTGGGATCCTGTAACCTCCCTTGATTTTTTTGGGGAAGTATCCCAAATTGTTGAACAAGTCTGCAATGATTATTGGTGGGCAAAAATCCCAATTTTCCACTGCAGCCTATTTGCATCCCTTGATTTTTTGGGAAAGTATCCCAATTTTTAGGGAAGTATTGAAAGAGGGATTTGCAGTTGGCACCTTTCAGATAGTTATCTACTTTGACAAATTCGCCCTTAAATGCAGAGGTACTCGACAATTCAAACCAAGAAATTCTTGTATAGTTATCTTTTTGGGGAAGTTATCGTTTTGTTACTTGATAATTTGGTTTCCTTCTCAAGTACGATGTCCCTGTAGATGTCCAAAATTACTCGATTGATTCTCACCCTTTTCAATTATACTGAAACTCTACCTCTCCTCATATTTTATTTATACAACACTTATGACTTCCTCTCTATTTTTCAATGTGTATGGTGTGGAGTGTACATGCATTCGGTGGTATTGCTATTTGTGCAAACTAAGTTCTAATCTTCCATTCACAGTGGGCTTCATCATTGGAAGAGTTGGCTAGAATCTAGGTATGTTATGACTGATGTTATTTATCATTTATTTTTTTATTTTTGTTTGGTTTGTAATTTTCATTTTGTCTATTTTGTGTTGAGAAGATGAAGATGCTGAGATTTTGTTTGGAGATGTTTGGTTTCCTCCGATGATATGTGCACAATACATATCCTTTCATTTTCAACAGCAAGTGTACATTACCACCAAAGTTTA
Source organism: Juglans microcarpa x Juglans regia (assembly GCF_004785595.1). Classification (NCBI taxonomy): domain Eukaryota; kingdom Viridiplantae; phylum Streptophyta; class Magnoliopsida; order Fagales; family Juglandaceae; genus Juglans; species Juglans microcarpa x Juglans regia. The sequence goes on along the minus strand of NC_054596.1, from coordinate 33,065,758 downwards.
GATGTTGTTAGTGCCTGGAAGTAAGTGTTTTCTTTGTAAAAAAAAAAAAAAAAATCTCGCATAAATTAAAACAATCCACTTATTTCTAATCACTCTCATCCTTTAAACAGAAAAAAGGATGGTCTGTTTAGACTCAGATCCTATATTTTTTTAATCTTTATCTCTTAGGCTATTAGGATCACTTCAGTTGTAGTTTATCTTATTCTCCTCTTATTTTATAGTCGTTCTTCTCCCCTTTCAATTACAAAACAAATAAACTGAGTATTAGAATATCTACGAGTACTCGAATGGCTCTATGCATATTTCAAGTCATCATCTAGTTCATAGCCCCTAAGTTTTTCTGCCTCTTCCAGACTTAGCAACCGTGCAACCAACATTTCTCTACCACCAACAAGAGACAATCCATTATGTTTGCAACATCTCTTCAGCTTAGTAAAGGGAAGATTCATTAGCTCCTTCATTGTTGCTCCTTTGCCATCGCTAATGTAGCATCTTGGTCGGTCTTATTCCCATCAAGCATCATAAGCATAAAGCATGAAAGGTTCTTTTAGTTGTGCATAACATACTAAATAAAGTAATGACAATTAATAGTAGAGCTTATTACGTTAAGCTCTAAACTATAAGCTTCTTAAGCTAAAAGTTATATTTCCCACCACAATTCTAAACATGCACTTAGTAGCCTTGGGACAAACACTTATTCCTTATAACCCCACATTTTGAGCTTGCTTAGGTTTAGTTTATGGCACATCCATATCTTGTAAGGTGTAAAAGGTTTTACTTTGATTTTAACTCTAGTTAAAATGTATGATGCAATCAACAATGCTTTCACCCAAAAATCTGTCGGTAGATTAGCACATGTTATCATTGATCTTGTCATATCTAATAGAGTTTTATTTCATATTTCTGCAATACCATTTTATTGAATTTTTCCGACATACTATAAATATGTCTTATACCATTTAGTTTGTAGAAATTTTTCAAAACTTCAAATTCACTATCATTATTCAAACTTTTAGTGGGTTTACCCGATTGGGTTTCTACTTCTACTTTGTATTCTTTGAATTTTTCTATTGCCTCATATTTGTGTCTGAGTAAGTAGATATGCTCATATCTTGAATATCATCAATGAAACTAATAAAGTACTCCATCTTCTTGTGTGTTTTTGTTTTAAAGAGTACACAAACATCACAATATATTATTTCAAGTAAATCTATCGATTTCTAGTTTTTGAAAAATGATTTACTATTTAGTCTACCTTTGGTACATAATTCACACATATCAGAATTATCTAAATTTACTTGTGGTATTAATCCGCTTTTATATATTCTAATAATTTTATTTTTATTAACATTACCAAATCTTAAATCCCATAATATGTATAATTAGTAGACACATTTAAATAATAAAAAACTGATATATCACCCTTACAATAATGACGATTCCAGACTTAAACTCAACTGTATAGCCCTTTTGATCCCGTACACGCACATATATTAAATTCCTATGAATACTCAGTACATACAATACATCATTTATTAAAACAACATAACCATATACATAAAATTTGCAAGTACCTTACCCCAAGACATCGCAATATGTGTTGTTGTCCAAGTATAATACGTGCTGGAATGCTTGTTTCTCTTTGAGTTTGACAAATAGTTCTTTATTTCTAGAAATATGTCTTCTTGTTGCACAGTTAATCTACCAAGAATCTAACGATGGTTCTATAAATATTACTTCTAAAACTATCATTACAACTTCCTTAATCTATTTTGTTTTTCTGTTATTAGGAAAGTGTGATTTGTAGTATTCATTATTCCCACATTTAAAATAGTTTCCAAATGGTTTACTTTGCCTCTTTTTCAACTATTTCTTTTCTTGAACTGCTTTTGCTTCGTCTTACTCTGTGTAGAACGTTTTTCCTGAGCCATCATAAGATTAGATGATTCATTCTCTCTCTTCTTCCTTTTCATCATTTCTTCTTCAAGTACCCAAAGTACTGGGAGTGAACACATAGCTACTTTATTTTTACTATATGTTAAGGAAGTAACAATATGTTCTCAAGAAAAAGGAAGATTATTGAATATGGTTGTAACTTGCATTTTATCAGTAAGATGATGGCCAATATCAAAAAATTCATTTTCAATCAATTTCATTTGAAGTACATGATCACTCACACTTTCATTCTCTTGCATGTAAGTCCTATTATACTTATCCAATAATATTTGTATATAACTATTGGATCTTAATCCATACTTGCATTCAAATGCATTCATGATTTTCTTAGCAATTTCATACTCTTTGGGAAAAATGAATGATTTCATAATTCATGTAATGTAAAATCAATGCCCTTGCCCAAGCATTCTATTCTTTGCATTTGTCTATGGTTCTTATGTCGCTTCCAGTTCCACTTTGGCTATTTTCTATATTTTCAAATGGTTTTGGTATTTTTAATGTATATAAGGTCTTTTTTTATGGATTAGAAGAAAAATTATGTACCTTGAAATTTCTTCTATTTAATTTTTCAATCCTCGAGTGATTAATACTTTTCTTTAGTGCCATAAAGAACAAAAACCTTAATATCAACAACAAAATGTAGTAATAATAATAGATGCTTACTATTACAATATTCAAAATGTAGTCATTCAAATTGTAAAATTAAATAATCACTACCCTTAATCCAAGGTGGTTGCCGAGAAATTCTCCTATTATATTTCAAATAAGGAAAATATTGAGAGTGGTTCCTTGATTGAATATTGCCTTCACTCCCCTCAAACTCTCCCCTTTCAAAAAAAATTTATGGCGATTATTCTAAGCAGCATATGCTCTATTAAAATTTGGCACAGAATCAGAGATGCAACAATTTTTGAACAGACCAAATCATGTTTGAAATGACTTAGAACGGTAAAAAATACCAGAAAAACGGGTCGAGAATTTCAAATTTGGGTAAAGTGTAGTGAACTAGTTTCTGGCACGATCAATGACTTGGTATGCGGCTCACCTTTCAACTTGGTTCACGAGTTAAAGATCCAAATCAGATACAGGTTGAACAAATATCTACGGGTCAGACGCCTGGTTCTTTTCCTTTTGGGCTTGGATCCAATCCTTTATTAGCTCACGAGCCTTAGCAAAGTAAGTTGGAATCATAGTTTGTTAGTGCGCCGTTTGGTGCCACTAAGGACTGAATGGGTTTCGTTCAAAACAATGTCGTGTTTCTTCTTACGCACAACCTCTAATATCCTCAGAACGACGTCGTCGATGGTCTTGTGTAAAATGGCATCATCTGCAACTAAAGTATAAGTGACAGACATTGGTAAAACGACGTTGTCATTTTGGGTAGAATCATTTGCAACTGGCTGAACGCCAATGTTGTTTAGTACAAGAAAATTTAAATTCTTATAACTATTGGTCAAAACAAAGTCGTTTCGACCAACAATGTCGTCTTCAACCTCCAGACCCTTAAAAGCCTTGAGTGAAATTCTCGTATTCTCTCTATTCCCACATTTTGGACGATGATGATGCGCGGATTATGAGTCTCCAACACTTTCAAACCCCAGAAGTGGTGAAATACTCCAGCGATCAACCAAAAAAAAAATTTTGGAAGTTCTTGGTTCACCTCTGTTTTGGACACTACTCGTTTGGCCTTTTAAGTGAAACTTTTCCGGTAATTTTTCTCAAAATAGTACTTGGTAACCTTATTTTTCAAATTACTAGTGTACTCGAGCCCTCCCACAATGATTTGAAAAAGCTTTTGTGATAGGTCCGGAAGTCTCCTTAAGTGAATGTAATATGGAAGTTTGATTGTCAAACCAAGCACTTGCCTATTAATAGTCTTTTCTATACAGGAAAACAATCTCTCTATCATGACAAGGCTCTTGATACCACTGATGGAATTTGTGGATCAATTTGGCGAGAATCCCTAAAGCATTGCTTTAAAATGTGAGGACGGGAGATGAGTACTTGGAAGTGGAAAATACCATCGCATTCCATGCCAGGAAAATTTACTCATTATAATTTGAAAAATTACATATAATTAACAGTCCAACGTACCAAAAAAAAAACAAAACGATACAAACTCCAGGCCGGTCAATCTTGTATGGCAGCACTATTCCTTCTGGAAGAAAGAGAGAACAAGATCTGTATGTACAGAGAAGAGTTGTGTGTCCACAAAAAGCTGCTCCATCGGTGACAAACAGTGCGTGAGAAACATGTTAATATGGTTTCTTAGCACTCACAACAATATAGAGCATTCAGAGCAAGGATTGCAACAAGTTGCAACGAGAAAAAAAATCATATTCAGAGTAAGGCTAGATTGGAACAAGTGGTTCTGCAGTTCGTTCTGAGACGATCAATTTGGCTAAAAATGACCAAGTTTCTTCAATCTAACCTTTAAAACTGATATGAACATATATAAGATAAAATAATATCATTCTTCTTAACCAATGCCAGGGCCCTAGGTGGAAAAAGTTCGGCTCGATACGTCTTTTAAGAGCTTTTTTCTTTAATTTTCTTTAAAAAAAAAAAACAGAAGTAGCTCACGCACCCTTTGCGACTTGAACCCAAGACCTCACTTGCCACCCCATTGTTTTAGGGGTGGAAGTGCCACTTGTCTGAAAGGCCACTGGCTCTTTCTAAGACGTCAGCCTTTTTTATTCCCCTTTTGACGTTCTTATGCAGTGAGAGTGAAAATAATGATGATCCTCAAATGGAGAAAAAGAAAACAAAAATCCCATACTTAACATGTTAGCAAGTTAATTCCTCAAATAATGCAGTGTGCACAAAAATAGGCTTACACAAACTAGTAAAAATCATGTTGGATGATAAGGAAACACACCTTCATAAATGGACGATCACGACTAGGGAATGAATCAATGAAACTCTCCTTCAAAAGCAATGATACCTGTGCGGTATAAGGAATTTGTGTCAGATCTCCAGCAACATGTTTTATAGTTTGCTGGAGTTGGTGTTATCAAACAATTGTCTTGTGGCACAAAGAAATCTCCATCCAATATTTATACCAAAAAAATATTAATTTTCACTTGAAATCATCCGTATGGATGAGGTCAAAATTGAAAATGATGCCTCTATCATTAGCTTGGGCTATGGTGTTTGCTTTATTTATTTTCACAAGTTTTGGTTGTACTTTATTGGTGGTAGATCAAACTCCACTCTGTCTGCTCAATGTACCCAATAAAATTATGCACTATATCGCCTTATTTTCCAACTTTGTCCTAAACTTGTCAGGCAAAAAGACGTAGCAAATGCACACACATTCTCTCATTTTCAACCAACGCTAACACAACTGCAAGGTTCCTGAAAAAGTGAACGATGAAATTTTGCCAAAAATTCCTTCGCAAGTTATCACTGAGGCTTTCAAACGCATCCAAGTACTGGTGTCCAATTGAAAGATAGCATGGTCTCGCTTCAAGAACAGGTTATATGTGACGGGCTACGGCACTGGTCATGACATTCTGATCCCTCAGCTAAGTTTTACATCATACTCTGGCATTAATTTCTAAATCTTATCCCTTGCATCTTCAATCTACAACTGAAATATCTTAATAGGTAATGATCACTTATTTCATTGAGCAAATAATTTCTTCGAATAATTTAAGTACCATAACAGACACAAAAGAAGAATAGATATCGAATAATTTGATAAGAGTTTTAATACTACATTCATTGCTCTAATTCCTAAAAAGATGGGTGATGGGTGATGTGGAAATGAGGGATTTTCGTCCTATTAGTTTGGTAAATGGGGTGTATAAGATCATTTCCGAGGTGTTAGCTAATCGTATAAGCGTGGTTATGGACAAGATTATAACGAGGTATCAAAATGCATTTGTGAGGGGAAGACAAATTCTTGACTCGGTTTTAATAGCAAATGAATGCTTGGATAATAGAATAAGAATAGGTAAATCTGGAATTTTAGTTAAATTGGACATGAAAAAGGCTTTTGATCATGTCAATTGGGAATTTCTCCTTTACTTGAGAGATTTGGTTTTGGTGAGAAGTGGTGTTCATGGAGGCTAGATTTTCTATATTGGAGAATGGCACTCCGGTTGGTTTTTTCAACAGCTCCCGTGGATTGAGGCAAGGAGATCCTTTATCTCCTTTCCTTTTTGTATTAGTTGTGGATGCTTTGAGTCGAGTGATTGAAGCGGCTGTGGAAGGGAATTTTTTTATCGGGATTTATGGTGGGCGATGAGTCTCGGGGCAGCATTACTGTTTCTCATTTACTTTTTGTAGATGACACTTTAATTCTTAGTGATTCTAATCAAGATCATCTCCATGCTTTGAGAGCCTTATTATTATGCTTCGAAGCTGTTTCTGGACTTAGAATTAATTTATCTAAGTCTGAAATTGTTCCAGTGGGTACGGTCAAGAATATTTTGGATCTGGCCAATATTCTGGGATGTAAGGTAGCTTCACTACCTATGCGATATCTTGGACTACCTTTGGGTGCTCCTCACAAATATATTTCTATTTGGGATGGGGTGATTGAGAAGATCGGGAGGAGGTTAGTAGGTTGGAAAAAGTTATATTTGTCAAAAGGAGGAAGAGTTACATTGATTAAGAGTACAATGTCTAATTTTCCTACATATTTCCTGTCTTTTTCCTTTGCCTTTGGGGGTGGCTAAAAGATTAGAGAGGTTTTCCGGAATTTCTCGTGGGATGGTAATGGGGAGGAAAGAAAGTTTCATTTGGTGAGTTGAAATAAGATTTGTCTTCCGGTTTCTAGTGGAGGATTGGGAGTGCGGAACTTAAAGCTTTCCAACAAAGCCCTTCTTGGGAAATGGCTTTGGAGGCATATTAATGAGAGAATGCTTTATGGAGACATATTGTGGATGTTAAATATGGGAGGCTGTGAGGGAGTTGGTGTACGAATGAAGTAAGAGGGGTTGTATGGGGTGGGTTTGTGGAAAACCATTCGAATGGGATGGGGGGATTTTGTCAAAAACATTAATTTTAAAGTGGGGGATGGCACAAAGATTTATTTTTGGCATGATACTTGGTGTGGGGATTCAGCTCTTAAATATGTTTATCCTAATCTTTTTAGGATTGCTAGAGATAACGGGGCTGCAGTGGCTGCTTCTTATCATTTTTCTAATAATATGTTTCATTGGACTCTGGAATTCACCAGAGATGTGCAGGATTGGGAAGTAAGTGAAATTTCTGATTTCTTTGGAAGATTATATGATATGAAGTTTGATCAGAACAGGGAGGATTGTCTGATGTGGGTGCCTGCAGAAAATTCCAGATTTTCTGTGAGTTCTTTTTACAAGGTGTTAACCAGTTGTGGCGTTAAAGATTATCCCTGGAAATGTATTTGGCGAGCTAAGGTGCCTAGTAAGGTTGCATTTTTCTGTTGGCTGGCGTCTCTTGGGAAAATATTACCCACGGATAATTTAAGGAAGAGAGGTTTATTGGTGGTTGATTGGTGTTATATATGTGTAAGAAGGTAGGCGAATCTGTTGACCATCTTTTTCTTCATTGTGAGGTGGTGACGATGTTGTGGAATGAGATTTTTGCTAGGAGGTGGGCATTGCTTGGGTGATACCTATGCATGTGGTGGACTTCTTTGCTTGCTGGCAGGGTATTGGGAGGAGAAGAAGCAGTGCGGTAGTATGGAGGATGATCCCCTTGTGCTTGATTTGGTGCCTATGGTTGGAGAGGAACGGGAGGTGCTTTGAAGACAGTGAACGTTCTTTGGGGGAACTTAAGGGGTTTTTCTTTAGTACTTTTAAGTTTTTGGGCGAAGAATCTTGTTCGAAATGGGAATATTTGTAATGTGTTGTTTTAGTTGTGTTCTGTTCTAGCTTATATTAGGTGTACTCAATTATATACATCCAATGTACTTGGGCTATGCCTATTTACTTGCAATAAAATTCTCTTATTAATTATAAAATAAAAAATAAAAATCTAATAGATGCCACCGACTATTACAAAGGACTCAAACCAAAATTCATAACATCCCAATTTAAATCAAGATTGACAAACATCCCAGTTGGGACAAAATACAAACCTTATCATCATTGGACTGTACATTTGTAATTGTGTGTGAACGGAGCTTTGAGCAAAGGGAGTCCAAGTAAGACCTAAGCACCGCTAGGAAACCCTTGGCTGCTTCGACCTGCATTCAAAGAAAGAAACAAAATTAACATAGCACCATAATTGTATTTGCAACATCACTACAAGGTAAGAATCTCATCTTAAAGCATAAAAAACATGACAGATTGGGCATCATCTATATTTGATATGAGAAATATTGTAATCGACGTGTTAAGTATTTGTCTAGGCTTATAATAGTTCCAACCAGACGATGGTCAAATGAAGACGAGCCCAATTTAAAAAAACAAGGCAGTGAAATGAAAGTTCAATACCAAAAATTAGGGATTATTTCCTAATATAATCAATAGCAATGGAGTGATTGGACCACTGACTGGCATTCTGTGATCATATGTAACAGGTCAAACCAGTCAAGGGTGCTGCGGTGCAGTTCTGCAAACATAGGATGCTGATATCTATCTTATCCTGTCAGGTTGTAATCACCATGTTGTGGCCAATGGCAAAAAAAAAAAAAAAAAAAAAAAAAAAAAAAAAAAAAAAAAAAAAAAAAAAAAAAAAAAAAAAAAAAAAAAAAAAGACAAAACCCTAGCAATCACAATCTCACCAATCTCATGTAGTATTAATGGGAAATTATTGGGTGGATTTAATTTTTTCTCTCTCCTCACGTATTTTCTCTCCATACACTTCACCTCTGGTTGATGAAGTGGTTCGTGGGAGACTGAGTGTGTGTTTCTTGAAAGTGTGGGGAAGGATATAGGTACGTTGAATGTTGTTAGTATTGATTTTAAGAACTTTGAGGTAGTAAGGAAGGGAAGATGGGTGCATATTACTGAGAGGAGATGGAAGTGGGTAAAGAACCTTCATTTGGAGTTATCCACGGCATGGTGGTTCACAAGAGCATTAGAGGATTGCTTGAAGTTAGGGAGGGATTTTATTTAGCACACAGAGAAGGAGACAGGGGCTTCATAGCTCAGAGAAGTTCTAATGCACAAGGGGTTTTCATGGCTCTGGTGGAATACAAACAGGGGAGCCGGCGCAACTGCATTATCATTCCTAAGGTAGAGAGGGGAAGGGGTGGAGGAAAATGGTAGAGGTTTTGAAGGAGGAGGGCAGAGAAGGTTGGCATAGTCGTATAAGGAGGCTCTACAGAAACCCAGACCGACGCCTGTTGTTAACACTAGCATGCGTGATGTTGCCATCTCTGCAGAGGCACAACGTAGAGGGGACGATGGCAGGGGAATTGTTTGCCCAAATAAGGAAGAAGTACTTCGGGCACTGGCAAAGATGCAGGCTCAAGTGGGAGCGTTGCAGAGGCAAATGTCTAGTTTAATTCGGCATATAGAGGAGGGGATGAAACGATGCAGAGTGGAGGGCTGGGGGCAGGGATCAAAACGGGGCGGAGCATTAATTCCTACTGGCGTGGGCTGGGGTGGGCTTGGGTCAAGTGCAAGGCCCGTTGGAGGGGTGTTTAAGGGGAAGGGAGTTGGGCTGTTGGAAGGCCCAGACGTGGTGGAAGGCCCGAATCGAGTTTGGAAACCTAAAAGCCGAAATGGTATCGGCATATCGGGAGGGCTTCGCACGACGGCGCCAACTCACACAACGAAGCCACCACCTACACAAAAAGTTTCGCCGGTCCTTGGGGAGTCATCTGGTGGGGTGTCAGAGCCGATGCCGTCACCGGAGGAAGAAGAAGGAGAAAATAGTAATCCGATAAGAGTCTGTGGTGGTTTCGCAGGCGCCGAAAATGGTAGAGGAATTTTTGGGGAGTAAGGTAGGAGGTGAAGGAAGGGATAATGCTAGTGAAACAAGACATGAGCTGCAGATCATTGGAGAGCCAGAGAATGTCGGGCCAACACAGAACACGATGAGGGAGGGTGAGAAATGGTCTGATTATGAAGATATGGGAGCACTGGTGAATGTGAAGGAGGAGGAGCAGGGGGATTGGTCTATTAATTATGTCAATAAGGAGGGGAGTGCAAGTTGTGATAGGAATAAAGGGAGGGCTGGTATAGTTGTTAAATTAAGCCAAAAATTTTGATATGGAATGTAAGGGGGTTGAATGAGATTAACAAACGCCTTCGAATAAGATCATTGTTAAGACAATGTAAGATGGACATTATTTGTTTGCAAGAAACGAAGTTGAAGCTAATTACAAGAAGAACCATACAAAGTATTTGGAGTTGTCAGTATGTAGGATGGTCGTACTTACCTTCGCAGGGGGCTTCAGGTGGTATATTGGTTGTGTGACAAAAGGGTGGTGGAGAATATTGAAGAATTTGTGGGAGAATACTCAATGGGGTGTTCTTTTAAAAATTATGTTGATGGTTTTGTATGGGCCTTTGCTAGGGTGTATGGATCTAACTTAGATCGCGAAAGACGTTTGCTTTGGGATGTGCTGGCTGGTTTATGTTCTTGTTGGAAGGTTCCTTGGTGCATTGGTGGAGACCTTAATGTGACAAGGTTTCCCAACGAAAGATCCAAGGAGGGGAGACAAAATCATGCAATGGTGGAATTTTCTGATTTAATATCTGAGCTAGAACTTATGGACCTTTTTCTTATGGGAGGTGATTATACGTGGTCTAATAACCAAGCTTGGTCAAGGCTGGACAGATTCCTCATATCTCCCTCATGGGAAATGCAATTTCCATATGTATGTCAAAAAAGACTTCCACGGGTATGCTCTGATCACTTTCCTATAATGTTAGACTGTGGAGGAATTCCAGGGGGAGAAGACCTTTTAAATTTGAGAATATGTGGTTAAAGACGGAAGGGTTTGTGAAATTGGTTAGGCAATGGTGGAATTCATATCAACTAGAGGGCACTCCAAGCAAAATATTGGCTGGGCTTTGAAAGTGGATTTAAAGACATGGAATGAACAGACTTTTGGAAATGTAATATTACCAAAAAAAAAAAAAAAAAAATCCTACAAGAACTACAAAGTTTGGAGGGTGTTGAAGATGAGAATGAACGCAAAGGTCAAGTATTATCCGAGTTAGAAAGGTTGATATTAATGGAGGAGATCTTGTGGAGGCAAAAGTCAAGAGCTTTGTGGCTCAAGAAGGGGGGGATAGATGTACAAAGTTCTTTCATCGAGTTGCAAACTCACATAGGAGGTTTAATGCCATAGAGTCCATGACTATAGATGAAGGTATATCCTCAGATCAAGTCATAATTAAAGATCATGTTGCTGAACATTTCGAACGATTGTTGACAGAACCCTATGAATGGAGGCTAAAAGTGGATGGTCTAGTTTTTGAGGCCATTGATCAAAACAACATGACTTGGTTGGAGAGACCATTTGAAGAGGAAGAGATACGACTAGTCGTCAGAAAAATGAACAAGGACAAAGCGCCAGGTCCAGACGGTTTTACTATGGCATTTTTTTAGACTTGGTGGGAGGTGGGGGGAGATGTCATGCAGGTGTTTCAGGAATTTTTCTCGTTTGGAAAATTCGAAAAAAGTTTAAACGCTACTTGTATTGCACTTGTCCCTAAAAAGGTAGGTGCCATAGAGGTGCAAGATTTTAGGCCGATTAGTCTTGTGGGCAGCATATACAAGATAATAGCCAAGGCACTTGCCAACAAGATGAGCACATTGATGGATAAGATCATTTCTAATTCTCAAAATGCCTTTGTGAGAGGTAGACAAATACTGGATTCAGTTCTTATAACCAATGAATGCCTAGACAGCAGGCTTAAGTCGAGAGTACCAGGTATTTTATGTAAGCTGGACATGGAGAAGGCCTATGACCACGTCAACTAGGATTTTCTATTTTATTTGTTAGGTCGATGTGGATTTGGGAAAAGATGGAAGGGGTGGATGATGCATTGTGTGTCAACGGCTTGTTTATCAGTTTTGGTAAATGGTGATCCGGTGGGCTTCTTTAATAGTTCGCGAGGACTACAACAAGGCGATCCACTTTCACCACTCTTATTTGTCCTCGTGATAGAGGCACTTAGTAGAATGGTGTCTGCGGCTGTAAAGGGGGGTTTTTCTCAGGTTTTTCAATGGGAGCTTCTAACCATGGCTCCATCACTATTTCTCATCTTTTGTTTGCTGATGATATGTTGCTGTTTTGTAAGGATAATGCAGGACATATTCAATCTAAAAGCTATCTTTCTTTGTTTTGAAGCGGTATCCGGGTTAAAGATCAATCTTGCTAAAACGGAGATGGTTGCGGTGGTTGCAGTGGGTGCGGTGAGAAATCTTAGTGGGTTGGCCAGCTTATTGGGATGTGTGGTCTCCTCGTTACCGTTAAAGTATCTTGGTCTTCCGTTGGGTGCAAATTTTAAAGCCAAGACAATTTGGGAGGAGGTGTTAGAGAAATTAGAGCGTAGGCTGGCCGTGTGGAAAAAGGTTATACTTATCAAAAAGGGGGGAAGATCACACTTATCAAAAGCACGCTATCTAACCTTCCCACATATTTCTTGTCTTTATTTCCCCTTCCTGTAAGCATTGCATCTAGAATTGAGAAACTCCAACGTAACTTTTTGTGGAGTGGACTAGGGGATGAGTTTAAATTTCACTTAGTGAGATGGGATAAAGTGTGTACTCCCTTGAGCGTTGGTGGGTTGGGGGTTGGGGGTTCACAATGTTAGATCTTTTAATAAGGCTCTATTAGGAAAATGGTTGTGGTGTTATAATCATGAAAGGGAAGCCTTATGGAAAGGGCTAACTGATGCGAAATATTGGTGTGCAAGGGGGGGTTGGTGTTCTAATGAAGGGGGGGGGCTTATGGTGTTGGGTTGTGGAAGCACATAAAGCAAGGGTGGGGGACTTTCTCGAATAATACTAGGCTGTGTTTGGGGAGGGTAGTAGAATCAGCTTTTGGAATGATGTGTGGGCAGGAGATATGGCCTTTAAAAATGCTTATCCTAACATTTTCAGAATAGCGAAAGAAAAGGAAGCTATGGTGGCTGATGTGAGGGTGGTTAGACAAGGTTCACAGGAGTGAAACATTAATCTCACTAGGGAGGCACAAGATTGGGAAGTGAGTGATCTGGTGGATTTTTTCAGCTTACCATTTAAGATCACTGTCGCGGTTCCAACTGACGACATAATGGAATGGAGGCCTTCCAAGAACGGAAAATTTTCAGTACACTCTTTCTATGACATTCTTACAGCTCAAGATAGGCCCTATTTTCCTTGGAAGAACATATGGAGGAGTAAAGCACCTCCCAAGGCTGCATTCTTTGTTTGGACAGCAGCTTTAGGGAAGATACTAACCATGGACAACCTCAGAAGGCGTGGACTCATAATTACGAATTGGTGCTGTATGTGCAGAAATTGTGGAGAAACGGTAGATAATTTACTATTACATTGTGATTTTGCAAGAGACGTGTGGACTTAATTTTTCAGCAGATTGGGAGTCGCATGGGTAATGCCAGAAATGGTGGTGGAACTATTAGCTAGCTGTAGAGGGATCACAGGGACACCACATATTGCAGCAGTGTGGAAGATGGCGCCTATTTGTATTTTCCAGTGTATTTGGAGTGAAAGGAATGATAGATTCTTTGAGGATCATGAACGCTCCTTAGAGGAGTTTAGGAGTTTTTTTTTTTAAGACTTTATTTATGTAGGCCATTGCTTTAGAGTTAAATGATCTCAGCTTCCATGATTTCCTTGTAACAATTTCTAGTTCTTAATTTGGTATACTCATATGTATACCTCCAGTGTACTTGGGCTATGTCTATATTTATCAATACAATTGCTTCTTACTTATCAAAAAATTGTATTAATGGGAAAGCCACAAAGCCATGGGGAACCATAATGGAGTGGTTGCAACAACAAAGCATACTCCTATGAACTTTATGGATACAGCATATTAATCAACTAGACTCCCAGTGTTGTCAGGTTCTCATAGAAGTGATTGCAAACTAAAGCTGCTACTCATGCAATCTTTCTAAAGATTTTCACTATAACATCGAACAATCAAAACAATATAATTCCGCATACCATGTTTTGACATAATGTCTCTTCTAATATAAACGGAGTATCTAGAATCTTATAAACAAGGGCTTCCTGCTAGCCTGTATCCATCAATAACAATAACAGCTGGCAAGAATTGAGAAAAAGAAAATTTGACCCAAGGGATGGAGGATGTGAGGGAAGGAACAGTGAGGATAAAACAGATCAGGCAATAGCATACCTGCACGTCTGTGCATTCATAGACTGGCCGTTTTCTCCCCAAATAACTTTCTCCAACAAGCTTTGCATGATAAGGACTTAGGGAGGAAAGTAACTCCTTTTGTTTTGGCAGTTGAGGTATTGACGATGACTTCACCTAATGCATATGCAATATAGATTAGATAACTTGGCTATGAAGTTTAAGCCAAACAATGGTCCAACTAGATATTGCTCTATCATGGAACTAAACAAGGCAAAGCAGTTATGTAAAGTAGGTACCAAGAGTAAAACATCAAATGTGATAAACATTTTTATAAGTAATCAAAATTTTTTTTTGATACCGTATTATTTGAAAAGTGATTAACAAATATGTAAAAGAAAAGCATGCACCCAAGTGCCCTTTCCCTAGCATCAGCCTTCATGAGTCCTCACCCATCAAAACTATTTGGCATCATTTCTAAACTTAAAGCCACAATTAGATCTCCTCCATGCCATAGATACCAAGAACCCAATGAACATAAACATATTCCAGGATCCATGGGCCTCAGCCCCTCAAGGGTCCAAGACCTAAAAGAAGGATGCTATCCAAGTCTCAACCAATGCCGATCATGAATTAGAACAGAATCTACTGGATGTAAAACTTTGATATGGCGCATCACTTTTCTTTCTTAAATAATAAGTTAGCAATGATTACTGAAACAGCTACAATCTTCTATGAATTTTCTGCATTGCTTGATGACCATGTTTTTCTATAAGAAAAAATTGAAGGAAAGAGAAACTTGGACAATGCATCCCCCAACAACCAGTCTATTTATCGAGTCAAAATCAGGTATCCAAATCAAATTTCTTAAAGAAAATACAAACCTGGTTCTTGTTTATGTCAACGAGAATGACATTAGCCAACTTTGACTGTACTTCATTGGTTTTGTTCTTCACACCGACCTGTATAGGGAAATTACTTTTAGTAATGATCAGGTGTCAAAAACAGTACTAAGTAAGAAAATGATGAGATTCAAAAAAAAAAAAAAACCAAGAAAATGACAAGGGCTGGAAGCCACATTTGGAACTATCTCCTTCGTAAGAAACCTGACATTTTCCAACTGTATGCTGCAGTTGTGAGAAGGAAATGCTGAATCCAACCCACCAAACTTCCATGAAACTATGGTCTATATACGCCCATTTTATTCTGAGTTAAGTATAGAATGATATATTATAGCACAACTGATTAATACTTACAATGTAAGGGACAGGTGCATCCAAAAAGTCCAGCATGTCATTTGGTAAAACCTGGATGTTTATGCACATGATTAAGACCCAAATAGTTTAGAAAAATCAAGTAACAGAATCATCCTACAAAGTATACTTCACTTAAGAACTTCACAGGCAAAAGCATAACTCTATACCGGCATTAGAAGGCTTTGCCACTGGTAGGGACGGATTAATGGGATAATGGACAAAACTGAGGCAGATAAAATTCCCTGTACATAGAAAAAATTTGAAATCCAATAAAATCTCAACAAATGACAAAATCTAGAAGATTCAAATAGAAAATCTACAAGGCTTTAGCAATGAATAACTCATAGGAACTAACAATGACCCCAACACTTAGCATGGATTTCTGCAAATTTGCCCAAGCCCAATCGAAATAAGATATGAATATGAATTGACATGGTATCCCAAAATCATCCTACATGTTTTATAAATTGGGACCAAATAACCATTTCACATTTGTCAGATGATGCCCTCAGCAAACAAAAATAACATTGGTGTAGAATATGCATCTTCCACAGACCATCACAAACTAAAAATGAGGCGAACAACATACCAGATTGGAACAAACGACCACAATCTGCTTCTCCAGTAGTGCCCCTGCAAAAAATGTTAAGACCTGCAAAGTGCAAAGAGAATCAAAACCCATGTTTCAGCAATTATATAAACCATGACAAGCAACACAACTGTTAAACTTCAAAACCTATAGATTAAAACAGCCACCTGCAAACAATGTCACTATAGATTCAACATAAGATGCTGGAAGAAACCACTACAGTTGCCTTGATCATAACAAATTCATATTAAAAATACAGGATATCCATCAAATGTGAGAGCATTATAAGAGAAAATGGAAATATGTGCAGGAGGCTTTAATGTTTCATAGTTTATATTCACGTTGCATTTATTACCTACATAAATTTATTTCTATAAACATATCCCACTCACATGCATACACATCCAAATGGTGCGCAAACAACAACAATAAAACAAAGGCTATTAATTTTTTTTTTTTTTTGGAAAGGTAATCAAGAAGTTTTATTCTCAAAAGCTATTAATTTGGGAGTTTTATTAATGAAATACAAAGATGGGTACAAACTGGGTATCAACTTACATTCTCAAGTCGTAACGAACCACATATGCACGCAATAGCCCATACGGATAATGCAGTTGCTTCCTCCTCCGCCAAGAGTGCACTGTGTGCCTGATAAACCAATAAAAATAAGATGCCATCGACCTATCATGCCTAAAATAAGATGCATTTATTCTATGCGAGTGGAGAGTTGTATTCTGACAAAATAGCTATAGAAAAACTAAAGCCATAATCCACCACACGTGAAGCAGTTAGGTTGAATCTACAAGGTTCTCAGCAGAATCATTTTTTTCAACAAGTTATCAGCAGAATCTACCTCCGCAAACTGCAGACTTGTGCTGCATGATCTCAAATCAATAGTTGAGCCAGCAATGTGTAAAACCATTTCATCTGGTCTGTGATATTCCAAAGGATGCAAGTGCTCCAAAGGATGAAACCTAAGTGTTGAACCTCGGGTAGGGCAATGTAACTGGTAATATTCACATATAATCTGTAATGACCCATTGTTGTTTGCCTGAAAAACAGGGAAATTCAACACTTAATAGGAGACCCAGGATTGTGAGGCAGACAACTTTAAAACATGTAAATAGGCATATCTGAAAATGGCTCATTTGGACCTTAGCCCACTCAAGAATATCAATGAGGTCACTGGGATCTTCCTGGCCAGAGAAAGATGCCTCTTCTGTTTCCGTATCATCAACATCACTTCTAAAATTTCTGTCTTCACTAGGAGAACCCTGAAAACTGCAAACAAAAACAAATATCGCATCTCTAAGCAGTTATCAATAAAAAATAGCACGTCCTAATTAAAATGCATAAAACACAGCCAAGAATCAAATATCATTACTTCCAAATTTGTCCTTGCATGACAGAGTAAATTGTGTTCATGGGCTTAGGGAGGGAAGGCAAAATATAAATAAAAAAGTAACACAGATTTCTGCATGTTCCAGTTAAAATTATCAGTTTTTATTCATTTTATCACCTCAAAAAGGGAAAACAACATGCATTCTGAAGGTGCTATTGTCCCTATCACATAATACAATGACCAAGAGAGATATACCTAGAGGAAGAGTCAGAGCTTTCATACTGATAATACCGCAGGAGAGGCAGAACAGCATTCGGCAAACGCCTTTCTACCACTTGTTTGTTTCCCAAGCAATCATCAATATTCATATCACAATCTTCAGAATGGGCAGCACTAGATTCGCTTTTAGCTGTCACTGTCTCAGAATATGCATCTATAGGAAGGACGCGATTATCAACAATACCTTTCTTCAACAAGCCAAAGTCTCCATCAAGTATTTGATGCTCTTCATGACTCCCATCAGCTCTAACTTTTTCAAGTTTAGACTCTCTTAAACTTAATTCAGAAATTTCCGGGGTTTCGTTCTTTATGTCCTTTGCAGCTCCACAATCCAGTGATTCACAATCTGAATTTGCACCTGCATTTTCTTCCAAGGTTTCTGCCTTCCCACAGTCCTCAGGGGACACCAAATTTAAAAGATCAATATCTTTCATCAACCGCTCCAACCTTTCTTCTGTGAATATGCTACAGGTGAATAGTGAACAATGTCAAGATGACGTGAACAAATATGAAACGGCTATGTTTGGCATTGAATAGTAAAGACAAAGCATCATGTCAAATAGAATTCTACTCACTAGAAACATGAATTTCACCCAATGTTTAATCACTAATTATGTGGACCAAAGTCACACACACAGTGGTTTGTCTTCTGTTAACAACTAAAAACTAGATTTTTTTCCACAAGAGAAATCTAAATACAAAGCCATTATGGAAACACATCTAATTCTGTTGAGAGTTTTCTTAGACAGGAAAACCCAGATGCCAAGTTATATTACTTGTTCTCTTTTTCTCTGTTTCATAGTGATCAAATGAAGCAACATAAAATACCCTTTGGAATCTTTCATGATATGCAACATTTGATGGATATATTGTTGGCTCCATCGAATGATAATCTGGATAGCACAAGGAGTCTAGCTGCTTAAAGAGCCAAGCCATTGTGTTTGGAATAGGAGGGAATTCGAGGGCAAGGAGCAGTCTGCGGGAAGAGATGAAAAAAGGGATTCCGTGTTCTCCTAGTTTCAAATCGTCCTTGTAATACAGCCTTGGGTTCTTTTTCTTCGATTTATATATCCATCCAATGGTGCCTGTTGGTATGCTTTATGTTTGAAATTTGATTTGAAATTTTTTTCTCATCCCTTTCCTTCCTCCAAGAATGGTGCCCACCGGTTAGCTTCCTGGGTACTAGGGTTATGACCCATTGAAACTTGTACTGTTTAAAGCCACTAAATATCAAACATCATATGTGGTTCTGTCTGACAGTGAAGAACCCCATTGTTAAGCAAGCTTTTCTTTTTTATCAAATAACATACATGAACTTAAATACATATCTTTTTTTATCGGAAAACAAAATTTTTATGAACTTAGATATATGGCATATAAGATGAATGTTAAAACATATATTATCACGTTCAAAATATGCAGCATGCACACACATATACACACAACTTCTTCTGATGGCAACTCCTACTTAAGTAAATTAATCACATACAAACATACCTATTCAACACACCAAAATGCAATTCGAAGAAGGGAAACCTCGAAAGAATGCAATAACATCTCCTTGTGGTCAATATATGACGGCTTAAAGATGGACGGGAAGGCAGTTTGTCTGAAATCATGGAAAGCAATCCAGAGGGCTTTTGTACTAGTTCATCAACTAACACACAGCACCCGTACATTGTTGAATCATCGGCAACCTACGAAAAAAAATGCATAGGTTTGTAGCAAAGAGAAAACAAAAAAAGAAGAGTGAAATAATTTTAAAAGTATATCAGCCAGAGCCACTAAGAGTAAAAAGCAAAGAGTCCTGCTTTGGGCCGGATGTGGCATAAAGTCATTATTTACACCCTCAAATGGCAAACTACCACACCACCCACTCATAATTTTCCAAAAAATCTGAGACTGGATTATCTGCCAAATAAAAATTTCCCCTTGATTGATACAAGTTTTCAAACAGAACAGATTTTGTTTCATAAATATTAAATGAAAAAACCATATTTCGTATTTTTCTATGCCACTCTGCATCTCCATGTTGCGGCCCCACTTCGCTCGCCGCCTCTTTATGTTGCACCACAGAAAAAACCACCCATCCATACTATAATTTTGCAATGAAACCCATTTGTGAAAAGTGCAATAGGCCACAAGAGTGAAAACTGAAAAGTGACGACATTTATGGAACCAAATCCAATTGTTTTGTCGTTCTTTGATAAACAATGGGAATCATTCAATAGGCCACAAGAAGCAGTTATATATTGCACTGATTTTGCTTCCAAACTGAAACCATTACAAGGTGACGACACATGAAACACGCTAAAAGGTGAAAAAACCAGTAGAACAAAGGACAAATTCTTACAAGAAGATCGCAGAATTCTCTTCCAAGAACATGAGAGAAAGCACTTCAAACTTCCTTTGAGATAAGAAGGAGAAAGCGAGATAATCTAAGTTTGTAAAGTATTGGTTTTGAAATTCCCTTTTAACTTTAAAGATTACAGGACTTTCCCTTATTATCTCCTTGATGGTTTGTGTAAGCCGTCACTATCTCTGTCCGTCTCTCTACTCTGTTCCTCTCTCTCTCTTTCTCTCTCTCTCTCTCTCTCTCTAAATTTCAGGAATGATCTGGTGTAACTGCTTTTTCTTCCAAGAAAAATAGGAAGCCTACGCGGAAGCTTTCCATTGGGATGTGTAAAACCATACTTCTACATCTTATCTGGACTAAATTAAATCTCAAAAGTAAATAACACAATTATTTAATCCTCTCAAATCTTGCTTGCCTTCAAGAAGGAAGTTCTCCACCTTGAGCACCATATACAACCCCAAACAATCTTTGAACATGACTCAATATGCCAGTTCATTGCAAAATCAGCAACTTCAAAACATATTTTGTCCATTGTAATAATGGTAATTTTCCAAAACATGTGACTCATGAGACCTATAACAATTCTCCAATTTAAATTAATTTCTCCCCAGATGATAACATCCTTCCTCCAAAATAGGCTATAGCTCCTTTTGGGATCTTCAGAGAGGTTTCAGAACTGATGTTACCATTACTCAATAGATAGATAATTTATTAGATAATGCAATCATCACTTATAAAAAAATTAAATAATGTAATCATCAATAGGGTATGAATCTCAGACATTATTGATAATACTGGCCAACTGGTGCTAACAAAGCTTAGTAAACATCGACACAACAAAGATTTCTGCACTTTTTTGTGTACATGGATTGCGCCTTCTGCACTTTTTAACAAAGACGTCTTACTTGTCAGAAAAATATTTCTGGCAGTTTTAGCACTAAAAAAGTGTGTGCACATGAAATTATAAAAGCACACGGTTCAGCATTGGTGAAATAATGGAAGTTGGACTAAATGACCATGGTACTCATAAGTCAATAAGCTAAACTCAAAAATAACCAAAGAGCAATTGTATAATAGAGGAAACCCAACTTGATTAGTACACAATACAAAGAGAAAACACTAAGAAAGAAAAGGAACCTAGGTAGAGTTCTAGACCACAGAATATAAAAAGCAATCTCCTAAATGAAGATCAACACTGTAATTTAAATTATCAAGAACTTCATCGCCATCCCAAGAAACATCAATGTATAGGCCAAACAGCAGATTTTGAATGGTAACAAAGCTTCAGAATTCTTGTTCAGGCCAAATGATACTAACACAAACAAATGAAAGCAACAAGATATAATAACATCAGTAGCTCACCTGTAACCGGAATACAAAGGAGAGATCACTTTGTTTAAGGTGTTCCTGCAATATAAACAAGAAACAAGTCGATCAAAATTTTTTCCTCAATTATACTTGGAGCTATTAAAGTTACAAGTTGAAGGAAAAATACACCAAAACTTGGTAAACTTGAATTATTAACATGTGCAAGTAAGTAACATAGGCATAAACTGACTGATGAAAAAAACTACTTATAAAAAAAAGGGTAGTATTAAATACCTGCCCGAGAAGAATTTCATTCATTTCACTCATGGAAGGAGTTCTCTCAATGGCATGAACCTGAAATCACATACCACCAAGTTTTAGAAAGACCTGCATAGAAGTTCACATCTACTTTAAGAACAAACAAAAGGAAAATCTACTTTGGGTATAAAGCAAATGAAAAAGAAACAAAATTAAAGACTAAACTCTCAGGCCAGTCAAGTACATGGATTCAATAAAAGTTCCTAGATCCCTCCTTTACAAGACCAAGAACTCCCATATATTAAATGGCTAGATGAACTACTTCACTACAAGGGCCAGTTACATCTTCACTTCATCGTTGGATTTCTGATATTCCACAGTGGTATCGCTTCCCATTAAGGTAAGAATATCAAAAGCTTAATAACAATTTGACAACCTATGCAAATTACCCAGAGTTTCCAGTTAGTCCTTTCTTATCTTTTGTTGCAATTCTTAAGAGAATTGGAAGAGGTTCAAACTATCAGGAAAGCAATTGCAAGCATAACTAGAGCAATATCTTAAATGTTTTGAGGTTTTTAAATAAGAAAATTTTTTGGGGTTTTTTCAATGGATAAAATCATTTCTATTTGAAAGGAAGGATAAAGAAACTATCCTTAGTAAATAGGCAAGAGTACAAGCGAATGGCTTTAAAAACATAACATTTAAATCTCAAAAAGTCCTTAAAATCCATGAAGGTAGGAAAGGAATTTTCTTTTTGATAAGTTGAAGGTAGGAAAGGAATGACAACAGAAAGATGCTATGCAGTAAAAAAGGGAAAGAAAGGCAGGATATTTGAGGGGTTTCATGATAATAATTTTCATTCCTAGTGAACCGGGGTGCAATTCTATGGACACGCTCCAGAGGTTACCAACTTCCCTCAAATTCCAAACTTCCATGATGATTCTTCTTGTGTCAGTGAGATGGAAACTGAATAAACTTCACAATTCATAAACTACTTCCTGTGCACTTGGGCATTGCCTAGTTTCATTCTATTCAATAAAGATTCTTACTTATCAAAAAAAAAAAAAACTTCACAATTCATAAATTCACAAAAAGGCAGCTAACTTAAAGTCATGTGCAAAAAAAAAAAAAAAAAAACATAGCTCCTAACTTTCAAATGCACAAACTGATCATTCAACATATGATCCATTAAGCATACACCCAACCTCCAAGCCTCCAGGGAAGCAAAATGAAAGAAGATCTTTGTATTTGAGAGGCAGCTCCTTTTCTGGAGGGTAAACAAGTAAGACCTAAAAACAGAAAAGAAAAAAAAAAAAAACTCATGTCAAATGCTTAAACAATAACCAAACGGAAATGAATTCAAAGTTTTGATAAGAATACTACCCACCTGAGGTTCAAGGCTGGGTTCCACACGCGATTGATTCTGAAAACTTAGTGCGCTTCGCAATTTTCCAGAACCTTCAGACCTTCTGGCATTGTATAGCCTATCAAGTGCTTGAATATCACAGTTGGGATGAAGCCCTACGACTACCATGCCCTCAAAAAGCCTTGTTGGTTCCTTTAAAGACCTATGATCCTACACACTTGTAGATGATAGATATTACAGAACTACTATAGATAAATGCACAGTGATAAAAGAATTCAAAGCACAAACAGAGACACAATCACATTCCTATAACAAACAACTTGATGAAACAAATGGGATGACCTATTTACATCAAATCAAACTCAGAAAGCCCATTAGTAACAGCTTGCTGTTTTCCTCCATTGAGGTGAATTAGTAACATTAGCATAGAGAAGTCCACTGAAACAAAATAGCATACCAAATATTGTAACTGAAAGCTTGCCCACTGACGCTTTTGGCTAGTCAGAATTTCGGGATTGTAAGTTGAACTTCTAACTTCGGGAGGTTGCGAGAATCCTTTTAGCACTCTATTAACTTGACGCTGCAGTTTTTGAATTGTGCTACCACCAGTATCCTCTTTCAAAGAATATACCACAGATGGCCGTGGCGAATGAGCAGCAGTGGCAGCAGCCGCTGCAGCAGCAACAGCTCTTGCAACATCTTCCGTTGTCTGCATGAAGAATGAAGCACCCCATCCTGGGCTACCTGTATCTTCATTATTAGCCATCCTAAAATCTTCCCCCTGCCACATACATAATAACAAGATAAACTAGAATACAAATATCTGCAAATGCACAAAGTTTGATATTCAAGACCTTGCAATTACAACTGACACTGGAAACTCAAAGAATTAGCTTGGCAACAGACGATCGATGTTAACAATTACAGCATAGATTTTTTTTCTTTACTAAAATTCTCAGGAAACTTGTAAGCTGTACCTGTATTCGAAGACAACATAGAAAACTATATCTAAATGAAAGGGAAAATCACATTTCAACTCCTGTAGTCACTTCAGAACTGTTACAATATATATATATATATATATATTATGCTTATAAGCAATATTTGGACCTTCCCAACGAATCTTGAGATTTTCAATACCCATTGCATAATCTAAACTGGTAAAGAAAGGATTAGCAGAAACTAACAAAAATATTCCTTTTTTTTCTTTTTCGATGATCGAAATGATCCAAAACCCAATCTTGTGCATGATTACTTCTAGTTTCGCTGCATACCTGCGTGTGTATGCATGTATATCAGGCGTATATACAAGTATATGTATATAGAAATTTTCATAAAAGCATCTGACTTATCTAGTGATCAAGACGCAAACTTGAGCGCAATTTAATGAAACAAATTTAAACGATGAAAAAAACAAAATTTTAGATGTTTGGTGAGTTAATTCTCGTTCTATCCAACTCTGACAGTCACACAAGTTCACAAAATTCCAAAGGCGAAAAAAGCCACACACAACAAAAAAAAAAAAAAAACATCTTACAACTGAACGAATTCATGAAACCCACGAAATTAACGTCACGGCAAACCAAATAAAAAAGGAACTTCAGTATCCGTGTCTGAAAGCGAAAAAATCAACCAGAAACGGATTGAGTGAAACGCATAAGAACAAGAGATATCACCGAGGAGAAACAGAAACATAATAAAAAACGAAGCTCACCTTTGCACAACCTATAATTGAAAAGTTTCAGAGATAGCGAATAAAGACGGACAAGAAGAAGAAGTTCAGGCGGCCATAACAAAGCTCTGCATCTGGAAAAAAAAAAAAAAAAAAAAAAAAAAAGTCCACAGAGAGAGAGAGAGGGGGAAGGGGAGACGGAGGATGCGTGCCAAATTAATTGACTAAAAATTAAAAGAAAAAAACGAATGAAGGTGTTGAAAAATGGCTGCGGAATTGGAGAGCAAAGAGGACCCACGGCCTTGGCCCTTGGGTGCGTCCAAACTGCAATACAATGAGAGGAAGGAACCAAGGAAGGAGAGAATTACGAGAGGACCGTCAGTTTCTGTGCGACTCAGTGCCATCGCTACGCTTTGGTCATTGGTGGGTCTTATTAGGATTAGAGCTCCTGTTTGGTAACGAGGTTTTGCTATTCTGCCCCTTTCATTTTCAACCATTTTTTTTTTAATCACTTTTTCAACCATATTAATTAATGAATCTACATGCACGTCATTTTCCTATCATATTATTATAAATTAATATTTATATAATTTAGTTTTAACATCATGAATCTCGTTGTATTTCATGAGGTTCATTAAATCGGTCGATTCTCCTCTTAAAATTTTAGTTAACGGTAAGAAAGGATTTCATAGTGTTTGATATTATGGAGTTCATGATTTATAGTTAATATTAGATATATGTTTGGTCTACACAAAAATTTAAGAAAGAAAAAAATTATTAACTGACAATTTTATAAAAAAAAAAATTATTAACTAACGTGACTTAATGTAATAAGCAGATCTGATTTATAAGTGATAATGTTTTATAGTTTCATGAATTAGATGAAGTTAAACCAGTTTCTAAATTAAGTTAGTTTATAAATTTTGTATAAACTTAATAATTTTTTCATAATAATCAGTAGCTGAAATTTTGTGTATTTCTTTTTTCAATGGATGGTGCCAACAAGTGAATTTCGCTCTATATTATGAAGATAATATAGTAATATTTATACATTTGTGTATATCAACACTAAATTCTAATTGGAGGATGGTGAAATGTCATGGGTGTGAGTATTTGTAACCTGTTCACCTTTTTTCCGACTTCTTAATTTTTAAGAACGTCTGTTTAAATAGTGAGATAAGTTAAAATAATATTAGATAAAAGTTAAAAGTTAAATAAAATATTATTTTTTAATATTATTATTATTTTAAGATTTAAAAATATTGAATTATTTATTATATTTTATATAAAAATTTAATAAATTTGTAATAATAATAAGATAAAATGATATAAAACAGTTTGACTGTCTAAACCTAAAAGATTAGGAATAGTCCTTTTCATATTTATTCACGCCACGTGGCAGGCGGTAGTGGGGATTCGTTTTAGACTTGGGGATTGGTACGTGGTCAAAGATGACGAGAGAGTCAATTAGTTTTTTCATGATTTTATGAATTTTTTCTTTATAAAAATAAAATAAAAAATTAGTTTTTGAGTTATGATGCAGCATGATGAGGGGGAGACATAAAAATGTGGCCTTTTGCACTCGTGTCGAGAGAGTGGACCCAAGTTGATGGCTAACATCATTTTACACAACAATGATACTGTTCTACCGTCTGGGTATCCTAACATTCCTACCAAAAAAAATTAACAAAAAATAAAACAATTAATGATGTGTAATTCTTTTATAATTTTTTATATGACTATATTTTAAAATTTAAATATTTTTATAAAATATTATTATAAAAATAATATTATTTTATAAAAATATGAATAATACTATGTGTAAGTTCTAAATGAACAAATTTCATGTAAATCTTTTATAAAAAAAGTAAGTCTCAATAATAAAATATAATTTTTTATATCTTTTTAAGGTGATATTTATTTTTTTATAAAGATTTATGCGATATTATTTTAGAGCTTCTACAAATCATTTCTCGTTATTCTAATCATATGCTAATACTATATGAGATTTTAATAGTACTATTTCCACTTACTTCATGTTTTGTTGCGATTAGATTAAAAGCCTAGATTTTGGGAAAAGCATACATTCAAAAACATAAAAATAAAAACGGGGTTGGTGGTTGGTGGCATGGGAAGTGAGGATACATCACTTGAGAATTTCATTAAAAATACTAGGAAGTCGGCAAATTAATCAATAATTTGATTCTGTAGGGCAAAGTCACAGTTTTAAAAATTAACCAATAATCTTTGTTTTTGGTTGCAACTATTTTTTTTTGAATTAAAAATTTCTTCATTTTGAGCAACGAGAAGAAAAGGGAGAAAATAATTAAAAATGATATTTACAGCTATAGATTGTGTAAGCGTCACACACTCTTTTTAAAAAAATAAATAAATATTAGATCCACATGAAAAAATTAATTTTTTCGCGATAAATCTTACTCTTTTTTAAAATGAAAGTGCGACACTTGCGCAATTCATAACTGTATCTAATATTATTTTAATTTTTACATATCTCAACTGTTTGGTCCAAATGCCTAAAAGGGTTTAGTACTGTGTTTATTCTATACTCGCACATAATATTTTTTTTCAGTAAAAAGTTAAAAATGAAGCAAACAACGGTCAAATTGACCTATTAATGGTAGTTATGCATCCCGTCAACTTTTCAAGCTGCTGACTTTGTGGCACTAGACCCATATAATTGGCAGACTGCAAATTTCCTTGGAGATGATCAAGATATAGTGGAAAAGTGAACCATCAGTTGGAGAAAAGGGGAAATAAAAACACAGAAAAAGTCATTCTTGGTGGTTACGAGAGAGATTTGCACACACTGTTGGCGAATGAACAAAAGCTAAAATCTGAAAGTTGGATTCAACTATATATTGGTGACTATGGATTAGACTCCAGAGACAGACAGTTTTATGACAGAAAACAACCCCATGCAGTTGATTCCCCTCGGAGGTTAGCCTATGGACACTTATGACCAACCAAGCAATCAAATCTTCCTGTCAAAACTCCAACTTTAGAGCTCTTGCTTGCAGAAAGCAGCATTCAATTCAGTATTATTGAGCGCTCTCTCTGCTCTCTCTCTCTCTCTCTCTATCTCAGCTGCAAAAAAATCTTTTGGTGCCGACCTGAGTACTAGCTAGATCTACACTACTCAGAGGGGTGTGGGAGGTTTGCGACATTGCACGTGATGGATCTTTGCTTTTTGACCAGTGATCTTCACAATATATATATATATATATATATATAATATATCCTAGATCATTGTGAGAAGATCTTCTTCAACCGCAACTGCTTATTTAAGACAAGACCATCAATCAACGTAGGTCTTGTAAATATTTGGAAAACCACCACTCATCTCAGTAATGAGGCATTTCATATATAGGAGTAATTATATAGTCGTAGATGATAATTACATGTATGGAATGATTACAAATAAATGGAAAGAATATTAAGCTACTACAATTACGAGTCAATAAATACACAAATAGAAAGTCTTAGATTAAGACAGAGGATCCTCAAAATGATCCTCAACACCCCCCGCAAGCTGAGCATTGGATATTTGAGCGGACGTGAAGCTTGGATTGGAAGAATTCAAAGAGAGGTCGTGACACACTTTTTGTGGAAATGTCGGCAACTTGCAAATGAGAAGGCACGTACTGGGTACAAAGCTTGCCAACAAGAACAAGTTCACAAAGAAAATGGTATTAGAGCTCAACATGTTTTGCCCGTTTGTGAGAGACGGGATTGGAGCTCAAGAAGATTGTACTCTTGTTGTCACATAGTAGTAAACGCCGTTGTGAATGAGAAACTTTGGGTCATGAAGGAGATGCGTGAGCCAGAGAATTTCGGTAGCAGTGAGAGCCAAAGCACAATACTCAGATTCACAACTGGAGCGAGAAACAGTAAGTTATTTTTTTGCACTCCAAGGAACTAAATTGTCACCAAGATAAATAGAGTAATTAGAGGTAGAACGGCAAGTATCAAGACACCCAGCCCAGTCAGCATCCGAGTAATCAACTAAAGCACCGGGAGCAACAGATGGATGAAAAGTAAGACAAAAATGCAGTGTGCCCTTAACATAGCGAAGAATGCGTTTGATAGTAAGAAAGTGGTTGTCAGTCGGGGAATGTAGGAATTGACTAACAGAGTTAACAACATGAGCAATATCAGGTTGTGTAATAGTCAAATATTGGATAGCACCAATAAGAGACCTGTAAAACGTGGGATCCGAAAACAGAGGACCATCAATAGGCATGTGGTGAGAAACAACCATGAGAGTGTGGACTAGTTTGCTGTCAAGTAACTAAGCTCGTGTGAGAATGTCGCGGGCATATTTCAACTGACTGATAAAAAGGTCATCAGTAGTGGGTGTAGCTTCAAGACCAAGAAAGTAACTGAGTGAACCCAAATCTTTAGTGGCGAACTCATAATTGAGCTTGCAAGTAAAGCTGTCAAGAAGAGAGGAGTTGTTGCCTGTAATAATGATTTCATCAACATAGAGAAGCAAATAGATCATGTCAGTGTGCTTATGAAAAACAAAAAGGGATGTGTCAACACGACTACAATAAAAGCCAAGTTGAAGGAGAAAGGAGCTGAAACGCTAAAACTAAGCACCAGGGGCTTGCTTTAGGCCATAGAGAACTTTCTTCAACTGACAAACATGATCAAGAAAGTTAGGGTCAATATATCTAGGTTGTTCCATATAAACATGTTCAATGAGATGCCCATTGAGAAACGCATTTTTGACATCAAGTTTGCGAATAGGCCATTTGTTGGTCACAGCAAGAGAGAGAACAACATGGACAGTAGTAGCCTTGATGACAAGGCTGAAGGTGTCAGTGTAGTCAAGACCAGGTATCTGTGTGTATCCTTTGGCAACAAGACAGGCTTTGAGACGCTTGATAGAACCATCAGGCAAGTATTTGATCCGAAACACCCATTTTGAACCCACAATGTTGGTGTTGGCAGGTCGAGGAATCAAAATCCAGGTACGATTACTTTGCAAGACTTGAACTTCTTCATCCATGGCAGCAAGCCATGCAGGATTCTTAGCAGCAGATTTGAATCCTTTAGGCTCAATGGATGCAGGAAGAGCATAAAGAAGTTCAGAGGATCCTACAAAGCCGAGATGTGCCGGGTGGCGAGTTTTGAAAATACCGACATTGGCTTGTGTGAGCATAGGATGGGAGCCTAACAGAGCAGCGAAAATAGGAGTACGAGCAATGATAGGCAACTTAGTAACGGGCTCAAAAGAAGTCGGGTTGGAGTCCGAGTATAGCAGAGATGGACTTGCATGAGAAGTAGTGGTCTGCACAGACTCATCCACGAGATTAGTACAAATAATACACGGGGTGGATTCGAATTGAGGAATATGTCGAGAATGGGGTGCAGGAGAAGGCATGGACATGTCTATATAGGGAAGATTCGGTTCCAGAAAATTTGATAATTGAATGGAGGACATGAGTTGAGCCTGGAAAGTATGGTGGAAGGGAAAGTGGTGCTCATCAAATTGGGCATGTCAGGTGACATAAATTCTAGAGGTGGTGGGGTCAAGACAACGAAACCCTTTATAAGAGGAATTGTAACCCATAAAAATGCAAGGAATACAACAAGGGGAAAATTTGTTAGTCATGTAATCACGTAAACAACGATAAACACGACAATCAAAAGGATGAAAATTTTCATAATTTGGAAATGAGCCATAGAGAAGCTCAAAATGAGACTTACCTCGGAGAAGCGGTGTGGGCAAACGGTTGATGATGTAAGTCGCAGTGCTAAAAGCATCAAACCAGAAGTGAGTGAGAATGTGAGAATGAAAAAGGAGGGCTAGACTTGTTTCAGTTACATGACGATATTTCCTTTCGGCGCGACCGTATTGTGCGGGTGTATAGGGACAATAGAGTTGATGATGAATGTCAGAGGTACGAAGATGTGCTTGAAAGCAATTGCTAGTGAATTCTGCACCACCGTCACTTTGAAAAAAATTTATACGAACATAATGTTGATTTTCCACAAATTTTTGAAATTGAAGAAAAATATTAAAGAATTCAGATTTCAATTTCAATGGGTAAAGCCAAGTGAAACGGGAATAATCATCAACAAATAAAACATCGTATGCAAAACTCAAATTTGACTTGACAGGAGAAGGGCCCCATATATCGCAATAAATAAGATCTAACACCTTTGACGATCGATGTTCATTATGAGTATAAGGCAAGTGGTGATTCTTTGCAATTTGACATGTACTACATAACACAGAAGATGGCAATAAAAAGGCAAGATGAAGCTATCCTTGTTTATTCAAAAAAGAGATAATAGAATGATTCACATGTCCAAGGCGAGCATGCCATAAATCATATGAAACATAAAGAGATTTATTTTTTAGGATAGAGACAAAAGCAGAGTTTCCGCTTTTTAGCACATACAATCCGTCATCTCGTTTACTGGTTGCCACCACCCTTCCCGTTTGGCGATTCTAAACAGTAAAAAAATTATTAATAAATGTAATGGAGACCGGAAAATCATTTGGTAATTTACTAATGAACAAAACATTTTTAGTGATACAAGGGACAACCAAAACTTCTAACAATTAAGATCAGGGGAAGGTGAAATTGTACCAGTGTGAGTAATGGGTAGGGATGCACCATTTCCGACAATAACACAATCCTTACCCAAATTGGAAGTGTATTGATCCAAATTGGATTGGGCCGAAGTCATGTGGGCCGAAGTCCCTGTGTCTAAATACCAATCTGAGGCCTCATTTCCAGAGATGGAACACGATGAAGTGAGGGCTTCGGCAAGCTAAGCTTCAGGGGTATGACCATGGCGATCATACCGTTGCCTGCATCTATTCACATAGTGGCCTTCCACGAGGCATATCAGGCAACACGGGGGGCGTCTACCAGAGGAGCGTTCATTTCCTCTACTGTGGCCACCCTTGCGACCTTGAGGGTTGCGAAAGGAACCATTCCGCTGATTTGGTTTCTGGGAGTTGCGATTGGAAGCAACGAACGCTGCAGCAAACGGGACAGCAAGCTCCAATGATTTTTGGAGGAGCTCAAAGCTCTCTACTTTGGGCACCAAATCTGCAAAACAGGGTAAAGGGGTGAGGGCCATTTGAGCCGTGGAGAAGCTTAAGAATTTCGAGCCGAGGCTTCACAGGAACCAATGCACTTTGTCATTGCCATCAACAGCTCGTCCGATTGCATGGAGTTGATCGCAGATGGCCTTGAAGGCGTGCCGTGTTTCATCAGTTGCAAATCATCTTTGAAACGGATTTCATGGGCCTTGGAGCGGTGGCTGAAGGTGTTCTCTAGAGCAATCCAAACCTCGCGTGAGGTGGAGAGTCCCACAACTTTAGCCATGGCCTCCTCGGTGAGGGAGGACAACAAAAGGCTAAGGAGACGTTGGTTGGTCTGTTTCCATGCCATGTGTTTGATATTTGGTGTCTGAGAATCCGCAGGGGCAAAACAGGGTGGGAGCTCAAGAGTTTCATCCACATGACCAATTAATTCTTGACTCTCTAAGAGGGGAAGCAATTGGCTCTTTCATATGAGATAGTTGGAAGAGGAAAGTTTGATTGTAACCATGTGGATGAGAGTGTTGAAAGGGAGAAAAGTGGAGAGGGTTCAGCAACCATGGGAAGGGAGGTGAGATCGTGGGAGGTTAATCCACAAAGGCTCTTGATACCATGTAAGTATTTGAAAAATTTCAGTAGTAGGGCAGTTCATATATATGAGTAATTACATAGTCGTAGATGGTAATTACATGTATGGAATGATTACAAATAAATGGAAAGAATATTGAGCTACTACATTTACGGGTCAATGAATATACAAATGAAAAGCCTTAGATTAAGGCAGAGGATCCTCAACATGATCCTCAACATGTCTCATGTTTTATTCATTTTTTTCAAAACGATTATGCGGCGGTTGTCTAATTCACGATTATAAATATATTTTTTCTTTTTTTTTTAACTATTTAAAACCTAAATAATACTATCATTATGTTATATCAATAGATCGATATTGTTCACTAACACTTAAAATTTGTTTAAAAATCAAATAACATCATCTAATCTCAAGACGGACTTTATATATATTTGAGACGAGGGTATAATATTATATATATATATATATATATGATATTTTTCTTGTAATCAAACAAATAATATCAGACAATCTGTTGAAAAAAAAAAACATTGAAGATGAGGTCGTGCATGGCATATGCATCTGGATCGATCGATGGACCCTCCCACACAACCATTATTCATGCCACACTTGCGGAGTACTGCATGCAGAGTGCAGACCGTGTGGAGATTTATCAATAAGCAAAAAAGTGAACAGGTTGATGCTTACGGTGTACTTATCTACACACTGTTGTTGGGGATATGGATAAAGCTTTGAGCCTCAGATATCTCTACACGCAAAAAAAAAAAAAAAAAAAAAAAGACTACCCTTTTTTCCTTTCGGTCCGATAATCATTACGCAAAGTTTTAATTTACTTGGATAGATTACTTTTTGGTCAAGGATCTTGTGCTAGTACAAAGCAATATAATTCAATTTTCACATGCTTCGTAGTCGTGTAGATCATCACAAAGAGGGAGAGACCGGCCTCTTTTACTTCCAAAATTAGTGGTAGCTAATGGTGTGTGCTAGGAATTCTCTTGATTAATTTCATGTACTGAAGAAACCATGCATGTCATGCACCCTTCGTCACGTCACCTGCAAGAGTTTTAACAAGAAAAAAGTGAAAATTCTCGATAATTGTTTACAAAGCAACATGAGTTTGTGTGTGGAACTTACTTTTGTTCTTCTTCAAAGGGGTCTACATGAGAAATGATTACTTCTAAGTCATATAAGGTATAGACGTTACGATAAGTAGTTATCAAGACCATATTTGATTCTTATAAAGATTATGAGCTTTCTCAAAAAATTTCTATACTGTAGATGTAATACTCACGTAACGTCATCATTAATGTGATAGATATTGATATGTTTGTCACATTATAAAAAATGATAGAATTTAGTGTTAAATCGCGTGAAACAGTGTTACACTTCCAGATATTATGGGAAGAACTTTTATTTTGCAGGATTTGTTATAATATACCATAATTAAAGTTTTACTATTCTATTTTGGATTTATGTAAAAGAGAACTCTCTCTCTAGCAAGATCTTTTGCGTCTTCATTGGGACGACCATGACAACTTTGTGTTGTATTAACTCCATTAGGTGGGCTAGGCCCAACTGTAAAGAGGCACTAACTGGTCAGCAGGGTCCAAGTTGATAGACGTTCCTGCATCTCATTGGTCCCACCTAATGCAATTATAGCCCAAGTAAAGTGCTTCACGGTTTATAAATAACCCATGAACATGATTCATGCGCTGAGAAAAAAAAAAGAGTAATTCTATATATAACCGTAAAATGTGTAAACGTCGTGTAATCATTTTAAAAAAAAATAAGATTCATTATTAAAAAACTAATTCTTTTTCATGTGAGTCTTATATTTTATTTACTTTTTTCAAAGTGATTACGCGATGGTTGCACAATTCACAGTTGCAAATATCTTTTCTCAAAAAAGAAACACAGAAATGAGCTGTCACTGAGCAAAGTGATCTAGAATTCTGGCTAGTGTTTTCTCCCTTTATAAAAGAAATTAGTAAATAAAGTTTTGGGTTATTTTCACTAATCATGTTCTTATCTTGATAGTACATATTGGAGGGTGGCTCCAAAGGTTTGTCCCCACTAGGTAATATTAGGAAAGGAAAAAACTTGATTGAGAAAGAATATGTTACGCTCAAGAAGAAAAAGCATAAACAATTATAGAATATAAATATGGATGCCAAAGTGGAGGACCAAATGCTAAATACTTTTATAACAAAAATGTTAATATTTTAACATGAAATATTAAATTTTAGGATCTTCGATTTTCTACGATCAACGATATTAAATAATAACAGCTAGAAAAAGTATATTTATCGATCTCAGTTTGATGAAAAATCTGACCTGATTATGAGGTAATTACCTCCAAGTGTCTGCCGATATCTAGAGGCAAAATTATGTTAAAGGTGAGAACCCTTAACCCTCTCAGTGCATAAATAGATTTCTAACCATCATGAAATTTAGATGTATTTGTGTCCCACTATAACTCATTAATTAAGAGATATATTTGAACTAATATAAACTCATAGGAATATGGGTACGTGAGACATTGATTTTTAATAAAACTCTAACAAAAAGGGCATTGAGTATTGACAAATGTCTCCAATTGACACTATTGTCTCTCAGCATTTGGCCCAACCAATATACCCACATCAAAAATAGATATTGTTTTTCATAACTATACATATTATAGATGACTCATGGTGAATTTTTAGAGTTGTATATATGTTGTAGAAGAAGTTTAAGAGCATGATCAGTACTAGTGATGTCTGTGATACTCTAATTTTTGTACTTTTCAGTCTTGAGCAGTTGGTACTATATATAGTTTCGACTGAGCTGAAAAAGAGAAACATAAAACCAATAAAGGCCATAATTAAAACCTGATCCATGCATCATTTTTTTTTTTCTTAAATTTATTTCACTATGTTGTACTCGGGCGCTTGGGTTGGAAACTTTGAGCTGAGAAAAGTCCTCACATTTTATTTCAAGTGCTCTTTCTCCTTCTTCACATTGCATCATTTCATTTTTTATACCATTACTAGCATTCATTTATCTTTTTACAGACTCATGTTCTGCTGTTTTTCATTTACTTTGTTATTTTATTTTTTTTTTTGTTGGATGGCATGTTTGGCATTTTCCCTTGGTTAGATGTCTATTATAGTTGTTGTAATTAAGAGTAAAAATAACTAGCATATGCATATATAGGTTGTTTGACG
Source organism: Juglans microcarpa x Juglans regia (assembly GCF_004785595.1). NCBI lineage: Eukaryota > Viridiplantae > Streptophyta > Magnoliopsida > Fagales > Juglandaceae > Juglans > Juglans microcarpa x Juglans regia. The sequence continues at coordinate 33,030,274 of NC_054596.1, read as the reverse complement.
TATACTTGTCTGTCAACTATTTTTACATTAGGACAACTTGCTGATAGCATAGTACTACTACTTCTCAAGCTAAAACAAAACCTAAAAATTTAATTTGCACCTTCATGATCTTGGATATGTACTCAATCTTATCAAGAGTAAAATATTCTAACAAATGTTATTAAGTATTTAATTATACTCATAAGTGGGTGGTCAAACCTTTTTCATTTAACTTTTATTCGAACATGAATCGAGTTCGAGATTTTCATCAGAGTTGGGTTTTATGTTCATTTAATATTTGAGCGAGTACGAATTTGTTCATAAGCTACTTCATTTTGATAATATTGTTTATTTATATTGTATTTTATAAATTTATACGTTTATCAATGATTATACTTACAAGGATTCAAGTAAAATGTTTGGTATTAGCTAGGAACAATATGATCATATCCTAGCTCTGATCTCTTATCTCTTTAAATATTATGTATTATATATATATATATATATATGATAATATTATAAGAAGATCAATAATACGAAATTATTCGAGCTTATACGAGTTGAGATGAATTTTATGAGTTGTATCATTTAATTTTCAATTATGATTTTGTATTCACAAACAGTTCATTTAATAAATAAATCGAGCCAACCTCAAATTTAATAGAGCCGATCTTGAGCAACTTGTCGGATAACCATGTTTATTTATAGCCCTAGGTACCCTAACATATTTACAACCCTAGGTTTGACCGCTAGTGCATTTTAATTTTTTTTAAATGTTTAAAAAAATAACTGCTAGTGAATTTGTATATTTTTAAAACAAAAATATTTGAAAAAAAATTGAGATTGTACTGACACGCCCAACCATAAGAGTTGGGCAGTACAGTAGAATTGTAGAAAGATCCATTTTATAAGCACTCATAAATTCTTTAAGATGTTCCCTATATAATTATATAATTAATTTAAATTATAAGATCCAAATTCCAATGTTTAAGCAAAGTACGCACAAGTGAAGTGTTGGACACGGGTGCGTATGAATGATCAATGGACCCTCAAGAAGTTGTTAATTCAGTCTCATCTATGGTAAAGTGGGGCTATTCTGGAAAGTAGGAGTGGGCAGTAGGGCCCGCATCCTACTTCCCCTCACCCAGCATGGTGGGGTGGAGCCTCCCGCCGGGTTTCGGCCCGCATCTAAGGCCCCTAACGGAGGTGGGTGGCAGGGAGGGCCTTGCCCCTGCTTACATATATATATATTATAAACATAAATATATATTTATATTTTACAAATTGTGTATATATAAATATATATTACAATTTGTTAGACTTGTTTATAAAATATACACTGACAAATTTAAAAACTACATAGTTTAAAAATTAATACACTACAATTTACATAAAATATGCACTAGCAAATTTAAAAATCATATAATTTTTAAATTATAATCATATTTACAAAATTTAAATTTATAATTTGGGTCTAAAAATATATTTTTAATTACTTTTAGATTTAGAAATAATTTTTAAACAAAGTAAAATGTAATGTTTTTTTTTAAATAGACGGAGGCGGGATGGATTGGTAATCTGTCCCGCATCCCGCTCCGCATTCCGGAGGTAGGGGATGGGGGGTGAAAACCCCACCCTGCCTCATGCGCGGGGTGGGGTGCGGGGAAAAGGTGGTAGCACCCCTACCAGAAAGCGCATGATACGTGATAAAGACGTCCATTACGTATGTGGTGCGGTACCCATGCAGCAGAAGAAGTCTAGAGGTAATTATGGTATTTATTTTTAATATATTTTTAGAATTTCAATTTGGATCGGGTTATAGCGGGATATCTAGATCCAATTGTACTCTCATATATTGTAAAATATAATTTTATAAAGGTATTTAATTAAAAAATATTATTCGTGTATGATTACTCTAATAATTTTAACCTACGAAGACGGATTTTGACATGACAGGTCTTCACGGCGGAGGCCGATGTAATCTAGCTAAGCTAGAAATCGTGGAAGAAGGGGAAGCCCTAAGGTTCACACATTTTTCCATGGCTACCATTTAAAGCGTATGGAAGACTTGCAGTATGCTTTTAGCTGTCCAAATGTCTTCTTGTGCCTCCATGCATGTTAGCGATTCCTCCCATATAATATGTAATGGACCACATGATTTTGATGTTTGTTCTATCAATTACTGGCATTTTCCCTCATATACAACTTCACACTGACGACTAATTAAAGATCGAGCTGAATATTAAGTTATATTTGCAAGTTAGTATATATGGTAAACATGACAAAATTTAATTTTTAAAGGAATTCCGACGATAGTGGTATGTAAATTTTTGTCATATCAACAATATAGAAGGTGTGTCATCAAGTACACCAACTTATAAATAAAATGTATATAATATATGACAGTCTAAAAAAATTGAAAAATGATAGATCATATATAGTTTAAGTACTTCCTAACTAATTAGGATAAATATTATATTTTGAAAAATTATATTTAGTCATATAAGGCATAGAAAGATTTGGATTTGCAAGAGAATTTATATTATATTGACATAATAGAGGATGTGTCATAGATACCAAGTATTTGCAAATTAAACATATATCTACTCTATTATAATAAGTGGTTATCTAACTGCTACAATAATTTTTTCTTGTTTTTCTATTAAGTTTTCTTGTTTTCCCGTTTATACTGTAATTAAGTCCGTTACTTGTAATTAAGTCCATTACTTACCCTTTCAGTGCACCCATTACTGAGATCAACCATGCAACGAAGACATCCATACTCAACGAGAGTGGATGAGCGGTGCGAAGAATTGAGAGGTGGAGAAGATTACGTCGGCAAGGTGGCGGTTGAATATTGAGAGAGAGAGAGTGATGAATGAAAGAGAGAGAGATTACGGGAGGAAAGAAAGCACGGCATGAGGGAGAGAGGGAACTCACCGTGAGAGACGTGCGACAGAGATGAGTGACTGTGGCAAGTGGCTGAACAACAGAGAGAAAGAGAGTGATGAGTGAGAGAGCATGGAGAGAGAGAGAGAGAGAGAGAGAGAGAGAGAATGCTTTGGGTGGCTGAAACTTACCCATTGAAGGAAGAAGAAGCAATGGCACTGCCCGACGAAGGTTGAGTTTATGGTACTTCCAAGCTCGGCTAAGAACGTCGGGCAACAAGTTTGAAATCAACGGAGGCTGATCTCGACGTGAAGGTTGCTATGGAACTGGTAAGCGATAGTTTGCTCTGTTTCGGGAGTGGGAATACAGGGGATAATGCTACCCACTGCCAAAGCTCATTCATATAGCCGCCACAACGCTGTCCTACTAGTTTGAAACCAAGCCACAACCTCCCTTTAACACCCAAAAATTACCTCTGTTTTGCTTCTAAAAAATAGAGCAAGTTCTTGTTCAAGTCCCCCGCCGTGCTCCCCTTTGTTGGCCTCTCACTAGGTGTTGCACCTTGCATCGCCTCCACATGCACGAAAGCTGCCACTGAGTACTGTGTGTCACTCCAGCGGCTTTCCTCTCGATAAGCCATGGCCGAACTGTCCCATTACTTTATGAACATATTGTAATTACTTTGTATATTTATTTAATTACTTTATGCTTGGATGTTAACATCTTGGTTATGCGCTCTTTGATTGTGGTGGTAGTATTTATTGTGGTGGCAATGATGCTATTTTTATCTGTTTATATTATTCTAATGTATCTAACTTTAATTTTGAACTAATTTTTTTGTTTTCTAATGTATCCAAATATGTAATTATTATACTTATCCATCTATTATTATCCAAAGATATTTGCTAAAGTTTGCTTCTTCTTTTTTTCTTTATGCATTAAATTATTAATTAATCAAAATTTTTTTTTTTTTTAAAAAAAACCAAATTATTTGTGTAAAAAACCTGGTTAACCCAATTAGGCAAACATGCTTTGCACGTGCTTCTGACCTAGTGTATGTATAGATATATATATATATATATATATATATATATCCATATCACATATTTGTTGTGCAAGCAACGGTAATAATGTGATTGATCTATATATAAAAGTTATGACCCTGAGTCGAACAAAAGTTGTTTAGTGCAGCTAATTGATTTTCAGAACTCCTCGGTAGAACACAGCTAATTCAACGAAGATCATGTTACACAATGCAGGGCATTAAATTGGACCACATTCTTCTTCATCAATCATCACTGCTAGATAAAATGGGACCATATATACCCTTCTTTCATGATTAGTATCGATCGCTAGTGATGGCTTTAAGCCCGTGATTTTGTTACGATCCCAAACTAAATATGAGATTGGTTGGTGATTTATAAGCCCATATGCACCATTTTCTTGTAAGTCAGTTTTCAAGACTGAGTTCTACTTAGTGAGTTCATAACAAATGATATCAGAGTCACCCCACGTCTAAGGTCATGTTGCGACAGTTGCAATCGTGCGGTATGGGGTTGATGCCAGTATAACAGTATTTGTCCAAGGCTAGGAAAAATCTAGTGCACAGCCAGCCCGTGTGAGTGTTGGGACCGCCGTGGACGTTGGCTGCGGAGCGTGGTAGTTGTTACGATCTTATATCGACTAAGTATGAGATTGGTTGGTAGTTTATAAACCCTAGACATCTTTTTCTTATAAGTCACTTTTTAAAAGTGAATTCTACCTAGTGAATTCATAAAAGATTTATATTTTCAATCACTTTTGGTTACGATTACTCCTCCAAGTAAGGTTGTGTTTAGATGTTGAATTGAGTTGAGTTGAGATGATAAAATATTGTTAGAATATTATTTTTTAATACTATTATTATTTTGAGATTTGAAAAAGTTGAATTGTTTATTATATTTTGTATTAAAATTTAAAAAAATTATAATAATAATAATTTGAGATGAGTTGAAGTGAGTTGAGTAACCAAACGAAATCTAAATCTCTTCGAATTTGAGAGCAGATAAAAGAAAAATCAATCATAGAATTGATCTATCAATAAAAATTAACGGAATTGATCGAGTAGCTAGCATGCAGGGACTCCACGCCAATTAGCTAGGACGCCTCGAATTAAGCAATGAATTTATTGTAGACATGCATCCGCAGTAATATTGTCTCTTCGATCGTTTCTACTTACCAAACAAAAAGAAACTTTTTGTTCTTACCCTAAAACATATCACATCGGACATGCATCACAGCTCATTATCTCTGTCGTTTCTTCTTGCTGTCTTGCACGTGAAGTCTTGCATGGAGAATCCGAAGAAACCGGTTTAAACCGCTCAGAATCCAACTTCTCTATATAAATGGTACCAGACCACGTTAATCAGGCCCAGTACCCTAAAACCCCAAACAAGCACAAACCTAAAGTACTATATACCTGTGAGGATGATTACTCCAATTATCTTCATCTTCTCTCTCCTCCTTTCCTCCTCCCATGCAGCTGTGCAAGACTTCTGTGTAGCTGACCTCTCTCTTCCTGAAAGCCCTGCTGGCTACGCTTGCAAGAAGCCTGCAGCTGTGACTGTGACTGATTTTGTCTTCTCTGGCCTAGGCGTTGCAGGCAACACCTCCAACATTATCAAAGCGGCTGTGACTCCTGCATTTGCCACACAATTTCCTGGTGTGAACGGCCTTGGAATTTCCTTGGCTCGCTTGGACCTGGCTGTGGGTGGGGTCGTGCCATTTCACACCCATCCTGGAGGTTCAGAAGTTCTTCTTGTTGTGCAGGGAACACTCTGTGCTGGGTTCGTTTCCTCAGCGAATACTGTTTACATCAAGACTCTTAAGAAGGGTGACATTATGGTTTTCCCTCAAGGATTACTGCATTTTCAGATAAATTCCGGAGGTTCTTCGGCTCTTGCATTTGTCAGCTTCAGCAGTGCAACCCCAGGTCTCCAGATTCTCGATTACGTACTGTTTGGAAACAACTTGCCCACTGAAGTGATAGCCGCAACTACTTTCCTTGATGCTGCTCAGATTAAGAAGCTTAAAGGTGTTCTTGGTGGAACTGGTTGATGATCTGTGTCGTGTCAATATTCCTATTCTCATGAAAATGCCCATAAGAATAGGATCTTCATTCTTCCGATCATGAGTAGTATTAGAGGTTTCTAGGTCTATTAATAAGAGCAAACATGTGAGTCGTTTTTGTTTAATTTGTTTTTAGAAGTTTTCGAGTCTATGCTGGATGGGGTGTATTCTGACTGCTGGAAAAGGTACTATGTAACGTATCTGTTGAAGCCGGCAAATTCCTTTAAAGATGAATAAATCTTGTATTGTGTTTGGTTTGTCGATGATCAATTACAATCCATGGAATAACGTCACAAAAAGTAAAAATATAAATTTAACAAGCTCTAAGACAGTGCTAATGCATGGCAATTAGTTTTTGTGGGATATTGGCTCCAATCCAAACATCCAGGTCTGGTGAGTATGAAGAATGAAACACAGGGACGCCATTATTGATTGATTTCATGGAAGGAAAACTCAGTCTATATATGGATCGATGGTTCTGCCTCTGATCAGGGGTTGAAAATTTTCAGCTTTTTAAAAACCATTCACCTTCAAATGGGATAAAAAACCTTATCAACTACATTCTATGGTCCAAAATTCTTGACAGCTCACATATGCCAAAAGTCATGACCTTGCTTCCATGAACATGATTCGATTTAGATGCCAAGAAGATCAGTTTCGCCAGGCTCAGAAGTTGTACAGAGACAAAAGCCTATCTTGTTTAATTGGTCATGTTCATTTCAAATTTGGCTCCGAACTGCATGCATGCATTGCAGAGTTATCTTATCTTTTATACAGCAGAGGATAGGGCTCAATTGTGTGAATATCCAAAGACATCATTCTAACATGACCAAAATGGACTGGATAAGACAAATTAAGGGATCAAAGAGTACTAATATATTAAGGTTGTATATATGTATGTAATCCTTGTTATTAACAACAATAGTATATAATTGACAAGCTAGGGAGAAGCAGGTTTAGAACTGATCTCATGTGATAATAATCTGAGTAGTACTTATGTTGTAAATGAATTAAGTTTATCTCAAGAAGAGGGTGATGATCTTATATATCTTTGTGTGTGATCAGAGTAGAATATTAATTAATATTAGTGGTATTGTTTTTATTTTCTTAGTACTTAAGCGAATCATGTTATGTGAGCAGTTGATTATTATTAATTCACTTGTAATCATGTGATAGTACTGCATGATGATGAGTAGTAGTACTGAGTAACAAAAGTTTCAATTCTAAATCCTATTTTCAGTACTTCGATCCAACACCCTTCTTAGAAACTTCACAGCAGTTTCGGACGACATAGCATGCCCCATCAAGGACCATGCACACGTACAAGATTTGTTAGGTGCATTCCATCACTCTCATCAATTACCTAGCTATATCACCCGCACATTGCGCCTTGCGTAGCACGAGCATCATTAGTGGAACGTTAGGAGAATACTAAATTTACTACAAATTATTTTATTGGATTAATTGTAAAATTAGTACCTGAATTTTTAGGTTTTTATAATTCGAAATCTAAGTTTTCAACTTTCTCCGAATTAATACCCGAGTTTAAGAAAATCAGCAATTAGGTACTTTCGTCAATTTCTCGCTAGAAAACTAACGAGAGGCCACGTGTCAGTTTTAGATTGGTTGACATGCATGTGGTGTCAATATGTCATGTGGCAATCTTCTTATTAATTTTCTAGCAAGTGATTGACAGAGATCATATCTTATTATTGGTTTTTTGAACTAAAAAATTCATGAATGTTGTAAAAGTTAAAAAAGGTCCCGTTTGGATGTTGAGCTGACTTGAGATGATTTGAATTCTTTATAAATAGTAGTGAGTTGAAATGGTGGAGTGAGTTTTGTGGGGCATACCTAAGATGAGTTCAGATGTGTTTGGATGTTAAGATGAGTTTAGATGTATTTATGAGAAGTTGAAAAAGGTTGTGGGTCTCGTGTGTAAAGAAGTGTTGAGTTCAAAAAGGTTGTGGATCTCACTTGTAAAGAGGTTTTGAGTTGAGATGAATTTAGTGATTTGAAAGTTAAATGTTTAGATGTTAGATTCAACTTAAAATTAAACTAGCCCAAGTTTCAAACGGGATTTGGACTGAACTTGAATACCAATCTTGCAATTAACGTAAATTTATGATAAAGATTTTACAAACTTAATCGATGACGTTAAGTTTGTACAAAATGTTCAATGCTATCAATCGGCACCAAACATGTAATTGACATCTTCTTAAGTCTTACTTGTTCCATCCCTCTCCACAATCCAATATCACACACACTAATAAAGATTTCATGTGCAAGACACGTATGCTCAGTTGAAGATGACGAAACCTAGTAGTATGTCGATCGGACTGGTCTTGCTCGGTGATCCCGAACAAGGGTTATTTTCTTGCGATGCTCGAAATTTTCGAACAGTGTGTCCATCAGACTGGATTTGCTTGGTGATTCCAAGCAAGGGTTATTTTCTTACGATACTCGAAATTTTCAAGCAATGTATCAGTCAAACTTGCCTTGCTTTGTGTTCTCGAGCAAGGTATAAATTATTGCGCTGCTTAGTATTACCAATTAGTGTGTTTCTTGGACTGGACTTGCACAGTGATCTCAAGCAAGATTTATTTTATTGCGTTACTCGGAATTACCAAACAATGTGTCCGTCGAACTAGACTTGCTTGGTGATCCTGAGCAAGGTTTATTTTCTTGCAATGCTCGAAATTTTTGAGCAATATGTCGGTCGGACTAGTTTTGCTCGGTGATCTCAAGCAAGGGCTAAATTATTGCGTAATGTGTCGATCAGACTATGCAAGGCACTTATCTCCAAGCGAAAGTGTTGCTATATTTTTTATATAGAAAAATATAATCTTTAAAATGCATATAAATTAGAACTAACCATTAAGACTGAAAATCATTGAGGGAAAATAATAATTGTTAATATAACAATGAACTAAACAATGTGAAAATGTTTTAGAGTTTTGTCAATTATAAAAAAATAATTATTAAATTGGTTGTAGCAAATGTAGCAAACCAAGGATAGATATGTGAATCAAAACATGGTTTTTGAACAAGTTAAATCAAGAGGCATCTATACAACCATTATAAAGTTTAGTATTTGTTAGCTGCAGACATGTATTTGTTTAACGAAGATGGAATTTGTTCTGTAAAGTTTAAGCAATCAAGAAGATAGTTAACTTGTTTTACGAAGATGAAATTTGTTTTGTTCATAAAATTTATCTTCCCAACTAATGTATAGTTTTCTTTTACTGCAAGGCTCATACCTAGGTTTACGTTGTTTGTATATATGAAGATGATCTTGAAAGTTGAGTGTTTTGAACTAAACTAATAAGGAATAAGAATAGAATGCTAGTTTGACATACTTTAGTATGCTAACCCTTATGATTGGACCACATTTTTGTATATGTTAATGGACAAGAAAATTATTAGATAGTCTTATTTCTAAATAACTCATACTATATGGTAAATAATACATTTTAACTAAGGCAAAATAGACAATAAGAAAAAGATAAAAAAACAAAACAAGTGGCACTAATCATCTAAATGAAACCTTGGGTAATTTTGTCAGCCAAATAAAAAATATTTTAGAACCTCATGGATAAAAAGGTAGCCCATCAAAGACAAATCTCAAGGGCAAAAATGTAATTCTGCTCATCAAACACAAACCTCAAACTTCAAGGAAAAAAAGGTAAGTTTTCATCAAACACAAACTACTATTCAAACGTCGATAGTCGCTTTTATAATAGAAAGGATATATATACACACACTAGTAAGGATTCAATGTGCAAGACACGCGTAGGCCTGGTTGAAACGCAGTACCATAGAAAATAAAACGGTGGATATGATAAATTAAATTTGAACCTAAAAATAAGAATTACATTTTATAAAATTATAAAAATATTAGTCCAACGACTATTGTTTATTTTTATGAATTATTGTAGAAAATAAGATGAAGATAATTGTTATTTTTTTTCCAAACAATATATATAGGAATGATAATACTATTATTAGATTTAAAAAGAAATATAAATAAATCTATCTTATGAATAATTATTCAAAGAGTACTCGCACTAGAACAAAGCAAAGCAGACATGCATAAGTTAAAGGGATGCCAACGTTTCCCTCCAAAATACAACATAACCCATTATAAAGCTCAAAGATGATGATGATGATGATGATATTTTAATTATTTCAGAAAACTACATGGATATAACAGTGAATATGATAAATTAAAGACTAATTATAAACTGATACATAAATTGGAACTTAAAAATAATAATTGCATTTTGTAAAATGAAAATATTATTAGTCCAATGACTATGATTTATTTTTATAAAGAAAATTTTTACTTATCATCCCATATATCACACATTAACATGTGATTTGTCATTTTTGTCATTCTATTTAATATGTGTGTTCACATATAAGAACAAAAATGACAAATCACATGTTGTTGTGTGGTGTGAAAATAATAAGTATCATTTCTTTTTTATAAATTACTATAAAAATAATATGAAGATAATTGTTATTTTTTAAATAATATTGTATACACAAAATACTATTACTTTTAAATCTGAGAAGAAATATAAAAAATATCATAAGTTGTTAATTTGTTCCACAAAAGTTCAATATACCAAAATCTTCAATTTAGATTATTTGTAAATTATTAATATTTCATTATTATTATTATTATATTCTAATTAATATTAGATTAATAGAAAATTTTACTTTGAAAAATAATATGAATATAATTGCTATTTTTTCAAATAATATTATATGAGAAAAATATGACTATTTTTAAATCTAAGAAGAAATATATTAAAAAAAAAAGTCAAAGTTGTTAATTTGTTCCACAAATGTCTAAAAACAAAAATCTTCAATTGAGAATAACAGAAAATTTAATTGTACTTTTAATAATGAATTAGAAAAAAAAAGGTAGTTGTACAAATGAAGGCAAATAAATAATTGTGCAACTGGAATAGTGTGAACTCAAACACAAATCACTATTAAGGAGGGTATAGCTTTTGTATGTTTGTTTTGAAACAGTGACCTTCATTGCATCAAATTGTTCTATGGCCTTTAGCCATTACAAGAGACAATATACATGGATTTATATGATTAATGTCTAAAATTTCAGTACACAAAGAAACAACTTGTTGAGCCAGTTGGTGTGCCACATTGTTTGCATCCCTTTTGGCATGTTTTATTTTCCATCTTGTATCAGCCAAGGTAGTTTTAACATCATCCACTAGGTAGCTAAGCATCCCTTGTTGTTGTTTGCGTTGTCTCATAGCATTCACAACTTGACTTGAATCTTCTTCAAACAAAACATTTTGCAAACTCATTTCTTTACACAAAATTGAAGCTGAAACCAGTTCTATAGCTTTTGCAAGAGCAAGTTGTGAACAAAAGGACAAAAGTTGCATTAAACTAGCTAGTACATCCCCATCATTGTCTCTTATCACCACTCCAACTCCTATCTTATTACCTGCCTCTCTAATAGCTACATCTCAATTCATTTTGACCCAATTTGTTGGTGAAGCTTCCCAAGTTGTATTGACTTGTTGATTTGATATTAGTCTTGAACTACATTTCTGTCTTTGTGCTTGTTGGAACTCTTCATGTGCTTTTGTAGCTCGATTGAACAGAATAAGTTCTAGGGGTATCAAATCGTGTTAACGAGTTGTGTTCGTATCGTGTCAGAGTATATACATTACAGTTAATGGGTCAACACGAACACGACCCGTTAAGGGTTTCGTGTCAAAATTCCAAACACGAACACGACACGGTTTGATAACGGGTTGACATGACACGACCCATTATGACACATTAAGAAATAAATTGACACGACACGACCCAACCTGTTCCAACCCGTTTACGTTAATGGATTGAACAGACACGATACGACACGACACGACACAACCTGTTTTACCTGATTATAAATTATAAATATAAATAATATCTACAAAAAAAAAATTAACTACAAGTCTAAAATTACAATCCAAACAAATATCCACACACATTGTAACAATATATTAAAATTACATCTCAAATATAATAAACAAAACACACATAGTAAATATATTAATGTTACAATCCCAAATATAATAAAAATTAAAAACACAAATCTAAACAAATCTAGAAGTTGAAGAATGAGGTGGAGCGTCCTCCAAGCCCTTGCCCTTATTGTTCTCTAACTCCATTACATCTTCAGTTAACTCGTTCAATTTAATTTATTCTTGTGTTTCTATTAAAAAAAAGAATTCAATAAAATTTTATATTATTGAAAAATTACACTCATTTATTCAATAAAATAAAAATAATATTACATTGCTCCTCGCCATATAACCAATCTCTAGTGCAAACTAATGCTTCAACAATATCTGCTTTTAATGCACTTCTAAACTGATCAATAATACGCCCACCAACACTAAAAGTAGATTCAGAAGCAACTGTAGAAACTGGAACACTCAAAATGTCACGAGCCATACGAGCAAGATCAGGATAACTTGTTGAGTCAAACGGGTCCAAATCAATCATCTCGTCATTTTCACTTGCTGCCGAACTCATCTGACAATAAACAACAAGAACAAATGTAAGACACAAAACTTTTAGCTCAATATGTATCACATACCAAAGCAAAACACAAAACTTTATGTTCATTTCATTTCCATTTTCACAGATTGCTCATCCTCCCTCAACCAACATTAAACTATTGAGAATCAACATATACCATTAATCACAATCTCATATGCTAAAATTTTGAAAATCTATCATTTACAGATAAAAACTATTGAGATTCTTTACTTATATAAAACTATTGAGATTATCGAAACAACATTAAACTGTCCATACTCAACCAACCGACAAGTTGTTTGGCTTCAAGCCTTCAATGAAATAAGTATGTCAATTCCTAGTAACTAAATCAACATATAGCATTAATCATAAATTCACAATCACAAAGCAACATATAGCATTAACTAATATACAAATTAAAAAAAAAAAAAAAAAGAAACAGAAATCGGGGGGGGGGGGGGGGGTGTGCTATGCAGTTCGAAAAAACGTTCTACATTTTTTCCTACATTTGTTTCCTACATTTTTTTTTGGTAATCAACCAAACAAACGTTCTAAAGTTCTAGATCAGTGTCGAAAATCAATTGACATTATGATTGTGGGGATCTCGAAAATCTCGAAAATAAAATTTTTTTACCGTGAGCGGCGCGGGGTGGGCGACGGGGGTGGGCGACGGGGCGCTGGCAACGGCAACTGCGAATTCGTGGTTTAAATCGTGTGGGCGACTCGGTGTCACCGTGAAACTGGAGGGGGGCGACGTCACCGTGAGGCGTGAAGATTGAAGCACACTGGACTACGGGCGTGGGCGACGCGGCGTCACCGTGAAGAGGAGTGGAGCGGCGAGCGGGGGCGGTGTGGTCCCCTTTCTAAAGAAGAACGAAGAAGAAACAGAAACCGGGGGGGGGGGGGGGGGGGGGAGGGCTTCAGAACGAAGAAGAAACACAAGGGGAAGAAACAGAAATGCGGGGGAGGGGGGCTTCAGATCGAAGAAGAAACAGAGGGGGGCGGTTGCACATTAGACCGAGTTAGGGTTTTTTTTTTTTTTTTACTATTTTTAGTTTTAGGTTATAAGGGTAAAGGGTATAAGGGTAATTTTAAAATTTTAAACGGGTCATAACGGGTTTAACTCGTTAAGCAATCGTGTCTTAACGGGTCAACCCGTTTTGACCCGAACCCGTTAACACTCAACCCTAACCCGCTTTTATCGTGTCGTGTTCGTATTGAGTTAACGGGTCGTATCACATATTGCCACCCCTAAGAATAACCCATATTAATCTTGCTATCTCTGCAAATAGACTAATATCTATCTGGCCTATTCTTTGAAGCACTTGCATAAATATACACCCAAAGTCTTCCTCTGTAATTGAAGCTTTTTGAAGTTTCTTACTTCCTAGGAACCATACATCTTGTGTAGATGGACATGTCTAGAAGAGGTGGCCCGGGGTTTCATTTGATATCTGGCAAATTGGACATAAAGGTTCTGTGGTGATTTTCATTTTGTATAAATTTTGTTTGGTAGGTAGACCAAACCATATGAAAAGTTTATCAGCATTTGTAGTCTGCATGTTCCAATTCTATTTCCACAACTCTCTATGATCTACCATTTTTTAGGATTCCCTTTTATTAATTTCTTACTTCTATTTATAAAGATGGTATGCACTATTTACCAATAAGCATCCATTTGAAGAGTCTTTCCAAACTAGTTTACCTTCAGAAATTGTCTGTGTAACAGGTATCTTTAAAATCTTTATCACCTCTTCTTCACAGAAAATCTCTTTTAAAAACTGTATATTCCACCACTCTGTTTGATAATCAATTAAGTCTGCTACAACTGTAGATGCTGGCAGTACTTTCATAGGTGATTGAATGGTACATGATCCTACCCTTGAAATCCATTTTTCTTGCCATACTTTTATTTTTTTTTTATCTCCAACTCGCCATATGATGCCTTCCTTAACTATTAGTTACTGAACATATATTTCTCCATGTAAAGGAAGGCCTTGATCCTTGTTTAGCTTGTAGAATAGAAGTATGAGGAAAGTAAGTTACCTTGACTATTCTGGTTGCAAGTGATGTTGGATTAGTGAGTATCCTCCAAACTTGTTTAGCCAAAAGGGCTGAATTGAAACTCACTAAATCTCTAAATCCAAGCTCACCATTTGTTTTACTATTACTCAAAGTGCCCCAGTTTTTCCAGTGGAGTTTGGCAGCTTTATCTTGAAATCCCCACCAGAAGTTTGTCATCATAGTATTGAGCTTATTGCACAGGAGCTTTGGTAATAAAAACACACTCATATTATATATATGTATGGCTTGGATAACAGCCTTATTCAATTTTTCCTTTCCAGCTTGTGAAAGGAATTTAGTCTTTCAATTTTCTATTCTTTTGCTCACTTTTTCAACTATTCATTTGAAAGCTTTGATTTTAGGCCTACCTATAAGAGATGCCAGTCCCAAGTATTTCTCCATATTGGAAGAAGCTCTTAACCCAACTACTTGCATGATATAATTCCTTGGTGGTTGGTTGGTGTTCTTGCTAAAAAGTAAAGAAGTCTTCTCCCTGTTAAGCTTCTGTCTAGAGGTCTTCTCATAGTAGTTGAGAATCTGGTTTAAACAAGCCCACTCTTGCTTACTTGCCTGACAAAACAGCAGGCTGTCATTGGCAAAGAAAAAATGATTCATGCTAATAATTCTCCTTGCTAGTGGAACCCCTAAGATTAGTCCTTTCTGTTCTACCTCCTGAAGTTGTGCAATTAACACTTCAGCGCAGATAATGAATAAAAAATGTGATAGGGGACATCCTGTCTTAATCCCCTTATAGGTTTGAAAACTTCTTGAGGAACCCCATTGAGTAAAACTGAGAAAGAATAGGATGTTATACATCTTTGAATAAGCTCAATCCACTTTGCATCAAACCCCATCTTAAGCATGGCTTCTTTGAGAAATTTCAATTCTATTCTATCACAAGCCTTGCTTATATCCAATTTCAGTGTCATATGACCCTTTTGTCCATGTAGCTTTGTTCTTATTGTGTAAAGTGTTTCATATGTAGCCAGTATATTATCAGAAATTAAGCGCACAGGAACAAAGGCACACTGGTTTTGTGAGATAATTGAAGGAAGAATCTATTTCAAGCGATTGGCCAACAATTTAGTGATGATTTTGTAGAGAACATTACATAGACTTATTGGTCTATACTCAGTAATGGTCACTCGATTGTTATGCTTTGATATCATCACTAGTTATATAAAATTTATAGCTACAATATCTTGCTCTGAGTTTAGAAAAGAAAGAATAGCTTCACATACCTCATCTCCTACCACAGACCGGTATTTTTTTTATAAAAACAGGCCCCATACCCATTTGGACCAAGTGTTTTGTATGGACCCATTTGGAAGACTGCCTCCTCAATCTCCTCTTTTCTGAAAGGTAGTAGAAGCACATCACACATCATTCATACGCTGAGTGACCTTTTTGGCAGTTGCATTGAGAGAAGCCTCTATGTTACAAGGCTTAGAGGTTGTAAACAAACCTCTATAGTATTGTGTAAAGGCTTTCCCAATTTGCCTAGGATCTAAAATACTCACTCCATTCTCATTAGTTATTCTCGAAATGATATTCCTCTTCTCTTTTTTACTTGCACATAGGTGATAGTATTTTGTATTTCTATCCCCTTGTTGGAGCAATGTCACCTTAGCTCTTTGTTTCCATTTCAAATGCTCTCTTTCTAGCAGACCATTAATGTCCTGTTGTAGTTTGTTGACTTGTTGCATTGAATTAGCCGTGAGAGACTGTCGCAGTTCTTGCAGTCTATTTGTTTTCTGCACTAAACTGGCTTTTGAGTCAAATTCCTTTCTGTAGCTCCACTTGTTTAACTCATTTATACAACCTTCAAGTTTCTTCTTGATTGTTGTCAGTCCTCCAATATTATTCCCAGATTGATGCCATGCCTTGGTAATTACCTCTTCACAATCTATAAAAGTAGACCACCTATCCTCATATCTGCACACATGAGTAGTTCTCCTTGACCTATCATTCCGCTAACCTAGTGACATTAAAATGGGGCAATGATCTAATGTAGAAGAGGCCAATACTTGAAACTCTCCCCCACTAAATTCTTCACACCAATCAGAAGTTGTTGTAGCTTGATCTAATCTTTCTTTGGTAAAAGATTGGTTATTTATGTTGTTAGACCAAGTATACTTGCCTTTTATTGATCCCAAATCACTTAGCTTTCAGTTTTGTAACACCTTTCTAAAAAGATCTATTTGTTTTTCTTCCCTTCTAGATCCTTCATATTTCTCGCTGTGACGCAGGATCTCATTAAAATCTCCTATACAGAGCCACCTTTTATGATTTTGAAGTTTGAGGTGCCTCAATATACTCCATCCTTCATGTCTTTTTTCTGTTTCAGAATTATCATAAAAGCAGGTCAGCATCCAAGATAAGTCTATTTGATCAACCCATGAATTTATGTGTCTGTGTAAGTAAGTACCAATTCTGAGCTTGACATCATCTTCCCATAACAAAGCCATTTCTCCACTTTTTCCTCCACCTTCAACTGAAAACAGACAGTTGAATCCCAACCTTTGCTTAATAACTTCTAACTGATTTTTATGCATTTTAGTCTCCATAAGAAACAAAATGCTAGGCTTATAGACCTTAACTAAAAGGCTAAGGTCTCTAACTATCCAAGGGCTGCCAAGCCTTCGACAGTTCCAACTTAGAAGCCTCATCTATCCCGACAGGGCTGATTGACAGCCTCCGCCGATATATCCAATTCAGATGCTATTATTTGTTTTTTGCCCCTAGCATCTGGATTATTCTCCAAATCAAAGAGAGTGTTGTCTTCTCTAGTCTTTGTTTTCCTTGTAGAATAAGGAGAAGGCAACATCTCAACATTGTTTTGTCTCCTTTCCCTCCTCTTCCATTTATTAACACTTGTATCAGAAGCTCTCTGTGGTATGCTATTATTGTGCTGATCCTTCTCTGAATCAATCCTGGCACCATTACTCATAGCTACCATTGTTGTTGTAAAAATTGGTTCTGAGTTGTCCATTGATTTGTTTTGTATTTCCAGAGTCAACATGGGTAGTTAATTCAGACCATGTTCTCCTACGTTGTTGTCATGTGTGTCTTCATTTGTTAAAGTCTTTACCATTAATATCTCCCTTCCTTCTACCACTAAGGCTTCACCAGCTTGGTTGAGTCTCTTTCTAAGTTTGTCCTACCCTTCAGACATCTCAAACTTAGTTATGCTTGCAATTTGTTACTCTGAAGTGCTGTCATAACTGGAACTTGTTCCTAAGCTAGTAGCCCTTAACCATGATCCATATTTTTGGGTACTTGTCACTTTAGTTGATTCCACTTTATTGTTCTGTCCAGCACAGCCACTCAAAGCATGCTTGATAACACCACATGTAAAGTATAACCTAGGTAGCTTTTCATATTTGAATTGCACAAAACCTTTGTGGCCTAATAGTTCCATCACTCTCCCTCTTGCCAAAAGTTTCATCAAATCCTCTTTTATAAGAACTCTTAACCATTTCCCTCAAAAATTTCCATTATAATCAACATCCACCTGTATAACCTTACCAATAGTGGGTCCTATTCTTATTCCAACTTCCTTATTCATGCATCCCAAATGTAAGTTGTTTAATTGAACCCACAAAGTAGAATGAGTGAAGGTTAATTCAGTCGGTGGAGTGAAACCATCAAACCTTTTTAAACACACCAGGTTCATGTCAAACATCCAAGGTTGACCCTCCCAAATCCTGTTTAAATATGCTTCATATTGAAATTCAAATACATATAGATTCTCTCCCACTTTTACTATCTTAGTGCCCACACATAATTTCCAGAACTTGAACATAGTGTTCTTGAAGGCATCTCGGTTAATTCTCTTATCAGCTATAACTTTCCCCACTAAACAAAGTTGTCCTATTTCCATAGTTTCTTTTATTTCCTTTCCCGTAATTACTATTTCATACCTTTCTTCCTCTGTGAGAGAAAATCTATTCCATAATTCTGATAATTCTTCTGTCATCTAGTATTCAGTATCACTATCTCAAAACTTGAATTAATCACTATCTCAGAACTGGAGTTAATTGCTATCGAAAGCTTACCTTAGGCAAATAAACCTTTCACTGAAAGTTAAGAAAGTTCTTCCTCCTCGCTAGAAGATGCCATAAACTAGAGGAGACCTAAGAATAAGTACGTATCTATCATTTTTAGCTTTTTTTTTTTAGTAGAATAGAAAGAGAGCGAGTGTGTGTGTATATATAAACAAATAAGATGGAAGGAAAAAAAAAAGTAAAAAATAAATTCAAAACAGGCACAAAGGACAAAAATGTAATTTGGTCCATAAAAAAAATGCACTATTAATTTAAGGATATAAGAAGAATGATAAATCTCAAGAGAGGAATAAGTTGAAACATTTTGTCTAGTGTGGGAATATTTGCGTTCAAAGAAAGGTGGATTTTGGTTATAGATAGGCATGTCCAGTTTGGAAAGGTGGGAAAGTAAGATTTGATAACGAAGACAAGGGAGCCTAACTCATGAGGATACAGCCCTACTGGCAACTTGATTGGACCAAATTAATTATGTCACTCCATATTCTAATACCTACAGCTAAGATATACATACCATTTTTTGGGTCCATGCTCACATTAAAATTCTCGCATCCTTTTCAACTAATGACATTTGCTTAAAGGATAAGTTTCCTATAAATTTATTTATTATTTGTTTTTTCAGTTTCCTAGAAATGAATGTTTCTTTCTTTTCCTAAATCTTTTTGTTTCCTAGTATCATGTTATCTTAAGCTAGGCCTAAACTTGAATATTTAGAGGTGTTTGGACAGGAAGATTAGATAAAATGAGATATGATAGTTTTAGATGAAAGTTAAAAGTTAAATAAAATATTATTTTTTAATATTATTATTATTTTAAAATTTTAAAAAATTGAATTGTTTATTAAAATATTGTTAAGAAATTGAATTTTAAAAAATATTAAAAAGTATAATATTTAAATGATATGAAAAAAAAATAGATAAGTTGATGTATGTTATATTGTAAAAATTAATATGTAAAATAGAAAAAGTAAATTTTGATGATGTATTTTAAAAGATAAGATGAAGAATCTATTAGGAGTGCTCTTATATTTTGTTTGGAAACTTGAAAAAAGTTATAATAATGAGTTAAATAAGATAAGTTAAGAATATTTTTCATTCAAATGACTCGCTGATAATATTAATATCTTGATCAACGTTAAATTAATGATAAATAGTATAAGACTCATTTAATAAATAGTATTAGAATCATTTTATGTGTCAGTTTCTCACTTATTTAATACCATCAAATTTGGGCAAAATGCCAAAAATATGAAGAATGTTTTTCCATGCTATTCAGAGTGAATAAAATCAACCGGGTGAACAGGTTGGCAAATGGAAGGAGCTTGGCTGGCTTTGAGCGAGAGAGAAAAGAGTGCTTGACGTCTCCAATGCCAGTCTGTACTCTCTCTCTCTCTCTCTCTCTCGCTATATATAGTATGTATATAAACATGATGAAAAAGCCTCTGCCGATTCATGTACTTCATTGTTCAACATTTTGTCCTGCTTTCTCGCTCTTGAAATCTAGCGAGAGTGAGAGCGAGAGTCTCGGAGAGATAGAGACGCCATGAGTCTCTTCGGTCTTGGAAGCAGGTATTCATCTTTTAACTTCCCTTATCTTAAATTTCTTCTCTTTCTGTGGGACATGCACTTCCAGTTTATTATTAGTTTCTACACGTTTCAATCCCATATTTTTTGTTTTTATTGTGGGAAAGAATCATGGATTCTTCTCTGATTATAGGAATACCGGACTTTTCTTTCTTTTTTGCATAATAGTTGCTACTGGATGAGATAGAATCTGCAATTCTGTGAACTTTAATGTAAAAAACGATTCATATGTATGGCATGTTGCTGTGACATTCCTAAGCTGGCGTTTGCTGAGGTTTGTGCATGGCTTAGGGAATCCCATGCTGGTTTCTTATGTATCTCGGTGGATTTTTAAGATTATTAACAAAAAAAAGAAGAAGTAATTCCATGACTTAAAATTTACTGCTGTTCAGAACATGAACCCCTAGGAATCTTGAAGTGTTCGCGTCACGTTAGAAACGCAAATAATGCCCTTATAGGTATTGCCGCCATTCTATTTCTAATTCTCATTCATTTCTAGGCCCCTTTCCATGTGCTCGTTCGGTGGATTTCTTGTATAGTTGTATATTATATCCTGGCTAGGGTAACACCCTTTTTCCTATTCGATAAAATTATCTTACTTGTTTTTTGAAAAATATATATATGCAGTACTGTTGAGTCAAGATCATAGGATATTGCATTTTAGTATGCCTATCTACTTTTCATCGGTGTAATTATGGGTTTAGATCATAATTCCCAGTCATCTTGAGGCTTTATCTAATTGTCTGCTGCAGATGATGTTAAGGGGTTAACTTTAACATTTAGGATAACAAAATATGCAACAGGATTGTACATCTAATTGCACAGATTTCCTGCTTCCAATAATATTGTTGTATTCGTATGGCTATTAAAGTGAATTTTGGCTTCTGATATTTTATAATGATTTTAATATGTTTACTGCTGCTTCTGGTGATTTGTTTGGCTATAAAAGCACTAGTATTTCCCCTTAAATTTTGAAGTTTTGGCTTTTCTGTTATTGCTATCTGGATTACTAAATATCTTCAAACTTCAATTTATGCAGGAACCAGAAAACATTCCGTCCAAAAAAGAATGCTCCCTCTGGAAGCAAGGTTGGTTTTTGTCATCCCGGTTAGGATTTATTGCTAATCTCTCTGTTGATCGTTCTCCTTTTTTGTTGGCTCATGCAATGTATCTCTCATCTAAAATACAGGGAGCTAAACTTCAAAAACACATTGATGCAACCTTGGGTAGTGGCAACTTGAGGGAAGCTGTACGACTACCTCCTGGAGAAGATATGAACGAGTGGCTAGCCGTAAATGGTAATCATAAATGAAACAAATATAGGATATGTATGTGACTGTTTGAGTGGGTGTGTCTGTGCACGCATGACATATATAAGAATTAACTGCAACATGTGTTTTGCAAGTTTTATTTTCCTTTTCCTCTTGTTAAGGGTAACTTCTAATTTTACTTTTATCCATCAATATTCTCTTCTGTCACAGTGGTAGACTTCTTCAACCAAGTGAACATTCTGTATGGTACCCTGACGGAATTCTGTACATCACTCAACTGTCCAACAATGTCTGCAGGACCAAAGTATTTTCATAAGCCTTAAACCACTGGTGCTTTATGTTGTTGTCAAGATCCTAGAAAATTCTTTTGAATGCTAACACCTACATTTATTCTGTATCAGAATTAGCTTGCAGATTATAGCATGTCAGGGAGATAATAAAATGGAAACTGCTTTATTACACGAGTCTTGATGTAACTAGTAACATCATTATTCCCTATTTTGTGTACAGGATAGGGCTTGGCATATCATTTTCCAGATTTATATGTATTACTTGGTTCTGGCAGGATTTCTTGACCAGCTTGGCATGAAATTGTTTAGGTCTATCCAATATTCATGCTCCGCATTTAGTTGCAACAACACTTGTTTCGGTTTTTGGTGGGGGGAAAGGATTTTTTTTGTTGGGGGGGGGGGGGGGGGGGGGGGGGGGGGGGGGGGGGGGGGGGGGGGGGGAGTTTTGGGGATTTGTCTTGGAGTTCATGAATGAAATGGTTAATCAAGAATTTTCAGTCACAAAGAGAGTCATAAAGTGGATGATAATAGTAGGTATATGCAGGCAGATTGCAGAACAGTAAATCTGCAGTTGTATCAAAAGAACAGTTTTAAATTAAAAAGATACATATGTGAAGGTCCAATTGAGATGTTTTCATGCATGGCCAAAAAAGTAAGCATTGTTGAAGGAGGAAGTTGATTTTCTTTTTGACTTCAAATTCAAATTGAATGAGAAAATTTTCATTGCCACTACTGATAAGAAGGTGTCCTTGCTGCTTATATTCATGACACGAGTACTACTTTTTTTTTCTTGACACAAGTACAAATTTGGTTATACTTTGCACAGATACGAGTATAGATGGGCTGATGGAGTTACTATTAAAAAACCAATAGAGGTGTCTGCTCCAAAATATGTAGAGTATTTGATGGATTGGCTTGAAGCTCAGCTAGATGATGAATCAATTTTTCCTCAAAAATTGGGTGAGTAATGTCTCTCGATGGAACTAGTGCTTCACTTTTTGATCAAAGCACTCTGTTTTATTCTAGCTATTATGTGCTACAAGGAGCCACCTTATTTAAGTGTTATTTGCTGCAGGGGCACCCTTTCCTTCCAATTTCCATGATGTTGTCAAGACAATTTTTAAGCGATTGTTCCGTGTATATGCACACATCTACCACTCACATTTCCAGAAGATTGTGAGTTTGAAGGAAGAAGCTCATCTCAACACTTGCTTCAAACATTTTGTTTTGTTTACATGGGTAAGTTTATAATGCCGAGACTTAAGCCCCGTTTACATATTAAATTGAGTTGAAATGAGTTGAGTTCTTTATAAATAATAGTGAATTGAGATGGTGGAGTGAGTTTTGTGGAGCCCACCTAAGATGAGTTTAGATGTGTTTGGATGCTAAAATGAGTTTAGATGTATTTATGGGAAGTTGAAAAACGTTGTGGGTCTCGCATGTAAAGAGGTGTTGAGTTGAAAAAATGTGGGTCCAACAAGTAAAGAGATTTTGAATTGAGATGAGTTTAGTGATTTGAGAATTGAGTGTTAGGATGTTAGACTCAATTTAAAATTAGATTGAACTAAGTTGATCTCAGTTCAGTTTAAGTTCTAAACAGGGCCTTTTAAATTCATATGATCAAACTTAGTTTGGGAGAATTTTGAGCACAATACCCATGATTGTTTTTTAGTATGCTTTGCATTTTTGTTGTATTGCTGATTAGTCTATAAATGTGCTGCAGCACAACTACAAGTCCTAATACAGCCAAAATGCTTGTGGTGCAGGAATTTCGTTTGATTGACAAAGGGGAGCTTGCACCCCTCTGCGACCTTGTTGAGTCTATTCTACAGTTATAGCATCATGTGATATGTCTTATTTTTTGTTTGACTTTTGCCTTCTCCTCGGTTCGAGGGGTTTAGAGTGCTTTTATGGTACACATTTTTGTGGAACAAGTTGCCGCCTTTATAGCAACCACCATTCTTTGCAATTTGATCATTGGTTAAATTATTCCAGACATTGCAATTGCTCCATCATTGACAATTGCTATCGACTAGCAAAGTGATGGGTGCAATAGTAAGTATTTGGGACACATTTCTCCCTGACACCAAAATAATAGGCCAATTTTAACTTTTGTAACCATTGAAACAAATTAATATTATCCGTAAAAAAGGATGAAAATAGGATGTTTAGACATAAGATTCACCTTGTGCTACCTTTTATTTTCAGACGTTCTGTAAGAGAGGGATTCTTAGGGTAGTTTTTCTTTTTTTGTTCGCCAACCTTAATTAAAAGGGAGCAGCTTCATCCTTCCCCCCCCCCCCCCCCCCCCCCCCCCCCCCCCCCCAATCAAAGTCATTATCCTTTTTTTTTTAAACGAAAGGAGAGGGCAGGGGATATGACAAAAATTGCTTATAGAAATTGCGGTGTATATAGCAAAATAAAATAAAATAAACGGGCAATGAGACTAATAAATTAAGCTCAAGTCCTAGTTCTTGGCCAAGGAGGGGAACGCTGCAATAGCAATTATAAAATCCAATCAGTAGATTTGTTGAATGCTATTGTGATCTGCATTTGCGAAAGATGCACTCAACTATTTGTTCTGGAGTCGTTGACGACGATCTTCATATCCTTTTCCTCTAGATTCTTGATTAGGAAAAATTGTAATATAACTTGATAGTCAGAATCAGGCAGTCCTGATTGCTGGCGGCCTTTCAGAGATGGCATTTATACTACACATGCTAGTGGAAACAAAGCAGAGGGATCAAGATTCGAAAGATCTTGAGGTGGGGGGTCGAATTGTGCCACACTAGTGGTGGCAGGAGGCCAGTAATAATTCTATTGATTCTAAAATATAAGGCCTAAATTCTTAAGATTCTTAACTCACTCGCCACTTTGGAATAGGGGTGTACAAGAACCGAGTAAACTGGCTGGAAACCAATTAGATCGGCCGCCGGCCGGCGGTGGAAAATAAGAAGAACTAATCTCTGTCGATTCGGTTGCAATTTGATCCAGTGAAAAACAGCTAAACCGGCCGACTGGTTCTATTTTTTTTTTCATTTTATACCTATATAAAAACGACGTCATTTCACTCATTTAAGAGAAACGGCATCGTTTTGGGCCCTCACAGTTGAAAAAAATAAAAGCAAACAGAGCTGTTTGGTCTTAACTAGGGGTGTAAATTTAAACCAGAAAACTGAAAAACCGGTTCGGACCGGTTGGACCGGTTTTGAACCGGTCCAGTCTGAGACCGATTCTTGAATTATGCAAACCTGCTGGAACTGGTCCGGTTCTGATTCTACGATTTCCAAGACCGGACCGAACCGGACCGGACCGGTTGGGGGGAAAAAATAAAAATTAATATTTTATATATAAGTTTTATACAAAATTAATATTATACAAAATATTTTTTATATATAAGTTTTATATATAATATATAATTATATGTGAAATTTTTATATATAATTATATATCATATATGAAATAATTTCATATTATAATTTATCAAATAAAAATTAATCTTAAAGATGAAAATTTAATTGATCTTATGCTTTAAACATAAAATATATATACTAAATTATATTATATATAGTCTAATATATTATATAGTTATACTAATATATAAGTTTAGAACTAATACTAATATATAACTATACTAATAGTATAATATTAATACTATTATATAGTCTAATATATTATATAACTATATTAATATATAAGTTTGTAACTAATACTAATAGTCTAACATACAATATAGTTATACTTATACTAATATATAACTAATATTAATCATTATAACTAAATCACTATATTCTATTAAATGTATTACAGATTTTAGTAGTGCAGATTTTGTAATAGGAACAGATATTTTGAAGAAGTTTTTTTTTTTTTTTTAATTTAATAACAGATTTTTATTTTTTAATGAAAAACTTACATTTTAAAAAATGGAAAACCGGACTGGACCAGACCGGAAATCGAAGATACCGGTTTAGGAGGGTAACCGGTGCGTAATCGATTTTGAAAAATGCAGAACCGGTACATACCGGACCGGTTACACCCATAGTCTCAACCAAACGGCGTCGTTTCTTGATTAGGTTAAGATGCCCCCCTTTTCTCCCTCTCATTCTCAAATCTCATCTTACGCCGTTCTCTCTCTCTCTCTCTCTCTCTCTCTCTCTCTCTCTCTCTCTCACTCTCAGGCTTTCCGATGTCATCGATCCATTGCTGGTTTCATTGGATTCTTCTCATCTCAGCTCCATCCATTTGCACCGTTTCAAATGTTTGAATCTTTGATATTTGTTGTGATATTTCATATTTTTTGTGAATCTGTGATGGACGTTCGAGTGTTTGTAAGTTTGTTTGCACCACTGACGACGCCAGCTAACCAACTGGAAGAAAATCGAGACTGACGTCGACGGTTTTCTTCCCCTTCACCTGCCAATTTCGGTCGAGATAAACACATTTTCAGCTTGTCAGTGTTGTTTCAGTTTTGGACTAAAACTGCACCGACACCTTCGGTTTTCACCCTTACTTTGGAGAGACTATTGGAGTAATCATTCGGTCATTGCTCAATCAATGGTGGTCGTTGCTCAGGGTGAGGTTGGAAATAAATAATGTCAGACCTAGTAAATTTGATGTTCATTGGCCAAACACGGCTATATCCAA
This sequence comes from Juglans microcarpa x Juglans regia, assembly GCF_004785595.1. Taxonomy (NCBI): domain Eukaryota; kingdom Viridiplantae; phylum Streptophyta; class Magnoliopsida; order Fagales; family Juglandaceae; genus Juglans; species Juglans microcarpa x Juglans regia. The sequence continues at coordinate 33,003,809 of NC_054596.1, read as the reverse complement.
TGCCACCCACCACCCTAGTGTAGGGGTGGCGGCAAACCACCTAGGAGGTGATTGCCGGCCATCCCAAATGGGGGTGGTGTAATGGACCCACTACTACTACGACTGTTTCGAGGGAGTCACCATCCAACAACCCAAGAATTAGAGAGAGAAAGTAGAGAGAAGATGGAGAACAAGAGAGAGAGAATTGGAGAGAACTCTCTCCAATCAAACCAAAGTTGGCCTCTGCTCCAACTCGTGGTGCTCTTATACTTATTATAAAAAATAATATCGTTTCTTACAACTCCAATTATACAACACTTCAGTTTCCCAAAACGACATTGTCTATTTTAATCTCCAATAATTCAAATGACAATGTTTTCCTTATACAATCAATTAATTCTCACAATCCACCGTAGTTGCTCTTCAGCCTATGACATACCCCTTTCTTTCAAAGCACATTGTCCACAAGGTGAGGGAATCTCTTCCTTAATTGCCAATAAGATTCCCATGTCATAAGAAGTCAATTTAATCGAAGTATTATACCACCATTCAACAAGTCTCAACCAGTAAGCCCTTTGCCTTGGCTTATCACCAGTAAAGATCCTAAAAAAATGCTCCAAATACTTATTGTCAGCCTCAATCTGCCTATCACTTTGAGGGTAATAAGCAGATGAGTAAGAGAGAGTAACCACTTGAAGCTTAAAGAGCTCATTCCAAAAGGAACTTGTAAAAGTTAAGCCTCTATCAAACACTATGGTCTGTAGCATCCCATGTAACTTGAAGACATGATCAAAGAAGAGGGAGGCTACCTTTGCAACTATGAAAGGGTGCTTTAATGCCATAAAATGAGAGTACTTTGACAACCTATTAACAACAACCATAATACATAAATAACCCTTAGAAATAGGTAAACCTTCTACAAACCCCAACACCACAAGCATCACACTCAATGACAAACTTCTATGAAAAATCAGGTAAAGACAATCTTGGAGGGCTAGTCACAGCCTATTTCAACTGCTCAAATGCCTTTGTTGCTTCTGTAGACCACTGAAATGCCTTTTTTTCAATAATGAAGCTGCTATCTTGGCATAACCCCTAATAAACTTCCTATAGTAGCCTGTCAATCCCAAAAAAAACCCCTCAATGACTTCAAATTTTTAGAAATTGGCTAGGTTAACATAGCCTCCAACTTTTTAGGATCATTTTTCTCCCCATCTTTGAAAATCAAATTTCCTAAGTACTCAATTTCAGTGCAAGCAAAATGACATTTCGATTTCTTTGCAAACAATTGATTTTTCTCCAAAATCTCCAACACAACAACCAAATGTGACAGATGAGACTGCCAATCTTTGCTATATACCAAAATATCATCCAAGAAAACTATAACAAATTGTCTCAAGTATGGCCTGAACACATCATTCATAAGTGCTTTGAATGTTAAGGGAGCATTAGTGAGTCCAAATGGCATGACAATGAACTCATAATGTTTCTCGTGTGTTCTAAAAGTCATCTTATGCACACCTTCAGCTTTCATATGAATTTGATGATAACCTGATCTCAGGTCTAACTTGGAAAACACAGTGGAACCAAACAGCTCATTTATCAACTCATCCACCACTAGAATGGGATATTTATCTTTGATAGTGGCCTAATTCAAGACCCTGTAATCAATACACATTCACCAGGACCTATCTAAGTTTTTGACTAACAGAACTGGAGAATAGAATGGAGATTGGAAGGGTTTTATTACACTAGACTTCAACAAGTCTACAACTTTTTTTTGTAGTTTCTATTTAATGAAAATATGGGTATCTATAGGATCAAACATTGATTGGAATAGAGTCCTTTTTAAGCACTATTTGATGATCTCTAGATCTCCGAGGAGGCAAGTCACTAGGTTAATAAAAAACCTTAGTATATTTCTGCAATAACTCAGAAATTTCCCTTTCCACTACAAGTTGATGTGAGCTATCTTCAGAGGATAATAGTTGTAACCAGACACCCTTAGACCCCAATTTTGTGATATTGAAAAGTTCTTTATCATCTACTAAGTTAGTGGCATATGTAAGGCCTTTGAGGCAAACCTTCTTATCTCAATATGAAAAATCCATTTTTAATGTCACAAAGTCCCAAAGTAATGGACCCAAAGACAATAACCATTGAATACCCAAAACTACATCATGGCCTCCCAAATTTAAGGCAAAGAAATCAGCTGCAAACATAGTGCCTTGTATACTAATCCCAACCCCCAAGGATTTTCCATTACTAAAGGCAAATTATATCAAGACACAACTGCAGTTTCCACAAAGTTTTGGGTGCTACATGTGTCAACCAAAATTATCACCCTTCTCTTATTAATATGCCCCACCACCCTCATTGTTTTAGGGTTTGGGGTGCCTACCATGGCCTGCAATAAAATAGAGGCAATATCTACATATTCATATGTCTCCTCTATCATATTATCAAGCATAGTTTCCCCATCAGTTACTTCAGCATAGCTACTAACGATCTCCATACCCTCCATCAAATAAAGCCTTACTTTTACACATTTATGGTCTTGATGCCATTTATCATCACAAAAGTGACAAAGGCCTTTCTTCCTCCTTTCTCGCATTTGTGCTTCATAAATCTTCTGGTAAGGTAACTTTGCAATAGGTAAAGACTAAGGTGTGCCCAACATTGATACCATAGGACAATTTCTAGAAACTGCCACTTCAAAATTCTATCGATTAGAGTCAAATGAACTACTTCGCCAAGATTTTCTTGTACTCCAAATATATTGCTCTTGAATTTTAGCTAATCTATTAGCTAATCTAAAAGCATCATTCAAAGAAGTGAGATTTAACATCCTCACTGGTAGTCTGACTTCATCACGCAGACCACTTAAGAAACAACTATAACAAAAGTTATTTGTTTCAATCTGGTAAAAGCTTCCATTGGATCATCATAGATAGATGATCCAAACTTGATCTGCACAGCTTGAGTGAACTCCTCCCAAGAACGAAATGCACCAACCTCACTTGCATCTTGAAACCATAAGAGAGCTTCATCGTCCATATGAAATGATGCTAGAAAGATTCTTTGTCCAAATGGTACTTGATGATAAAGAAATTTTTTATTAGTACGATAAATCCAAACAGAAGGATTCTTACCCACAAGTCTAGGAAAGTCCAATTTGATGCCTTTAGAAAAACTTCTGTCAACCACATTACAAAATTGTACTTCACCCACACCTTCATGTATATCAACATTACACCCACAATTCTGATTTTATTGAAAATTTCTTACTATTTGACCGTTGCCTTCTGATCCATTGCAAGAAAGTCTTGAAATTTGCTGCAACAATTTGGAAACCCTCTTATCTTGATTTTCCCTGTCCACTCTAGCTGCTTCTTGCTGTTGAACCAACAATGCAATGGTATCCTCAATTTGTTTCTGTTGCCTATCCTGCTACTTCTGAAGATGATTAACAGAATCGAAAATCTGAGCAAAGGATCGCGTACCCTTTACCATTGTACACTGACAATCTGATACCAATTGTAATGGACCCATTACTACTATGACTATTTCGAAGGAGTCACCCCCCTCCAAGAACCCAAGAATTAGAGAGAGAAAGTAGAGAGAAGATGTAGAACAAGAGAGAGAATTAAGCAAACAAACCAAAAGTTGGCCTATGTTCCAACTCGTGTTGCTCTTATACTTTTTATTATAAAAAATGCTATCGTTTCTTATAACTCCAATTATACAATACTTCAGTTTCCCAAAACGACATCGTCCCTTTTAATCCTCACTAATTCAAACAACTTTTTCCTTATACAATCAATTAATTCTCACAATCGTCTCTCAAAATGACAATGTATGATTCCTTTTAAACTAATAAAATTGTCAACCCTTCTTCATCTCTCCGCCACACAGTTCTTCCACCCAACCACTATAGGTTGTCTCTTTCGTGACTTGAACCCGTGATGTAGTCCCTACTCCGATAGCAATTGTAATGGACCCACTACTACTACGATTGTTTCGAGTGAGTCACTCTCTAAAAACCCAAGAATTAGAGAGAGAAAATAGAGAGAATATGGAGAAGAAGAGACAGAGAATTGGAGGGAATTGAGCAATCAAACCAGAGTTGGCCTCTATTCCAACTCGTGGTGCTCTTATACTTCTTATTATAAAAAAGGGTATCGTTTCTTACAACTCCAATTATACAACACTGCAGTTCCCTAAAAAGACACTCTCTTTTAATCCCCACTAATTCAAACGACAATCTTTTTCCTTATACAATCAATTATTCTCACAATCGTCTCTCAAAACAACAACGTATGATTCCTTCTTAACTAACACAATTGTCAACCCTTCTTCATCTCTCCGCCACACAGTTCTTCCACCCAGCCACCACAGCTGCTCTTCAGCCCATGACAAGTAGACACGATGCATCCCTATTTTTTAATTAAATATTTAGATGTATCGAATCTTAGGGATTTTAATATGGTGTAGGTGGATTTATTTCACAAGGTGGACACCATGCATCCCTATGACAGGTGGATTTATAGTTACACCAGGTACTATTTTAGGTTTTTTCTAATTAAAAAAGCGTGGCAATTTGTGAGATTGTCACTAGAAGATTTTCTTTTTACAAAAATAAAATTTAAGTATTAGGAATATAGTAAAAATAGTTCTGGTTGTGAGATTGGTCCCCGGGTTCTCTGCCTATCATTAAGGTATCTGAAATTTCAGCCCCTCTTGATCTTCTACTGCCTACTTGACTTTGTTTCCTAGTGACAGCATTTAATAAGAGAGCATGGAAGGATAAGCATGCTCATTGTCTTTCTGAAGCTAACATTGCTGCTTGCTTGCTTTGTCAAGGTCAGGGCTCATCTTTTAGAGCAGAGAATTATCAGCTTTAGGGCCATCATAGTCTGAGGTGCCTCATCAAAGGAGTTCATGATAGATATACACCTCTTCCTATCTTCATTTATGTTATAACAGAAATCCAGAAAACAAGTTTGCACATCGACAGCCAGCAAAAGTGCCGAAAAGGAAAGGAAAGCAGTCTGAAAGAACAGCATTCGTTAAAATCCCAATTGTTCTATCATTGATATCTTGAAATAATACAGTACATTTGGTATCGCCCCGCCTCTCATTCTTTTTCCAACTACAAAATTGGGGTACAGCAATCCACCCAATCCCCCCTCCCCTCCCCTTCCAGAGAAGATAAATTTGGTTTGAGAAGTATGTGGTTTTGCAATTTACAGTATAAAAGTTTCCTTTTCAGACGTCTCTCTTAGGAGTGGTATACCTAACCTGACTGCAGTCAACCTTGAATTAGTCTGCTGCGATCACAGCTTCATTGTATTGGTTCCACACTGAACCAGGGACTTCTTTGAGTTCTTCCACCTATAAACAGGAGCATCTCCTACCATGTCTTTTCTCTCAGAATTTGTGAAGTTTGAGATTGTCACTTCCCGAGACAATATCACTCTAGTAATGGCACCCACCCTTCAATGTCTTTTGCATGCATCTGAACACCATTAAATAAAATTACAAAACCTAATGATTTACTTTCAACTTCTGTCTGGTTTCACAAATACATCCAGGAAGGGGATTTGCATAAAAACTTTCCTCCAGCTTTGGAAACTCCCCACGCTCCCTTCGGTATGGAGCTCCAACACGGTCTTTGTGAAGCTTTCTCACTTTGGAACTAAATTTCTTCCAGGAGATTTTGCCTTCATCAAGCTTATCAACAAGTTCTACAAAATTCATCCTGAATGAACACAATGACAATTATCATACACTGCAATTTTGATGAGTGAAAAACCAATACAGAAACAGAACAAAAAACACCAAATCAGACATGCTAAGGGGAGACAGCTCAGAATATTACTTGTCAGGATTGACGGTCTTCCTAAAGTCCTCAAAGCGCCTATGACCTTGAACTGCCTTTGCCATATTGCCATCATAAGTATAAACAAACACATCACTCTGGAGGGCAACAACATAGTCTATACCGGCCAGCATGTTCTGGTGGTTCTTGAAAGGAATAAGCTCTTTGTCTGTAGAGAGACTGGAATGGGAGAAGATGTTTGGGAAATCATCCTTAAGGTATTGCATAGTTCCGTTACCATAAGCTTCACCAGCTACCAAGTAAATCCTGGTGCTAGATGGAAAACCAAGCCCTTTAAGCAGAAGGGCTGTTTCCCTAGGGGTCAATGGGCAGCCTCCAAGCAACCTTTTTTCTGTCGCATTGATCTCTTTGTCCTTCCAGTGGCTGACTTCATACCGCATCCTACGTAGCTCATCATCTTCTTCTGCAGTCAGATTATGACTGCAGCCAGTAAATGCAAGCATATCCTTCTCATATCTGTAATAGAAAGAACGACAAAGAGATGAAAGAAAGAAAGAAAGAAGTATGATAGATTAGAAAATGAGTAACATTATATAACTTACCTAAATTAATCCAAATTTATCGTAGAATATTAACAATTTAATTCCGAGTAGGAAAGGGATTAACAGTTAAGGATGCCTATGAAATTGAACCATTGTCCAACACAAGCAAGCATTAACCCATAAAAAATCAAAACATTAGCAGGAGCCCACAAGTCAATTGAAGGTCCCCTTATTTGTGTGGCTCATTCCGAGGAGATGATTCATAAAACCACCTGTTCCATAAAACCCAAAATCACAGGATAGGGACCTTCCAGAGTTCATGCCCAAAGTCTATGCAATAAAGTCTATGCTCTTATCTTTCTCTCTCCATCCCTAGGACCTAGAGATCAGGCTAGAACTCTAGGGATCCTAATCCAAAATCACAAATGGGAAGGTCAACCACATAACTTCAAAATACCACTGATTCCTGTAATAAGTAGATATGAGCTGCTGTGATGTTGAGGAAGTTTAAACTTCTATATTCAGCTCATAGACTTCATGGCCAATATGATATATAGATAATGGAGAATCAATGGAAGTTTAACATCAGATTTTAAGGGGAAATTAAAAAAAAAAAAAACAACAAACAAACAAACCAAAGAATATAAACCTTAATGACTAGATCAGTGCACATTCTATCAGCAAAAGAGGACCCATGCAAAACACACCCAGAAGCAACAGGAAAAATATCTCGATAAGATGTATAACTGTCAAAACTTGCCTCAAATGGAGGGCAAGATAAGGGCTTCCATTCTGTCGCATTCTAGAAACCAAGGTGTTTGCATGTGCTTCTATTGGAGCTGAATATTTCAAAGCCTTGTAATTTACACGGCACCTCAGCTTTTGAATGGAACTTGGGATATCATTGTTGGCAAGCCGAGAATCAGTGTGAGTGAAATAGATTACATGGTGCTGCTTTAGAAGAGGGAGGACCTCAGTATTATAATAAATGACCTGAAAAAAAAATGAATAAAAATAAGGCTGCTATCAATCTCGGAACGAGATAAAATAAAATAAGATAATGGCATTTGATTTTTTTTTTCTTTTATAAACGCCATTGGATGTTAGAATTATGTAGGAACATGTAGCACATATATGCACACAATGGAACATACACAAGTATCCCAATATCAGACAAATGAGTCTTTTTCATATTACTCAAACTGAATGGCAAATGCTAGCTAACAGGATCCAGCATGTTGTTTTAGCTTTATGATTTATTGTGCGTGACGAAAATAGCATTTGGTCCTAGGGGAACAGCCTTGTATTATATTTCATTACACTTTAAAGAAAGTGGGTCAACTCAAGATAGAAAAGTTTTTGTTTGACCTTGGACCAAGATATTGGTGTTTTGTTGAAAGGCTCAAGTCCAGCATAGGCAGGTGGCAACGTCTCCACTATGTGGATATCATGTTTCAGAGTTTTGATGAAGTGTTGCCAATCAAAAAGATCTTTAAATCCACTGCAAATATATATACATATGAAATAAGTTAGGCCAAAGTAGATAATGAAAAACTTGTACACATGCAAGATATTATTTAAACTTCAAGCAGCATAAGAATAACCCCTCTGTAGGTCTCACAGTAAGGCATCTTCTCTTGAAAGCAGCTGCCCAATAGATTCCTCTGGGGAATGAATTTCACACATTTACCAGAAAATACCAATGCTTAGATTTTTAAATGATCAGAAATTATTTTCCAAGGTCACGCAAAAAGAAGGGTCGAGTATACCATATATTCATTTATTTTTTAAGAAATGAAAAGGAAGGAAAGGATAGAAAATAGTAGACGTTTCAGTATTATGTAGTCGCTCTCCAAAGAGTTAGCTTATAATATTTAAAAAGCTTGAGAACTCTACCTAAATTTTTTACCAAGTTTAGTCACTTTCATGTTAAGTGTGTTAATAAGGCCAAGGGCGTTAGAATACATGACTCCAATTACTGAACAATAGTAGAAGTACAGAAACAAACCAACCTCTCATCAGCCCAATAGGAGGTGTGATCAAGCGAAGGCAGGACAAGTGTTGCCTTCATAACCTTCGCAATGGCAACCATATCACAAATCTGCACTCTAAAATAATTGACAGATCAGACTCTGGCCAAAATCCACATAAATCAGTGAAAACTATAAAAACACGCAATAGGCAGACCCCAAATCTCATCTGATTTAAGCCTCCATTAGCATTTACAAGGATGTATCCATTTGTCTTTGCATCCAGCTCTGTCAATAGAAGCAAAAAGAACAAAGAGAAAGCAATAACCTGAGAAACACACATATAGACACAATAAAGTAGATGAGTGAGAGAGAAAGATGCACATCATACCTTTGTGACTGCTTGACCGGTCGATGCACTGGGTGAAATTCTCACTATCTGGTTTGGACCAGATACCTGAGCCCTGAACAAGAAGTCATTGTCACGAGAAGAAATTAACAAACTCTTAAAGAGACATTATCCACCATTTGGCTCTCAAGATAAGCCATTTTCAGGACATAATGATCCATTTAGGAAAAGAGTAAGAAACAATCGAAGCTGAGGGAGTAAATAGTGAGCTTAAATACAGATCGGAAACTTACTTCAGCCTTGCCATTTTGGCTGCCAACTATACCCGATGCCACCATCATTAGAGTCCGTTCCACATCACTTCCGCCCTCCCTATATCCATATTCATGAGAGCTTTGATCCATTAGATTTAGACCAGTGATGGAGTCAGTTGAATCCTAATTAAAAAGATTGAATAATTTAGGTGAGATTAAGGATGCTTCACAAGCAACATAATATGCAATAGCCCAAACGATAAGGTAGCAGATGCAAACTAATAGTCTAATATATATATATACAGCCACGTATTATTTTTCATAGGTGGACAGAAAGATCAACATATATATAACATCCGTATGGATATCTACTTGAGCCAACCTGATTGGACGCAGCTCTTTCAATGGCAGATCCAAACCATCCTGTAGCACAAATCTTTAGAAGACCCAGAAATAGACACGCCCCACAGAACAGCAAAAACATCCAATGGCCTAGCTTCTTCCTCTCCCTCAACCCCAACTCTACCATTACAGATCCCACAGGACTCCTTAGCAAGCGCCTGACTAAACCCCCATGAACCCTCTGGCTCACGTGGATGTGGCTTTGCTTCCTTTCTAAGAATGACTCGAACCCATCGAGGGCAACCGAGTCGGCGCCCTTTTCGGATCTAGGTGAGCTGAGGTGGAGGTCAATTTCATGGTGGTTACTGAAACCGGTAATATTACTGCCATTATTGCTGTCGTTAATGTTACTGCTGTCGTCCTTGCTGCCATGGGTGTTGCTGGTGACGGTGTTGCGCTTGAAAGAGTGGCCTCGGCGAGTCATTGGACCCGAGAAACGAGGGCTGTTGACTCGCTGGGAGATTCCATCGCTGGTGTTATGGAGGTGATGATGGTGACCCATCACTTCTGTGTGCGTGTTTCGTGAAGGTGATGTTGTCAATGAGTGGATTTGGACGAGATCGCCATTAACGAATCACTAGAGAGAGAGAGAGAAAGGGGTAGAGAGGTGAGGGAGAGTTGATTCATTTGTATGGAAACTATAGACTCGCTGCGTCTGAAACAGTGAAACTACTGGCTATAAAGCTTCGTTTGGTTACCAAACTCACCTCAACTCATCTCAACTCATCATTACAATTTTTTCAAATCTCAATATAAAATATAATAAACAATTCAACTTTTTCAAATTTCAAAATAATAATAATATTAAAAAATAATATTCTAATAATATTTTATCATCACAACTCAACTCAACTCAACTCACTTCAACATCCATACACACCCTAAATGACAACTTTTCAAATTATTTGTTAAGACGAACTTCTATATTGTTATTTCTGTGAGTAAACTAATTTATTTCGTAATGAAATAATTACAGCGTGTTACGACATAATAATTTTAATTTGTTAAGGCGATTATATTCGCCTTGATAGAGTACTTTGGATTATAATTTATACCCTATGTTTCTCTTAACGATTTTTGGGATCTACCAGAATTGACCAATGATAGGGAGATCCAACGGTCAATATTTTTCAGGTCGTTGTATACCTTGTTTGAAACACAGTTAAAATATCATCAAACATTTTTGAGTCTTTCTACCAAAAACAGAAAAGGTGACGTACGAATGAAAGAAAGAAAGCAAACTTTAGACTTATGTTCAGTCTCTTTTTATTTGATGTGTCATGTTAACCAAAAGAATAGACGAGATCGATTGAGTGAAAACATTAGTAAATTTCATTCATTTACTTTTTTTTTTTTTTAACTAAAAAATCATTGAATGTAATCCCAATTCAAACAATTCTTGTGTAATAAAGAAAAAGCGTGTCAATTTTGATTGACATAATAGAAATATATGCTTAGGAAAATGATATACATATAATCATTTTTTTACAATTTTTTATATAATTATATTTTAAATGACGTGTATTTTTTATAAAATAACTTATAAAATTAATATCACTTTACTTGATTCTTTCATTTTAAAATATGATTTAATAAATGATTATAAAATGAAGTCGTGCATGTATCATTACTTGTGCACTTAAAAGAGTAAAATGAAATTCTTCGTAACTTTTTATTGTAAAATTTGAAGAGCAAAACTTGAGAAACCTAAATATTTAATGCTATTTAAAGATTTATAAAAATAAAAATAAAAGAGAAGTGATATAGCATAAAAAGATCTCATAAAAATAATATCACAAACTGATATAACTTTACATGATACGTTAGTTCTATTTTATAATAAAAGAAAATTGATTTGTACAAACTTAAAATAGATAAGTCTCGTACAAGCTTTTGTAAAAAAATATAAAAAAAAAAAACTATTTTTTATTAGTAAAACTTAATTTCTTACAAAAGATTTGTACGAGACTTATATATTAGAAACTTCTACCTGCCATTATTTCTCAAAATAAAATGGAACAACACTCATCCAACATTTTACCATAAAATTTTGTGAGGTGTAAACTTAATCCCTTATGTAACACGCGGATTGACTGGAAAAGAAAAAAAATCGACAGAGGAATTGCACGTGCATGACCAACGCAAAAAAGTCATTGGAGGTGGAAGAAATTAAAATAAAGAGCCATGATTAAAAATATATATATATATATATATATATATATATATATATATTAAAATTATTATTCACAGGCCACTGCAAATATGGGAACAGGCAAAGGATGGCCAGAACCAAAAAGAGTGAGTGCGTTTGATGGTCATAGTCATGGTGGTTTGGTAAAGAAGAAGAAGAAGATTCAGAGCAGATTGGAAAACAAGAAAGAAGCACCCAAACCAAGACCTTTCAGACGCGCCTCTCTTCTTTGTAGAATCGTTCCCCCCATCTTCTGGTAGTTTGATGCGGTGCACCAACCCCGATTCAAACTTTGCAATAATTCAAGTCTTCTGGATTTTTCATGACAAAGATATATAACATCATTTATGTATTATGGAAAAATAAATATACCAGTAGGAGTGGTGATCCTAACAAGCATCCCAAAATAGTGGTTCCCATGGCATTGTTGGCCACCACGAATACGATATTTTCTTAGAATTATCGGGTGCCCGAGGATAAAATCTTGAATAATTTTGGGAGTATATATGCTCTCTGTAATGAATTTATTTATTGTAAGTGCACATTGGATAATTCAATAAAAAAAATCTCTGGCATTTAGAAATTGTTTGTATCCAAAAGGATTTGAACTTTAGACCTCAATGAAACATACCACTAAGATTAAGACTCTTACCACCATGAATACGATTGCTGGAGCAATCCATTGATTGGATTGCATAAAACATTTTATTGCAAAAAAATCCCACAAAGAGGAGTTCACTAGTTTACCTTTCTTGAAGTGGTAGTCGAAGATCTACAAGCTCACATCTTTTGCATTCTTGGAAAAATTCGGTGGACAAAATGTACTTTCCGATAACGAGAATGCACCAACGGGCTTTTCGGAAAAGTTGTGTTAAGAGTTGGCATCTTGAAAACAGTAATCGAACGAGCTTCCCAACACCTACACAAAATAAAAACAAAAAATATAACAGAATAGTTGCTCATATCGACTAACCTAGGGATGTGCGATCAGCTCGGAAAAAATATGGCGACGTGTGGCGGACATACATGCTCCCACTAGTGAGGGGGACAGGGTATTTGGGACAGAAACAGGGAAGAGGAGAACAACTAGCAAGTGTGTGGGGGTTGGGATGTGGCTTGGAGCGTTGAGATTTCAGAAAGCTTTGGGCAGAGTCTTTATGCAGTGCATGAGGATCGCATGCACATCGGACAAGGTTGATGCTGCAATCGCTAGAAAGATGGATATGAAAGGATCATGGTAAGTTGGTGTGGGATTGTGGCTTGGCTATGGGATCTAGGGATGAGCAAATCTAATCAATACAAAAAATCTTAGAAAAAAAAAAGGCAAAGTTCAAAATTGGAGAAAGAAAAAGGAAAAATGGTCGACCAATAGAACATTGAGACATCCATCAATGAGGGAGGAAGAGAGGAGCCGAAGCTCCTCCCTCCACCCGATGGTGGGCAATATGAAGGTGTTTTGGCCTGAGGGGTTGGGACTTGGCTATAGGTCTAGAAAGGGAGGCGCTTCAAGGTGATTGGACATCAATATCTATATCATAAACATATTTTAATTAAAAACGGTCCATACAATGTAACTTTGGGGCTATGGGGTAGGTCCTAAGGGGTGAGATCCAAAGGGGCTAGGCAGCCTCGAAAGATGAAGCATCTAACTGACAGAAGAAAGCCAAGACCCGACCGAGCAAAGTGCTAGGACAGAGAAACCATGGGAGACTGAGACACGAATGTAGTGCCTGTTGACTTGTCATCTCTCTAGGGAACCTCCCTACTAGAAGGGAGAACTTGATTCGCTCCTTCTGAATTGAGAGGTGAAGGGGCTTCCCCACCAGAAGAATGAGCCTATCGGGCTTATTCTAGGGTAACGGGTGGAGGAGGCTTCAAATCTAGAAGAGAGGTGTTGAGAGGCACCAAGGGGACTAGGACCTGAATCTCCAACAAGCTTTGTGCTTGGAGGGTCGTCTCGGGACAATCCCCGAGAATTAAGCAGAAGATCAGGAGTCTCCTTACCAGACGTCTGACACCACCAAAAACCTCTTTTGCCAGTTTTTAACATGGGAGTAGCAGGGTATGATGTACACTACCCTATCTGTGGGTCATGAGCAAAAACTACACAAATTACCATCAGAGTGACGAATACCATGACAGTAAAGGAATTCTTTGGGGTAACGTCAAGGTACTCCTCACCTATGGGCTCTAAGGCTATGTTTGGGTAGTGGATCACTCCACTATTATTCAATATTTTATATTTTTTATCTACTTTTTACTACTATTCACTAATATTCAATATTTAGTCATTACTTTTTCACTATTATTCACAGATTATCTGAGATCATCTCACTGTCCAAACGTAGCCTAACACTAGACACCACACAATGTAACATGCCAGCAACGTCCTTCAGGCATTAGGGTGAAGCTACGTTGGAGCCAAATCCAAATAGTCCAAGATGTCCATGATTGGACAACAAAAGGGAAGGCATAACCCCATCTGGAACAAGAGCATAAAAAGAGCCACCTTTCCAGGAAACCCTTCAAGGTCTATGGCCCTGCAGCTAAGGCCAGACACCTCCAAAACGATCGAGTCAGAAACTCCATATGAGTGCGACATGAAGTCCAGGTTAATTTAGGTAATCATGAAGGGCCAACGACAACTCTTGAATTCATTTGGATGGTAAGAGCCATCTCTTCTACTCCTTTGAGAAGGATCTTGGGAGCGAGAGAAACGCAAACTGCGAGAACCAAAACGAAAGGTGTTACGTAGAGCCATAAGGAGCAGAGAGAAAGGCAAGGGCAGAAAGAAGAAGAAAGGTAAAGGATAGGGTTCAAAGGAGAGCAAGGTGATGAGGGTCGATTAGAGCCTTGAGAAGATTGAATAGCAATGAGAAACAAAAATTAGTGAAATGACAGACTTTTTTTTTTTTTTCTAATCATTGAAAAGACAGACTTAAATAGGGGTTGTAGTGGTCAAAAAACAACCCAACGAATGTATGATAGGCAGCACTGGCGTAGGTGCTGAACGGATGAATCTTGTGGTTCACTCTACACGAAAGGACATGGTACTGAATCATTGCATGCCATCTTGAACTTGGGAGACATACCAACGCAAAACCAAATGGACTAAACCTTGACAAGATTAAAGATTTCCGCTACACTCGAATGACATGTTTTTATGGGGTAAGTAGAGGGACGAATGGGCTCTCGCCCAGGAGGCTCTCGCCCACACCAATGGTAACCTCTGAATTAAAGGGGGGAAAGCCCATGGTTATCAATTAAGGAGGCCAAAGTAATCCAAGGCGTTAGGTAGAGCTCTCGGGCCTGTCCCAAAGCCGAAGGAAGGCCCAACAGGAACAGTCTAACCCTGGCAAAACAGGCACATCAGAGATCCAGATCAATTTGGAAAGCGAGACAGCGTACCAGTAGACTTGCCCCTACTTGGATATTTCGCAGGAAGCCACACCGCATTAAATAACCCGATACGTGATCACATGCAAGGCAACTCAATAAAAGATCCTATCCCTTACAGGGTACCCAAAGAGAGGACGCACCTCACCACCTGTCAAGGGGGATACAATCCAAGGTACTAGTGGGAGCAATTGATTTAAATGACGACATGGCATCCCGAACAGGGGACGAACAGCCCAAGTACATAAGAGAAACAAGGGCTCAACCTCTACAAGGGGATATAAAGCCGATTCGAGGTAAAACAAAAAGCTCTAGCTCATAAGTTCATTCTCTAATTCTCCCCAAAGTAATATATTAACTTAATCATCAAAGGTGTCCTACGAGACTCCCAACCCTCTCTACTTTTTGATTGCAGGTACGAGAATATGTGACAGGTGCTACGAAAAAGTCCCTGATAGACAAGTTATTGAAAATACTTGAAAATTACTTGGTGGAAGACCGATGTGAAAAGCTAATTTCACTTTTAAAGAAGTAAACATAGTTGATCATAGATTAGCAAAACGTGTTCTTTCCTATGAAACTAAGAGGGTATGGATGGAAGAGGTCCAGCATTATTTCAATTTTGTTTTGTTTGACAAATTTTGTAATGATTGAGCAATGAATAGAAAAGTCTTTTAATGAATTTTAGAAAAAAAAAGTAATGATACAAAAAATATTTTTACAACACATTTTACAATAATATTATAAGATGATATTTTTATAAAATAATATTACTTTAATAAAATATTTTATAAAAATATTCATCGTTTAAAATATAATTATATAAAATATTATAAAAAATGTCTCGTGTAATCATTTTTAAGAAAAAAAAAAAAAAAGTATCTTCATCATCACTCTTCATGTAGTGGGCCCATAACTAATTTCCCAAAGAAATTACATACGAGTAAAGGTTTGCGCGTAATCATAAAATTTGGCATGATAAGGTTTGTGATCAATAATTAGAAAAATCGTTGAAAGGAGTACTTGAATGTCTTTCTAGAGATGGGAACGAGAGCTGGCTATTTGTCCAAATGTCAAAATTATATTCGCCGCCGTCCAATTTGGACTCTGACAAGATTATTCATTAAAAACATGTTACGCGGCGGTAAAACAGCGGCTGCACATGAATATACATAAAAAGCTGTCACATAATAATAAAATAAGAGTGAATGTTATTATACAAAATAAATTATTTCAAAACAAACAAATAAAATCTTATTATATTAATAATATATAAAAATATATTTTTAACACCGACTAAAAAATAAAATAATTCGAAAATAAATTATCTCTGTGTGCCATTGCAGCATGTTTAGTTCTCCTTTTTACTTTTTTATTTATTTATTTATTATTATTTTTTCATGTATTATAACGCTTACCTGTCTGATGTGATTCTTAGACACGTGGCAGTGTGCTTTCCACTAATTTCTTAAATAAACACGGACGGATAATTGTTATAACCTACGCAAATTCAGAAACTATTGTGATGGGAATTTATATATGTTACCTCTATTTACAAGGAAACTATATTGACAATGGAAAACTAATTGCCTCTACATTGCTTAGATTTCTAATGAGAATTTATACGAATAAATTGAGGTTTACATCATTTGGATTCTAAGATAGTAGATAGTAGAACTTATTTACTGATTTTATATTAATAAAATATTAAAATCATCAAACAGATGTGTAGGACACAACATTGTTGCATTTAACTTAATTAATTGAAAAAAAAAATTAAGAATAATAATGAGAATTTATTTTATATGTATATATTATAATATAATATAAGAATAATAACTATTGGCTGGTTATCATCATTCAGTCTCTTTCGCTCGTGATCAAACATGAGATCAATGGTCACTTTAGATAATTTAAGTTGCGTTTGGATAGTGAGGTGATTTCAAATAATTTATAAATTATAGTAAAAAAATAATGATAGAATATTTAATAATACTGAATAGTAGTGAAAAGTATGTAAAAAATAATAATAAAATAATAAATAGTACTCCAAATACTCTACTACCCAAACCAACCCTTAAAGTCAAGCTTTCCCACTAAACAAACAAAACAAGGTGATCCATCTCTATCTATATGAAGGGTCATTTGGGAGATTTCTTCAGGTCAATGGACCAAATCGTTTGGTTTATAATAATAGAATGTAAGGCTTTTCTTGATGGGCAGGAGCTACTCGGCTTGGAGGCTTAAGACAGTGATAAATGATGGACCACATGCGCGCATGTTGTGACATGTTCCACAGTTATTGGAGGACCACATCTCACAATCTTTGATGTTTTATATATTTAGATATAAATATATCAGTAATAACGTGTGCAAGTGGTTTTATTAATAAAATAAATGAAATGTTATGTATAAGTTACTATTCACTCTCATATTTCATATCTATAATTTTTTATAGGGTGTGAGGGTATTTTTTATATAATATGAGATATAGGGTGATGAATAGTGGCTGATGAGAAAAACTTTTCATAAAACAAATCCCATCACAAGAGGCATTGATACCATTCAAAGGCAAAATTGATTTGAAAAAAGAAAAGAAAAAAAAAAAAAAAGAAGAAACAAATAGAGAAATAGATATGGTTGAGTATGTGGTTGAGTGGAGAATGAGTGGGAATGAGTCACAAACATTGACATTATTGAGAGATAAAGGCATGATTCAAGGATGTGCAGTTTCTGCCAATTTATTTGCAGCGAACAAATGTCTCACCCCCAATTCATCAGCTTATCTGTCTCCAGCCTCTCTCTCTCCCTCTAGTTTTGTTTATGCTTTTTTAGAATTTGATGCTCAATAATTGGTAAGATGACATATGTATAGTTTTAAGAAAAATTCTTCTCATCAGTCACTATTCACTACTCTATATCATATAAAAAACACCTCACGCCCTATGAAAAAAAAAACTATAGATGTAGGATGTGTGAGTGAATAGTAGCTGATGAGTAGAATTACTTATAGTTCCAATGGTAGGATGTGCATCCATGGCTTGATAAAGTAGAGAAAATGCATAAAAAATAAATAAAATATCGAGGTAATGAAATTCGCTATAAAATAAGCGTTTAATAAGCTTTCAATCTTCATTTCACTCTCGGCTACGCTAAGAGGAGTACAAAGATGAAGTCAGGGGGATAAAGAACCTCAAAATCAATAGTCTGAAGTCCCTTTTCCCTTCTTGGTCTTCTGCGTTAATCTTGTCCATCAAAATTTTATGAAGGTCTTTGTTGCGTGGGACTCGGAGCAAGTTTAGTCTCCAATAACCATGAAGGAATGTCATCGGCCTGTGCCACTTAATAAGACAGGCCCATGATGCTAAGGCTTTCAATCCCAATTCCAAATTAATTAGGCTGGGCTCAATCATGGGGCATGTGTGTGTGACAGCCGGGCCATCCAAACCTAAGCCCATTAACACAAAGTCACCTCTTTCTCTAAATAAAGTTTATCATCAAAAAAAAAAAAAAAAAAAAAAACTATATCTCTAGGCTTAACTACCTGATAAGTATGATTTTTATGTGATTTTTATTTTATTTTTATTTATAAAAAGTGCCAGTTTTCCATCAATACTATTGATTTTATTTTATTTCTACATATTTTTCTTTATTTTCTTAGATTTGAATGAATGAAAAGATTTAATGCGAAATGAGGACATTTTGGTACAAAAGAAGACTACAGATCCAGACCGACGAGAGGCAACGAGATCTGAATAGATCCGAGGAGATTTAGCTGAGGAGACTCAATGGCGACAAGAATTGGTGACAAGAGTTAGGCGATGAGCGATATATTTTACCTCCTGGACGAGAAGACTTGGCAACAAGACTCTAGGCGGTTGGATTGAGCGACTACTCTAACCGATCAATTTAAACGACCAATCTAAACGACATCGTGGACAACAACTAGTAAATGGCTTGAAAGTAATTTTTATCAAGAAAAAGAGAAAGAAATCACAGAAAGAATCCACAAGAAATCCAAGTTCGGAATACACTGGGAGACAGCTGGAGATGCTTGAGTGTTTTGATCATAACTTTCTTCTCATATATCCGATAATGCGATTCTGGAAGGGTTGGAAAGCTTACTTAAAGGGCTACAACTTTGTCTCTAATAAATATTTCTAAGTTTTGAATCCTGGAGCATATACGAGACTGCCAAAAATTAGTCCTGAAAGTTAGGCATTTTTTGGGCGGAAATCATGAAAATATTAGGGTTTCTTTTGTACCCTATATAAGCATATCATTAACACGAAATTAAGAGATGAGAGTCTGAGTTTTAGAGTAAAATATTCTAGAGTTTATTCTTTAAGTTTCTTTGAAGGTGGCGGATCTGGGGAGCAGAGGCAAGAGCCGCATGCTTCATCAACCGACTCCAACAAAGAATACTAGTTTTATTCTTTTTCTTTTAAATTTTATTATGATCTAATTTTATTTTTTAGAGCTTTGTTGTAGTTTAGCATTGAACACACAATTTATATTCTAAGTTATTTTATGTTCAATATTTCCATCATTGAGTGTTTATTCCTTGTTATTAATACTTGTAATTTTCTAGCTAATTATTATTCGATCTATTGAATCGCAATAATACCGAGAGGTAATTTATGATTAGAGTTATAGGATTAAGCACCATTAGTTGAGCGAAAGTAGAGATACTTTACTGCAATTAGTGTGATTTTTAAGAAAAAAAAAACTTAATGAGTCTCTAATTAGTTAAATTTACATAGAGATATGAAGTTATTAGTTGGAGATAGTTTTGGTATTGTTCGAGAGAAAATATTGAATAGTTAAGGGATTTTTAACATCAACTTGAGATAATTGGAATTCTATAACAAGGAAGAATAAATTGTGTGGGATTTGTTAGGTGAAATCAAACGCTCTAGGTCTATTCTTATTATCTTTAAAAATCTAAATTTTAATGTTTTTTTCTTCAGTTTAATTTAGATAATCTATTCTTTAAAATTTAGTTTCCAAATAGTAATTAATTTAGTAAATTTCAGTACTCAATAGCATAATTAATCTCTATGGGTTCGACATCCGTTTTCTTTAAAACACTTTACTACTTGTTACGATTATGTGCACCTACATATATTTTCAGCAGAACAAGTTTTTGGCGGCATTGCCGGAGATTAGTTATTAGTTATTGATATTGATACTAGTTAAATTTTTACTACTTTAGATTTTATTTTATTTTTAGAAATTGGTTTAAATTAGATCTCAGTTTGGTTTTCTTTTCAGGAATCATAAGTGCATGCCCCAATCTAAATTATTAGAGCATACATTTTTCGATCCTGAGATTGAAAGAACCTTACATCGGATTAATAAAGAGAAAAAAGAAAGAAGTCGCCGCATCTAAATTTAATATGGCCAACTAGGAGCACAAAGTGTTAAGAGACTATGATATGCCCTCTGTCAATGGGGCAACATCTAGTATAAGGCGGCCAGCTATACAAGCCAATAATTTCGAGATCAAGCCGACCATCATTCAAATGATTCAACAAACCGACCAGTTTGGGGGCCGTCACAAGAGGATCTTAATGTCCATATTGCAAATTTCGTAAAAATTTGTGATACTTTTAAACATAATAGAGTGACATATGATACGATTCGATTGAGACTTACTTTCTCGCTTAGGGAAAAAGCAAAACATGGTTTAACTCTTTGTCGCCTGGCATCATCACCACCTAGGAAGAGTTGGCACAAAAATTCTTAGCAAAATATTTCCCTTCGGCCAAGACAACGAAGTTAAGGAATGATATTATTACATTCACCCAAATTGAGGGTGAATCATTATATGAGGCATGAGAGAGATACAAGGATTTATTGCGCAAATGTTCACATCACGACCTCCCAACCTGGCTTCAAATATAGACATTTTACAATGGTTTGGGACCCACAAATAGATCTATGGTTGATGTGGCCGTGGGAGAAGCATTAATGAGTGAGACCCATGAAGCTACATATAAAATTTTGGAAGAATTGGCATCTAACAATTATCAATGGTCTGCGGAGAAAGCAATGCCAAGAAAGACAGCTGGAGTTTTTGAACTTGATTCTATTACCACATTGGCCGCACAGATGGCAAATCTAT
This sequence comes from Juglans microcarpa x Juglans regia, assembly GCF_004785595.1. NCBI lineage: Eukaryota > Viridiplantae > Streptophyta > Magnoliopsida > Fagales > Juglandaceae > Juglans > Juglans microcarpa x Juglans regia. The sequence continues at coordinate 32,982,757 of NC_054596.1, read as the reverse complement.
CACAACAACTAGGTAAGATGAATGTTAATGTTATTCAAACTAATGTTATTTGTAATCATTGCGCATGAAATCATTCAAGTGTAGATTGCCGAGTGGGGAATTCTTTTGCCTAACCGAGTTATGAAGAAGCCCATTAAATGTCCAATTTCCAACGTCAAAACAATCTTTATTCAAACACATTCAATCTCAGATGGATAATAGGGACTTTACCGAGTAACATTGTGACCAATCCGAAGGAACATGTCAAAGCCAAAACATTGAGAAGTGGGTGGACATATGACCAGCCGCAAACAGTAAATACCAACCGAGATGCAAAAGCTACCAAAAACATGGAGTCTAAGATGAAGGAAGTCGAGTCCGAGGTGAAAGAAGCAGAGCGGGATGTGACTGCTCAGCAAGTTGAGAAGACTAAGGAGAATAAAGGGGTTGCAAAACCAAAGAAATCTGGGGAATTTATATATGAAACTTATTCTCCTTCAATTTATGATCCACTAATTTATTTTCCATAGAAATTAAGAAAAAATAAAATTGATAATCAGTTCTCTAAACTTCTGAGTATATTTAAGCAACTGCATATTAATATTCCTCTCATTGAAGTTTTAGAGCAAATGCCTAAATATGCAAAATTTTTGAAGGATAGATTATCGAACAAGCAGAAGTTGGATGAGCATGAGACTGTAATGCTGATTGAGGAGAGCAATGCAATTTTACAAAAGAAGCTGCCGCCTAAGTTGAAAGACTCGGGGAGTTTCACGATCCCTTGCACTATTGAAAATTCCTATTTTGATAAAATTTTATGCGACTTAGTGGCAAGTATTAATATAATGCATTTCTTTATTTTCATGAAACTAGGTCTTAGAGAAGCAAAGCCGATCACTATATCACTATAGTTGGCAGACAAATCTATTAAATACCTGAGAGGACTCATTGAGGACGTACTGGTGAAAATTGATAAGTTCATCTTCCCGGCCGACTTAATTGTGCTTGATATGGAGGAGGACGACAAGATCCCTTTGATACTGGGCCGATCTTTCCTTGCGATAGGGAGAACCTTAATTGATGTCCAGCAAGGGAAACTCATTTTGAGGGTCGGGGAGGAGCAAGTCACTTTTGACGTATTTAAATATATGGAATTCCCTTCTGAGGTACACTCTTGCTTTCAAATAAGCGACTGAGATGTGGTCATGGCCAACGAGACTTATGGAGCTGAATTTCCAAAGCTACCACTTGAGGTATGTCTTACTCACTCTACATTTATTAAATCCGAAGATGAAGAGGTTATGGAGTGTGAGAGATATTTGGAAACTACACCATTCTTTCCTCCTTCAATAAAACTGAAAGTGGAAGAGCTAAACTCATATCGACAGACATCTTCAAGTAAGGAACCACACAAACTTGAACTCAAACCGCTTCCATCAAATTTAAGGTACAATTTCTTAGGCCAATACTCTACTTTTTCACTTATTATTAAAAGCTCCTTAAGTGATGTAGAGAAAGAGAAGTTGTTGAGAGTCTTGCGGGAACACAAAATGGCCTTGGGTTGGACCATCTTGGACATCAAAAGAATTAGTCCTTCAATTTGCATGCACAAGATTTTAATAGAGGATAATTTTAAACCAATCATCCAACCCCAGAGGACATTGAATCCATCGATGCAAGAAGTGTTGCATAAAGAGGTATTGAAACTTTTAGATGCCGGGATCATTTATCCAATCTCAAATAATGCATAGATAAGTCCAGTGCAAGTTGTCCCACAGAAAGGAGGGATAACCGTGATCAATAATGACAACAATGAACTCATACCGACAATGACCGTCACGGGATGACGAGTATGCATAGACTATCGAAAACTTAAAGATGCAACTCGGAAAGACCATTTTTCCTTACATTTTATTGATCAAATGCTAGAAAGACTTGCCGGCCACGCTTACTACTATTTTCTAGATGGATATTCCAGTTACAATCAAATAGCCATCACACCTGAGAATCAAGAGAAGACCACTTTCACCTGTCCTTATGGCACTTTTGCATATAGACACTTGCCTTTTGGTCTTTGCAATACGCCAGCCACTTTCCAAATATGCATGATGTCCATCTTCTCAGACATGATGAAAAATTTTTTAGAAGTCTTTATGGATGACTTCTCGGTTTTTGGTCACTCTTTCGATAATTATTTATCTAATTTATCTTTGGTTTTGCAGAGATGCAAGGAGAAAAATCTTGTTTTAAATTGGATAAAATGCAACTTCATGGTTGAGGAGGGAATAGTGCTTGGCCACCACATTTTCTTCAATGGAATTGAGGTCAATCGAGCAAAGATAGAAGTTATTGATAAACTCCCGCCACTGACCAATGTGAAGGGCATGAGAAATTTCTTGGGTCACGCCAGGTTCTATCGTCGGGTTTATCAAGGATTTTTTTCAAATTACTAAATTTCTTTGCAATCTGTTGATTAAAGATACTCGGTTTAAGTTTTCTGATGAATGCTTACATGCTTTTAAAACATTGAAAAAGAAATTAATTTAAGCACCTATCATTGTATCACCATATTGGAATTTACCATTTGAATTAATGTGTGATGCTGGCGATTATGTTATAGGGGTTGTTTTGGGGTAGAGAAAGATAAAAATTTTCATGTTATTTATTATGCAAGTTGGACCTTAACAGAAACTCAACTTAATTATGCTACTACTGAAAAAGAATTGTTAGTGATTGTGTTTGCTTTTGACAAATTTCATTCTTATTTGATAGGTTCAAAGGTGGTCGTCTGCACAAATCACTCGGCTCTTAAATACTTGTCGAAGATGGATGCTAAACCAAGACTTTAAAATGGATTTTGCTATTACAGGAGTTCGATTTGGAAATAAAAGATAAAAAAATGTATAGAGAATGTAATGGCCGACCACTTATCTCATCTTGAGCTTAAAGAGGCGGCTGGCGAGGAGAAATTTTCAATTAATGAGACCTTCTCGGATGAGCAATTAATGGCTATACAAATTGTCCCATGGTATGCCAACATGGTAAATTATTTGGTGTCCAGAATTCCACCAGCCGAGATGACATAGCAACAAAAGAAGAAATTCTTTTCCAACTTGCAATATTATTTTTGGGATGAACCTTTTTTATACTGGCATTGTGTGGACCAGATAATCAGAAGATGTGTGCCCGACGAGGAGATGAAGAACATACTCAGACATTACCACTCATTGGAAGCGGGTGGCCACTTTGGTGGAGCAAAAACAGCAGCGAAAGTTTTACAAAGCGATTTTTATTGGCCGACTATTTTTAAAGACTCTTTTAATTTTGTTAATTTATGTGATCATTGTCAAAGGGTTGGCAACATTTCTAAGAAATATGAGATGCATTTAAACAATATTTTAGTGATTGAATTATTTGATGTTTGAGATATAGATTTGATGGGTCCTTTTCCATCCTCATATTCTAATAAATTTATTTTGGTTGCTATAGATTATGTCTCCAAATGGGTGGAAGCGGTCGCCTTGCCGACCAATGATGCTAGAGTCGTAGTGAATTTCTTGCGGAAGAACTTTTTTTTTCTGAATTCGGCACTCTAAGGGCCATAATCGGTGATGGCGGGAAGCATTTTTGCAATCGCCAATTTGAAGTGCTACTGACTAAGTATGGCGTTACCCATCACGTGGCGACACCATACCATCCTCAAACGAGCGGCCAGGTCAAGGTGTCTAACCTAGAGCTGAAACGCATACCGGAGAAGACTGTGAGTATCGCTCGAACAGACTGGGCGAGAAGGTTAGATGATGCATTATGGGCCTATCGGACAGCATTCAAAACACCTATCGGGATGTCGTCTTATGGCTCGTTTATGGAAAATCTTGTCATCTACCCATGGAGCTAGAACATAGAGCCTATTGGGTTACGAGGACACTGAACTTTGATTTACAAATGGCTAGTGAGAAGAGAATATTTCAAATCAACAAGATGGATGAGTTTTGCAATGATAGTTATGAGAATGCTCAGATTTACAAAGATAAAACTAAAAGATGGCATGACAAGCATATTATGAGAAGGGAATTCGAAGTCGGGCAAAAAGTTTTATTATTTAACTCAAGATTTCGACTCTTCCTGGGAAAGCTACGTGCTCGGTTGTCGGGACCGTTTGTGGTGACCCGTGTCTTTCTCTATGTGGCGGTTGAAGTCCATCACGAGACAAAAGGCACATTTAAAGTAAATGGACAGAAATTAAAACCCTATGTGGATGGAGACTTTAACTTGGAAAAGTGTTCCATTGATCTCGCCAATAATAAATGATGAGAGGATAATGTCTAAGTATAGACTTTAAATAAAGTGCTTTTGGGAGGCAACCCAAGTTTTTATTTGATTTGATTTGATTTGATTTTTTTTCTTTTGCTTTCATCTTGCATGAACGAAGAGGCGACGATACTTCCAAGGAGTACATGGTTGCACCTTCAAGGAATTCAATTGGCAGAACTGAAAAAAAAAAAAAAAAATCAAGGGAGCATCTCTTGCCTTCTCTCATTCTCTTCTTTAGTTTTTCCTCATCTTTCCCATTGAGAACAATGTGATATTTAAGTTTGGAGGAAAAGAAATTCTTTAATTTATTTCGGAAAAAAATAATAATATATATAATACTAATAATAATAATAATAATAATAATGATAATAAAAACAGTATGGTTTGATGAATAAAAAGCCTATGATAAGAATATGATTGGAATTTGTTATAATTTTTAGGAAGAATTCTCATTGCTTAAGTCTAGTTGTTAATTCTTTACTTGATCTTGCTGAATTTGATATTTTCTATGTTCAATGAATGCTTATAATGATTATTAATCATTTTACATACCTAGATAAATTTTATGTGAATTTTGTGAATTTGTATGGTCTCAACTTACTCTAGAACTTGTTTGATTACACTTAAAGCGAAATCCTAGACATAATATTACTTGGGAAATGATTAAGGCATTCTATGTACTGATTGAGCCTTTCAAACTTACCTATTTATTATTGTTATCCTTAGCCAACCCGTGAGATTTATTGAATTATATTTTGGCCTTATATTTTTCTTTCTTGTAAACCTCATATTCCATATCCTTGTTGAGCTTAATGTAACACCCCGTATTTTAGTATATTTTTAATTGAATGGTTATTTTTATTAATTTAAATATTGGTTCTCTTGTTTTAAGTTTATCGGATTTTTTCGTTGGTTTTTTTTTATGATTTTTTTAATTTGTGAAAATTAGTTTGATATGCATTTAAATTGCTCTTTATTTTAAATTAGTTTAATGTTGGATTTATTATTTTATTTTCATTTAATCACTATGTTTAAATTATTTTATTTAACTTGCGGTTTTAAAATCCTATTTGTTAGATCATTTTTGTGACCCAAAGATGTGAGGACTGGACCTCATTTCTTTCCCTCACTTTTTCTTTTTCTTTTTCCTCTTTTTCTTTTTTTCTTCTCTTCTTTTTCTCTTCAATGCTTTTTCTCCTCTCTCTCTCTTCCCGTGCGACACCTCCCTCTCTCTCCCCCCGCCTGTGCGTCGTCCTCCACAGTGCCGCCGTCGCCACCCATTGTCGTCACCGCCCCTCCCAACCATCTCCCCACCGGCCGACAACTTCACCCTCCAATTTCCAGCTCATATCGCGCCGCCGTAAGCCCCTACGCACAACTTTAAGCCGCGACACTCTTTGTGCTCGCGTGCCGCCGTCGAGCTGCCATTGGCCACCACCTCTTCACCACATCACCGGCTACCCCCAGCTACCTAACCCACCCATCCTCAACTCTGATCCGCCACCGGTGAAGTCCAACCAACTCCATTTTCGATTTGAGCTTTTTGGATTTCAACCGCCCTCTACGCCACTACCCACGGCCAACCACTACTACCATTAGCTTCACCAACATCCCTAAGCCCTTCCCTTGTAATCTCAAGTTTTCGTTTGTCTCCGTTCAAAATCTAGCATTTTGAGACCCACGAGCTTGTGCATTTTCTTACTATTACATTGTTGTGTCGCCACTTCTAGCACCTCCCTAATCTTTCAAAAATTATATTATAGCACTGTAAGTATTTTTTCAAAAAACTTTTGAGATTTAAATATATTTTTGCACTAACTTATATTTTTTGTGAATTGGTTGGTTGTGCCGGACTGAATCCGAAGAGTAAGGGGGTCGGTTGGATTGGAGGATGGAGTTGTTTCTGTGATTGGACTATGTTAGGATTTGTTGGCTGTTGGATTTTGTGTCGTATCATGTACATTGCATATTTACACGCATGTTCATGTTTGTACATGAAAATTGGGTTTTCGCATAATTGCATACATGTTCATGTGTATATTTGAAAACTGGGTTTCCATGTGAGAAATGGTTTTTGGGTGCGTGTGTATTACGACTCCAAGCAGAGATGGGGCATTATCTCGGTGGAACTCATCTGGTCACTCGGGAGTGGAATATACTGAGTGACGTCTCCTGGGTTGTAGTTGAGCGACAACGGAATCGGACAAGATGGTAACGCTCTTGTGTCGACTTCGTGGCCCTCTGCTGGCGGGGCCTAGAGGATGCTTGGTCAAGAACGCGCTGGGCGCGAAACTGAGCATCGCTCATTACGAAGTCACTCACACGGTCGTTACCCGTGGTGTGACGAAGGGAGTCAGGGTGTGCGGATGATCCCTATGGGAGATCATGGTGCATACGGTTAAAATAGATTATTTGTATTGGGCCATTTTCTGGAAAAATGATGGATTATTGATTTGGGCCATTTTTTGAAAAAATGGCGGGAAAATGTTTTATGAAAATATTTCGGGTCAAGAATGTGGTTTTAGTGTGCGTTGAAAAATATTCATTTTCAAGGAAAATGATGTTTTGGGTTTATTGCATATTTCATCATATGCATGCATAATTGTTGGTTGTATTAATGCATTTTTATTCTCGATGGTTATTTGGATTATTACTTACCTGCGGTACCGTTCTATGGTAATGCAGATTTTGATGCAGATGATGCTGAGGTTGAGCCTGGGGATTCGGCTTCGCCAGAGGAGTGATATGGGATCACTCGTTTATGTATTTAGACTTTGTATTATATTTTTCAGGATAACTGTATAACTCTTTTTGAATGTTTTTCTTATGTAAATTTGTATTAAACAATTCTGGTACTTAATCGACTTACTTAAACTATCCGTTGCATTGATCATTGTATACTGTTGCATGTACACACACTAGACACTATCGTTGGGATGCGTAACCTTATTGTCATCATCCGGGCGTCTCGATTCCTGAGTTTCTGTACATGGGGGTCGGGAGCGCCACAGGTGGTATCAGAGCAGTTCGGCTCTGGGTAAAACCACATGTCCCTTAGGTGATGTACTAGATTTTTTTTTTTAAAGTTTTAAATTGAAATTATTTAATTTGAAGTATGTTATTTTTATTGGTTTTATTTATTTTATTGTATACTACTTTGTTTGTTTATTTATTTTATTGTATGTTATTTTATTTGTTTTATTTTATGGTAGGTTATTTTATTTGTTTTAATTATTTTATTGCGTATTACTTCATTTGTTTTATTTATTTTGTCGCATGTTATTTTATTTATGGAATTTTATTTTATTTTGTTTTGTTTTGTTTTGTTTATTTTTTTTTGGAGTTGAAAAGTGGGTTAAGGGTTGTGCTATGGCAGGAAGATGGTACGACCGTGAATGCCATTGTTAGGCTTGAACATTTAGTGTAGTAGGCCTGAACTCTTGGCGATTGGTTTGTTTCTAATATTGAGACCTGAACGACATGGTTTGGGTGAACTATATGGAGTATGAACTCAAGTCGCAACTGAGAAGGGAAATAACTTTAAATTTCTTAGGATAATTGAAGTCTTAGGTTCCATAGAATTTATGTAATGAGTCTATGGGATATGAGGTTGTAAGTTCAACAAACTTCAAGGTTAGATTTATGAGAAGTTCATCTAAGGTTTGAGGCCCTATAGTTTTTTAGGAAATAAGTTTATGGGATTTAAGGTGGTAGGTTTAACAAGCATTTGAGGATTACTTAAATTAGAAGTTTTAGATTTTGTCAACTTGGATAAGCAATTTGGTATCATTTGGGGCTTTAGAAACTACAAGTTTTTTTTAAGGCGATTGTTTTATTATTGGATATAAGTTCATCGATTTTACATATTTTGGAAAGTGATTCTAATATAGTTTAAGATTTTAGAATTGCAGACTTGATGAACTGATTTATAATGAGATTGGAGTTTTTAGTTCCACAGGCTTGGTGTGCTAGTGTGAATTATTTTGGAGACTGATTAGGCTATAACCATTAAAATGGGGTTGATCAGAGTTGAGCTATTGATATAGAAACTTTAAACAGGAATATTTCTTTGGAGATGGAAGTTAATGATCTAGTTCGTGTATTTTCTGAGGATTGAAGATATCGATCTAGTTCGAAAAATGATTTTTTTTAACTCGATGTTGTAGTGGCAGGTTTAGGATTTGATTCATATCAATTTTAAAGATAATAGATGGTGCAGATTTAGGAAATAATTCTTGTTGATTTTGAGAATCTAGGTCCAGATCATGGAAATGGTAATGATGGACCACTTACATGTTTGGAGGCTTTTCGGTTTTGGCTAAGGGGTGCGTGAGATCAACGCGTAATAGTTGTGAGTGTGTATAGATTTCAGAGAGTACAGGTCCTAGTCTCATTTTGGTTTGGAGGAAGTGGCTTTGGTAGGTGTTGAAGAGGAGTCGACACGATAGTATTAAATTCAAGAGATTTTGACTTGGAGTTTTTTTGGTGAGTCAATTGGAGTGTGCAGTCGAAGCAGGTTACTCAATGGAATGATGGTTGGCAATAATTGTTGTGATTATCTACATGAATTAATTGTGCCTTGAGGTTACCTAGGAATTTAAATTTTGAGACTATACTTTCCTTTGGTGATTGAGCGTCCATTTGGTTGAATTAAGAACATTGTTATTTAACTTGAAAATAGATTGGTGGGTGGTCATGTATGGTGTATGATAAGATCTTGGAAGTTGAATCTTAGGCATCAGCGGTGGATAATATGATCAACTATGTGAGTTAATAAAGCATTAGGATCCATGGGTGCTTTGCAATGGCTTTTGGTGGAGTGAAGATTTGAGCAGTATGGCTTGCCTTGAGATTTAATAGTGATGTGCTATTGAAGGAACCAGTCATGCTAATGCTAGCTTATAGGAGTAGAAGTAGGTGGGCGAGTTACCAAGAAGGTTTTGATAATGTTTTGGTGAAGTCAATGGCGGTTCGTAGTGAGTTTAGTCACTGCTAGATTAGATGATATTCAGAATTAAGGAGACAAGCTTTTGGGTTTAGGTTGTTGGGTAGAAGTTTCTAGGCGCTCGTATTGGTTGGCTGGGTTGGATTTGAACCTTTTAGGGTATGTTCCTTATCTTAGATGAGACGGGTGTATTTTGGGGTGATGTTACTTGTTTTCAATTTGGGATGCTGAGGTTAATTGATATTGGTTTTCTATCTATGATAATGGATGTATTTTGTGGAATATTGATTTTGATCAAGGCAGCGAGAGTTGATTGAGGAATATGAGTGATAACTCATGGTTTTGGGAAAGAGAGTATTTTCTACCAAAATGTGGTAAGAGTTTTCTGGTTAGTAGGCATGGAGCCACCTTGTACTCGATAATATTATTTTTATGAGGACATAAATTTTATGCATGTGGCGAATTATCAGAGTACGTAGCAGGAGCGTGATAATTTGGTTGTAATTAGGAGTTCAAATTTTGTGCTGATTTTGAAGAATTAGTGGTGACTTGAATTTTTGAGACGATATTGGTAGTTGGAGATTAATCACTCAGTTGTACCAATTATGTTATTGATGTTAAATTTGGAAGTGGCCATTAGGTTACCTAAACGTAGTATACAATGAAGGTTTGGAAGTTATACAGTAGGAGTCGATTGAGGTTAGTGCATATTATCGAATGGAGCTATTAATTATTGGGTTTTCCAAGGACTCCTAGTGGAAAGAACTCGGTTTGGGTGATTGTTGATCGGTTGACCAAGAGTACTCATTTCTTGCCTATCAATAATATCAACTCTTTGAAAAAGCTGACTCGGTTGTATGTCAAGGAGATAGTGCATTTGCACGGAGTACCCAAGAGTATCGTGTCGGATTGGGACCTGCGGTTCACGTCCCATTTTTGGAAGAGTTTGCAGGCAGTTTTAGGCACTAAGTTGAAGTTTAGTACTGCATATCACTATCAAATTGACGGTCAATCAGAGCGCACTGTTCAGACTCTTGAGGATATGTTGTGGGCTTGTGTCATGGAATTTCAGGGGAGTTGAGAAAATCATTTGCCACTAATAGAGTTTGCTTACAGTAACAGTTTTCATACCTCCATTCAGATAGCCCCGTATGAAGTTTTGTATGGAAGGAAGTGTAGATCACCTTTGTGTTGGGATAAAGTTGGCAAGAGTAAATTAATTGGGTCTGAGTTAATTCAAGAAATGAAAGATTAAGTTCGGGTTACAAGGACTAAAATGACAGAAGTACAAAGTCGTCAGAAGAGTTATGCAGATACAAGGAGAAGAGACTTATCCTTTGATGTAGGTGATTGGGTTTACCTCAAAGTCTCTCATATGAAAGGCGGTAATCGCTTTGGTAAGAAGAGAAAGCTTAATCCGAGATATGTTGGCCTTTTTCAGATTGTAGAAAAGGTTGGGCTTGTTGCTTATAGAGTTGCATTGTCGGACTATTTTGGGGAAGTTCATAATGTGTTTCATGTGTCGTCATTGAAGAAGAGTTTTGGACAGCAAGAGTCACGTTTTGTTGATCCAGAACGGATTCAATTTCAGCCTAACCTTACTTATGAAGTTGCCTCGCGCAGATTGTGGATTGTAAAGAGCAAATGTTAAGGTCCAAGACGGTATCTTTGGTGAAAATGTTATGGGGCGATCCGTTGGCTCAAGATTTCTCTTGGGAGAGAGAAGCCGACGTGAGGGAGCAATATTCGTATTTGTTTGATTGACCTTGGCGGTATGTTTCTTAAGTCTGCTCTTAGTCGAATCTTAATCCTGTCCTAGCTTTAATATTTGACCTTGCCAATTTCGATGAAAAAATTTTATTTAAGGGGGGAGGATGTAACACTCCGTATTTTAGTGTATTTTTAATTGAAGGATTATTTTTATTAATTAAAATATTGATTCTCTTGTTTTAAGTTTATCAGATTTTTTCGTTGGTTTATTTTTTTATGATTTTTTTTAATTTGGAAAAATTATTTTGATATACTTTCTTAATATTAATTATTGTTATGCATTTATATTGCTCTTTATTTTAAATTTGTTTATTGTTGGATTTAATTATTTTATTTTCATTTAATCACTATGTTTAAATTATTTTATTTAACTTGAAGTTTTGAAATCCTTTTTGTTTGATCATTTTTGTGATCCAAAGATGTGAGGACTGGACTTCATTTATTTCCCTCACTTTTTCTTTTTCCTTTTTCCTTTTACTCTTTTTATTTTCTTCTTCTCTTCTTTTTCTCTTAATTTCTTTTTCTCCTCTCTCTCTTCCTGCGTGACACCTCCCTCTCTCTCCCCCCGTCAATGCGTCGTCCTCCACAGCGCCGCCATGCGCCACCCATTGCCGTCACCACCCCTCCCAACCATCTCCCCATCAGCCGGCGATATCACCCTCTAATTTCCAGCTCCTCTTGCGCCGCTGTGAGCCCCCATTCACGACTTCAAGCCGCGACACCCTTTGTGCTCGCGTGCCGCCGTTGCACTGTCATTGGCCACCACCTCTTCACCAAATCACCGGCTACCCCCAACTACCTAACCTACCCATCCTCAGCTCCAATCCGCTACTGGTAAAGTCCATCCAACTCTATTTCCGATTTGGGTTTTTTGAACTTCAACTGCTCTTTACGCCGCCACCCACGGCCAACCACCACTACTATTAGCTTCACCAACATCCCTTAGCCATTCCCTTATAATCTGAAGTCTTCATTTGTCTCCGTTCAAAATCTAGCATTTTGAGACCCACGGTCTTGTGCATTTTCTCACTGTTACATTGTTGTGTTGCCACTTCTAGCACCTTCGTAATCATTCGAAAATTATATTATAGCACTGTAAGTATTTGTCCAAAATTTTTTTAAGATTTAAATGTATTTTTGCACTAACTCATATTTTCTGTGAACTGGTTGGTTGTGCCGGATTGAGTCCGAGGAGTAAGGGGTTGGTTAGATTGGGGGATGGAGTTGTTTGTGTGATTGGACTATGTTGGGATTTATTGGCCGTTGGATTTTGTGTTGTATCATGTACATTGCATATTTGCACGCATGTTCATATTTGTAAATGAAAACTGGGTTTTCGCATAATTGCATACATGTTCATGTGTATATTTGAAAACTGGGTTTTCATGTGAGAAATGGTTTTTGGGTGCGTGTGTATCACGATCCCAAGCCGAGATGGTGCATTATCTCGGTGGAGCTCCTCTGGTCACTCGAGAGCGGAATATACTAAGTGACGTCCCTGGGTTGTCACTGGGCGACAACAGGATCGGACGAGATGGTAACGCTCTCGTGCCGACTCCGTGGCCCCTCTGTTGGCGGGGGCTAGAGGATGTTTGACCACGAACGCGCTAGGCGTGGAACTGGACATCACTCGTTACGAAGTCACTCACACGATTGTTACCCGTTGTATGACGAAGGAAGTCAGGGTATGCGGATGATCCCCAGGGGAGATTATGGTGTATATGGTTAAAATGAATTATTTGTATTGGGTCATTTTCTGGAAAAACGGTGGATTATTGATTTGGGTCATTTTTTGAAAAAATAGCGGGGAAATGTTTTATGGAAATATTTTGGGCCAAGAATGAGATTTTGGCATGCGTTGGAAAATATTCATTTTTAGGGAAAATGATGTTTTGGATCTATTGCATATTTCATCATATGCATGCATAATTATTGGTTGCATTAATGCATTTTTATTCTCGAGGGTTGTTTGAATTATTATTTACCTGCGGTACCGTTCTATGATAACGCAGATTTTGATGGAAATGATACTGAGGTTGAACTTGAGGATTCGGCTCCGCCAAAGAAGTGATATGAGATCACTTGTTTATGTAATTAGATTTTGTATTATATTTTTCGGGATAACTGTATAACTCTTTTTAAACGTTTTACTTATGTAAATTTGTATTAAACAATTCTGGTATTTAGTCGACTTACTTAAACTATCCGCTGCGTTGTTCATTATACACTGTTGTATGTACACACACTTGGCACTATCGTTGGGATGCGTGACCGTGTTGTCAGCATCCTGGCATCTGGATTCCCGAGTTTCCGTATATGGGGGTCGGGGGCGCCACACTTAAACACTTATTTTCTTATCTTTCAAGATAACTAAGTTTATACAAAGTCACTAACTCACAAGAGCATGAAAGGAAAGAGAAGTAGAAGGTCTACAAGTAAAGTTAATTATAGTCATATTATCAAAATAATAAGTTTGGGGGTGTGAAAAGTCAACTCGTCTACTATGTGGCTGACAAGAAAAGGCCAACGAGAGTCATACAAAAAGGCAGTCGAAAAGGTATGGTTTATTTAAAAAATATATATATATATCCGATCTGCCGAATAGATGTGTAAAGAGAGAGATACTTGAAAGTACAATAAAGAGATATATGTTGAGAGATTCACAATGATTGAGAAGAGATGTTTGTGTTAGAAGTGAGAATGTTCTATTTATTCTGTTGGTGTTCAAACTTAAGTTCTCTTGCTTTGTTTGGATCCTACCTTTTCTTTGTAGCCCTCACCCTATCTTTACATTACAAGCTTAATAAAGATCTATTGATCCCTTGTGATAGTTTCTGTTATACATTAGTGGAGAATGATTTGAAAAGCAAGCCTATGGAGTGTTTAGAGATCCATTATTTATTTATTTGTTTATATAAAACTATCCAGAGAGCTAATGATGAAGTGAGAATGATGAGTATGCATGAATGTGGGGATGGATAATGTGGTGAAATTGAGTTTTGAATTAACTTTTGAGACTTGATTGATTGTGAATGATTCATTTGAAATGTAGACTTTAGGCAATCTTTAAGGCAATAAACTTTATGAATCAAACCAACGTTTGTTTTAATTGTTTTTCTTTTCTTTGCTCGAGGGTGAGCAAAACTTAAGTTTGGGGGTATTTGATAAGTATGATTTTTATGTGATTTTTATTACTCTTTTATTTATTAAAAGTGTCAGTTTTCCATAAATACTATTGATTTTATTTTATTTCTACATATTTTCTTTATTTTCATAGATTTGAAGGAATGAAAAGATTCAGTGTGAAAGAATGACACTTTGGCACAGAAGAGACTACGGATCTAGACCGATGAGAGGCAATGAGATCTAAAGAGAGCCGATGAGATTTAGGTGAGGAGATTCAATGGAGACCAGAATTGGCGACAATAGTTAAGCGATGAGCGAGATATTTTCCCTCTAGGGTGAGAAGACTTGGCAACAAGGCTCTGGGTAGTTGGACTGGGCGACTAATCTAACCGATCAACTTAAATGACCAACTTAAACGACATCGTAGGTAACAACTAGTTAAGGGCTTGAAAGTAAGTTTTATCAAGAAAAAGAGAAAGAAATCACAGAAGGAATCTACAAGAAGTCCAAGTTCGATATACACTGGGAGACAGTCTAGACATGCTTAAGTATTTCAATCATAAATTTCTACTCATATATTCAATAGATACGATTCTAAAGGGGTTGTAAAGCTTACTTAAAGGGCTACAACTTTGTCTCTAATAAAGATTTCTAAATTCTGAATCTTGGAGCATATATGAGTCTGCCAAAAATTAGTCCTAAAAGTTAGGCAATTTTTTAGGCGGAAATCATGAAAATATTAGGGTTTCTTTTGTGTCATATATAAGCATATCATTAGTACGAAATTAAGTGAGGAAAGTTTGAGTTTTAGAGTAAAATATTTTAGAGTTTATTCTTTAAGTTTCTTTGAAGGAGGCGGATCTAGAGAGTAGATGCAAGAGTCGCATGCTTCATCAATGACTCCAACAAAAACACTAATTTTATTCTTTTTCTTTTAAATTTCATTATGAGCTAATTTTATTTTCTAGAGTTTTGTTGTAGTTCAGCATTGAATACACAATTTATATTCTAAGTTATTTTATGTTCAATATTTCCATGATTGTGTGTTTATTCTTTGTTCTTAATGCTTGCAATTTTCTATCTAATTATTATTCGATCTATTGAATCGCAATGAGACTGAGAGGTTAAGGACCAATGAAATGAACAAGAATCTTCTTCAAGAATTTACTGAATTGGAGGTTAAGGAAGTAGTTTTTCAAATGTCATCTCTTAGTTCCCCATCCAGATGGGTTCTTAGCTCATTTGTACCAGAAAAATTGGCCCATTGTTGGAAGGGAAGTTTGCACTGACTATTCTCAACTATGGTGGATCATTGCAGTAGATTAATTCGTCACTCTCATTCCAAAAATCAAAGAGACAAAGAAGGTATCTGATTATAGACCAATCAATCTTTGTAATGTACTATACAAGATTGTTGCAAAAGTGTTAGCTAATAGACTTAAAAGTATTCTGCCCGAGACCATCTCACCCAACCAGAGTGCATTTGTTCCAGGTAGATTGATAATTGATAACATTCTTGTGGCTTATGAAACTTTGAACTCTATAAATACTAGTATGCATGGAAAATTTGGTTATATAACTCTTAAACTTGATATGAGCAAGGCATATAATAGAGTATAATAGTTGTTTCTTAAAGAAGTTATGTGTACGATGGGATTTGACTCTAGGTGGATTGATTTGATTATGAACTGAATATCAACATTCTCCTAGTCAATTTTGATTAATGGGACCCCTTAGCATAATTTCATCCTTCTAGAGGGATTAAACAAGGAGATCCCTTGTTCCTATATTTGTTCAACCTGTGTTCTGAAAGCACTAACTTCTCTCCTCAACCAGGCTGAAGATAGAGGCATTATCTCTGGAGTTCTTATTGGCAGAATTAATTTGTGCATCAATCACCTTCTATTTGCTAATGACAATCTCCTCTTTTGTAAGGCAAATTCTATTGAATGGAGTCGTTTGGATTATCTGTTAGAAGTCTATGAAAGAGCTTCGGGTCAGATGCTCAATAAAGAAAAGACTTCCATATTTTTTAGGTAATAACACTCCATAAGATATTAAACAGAATATACTCCAGATTGTAGGGATCAAGTTCAACGGTTCCTATGAAAAATATATAGGTTTACTTGCAATGTTGGGAAGATAAAATACCTCAGCATTCCACTCTCTGGTTGACAAGGTCTAGGCTCGAGTGACAAACTAGAAGACTAAATTTTTATCATCAATAGGCAAAGAGATTCTTTTTAAATCAGTGTTGCAAGCCATCCCAACCTATACTATGGGATCTTGCCACTGCCTTTATCTATTACTAAGAAGATTAACAAGATATTTAAGAAATTTTAGTGGGATTTACAATGAGAATCATTCAAAAATTCAGTGGGTGAAATGGAATTAATTGGGGCTTTCAAAGGAAATGGGAGGATTAGGATTTAGAGACATCAGAAGCTTTAACTTGGCAATGCTTGCAAAGCGAAGCTGGAGAATTTTTCAGAACCCTGAGTCTTCCAGCACAAGTTTTCAAGCAAAAATATTTCTCATCTACAGAATTTTTAAATGCTAAAATAGGATGCAGACCTTCTCTAGTTTGGAGAAGTATAATAGCAGGGCAACAACTTATGAAAGAGGCCCGATTTGGAGGATTGGCAATGGTGAAACTGTAAAAGTATAGAAAGACAGATGGATCCCAAGACCCTATACTTATATGATTGAATCCCATATTTTTGTTTGGATGTTGATGCAACAGTAGCTGCTTTGATTGATGATGAACTTAAAAGGTGGAAGGAAAGTCTACTATGTAGTTTGTTCTCTTTAGAAGAAGTAGACCTTATTAAAAGTATCCCAATCAGCTTAGGAGGTAAGGAGGATAAATTGGTCTGAAACTTTTCAAAAACTGGATTATTTTCAGTTAAAAGTGCATATCATTTACATAAGGATGTATCTTCTAGATTTGAGGGAGTTCCTTATGTTGGGTAATACCTAAATGAGGCTTGGAAGGTAGTTTGGAAATTAAAGACTTCAAATGCAGTGAAGCTATTCATGTGGAGAGCCCGTAAGAATGCTTTACCGACTCTATCAAATTTGTGCAAGAGGAAAATACTTGAAGATGATGCTTGCCCCATATGTAAAAGATTTCCTGAATCTGCAGGCCATGCTTTATGGAATTGTGGGGCTTCTACAGATGTTTGGAGTAGCAGTTGCAATAAAATTTAGAAAATGACTATGCAATCTGAGTCATTTATGGAGATATGGGCATTCTATTAAAAAACTGATTACTGATGAACTGGATGAGGTAGCCTTGGCTGCAAGGTTGATTTGGTTGAGAAAGAATTTATTAATACATAACAGGGGTTTCACCCACCCTAGTATTCTCACTAAGAGGCAAGGGAGGAGGTTCAAGCCTTTAGGAATGCTCAGGTCTCTAAAAAAATATCATCACCAGCTTCCCTCAAGTGATTCGATTGTGGATGAAACCTCCAACAAGTTTTGACAAACTAAATTGGAATGTTGCAATTGATAAGCCATAGAGGAAAATTGGCATCGGGGCTATAGTTAGGGATCTTGAAAGTTAGGTAATAGGCACCTTTTGAACATGTAGAGAGATGCATGCATCTGCTATGCTGGCTGAAACTTATGTATTGATGGTGTTTAATAAATTTAACCAAGATCTTGGCTTAAGAAATCTTATTGTTGGAGGTGATGCACTTCAAGTGATCAATGCACAGAATAAGGGAACTAGGGATCGGAGTCAATCTGGGTCAACATGTTGGATGTGAAGTAAACTATGCTGCTCATAATCCTGCTAAAGATTCTATTAAACTTACTAAAGATGTCATGAATGTTGAGGAAATTCCAGAGTGTATTCATGATATTGTGTTACATGAGCTGACGTCATCTGATTTATGAGCAATAAAGGTTTTCCTTTCCTTTTTTTTTTTTAAAAAAAAACCAGGACCCCACAATACAGTAAAGACTTTTGACATGTTAATGATCTATAAATAAATTTTAGTGAGTGATTTACCCCGTAATATTAATGAAATGAAAAAAAATCATGCATCATAATATGATTTAATGAATTTAAAAATTGGCGTTGTTACGTCCACCAAAAATATCTATCGAGATTTTCTATCGAAAGTGCAAATTGCACTTTACTTTTTTTTAAACATTTTTTAAATATATTTAAATATTTTAAAAAAATTCACAAACTCATTAAAAAATATTTTCTTAATTATTAAGTAAAAAAAGAAAACACAATTCGATAGATTTCATCGATAGAATTTCTCGGTGACTTTATCATTTTTCTTTAAAAAAATTTGCATTTGTCTTTAGCAATGATGGAATTGAAGCAAATTTATTAGAAAATGTATCTACAATTTTGGAAAGTGATTAAAAAGCGAGCCCAATATAAACTCAACTTAACAACTTGGTTTATGTTCATAAATCATCTCATATAATCATCACAATTTTTCTAAACTCTCATATAAAATATAATAAACACTTCAATATTTTTAAATTTTAAAACAAAAATAATATTAAAAAATAATATTATAATAATATTTTATTCAATTTTAAATTTACATATCATATCATCCCATCTCATATGTGTATCTAAACGAGGTCCAAAAGATTTGGGTTGACATGTGAATAAGGCCCCATTGGGATTGTGAGATGAGATGAGATAATTTTAGATGAAAGTTGAATAAAATATTATTTTTTAATATTATTATTGTTTCGAAATTTGAAAAAGTTCAATTGTTTGTTATATTTTGTGTGAGAATTTGAAAAAATTGTAATGATGAGATGAGATGAGATAAAACCGTTTCTGTATCCAAAAAGAGTCTAACAGTATTTTTCAGGTTCTATTGAGATGTGCTTGAATGTAAGTAAGTTGAAATATTTGTTTGAATGTATGAAGTATGTTGAGATGAGTTTAATTTTTTACGAGAAGTTGAAAAAGTAGTAAGTGTTGAATATTGTGGAGTCTGGTCCACACCGTTCGAGCGAAGACAAGTCAGAGAGTTTGCTTAAGACAGCTTGACAGACCGCTCAAGCAAATGCAAGTTAGAGAGTTCGCTCGACAACGCTCGAGCAGAGGGAAGTCAGAGAGTTCGCTTGAAGAGCCGCTCGACACATGGCTCGAGTGATTGCGGAAAACATGTTTACTCGATGCGGGCTAGACACTCCTTTCGAGTGAACATGACTATTTCTGAAGATTTTAGGGTTTCTGCTGCATGATGTATTTAAGTGAATTGTTTTTCACTTGTGATGTATTAGAGTGAATAGTAACCGTCTCATACATTATATTGTGATTCCTCAAGAAATAAAAATCCTCTACAGCTCCTATGGACGTAGGCAATTTTTCGAACCACGTAAATATTGTGTCGTGTGTGATTGCTTGTTTTCCTGTGTTTGCTTTTACTTAATTATCATCATTTTTCACAACAATTGGTATAAAGAGTCAAGGTTCGGGTTTGAGGAAAAACGATGGTTGGAGAGGAAGTGAAGATATCGGGGATCGAGAAGTTTGATGGCACGGATTATGGATATTGGATGATGCAGATAGAGGATTACCTCCATGGGAAGAGACTTCATCTTCTATTGTTGGGGAAGAAGTCGGACAGCATGTCAGTTGCCGATTGGACCCTGTTGGATCGACAAGTTCTGGGGGTTATTCGGTTAACCCTGTCGAGATCCGTTGCACACAACGTCATCAAGGAGAAGACGACTATGGATCTCATAGCGGCTTTGTTAGGTATGTATGAAAAGCCGTCAGCGAATAACAAGGTACATCTGATGAAAAAATTATTTAATTTGAAGATGGCAGATGGTATGTCTGTTGCACAACTTCTGAATGATTTTAATACTATCACAAATCAATTGTCGTCTGTTGAAATTGAATTTGATGATGAGATACGTGCACTGATACTATTGGCATCACTGCCAAATAGTTAGGAAGCCATGAGAATGGCTATCAGTAATTTTTCCGATAAGTCAAAGTTGAAATATGATGATATCCGTGATTTGATTTTGACTTCGAAGGTGCGCAAGAGAGATTCAAGCAAGACCTTAGGTTCAAGTTCAGCACTGAATGTTGACTCTTGGGAGAGAGCACAAGACAGGAACTCAAATAGAAGCAGATCAAAATCAAAGAACAGGGGCAAGAGCAAGTCAAGGCTTGGTCAACAGGCAACTTGTTAGAATTGTGGCAAAGCTAGCCACATAAAGAAGAATTGTAGAAATCTCAAGAAGATCGAGAATGATAGTGCTAATGTGGTAACTGAAGAAGTACATGATGCACTATTGCTTGCAGTTCATAGTCTAGTTGATGACTGGATACTTGATTCAGGGGCTTCTTTCCATATATCTTCCCATCGGGAGATAATGTAGAACTATGTTGCAGGTGATTTTGGGAATGTGTATTTAGCTGATGGAGAGGCTTTGAATGTAGTAGGGATGAGAGACATTGACATTGCACTCCCTAACAAGAACAAATGGACCTTGCAGAAGGTCAGACAAATTCCTGAGTTGAAGAAGAATCTCATTTCTATTGGGTAGCTTGATGATTGTGGCCATTCAGTGGTATTTTCAGATAACACCTAGAAGGTTACCAAAGGAGCATTGGTACCATTGTTTTGAATTTAGTACCATATCGGCTGGTACGGCCGAAATTTTCAGTACCAGCCGCTGGGCTGGTACAGGTACCCTATACGTTTATTTCGGCCGGTACCATTTTTTTAAAATTTTTTCAAACTACAAACTTATTTTTTGACCCCTAATTCAGACTAGGCTATTTATAATTTATATATATATGTATTTATATATAATTTATTCATATATAGATTATTATTTTGGAATATAATTTATATATATAATTTATTCATATATCGACTATCTCGAAACGGTATTGGTATCGAAATATTTCGTTACAGTGCCTTGACCAGTACGTCTTCCGGTACGGTATTCAAAACATTGATTGGTACTGGCTCGGGGTAAGAAAATGGGTACACTCTATATGACTACTGGTTTGAATAATACTATTACTACTATCGTTGCAGAGAGCACAACAGATTTCTAGCATTGCAGGCTTGGCCATATGAGTCAGAAGGGTATGAAAGAACTTCTATCTAGAGACAAGCTACTAGAATTGAAGTCAGTTGATCTCAATATGTGTGAGAGTTGCATAATGGGGAAACAGAAGAATGTCAATTTCTTGAAGAGTGGCAGAACACTGAAGTCAGTGAGACTAGATCTTGTGCACACTGATGTGTGGGGACCTTCCCTAGTGGCATCTCTTGGAGGTTCTCGTTATTATGTCACATTTATTGATGACCACAGCAAGAAGGTATGTGTTTATTTTTTGAAGCATAAATATGATGTATTTAATGTGTTCAAAATTTGGAAAACCATGGTTGAGACAGAAACAGACTTGAAGCTGAAATGTTTGAGATCTGATAATGGTGGTGAGTATATTCATGGTGGGTTTAGTGAGTATTGTGCAATTTAGGGTATCAAAATGGAGAAGACCATTCCTGGGACACCACAGCAAGATGGAATTGCTGAACGCATGAACAGAACCATAAATGAGCGTGCTAGAAGCATGAGGCTGCACGCTGGACTACCACTTACTTTCTGGGCAGATGCAGTTAGCACTGCAATATATTTGATAAACAGAGGGCCATCAGTTCCGTTGGATTGTGGATTGCCTGAGGAGGCTTGGAGCAGGAAAGATGTCAAATTTTCTCATCTTAAAACTTTTGGTTGTCTTTCTTATGTTCTTATTGATTCTGATGCTTGTAGTAAACTTGAGGCTAAGTTAAAGAAATGTTATTTTATTGGCTATGGTGACGAGGTATTTGGCTATCGTTTCTGGGATAATCAGGGTCGGAAGATTATTAGAAGCAGAAATGTGATTTTCAATGAGAAGATTGTGTACAAGGACAAGTCTAGTACAGTTGCTGAAGCAGCTTCTCAGGAGTCTGAGTTTGTGAGTTTGGATGACCTAGTAGAGGTCACAGTGCAGTGTAGAGCAATGAGTGACAGGGAGAGTGGGTCCAGTACACCCATTCCTATTATTCCGTAGTCAGATCCAGAGCCGTCCACTCCTACAACTGTAGTTCACAGGTCAATTAGGACTATTCGTTCTCCACAACGTTTCTCACCTACTTTGAATTATATTCTGTTGACAGATGGTGGAAAATCGCAGAGTTACCAAGAAACCTTGCAAGATGAAAATTCTAGCAAGTAGGAGTTGGCCATGAAGGATGAAATGGATTCCTTGTTAGGGAATCAGACATGGGAGTTGACAGAACTTCTATCAGGGAAGAATGCATTACACAATAAGTAGGTGTACTGGGTGAAAACTAAGCATGATGGTAGTAAGAGGTGCAAGGTCAGACTTGATGTAAAAGGTTTTCAGCAGAAATAGGGCATTGATTACTCTGAGATCTTCTCACTTGTGGTAAAGATCACAACCATCAGGTTAGTTTTGGCTATGGTTGCTGCTGAAAATTTATTTATTGAGCAGTTAGATGTGAAGACAACTTTTCTTCATAGAGATCTTGAAGAAGACATCTACATTCACCAACCTGAGGGGTTTGTGGTACAGAGAAAGGAAGGCTCAGTTTGCATATTGAAGAAGAGCTTGTATGGTCTGGAACAAGCTCCTAGACAGTGGTACAAGAAATTTGACAGCTTCATGTGCAGTGCAGGGTACATCAGATGTCAGGTAGATCACTGCTGCTATGTCAGGCAGTTAGACAATTCTTACATTATTTTGTTGCTATATGTGGATGATATGCTTATTGTAGGGGCTAGTATTGATGAGATCAATAATTTGAAGAAGCAGATGTCAGAGCACTTTGCAATGAAGGATTTGAGAGGTGCAAAGCAAATCCTTGGCATGAGAATTGTCAGAGATAGAGTCAGAGGCACGTTGAGACTCTCACAGTCTGAGTATGTGAAAAAGGTGTTCAGCAGGTTCAATATGGACAAGGCCAAGCCAGTTGGCACACCCTTGGGTAGTCACTTTAGACTCAGCAAAGATCAGGCACCAAAGTTAGAAGAGGAACAAGACTATATGAGTAAGGTTCCTTATGCTTCAGCTATTGGTTCACTTATGTATGCTATGGTTTGCACTAGACCAAATATTGCCCATGCAGTGGGAGTTGTGAGTAGATACATGAGTAACCCTGTAAAACAACATTGGGAAGCAGTAAAGTGGATTTTGAGGTACCTAAAAGGCTCCTCAGAAACGTGCTTGTGTTTCTCAGGAGAGAGCCTAGAGGTGTAGGGCTATGTTGATGTTGATTTAGCTGGAGATACTGATAGTAGAAAAAGTACCATAGGGTTTGTTTACACTCTGGGTGGTACTGCAGTTTCATGGGGTTCCAATTTACAGAAGAAAGTTTCTTTGTCTACTACAAAAGCTGAGTATCTTGCAGTTTCAGAAGCTGCAATGGAGATGATTTGGTTACAGGGCTTCTTGGAGGAATTGGGTAAAAAGAACCAGAAGGGAACTCTCTATAGTGACAGTCAGAGTGTCATATTCCTTACCAAGAACCCAACGTTTCATTCCAGGACTAAACACATTTAGATCAGGTATCACTTTATACGATCATTATTAGATGACGGACAATTGTTACTTGAGAAAATTTGTGGAAGTAAGAACCCTGCTGATATGTTGACAGAGGGTGTTACACTTGAGAAACTGAAGTTGTGCACAACTTTAGTTGGTCTTCTAGCATGACAAGGGCAGTGAGTTGTAGAGGTAGAGGATATCATGTTTGAGGCAGAGGGCGATACTGTGGGTGTACCAGTCTCCAAGTGGGAGAATTGTTGAGTATTTTGGAGTCTGGTCCACACCGCTCGAGCTGCTAGAGCGAAGTCTCTAGCCGCTCGAGCAAAGACAAGTTAGAGAGTTCACTCAAGACAGCTCGACAGACCACTCGAGCAAATGCAAATCAGAGAGTTCGCTCGACACCGCTTGAGTGGAGGGAAGTCAGAGAGTTCGCTTGAAGAGTCGCTCGACATATGGCTCGAGCGATTGTGGGAAACAGGTTTGCTTGATGCGGGCTCGACACTCCGCTCGAGCGAACATGACTATTTCTGAAGATTTTAGGGTTTCTGCCGCATGATGTATTTAAGTGAATTGTTTTTCACTTGTGATGTATTAAAGTGAACAGTAGCCGTCCCATACATTGTATTGTGATTCTTCAAGAAAAAAAATCCTCTGCAACTTCTGTGGAAGTAGGCAATTTACCGAATCACGTAAATACTATTTCTTGTGTGATTGCTTGTTTTCTCATGTTTGCTTTTACTTAATTGTCATCGTTTTTCACAACAGTAAGTCCCATTAATGATTGGGTTGAGATGGGTTAAAGCCACTTTAACAACCAAATATAGCCTATACCTTGTTGATAGATTAGATCATATTTGTTTGGAATGTTTGAATAGTGAGTTGAAATGCAAATTGAAAGTTGAATAAAATATTGTTAGAATATTATTTTTTAAATTATTATTATTTTGTAATTTGAAAAAGTTGAATTATTTATTATATTTTGTATAAAAATTTAAAAAAATTATAATAATAAGATGAAATGAATAAAGATTAGTTAGAAGGACTTCTGAATCTCAATCGGGTCTGATATCTATCTTCGGCTATCAAAAGCAATAGCTCTTTAGCTTTTTGGGTGGATGCGAGATTGATTTTCAATGTTTTTTTTCCCCCGTAAAATCATATTAGATATTTTGAAATTAAGGGAAAGTATAAAAAAAATGCATGACATATTTTTTAAAAAAGAAAAGAGAGAGAAAATAAAATATATATGTATATTATTTTACTTAAAAGTTGATGTGTAAAATATATCTTTTATTTTGTTTAATGATAAAACTTACTTTATATAAATTTTATTTTTAAATTTTTTTAACAAATCGTTAATAAAATATAGGATATACTTTGCCCACAATTCCAAATAGAATTGATAAAAGAAAGAAGATGTATTAATATTATACTCTGGCGGGAAATTGTAAGGATTGCAGTCAGCTTGCACGAGAAGTTTCTGTCCCAAACCCCTCGCATCTTTTCCGCGCCTTCATCATCTCCATTTCATTTCCCCTCTCTCTCTCTCTCTCTCTAGAAAATATCTGTGTGTGAGAGTATCAAATGACGGTTTCGCGGTCTCGCAAAATAGTCCCGATTAAGCCCACAAAATCCATATCCCCGAGACCAAGCCTTAAGATCGAGCCCTCTACTCCCTCCCGAACCCACGAATCCTCCGCTCCCCAATCTCTTACCCCGCCTATGTCCTCCAATACCCCTTCTTCTCTACCAGCAAACCCTAACCCGGTACCTCTCGGGTTGGGCTCAGATTCTAAAACCCATTCCGGGCTCGTCCGTCGTCGGAGTCTCCGTCTCGCTTTGAAATCGGGCTCCGGCGAGGGCCCTCGTTCGGATTCGATTTTTCCCCCCCACAGTCGCAGCCGCAAAAGAAAGAACGTGTCGGGCGATGTCGACGCCTGCTCGAGTGGGAAACCGGGGGAAGGAGATAGTATGAGGAGAATTGATAGTGGTCTTTCTAGTTTGTGGGACAAGTTTAAATTCGAATTGGAATTGGATTCGGATTCGATCTCCCGGGACTCGAGGGTTTTGGCAGAGAAAGCAGGGTTTTCCAATTTGGAAATGGGTTCTTGCGTGGACAGGGTTCGTGGATTGAATGGAAATGAGTCTGGTTGGAAAGAGGACAAGGGTTTAATGGGTTCCGACGAAGCTGGGCCGGGTTCAAAGTTGGCGAAAGGGAATAAGAGGAAATTGGGTATTGGCGGTGACTCGTTAGGTTTGGAACATGCGGAGGAGGATGGAGAGAGTAAAGTTTGTCTAAATTTGCGGTCGGGGAAGAGAGTTGCGAAGAGAGGAGAGGGTGGTGTTTTGAGTGGTGCTGGTTGTGATAAGTTGGTTGACAATAAGGGAGAATCTGAGAGAGCACCAATTGCTGTTGAGAGCCATATCGTTGAGCGTGAAAGGAGGCTTAAGAGAGAGGAAAAGGGGAAAGGAAAGTTGGTCCAGGATGATTTAGTATCCATTGGTGTCAATTTTAGTGACAATGTGGTCAAGAATGATGGTTCTAAGCCGGTTTATGAGAGACAATTGAGTGCAGAAAATGAGAAGGGGAATAAAAATTTAAATGGTGCTGGTGAGGGGAGTGGTGTCATTGAGAAGAATGCTGTGAAGGGGAGGAGATTCGGCAGAGAAGAAAAAGGGAAGGCCGTAGAAATTGATGGTTCTTTGTTACTGAACGGTGACGAGAAAGTGGAATCTGAGTCCAGAAATTCAGTTGAAGATATGGTATCGGGTCTCGTTGATTTGGTAAATAATGCAGCATCGTTGGGTCAAACCAAAGATTGGAAGGCTGAGACAAGAGAGAGTGAATCAAGCCGAAGGGGTTACATGAACCGTTTCTATGAAGTAGCCAGGGAAAATGCTTCTCGCTTTGCTATTTATTCTCCTCAAGAGGAAGAGGAGAACCATGTGTCTTATGAGGCTGAAGAGGAGCGGGAGCTTGAAGATTGGCCTGGTCCCTTCTCTACTGCCATGAACATCATCAAAGATCGAGCAACTAAGAGTCGGCGAGTGGAGAATTCCTCTTTGGAGAAGAGCAAGTGCGCACCATTTATATGGGTTCCTAAGTATAGCCAAAATCGCCCAAAGCGGCTGGTTCCCTCGCTGAAAGAACTATGCTTGGCAGTTCTTGTCGAGAATGTTGAAGCAATTACTTCACTTGAATGTGTTCCTGATGCTTTGAAGCACACACTCAGTCAATTGCTATGCGATTCGCGGAGAATGAATAGTCATTGTTTTGAGCTTCTTATTCGTGGATCACCGACAGAGGTTCGCGTGAGGGATTGTTCATGGCTAACGGAGGAACAGTTTGCAAAATCTTTTCAGGGTTGTGACACCAGCTACCTAACGGTATGTTAATTTGCCTTATGATATGCTTGCAATTATCTCGAACGCTCAGTTATATTATTACTTGAATTCCATCCCTAATATGTATAATGGGACTTTTGCTCGTCATTGTGACAGAATAGAGGTCTGGTAAGTGGAAGAATGCTAAGTGGAAGAACGCTCAGTATTGTTGGAGTTTCAAAATTAAATGCTTATCTGGACGTTTGCTCATATTTTTTTGTGGCACGGTTTTGGAATAGGAGTTTGCGGGATACTTGAAACCCACGTGTGTGTCCAACAAACGGTTATTTTGCATTGAGTGATAATGGAATTGATTCATAACCACGAAGTTTAGGATGGTCATTTGTTACATTATATGATTATGCTCAAGGCTATTGTATATTAAAGCACTCACTGGATCATAATCCATTCGCATGATTCTGTTTACCATCTCTTTTTGGATGCATATGTTTTCATTCCATCACATGGTCATTCTAACAAGTCTTTGTTTCCATTAAAAAAATGTTGTTGGTGCAATATTGGTTTAACTTTAATTAATTTAGTTGATGAGAAATGCTTTGCGATTATGGTGTCCCAATACTTTGATTTTTTTTTTATATCCTATGGTTCTTTATATGCATTTTTTGTTTCTCCATATTTTCCTCAATTGAGTTCTCACATCAAAATCTCCATTTGAGGTTGATCAAATGAAGTAATTGGAAATAAGCAGCTCTTGAACCAGTAGTTGAACTTACTATTGGCTTTTGTTTTTTGTAGAGTTTTCTTTTGCACTTTAGAACTAATGATTCCAAACTTCATTTCATTAGTCTTACTGCCCGGAATCCAAACTCGATGTTTGTTTGGGTTAATATAGTGATAGCTTGGTGTTTGCAATCCTAGTTTTGCAATGCCACTTCTACAAGGATGATATTCCTCTGGAGTTTATTGCTGTTGTTTATTTGTAATCGGTCTATATTAATTTTGAGGGACTAACATCCTTATCATTTGACCACACCAAATGTATTCTTTTGTGGAATCAGGTGTTACAACTTGACCATTGTGGGCGCTGTATACCAGATTATATATTACTTTCTACCTTAGCTTGCTCGTCAAATAGCTTGCCTGCATTAACTACTTTATCCCTCAGTGGTGCATGTCGTCTTTCAGATGTTGGCCTAAGTGCAATTGTTTCTTCTGCCCCTGCACTAAGATCTTTAAATCTCAGTCAATGTTCCCTCCTTAGCTCCTCCAGCATTGACACTTTGGCTAACACATTGGGATCAGTTCTGAGGGAATTGTATCTTACTGATTGTCAAAGCATTGACGCCATGCTTATCCTACCGGCATTGAAGAAGCTTGAACAATTACAAGTATTATCATTAGCTGGTATTCCAGATGTTTGTGATCATTTTATCAAGGAATTTATTAGGGCTCGTGGTCACAATATGAAGGAGCTTGTTTTGACAGATTGTGTGTACGTCTCTTTAACACACCTCTAATGCCTTAAGGGATGATCATCTTTCATTTAGTTTCAGAGAATATGTTTATGTCACTTGTGCTATTTTAATTCTGCATTGTGTTCCAATTTTGTGCAGAAAATTGACAGATTCTTCCTTGAAAGTCATTGCTGAATCCTGCCCGGAATTATGTGCAATTGATCTTGTCAACTTGTGCAAATTGACAGATTCTACCCTAGGATATCTTGCAAATGGCTGTCAAGCAATTCAAACATTAAAACTCTGCCGTAATCCATTCAGGTTATAACGGTTTTAGTTTATGTTAGTGCTTTTGATTTTCAACAAAGCAGAATGCCACATCATCACAATGAATATATTTTTGATAGATACGGGAGGTGCTAATAAAAACTTTACGTGTTAATATTGTAGTATATTGCTTTCCGGATGCATGTTGAATTTATATGCATGTTGAATACTTTATACTTGTGTCTGGCTAGTACATTTGTTTGAAAAAGTCAAGTAGTAAAATCTACTGTAACTGGAATTGCTGATCGAATGATGCTGTGGGTGATGCTTGACATTGTTTTGGTGATGAAATAACTGAGTAATCTTTTCTGCGTGACAGCGATGAAGCTATTGCTGCATTCCTGGAAACCTCTGGAGAGCGTTTAAAAGAACTTTCAGTGAATAATGTCAAGAAGGTTATTCTCTCTCTCTCTCTTTCTCGTACACACACAGGAACACATGGGTGGCCACCTTTGTAAAGAGACTTCAAAATTGGCTGAAACTAGTTGCAGACCCGTGCATTACACAGGAACAATATACGATATTTAATTAAAAACAGTATATATAATTTAAAAAAAAATATTATTTTACTATAACAAAATTTATATTATTTTAAAAATTTTTAGAAGTTTAAATGTTTTAAAGATGTATAAAATGTCGTAGATTCATTTTAGGAAAATGATTTACCCACAACATTTTGTACAACAATGTGTTAAATGAGGGGTATTTTTGTAAAACATCTTATAAAAGTAACATAATTTTACAAAAATATCCCTCATTTAACACATTGTTGTACAATATGTTGTACAAAATGTTGTGGGTATATCATTACTCGGTGTCTCTTTGTTGGCCAGTTTAGATTATGATAATCTCCCTGCCACTTGGTTTAATTCTAGCCCTTGGGTTGAAGGGGTGACGGGTCCTTTACTGTAAATGATGTTTTCTTTTTTCTGATTTGGGTTTTCTGTGGCTTTATTCAGGTTAGCCACAACACAGCAATATCACTTGCCAGGCGATCGAAAATGTTGCATACTCTGGATCTATCTTGGTGCCGGAATTTGACAGATGAGGCTATTGGTTTCATTGTAGACAGCTGCTTGTCACTGAGGGTGCTCAAACTGTTTGGATGTACTCAGGTATCTGTTCTTTACTCCACTTCAGGATGGGGATGCAAAGTCCTTGAAAATTATGGCCAGTTTTCTAACCACTCTCATGCCTGTTTTGAAATTTTACATAAGGTTAAAATTACATGAATTTAGATAGTTTTCCAAAAATGGGTTTTAAGATGTAATGGCGCTTTCTTTTTTGACAGATTACCAATGTTTTTCTGGAAGGCCACTCAAATCCAGATGTACAAATTGTTGGCTTGAAGATGTCTTCGGTATTAGAACACGTCAAGGCACCTGACCATCAATGTCCATTACGTTATTCCTGAGTGTCTTCTCCAATGTGATCTCAGTTAGGATCATCAGACATGCTATTCTTAACATCATACAGTGGCTAGGAACAAATAGAATACAACCCCTGTTACCCACAACATTCACCATATATGACTGATTTTGAAAGTTCCTCTATCTTAGAAAGTTCTCATTTTTTCAGTCCTGTTGCTTGCTTTTGTAAATTGGTTGCAGCAATGTACTATGCGCAGCATAACTTAACTGGAAATATTTATAGTAGAAGCATTAACATGATTCCAGTAAGATGCCTTGTTTAGCAATTCCCTCGGACTCAAATGGCAGGAAGCTTCATTGGAGATTCACGGTTGGTTATCAAAACTTTATGAGATTGCCTCTTACGTAAAGCAGAGAAAATTATTGGGTCCCAAATGTTCTGTGAAAGACCCTTTCTACAAAGAGCTTCTACATACAAGCGGATTTGTGGACCAATTTGTGCACCATGTTGACGTGGGCCATTTTGTCAAATGTTCATTTTTAAATCCGCACAATTTTATTAAAGTCTATCTTTCCACCTTAGCATTGGTACACGTATTGGTGCCCAAATCTGCTTACAACCAAATTTGGATGTCGGTAACTTGTCTTGTTACTAACATTATAAAACATTAAAACCTCCCCAAGATGATACAGGCATAATGTGCATACATTCTTCAAATTTTCTCAGATGAGAACCTAATTAATGAGGTGTGCTACCTCAGTTCTGTTAACGTTGAAGAGATGAGAATGATAGCATGTTTGAAAGTCAGGCCATCTTGGATTACATGCTGCTACCGTGTTCTAGACAGAACATTGATCCCTTCGGCCGCCGTGCGATCACATGTCGTTGGTTTTCGACACAAGTTGGATTTGGTTTTTGCAAGCTGGACTTGATATTTCATGTTAAATTGCATTCCATTCAAGACCAATGAGGATATTTATATGCCGTTTTCCTTAACATGTAATCTTCATAAAATACCAATTTACAAGAGAGAGAGAAGAAATGAAATGAAGAATTATTTATGTATTGTACTGAAATGTAGACTTTTGCTTGTGTTTGCATGCAGCTTTAAGTGCTCCGTTAACAAGTCACTAAACTCGTAATTACAACTTACAAAACATATTTGCAACTAACGATGATATAAAAATGGGAGAGAATGTTTGCCTAGTTGGAGAATAGAGGTTGTTGGTATGGAGATATTGAAGGAAGAAGCAAAAGGGGATGAGAATGCCCCCGGCATTGATAACCCAAGAACATGTCTTGAGAGGAGAGACAGGTCGAGGATGATTTGGACTTGTGTTGGATGAAGAACTCTGTTTTTAATCTTAATTTTATTTTGCCGGAAAATAGAGACATAATCCCAAAACGGTGCCCAGGATTTTAAATGAATTCGTTGGTCTCTTAAATTGGCTTGCCTCCCACCCAAGACCAGTAATGTTAAGGAGTTCATGTCGGTTAACTCTATTAGTAAAATCTTGAGAAAAATCGAGCCACGTTGCCTCTGTACCATTGCATTTCCGTATTAACTGTCACTCCCTCCCATTCAACTGCCTCTTGAATTCCTGTTCCTCTTTATCAGAACTCACACGAATCCACGCTCTGATCCTAACTAATGGGATGTTTTTCTTTGGAACACCTTGACTAGGGGATATACTGATCAGGGTCCATGCCGAGAAGCCATAGCTCTTTACCAGACTGGGTGTTACCCGATAATTATACCTTCCCTTTTGTGGTTAGGTCTTGCGGCGTGCGCTCGGCTTTGACAGAAGGAAAATAAGTGCATTGTAACATAATTAAGATCGGGTTTGGTTCAAATGTCTCTGTTCAGAGTTATTTGATCAGTATTTATGCTCAAAGTGGGTAGACTTTGAATTCAGAGGTTGTTTTTGGTGACATGTTTGTGAGGAATATAGTTTTTTGGACAGCGATGATTGCAGGCTATGTGCAGAATGGCTTTTTTGAAAGAGGGTTGATTGTCTTCAGGGAGATGGTGGCTTCAGGGACCCAGCCTAATGCAGTTACGCTTGTGAGCATTCTTCCTAACTGTGGAAGTGTGGAATTTTTGGGTTTGGGAAAGTTGATTCATGGTTATGGAATCAAAGTGGGAGTGGACTCGGATATTTCACTGACGAATGCTTTTATTGCATTTTACGGCAAGTGTGAGACACTGAGAGTGTTGATACATCAAGATCTTTGTTTGACAGCTTGGTGGTAAGAAACTTGGTCTCATGGAATGCAATGATTGCTGCTTATGAACAAAATAATGCTTGCAGGAATGCGATAAAGCTCGTTCGTAGGATGATCAACAAAAAGGTTGATTATGACTATATTATAATGGCCAGTATTATTACAGCCTGTGCTAGTTTGGGAGCACTGAGTACTGGAAGATGGTTACATGAGCTGGAAGATGGTTGCTTGAAAGAGGCTTATGAGTTTATTGAGCGGATGCCAGTTGAGCCAGATGCGAGTGTTTGAGGAGCTTTGCTTGGTGCTTGCAGAAAACACATCGACGTCGAACTAGCCGAGCTTGTGGCAGACAGGTTGTTTCAATTGGACCCTAAACCTGTAACTTTTTATGTTCTTATGTCGAATATATATGCTGAAGCTGGTAGATGGGAAGATGTAGTGAGGTTGAAAAACCTAATGACAGTAAAAGAAATGAAAAAGATGCCTGGCCATAGTCAGGTTCAGTATCTCGGCCTTTCTGGGCGGCTTACAAATGCTAGGATGCTGCATGAACACATGATTTTGGAGGAAGGACCTATTAACTGAAACTTGGTGATTCTATATAGATGTTGATTTTTGTGCATTTTTGGCACAACATATACCAAAGAGTATTGTACTAAGGGTCCAAGGTAGAGAGGCCAAAATCCCCTCCTATTAGACAGGCCCACCTACACGGTCCAAAGGCCCCCAAGCCCAAGGGATTGGGCCCGAACAAGTTCCCAAATAGACTACGGGCTGCTCACCACCAATCTCTGACTCTCTGTGTCACCCACGGATAAGGGACCCAATGGATTCTATTTCAAATACCTTCCCTGAAGGTCAAATAAGATCAGTCAAGGAAGGAAATTCTAACTTTAGCATTGAAAGCATTTTCATACCCTTCAAGTCCTCTCGACTCTCTTGTTGCAGGTTCATACAGAGCGCTTAGGGGTGCGAAACACGTCCACAACACAAGAGATATATGTATATTACTGACTGAAGATCATTTTATGTAAAAGTTCCTCGTAGTTGCAATAGTCTTTATTCAATCTTCTTGGCTGCCAAAATCCTTTTTTATTTCTTTGGTCTTCCCTTTTGTTCTATTTTCTACCGTGTATTCTTCTAGGTCCGCGTCTTTTTATTATAACTACTACATCTCACTCTCTAAACCGTCTGTACTTCTTTTGTAATTTTCTTTATTCTTTCTTTTAGATCCTCACTTTTTTTAAGGATTTATCCCAGTTTTTTGAATATTTTTCTACTCCATTTAAATAAATCCTAAAAATTAACTTGGCCTAACTGCAGTTGGTAGATACATTTCGACAGCAACTCAAAAATCAATGTAGCAATTATTAGTCAGTGTAGGGTGATTTTGGGTGTTCTAGCTCAGGGTGTAAACAAGACAATTTTGAACAAGTACTAAGTGGTCAAAGTCTGTTGATTTGAGATGTTTAGATAGTGAGATGAGATGATTTTAGATAAGTTAAATAAAATATTATTAGAATATTATTTTTTAATATTATTATTGTTTTGAGATTTGAAAAAATTGAATTGTTTATTATATTTTATAAGAGAATTTAAAAAAGTTATAATGATGAGCTGCGATAAGTTGAGAGTGTTTTTGTATCCAAACAGAGTCAATTTTCATTCAAAAGCGAGCTGTTTGAGTTATTTACTTGCCGCATCATGAGATGATGAATATGTTTTTTTATTTATTTACTGCCCTAATTCTAACGAAATTTTGGTAGGGGTAAAAAAACATT
Organism: Juglans microcarpa x Juglans regia; assembly: GCF_004785595.1. Taxonomy (NCBI): domain Eukaryota; kingdom Viridiplantae; phylum Streptophyta; class Magnoliopsida; order Fagales; family Juglandaceae; genus Juglans; species Juglans microcarpa x Juglans regia. The sequence continues at coordinate 32,948,545 of NC_054596.1, read as the reverse complement.
CGACTAGTCCAATATCAGTGCTCCAATGGGCCGCGCACATTGGAATGAGCTATCACTATCGATTAATTCCTGTCTGGTTTACCATAAGTTTGAAAATACAGAAGGCAAAAATGGGTGGTACATTGACATTTTCAATCATTCAAAGAGGAACTCGGAAATCACCATTTCATTGCTGAAATGCCTATAAACATAAATATTTTACAATTTTGTGTACATTGATTTTTTTTTTTTTATCATCATACAGCAAGAGAGACAGAGACACAGAGAGAATAATTAGTAATTAGTATGATTGAGTTTCTATGTCTTGAAACAAAGCAAGTATGTTTGATCTTCTAACAATTGAGGGCTTGCCACTTCGACCATCTGATCAAGAATATAAAAGCTGTTTCAGCCCTACATCTAAAGAAACAAAAACTCACGAGATGAAGCCAGAAGTACATTTAGAGTAATTGCATTGACATTACCTCAAACCCCGTCTTTTGATAAAGTTCTTGTGCAGGTAAGTTGCTTCTATGCACATGCACATATACTTGTTCCACGCCTGCTGCAGAAAGAACAGATCAGAAGAGAAAAAATTTCCTATTTCAATCATGTGTTCCATATCAGAGTTTTTACGTCTCTTAGGGTGTCAATGAAAGATGTATGTCTCGACTTTCGTATTACCATCAGATTTGGCTGATTCAATGGCAAAATGCAACATAATGCTTGCAATACCCTGGCGACGTGATGATTTGGCCACGCATAAGTTTGCAATATAACCATATCTATTTGGGTCTGTTTTGTTGATGCTGCAGAAGAGAGGAGTTTTCACCCTTTCCTGTGAAAGCAATTAAATCCATTGCAAGTTTGTCCAAAGGATTGGATTAGACAGAGTTAACACAAGGATTGAAGCTGCTAATTTAAACAAAACATAATTCTACCCCAGGAAAAGTCTCTCCATGCAACAAGTACCGGAAGCTCAAATCAAGGGTTCCAACAACACTTTTCAGTACAGTGCGTTTTACATTCCTCACTTCCTTTTTAACCTGAAGAATTTGATAGCAGAACACTGTATGAGGAGCTTAATCTAATCACACAAGTAATGATTCAATCATCTTTTTTCCCATCATAATAAAGTGAGACTTTTTGTATCAACCAGTTCAACTCACCCTAACCGGTGGCATTCAACCAATATACAAACTAAATCAAACCAAAGGGTATGATCTTAGCGGATTGGTTTCATACCGTGACAATGCACGCGCATTTCTGCCCATTTTGCCCTCTGCATCGCCTTTTTATGGCATTAAACTCCTATACAACAAAAAAAGTACCCTTTAAAGAACTTCAAGCATAAAAGATATGTAATTGAAGTTATCAAACAATTTAAATAGTAAGGCGATATGTCCTACCTGCTCTGCAAATTTTCTCTTGAAGTTATCAACATATCTGTGTTAAGCAAGCATAGCTAGAATTAGTGGCTGGTCCCCAACTCTTCCTCTTTTTATGCATAGATGCAGTTAACCCATTAGAGGCTGAACTCATGCCAAATAGCCCACCATTGGCAGGGCATCGAAGAATGAAACTTAATACGCGATAGAGGATTGAAAAACCTGGTCTCTTCCTAATTGTTAACCCCTCTCAGCTACATTTTTCAGTTTCTCTAATGGTTGGTAAAGTCTGTTTCTGTATCATTTCAAGGACATAATGGGCCAGAGTAATATGTCCAAGATTTCCTAACGCCAGAATGAAACCATTCTCTTGGATGAAATGGTTCAGTTTTATTCATAGCAGCTCCCAACTTAATTACATACGATGATTATAGGCAGTACCTCCCCCCCGCCGTGACTTTCTGGCATTAAACTCCTATGCATGTATGTGCATATGAAAACTTTACCTTTCGTAAGTTTTATTTTCCCAGTGACTTTCTGCTCGTAGCCATGCTGCTGTCTACCACAGAATAAAAAAACATACAAAAAAAAACACATTATTTATTCACACAAAATTTAATATACAAGTTTTAGGGGGAAAAAAAGGACAAACACGCCTCATTAATTTTTGTGGTTTAAGGTTTTTATTTTCGTTTCTGTTTTAATCTTATAATTGCAAGGTGATGATAAGTCACGTACCCAATACTCTTCATCGAGCACGGCCTCGCGAGCCACGAACTGTCCGAACTGAAGCCGTTTCTCTTGATCTAGTTCCTGATCCGACGGCTGCAGCCGGTCGAATCGGAGATCGGACGGCGTTGACGACTCGAATTGAGTAGACGATGGATTCGGAAGCTGCACAGAGAGTTCTTCCTTCTTCCTTGTATAAGAAGGCTTGGAATCCATTGCCCTGTGAATAACATAGAAAAAACCCCAGAGCTTAAGCTTATAGGCTTATAGCTATACATACAGATATACATATAAACATCCGGTGATCAGAGGAGCAGAAACGATTGGGGTCTGGAATTAGAGAAAGAAATGACTCTCAGAAATTGAGAGAAAGAAACAAAGAAATGTATGAAACTCACATCGTCCAAGAGGCCTTGATTGTTTGGGATTTTTGATGATTTCTAAATCCAGCGTTAGGAAATGTCAAGAATTCAGGTCTGTGAATGGGAATCGTCGACATCGCAGCACTGAAACGAAACGAGAACGATTTCCCTTTTACATTGATTTGGGCGATAAGAGTAAAGAGAGATAAGAGGGAAAGGGGAACTATTTCCAAAGCTAATATATGGACTTTCCAAACTGTTTCAGACAAAATTAGAAATACATGTTTGACCCTGAAAACAGTTGGACAACCTGTTCATTTCTGTTTATCTCTTTCTTTTTTTTCAGATATCATCATCTTGATATTTTTAGCTTTATTTTATAATAATTAACTTTTTTTATTTTTACAATTTCTCTTAACTCATATTCTAATAATATTTTATTTAATTTTTAATTTTAATTTCAACTCATCTGTAAAAATAAATAAAATATTAATCTTAATATTAGTATATCTTACAACGTTAAGAGATTGATATAAAGAATAATATTAGATACAGTCTTAGAGCATTCTTATTGACTTAGCCAAATTTATCTTTAAAATTTAGTCAATATCACACTTTTTTATATTTACCTATTTCATTTAAATTCAACCCCCACATTAAATTATCCATTCACTCTCTATATAATAATAAATTATTATTAATTTAATAATTTTTTTATTTAATTTATTTTTATCACATTTTGTATCTCTACCAATTAAATGTTAATAATAATTATATTCTAATTAAATTAATATTAAAAAAATCAAATTTTCAAAAATCAATTAATGTTAATAATAAAAATATTTGATTAAACTCATTTAAAATTCTATCTTTATTAATTACAAATCAAATAGTATTTTTGTTTGGAGTGAGAAAGTAATATTTTAATATTTGCTTAAAGTGATAAATTAGTATTTTAATATTTAGTGAATCAATTGTGGTTTTTCATCTTTGACCAATCACTGTAGTAAAAGTCTAAATTATTTTAAATTTACCCAATTCAATGTGGAATTTTTTTGATATCAATTATATAAATTTTAGCCAACTTCTTCATTTAGCCAAACCAATAAAGATGCTCTTAAAGTATTTAAATCTGGTATAATTTCATATTAATTTTAAGTATTTTATAACATGGATAATGTTAAGCATAAAACATGGATAAATTTAGATTTTCCTCCAATTAGAATAATATTAAAATGGCCTCAAAGTCAAAGATGTGAGTAGGCGATGGAATAGATAGAGATTGAAGGTGGGCCAAAAAATGCAAAGATGATGAATGGTTGAATCTGTAAAATCAATACTTGTTTTAAAAATTTAAGTTTATAAAAGGTGGTAGATTTTATCATATATTTTATATTTTAATACTTCTCTCATGTGGAGATCAGATTTTTTTTCAATGAATGAGTCTAACGTGTAAAATATTTAATTAAATAAGATAAAGTATAGAGTCAGAATTTAAACTCAAAATCTCTATTCTGATATTATGTAAAATTATCAATTCTCTTAAAAGCTTAAATTCATATAAAGAAGTAGATTTTACCATATATTTTATATCTTAACAGCATACAGTTGTCGTTTGAGTTTTGGGGCAGTTTTGGAAACAGCAACTACCGGCACATGAGTACCATAAATGGTGTTTTGTCTTTGTATTCGCATGTTAAGGTTTGTGTGTGGGAGAGTGAAGGTGGTTTTGAAGGCAACGATGACTACACAAATTTGGGGGCGCAAACTCCATACAGTTTGGTGGAACAAAACCAGTTGCGTCATGTTTTGGATTTCGTAGTCAGGCAAAACATGTGGATCCTTAGAAGCCACGTCCCCCCTTCCTCAAACCTTACATTAGACATTGACATTGAGTATTTGGCAATATGCTATATTTCAATTCTTTTATCAATCATTTAAGAGTGCTACGTAATCAAATATTATTGGGATGATAATATTTAAAACGAAGAATGTTATTATTCTTACATATTTACAATTGTCCTTGTGATAGTGCTCGTTTGGATGATACGATGAAATCATCTCAATATCTAAATATTATTAAAATATAAATATTTTTTAATTTTAAATATTCAACTTTTTTAAATTTCAAAATAAAAATTATATAAAAAATTATATTCAACCAATATTTTAATCTTATAATATTTTATTCAACTTTTTTTTTTCTCATTTCCCAAAATCCTATAAAATGTTTTAACTCAAATAATTTTACTATTTACAAATCATTTCACTAATATTCAAAGGTTTTTCATCTCATATTGTGACACCCCTAGATCCCGCTTGGAACTTGATAGAAACTGAATAGTCGGAACATGTAACACGAGGTCATATACCCCTCATTTATGATAGTTAACATGCAATGCACTTACCACATTTCTAACAATATGTAATAATTCCACAGAATACTTCAAATCTAATAAAAGTTTGAGCAATTTCAATATGGTATTGTAACAGCTAGCTCTTCAATAAAGTTTTTTTTTTTTTTTTTAGGAACCGGTGTCCTACTAAACTTGACTTAAAAAATTTTTTTTTACTAACGAAGCGACTAATACGAAAGATTCTATAAATAAATAAATTCAATTTTTATTAAGTACTTAAAATCTAAAAGAGAGTCTGCGGAAGCACTTATTTAAAATCAATAAAGTCTCATTTGCTTATCAAACTAAATTATTAAACTAAAATCATAAAACTAATCATAGCATAATCTGTCTAGGTTTCTGTCTCGCCTCCTGGATCAAGTCCTGTCCTGCAGTTCTATCCTCATAAAGATCATCACCTGGGGTGGTTATAAACATAAAAATATGCAAAAATAAATCGAATACTCAATAAGCAACACGCCAGACAGGAAACAAAATAAACATAAGATTTTCTTGAAAAATATGCATACTCATAAATACATATGTAAATAGCATGAATATGAAGTTATCTTTTACTTATCATAGGCCAGTACTCATTATTAACCCCTGTGAGTTAGGGTTAGCGAATCTAAATAGATTCTGATTGCGCCCATAGCCGTAGGTTGTGGAATCCATACATAAAGATCGAAGACACACTATGTGCACTACCAGCATGTACAACCTTTCAATGCAACATGTCCATAAATATGGTACCGTCTTCATATCATAACATAGGCCAATACATGTCTTATCATTCATACTTCATCATAATTATACGTGCATACTTGTCATATCAAAGATTTCAAGTGAAATCGCACTCTTTCATAAAATTCCGTGATATATGTTTTCCTCAAATAAAAGCATGATTTTTTATAAATATTTTAATGCATCAAGTTTTACATAAAATCATGCATGACTTTTTATAAATTATTTTTATACATAACTCTCACATAAAATTATGACTTTTCATAAATTTTTTGATGCATAACTCTTTTCATAAAATCATAAATTTTCATAAATAATTTAATTTATAATTCTTCACATAAAATTATGGTTTTTTAAAATTTTATCATGACTTGGATACGTAAAAAAGGGGCTTCCAATAGAGGGCATACATGCATAATATTTTTATAAAAAACATGATGTTGTTTACCCTACATACGTGTAAGAGTATGATCATGTTACTTATATTGTAGTGTTAATCTACTATTTCTGGAACGCAGTTGATTACCTATAAACATGTGAGTAATTTTCGTAAATTCATAATTAATCACGTACTTCGTTATTAAAACCTGAAAGAAATCTAGAACTCTTGGATCCTAAAATTTTGTCACTACTTAAATACTTTAATGTTTATAAAATTCCTCCAAAAATCTTACACGATTAAATCCTAAAATCCCATTATTCCATATAATGATATTATAATTCTATCTATGCAAGCACGTGTTGGCCCCAACATATACACACATTAAATCTGTAATATCGACGTTAAACTGTATTATGATATTCCTATATCTGTTAACTACTCTAAAAATATTCCAACTTTTCATAGGTCTAAGTGCCCTTAAATTTATATAGCATCCCCCATATTCAGTCCCATGAAGCCCTATGTATCTGTTCAACCTAGCATATACTAACTGGCTTGTGCGAGAATGAGAGAATAACATGAGAGGAAGAGAAATATTACCGAGAGAATGAAGAGGGAAAAGAGAGGGGAAAATGGGTGGTTCGTTGTGGTGCTTTGGCTGAAGGAGGAGACGTGGAGGAGCTTCTTGTGGCATGGGGTGGCTGGAGGTAAAAGAGCATGCATAGGCTATTTTTCTTTCTGTGGCGGTCCATGACTATTGCAGTGTGGATGAGAGAGTTTTAACATGAAGGCTTAAGGGTGGTGCATTGGTCGTGCATGGAGGCTGTTTTCCATGAGAAGGGACTAAGCTACGGTGTTGCGGTGGAGGAAGAGGCTCATAGTGGAGGGCTTGGGGGTTGGGCATGCATTGGTTTGAAGGGATGTGGTGTGGAGAGGAATTGATGTTTTGAATGTGGAGGATGTGACGTGATAGTCTAGGAATGTGAGAGGCTTGCTGTAGCAACCAATCATTGGGCAGGTGTCTTTTGTGCGTAATGAGCCTTTATATATAAACCAACGAAAAACTCTAGTGATGAAGAAAGAGAGACGTATGTGCATGGGAGTGAAACTAGATTCGTGCGTAATTGAAATTTATAGAAGGAAATCCGGTAGCTATGAGTTTTATTATGAAAGGGAAAGCAGAATAGTAATAGTGTTTGGACTCTAACACTCACGAGCTTGGAGTTTAAAAAAATAATGGAGCCTTAATTCTAGGTTTAAATAAATATAGCTTATCCGATAAACTCTTTCATAGGCTTTAACTCATTTATTAAGTTTAATAAAATTATCCATAATTTATTCCTAATAATATAGGATCGGGTCGTTACAAACTACCCTCCTTATAAAAATTCTGCGTTCGGAATTTATTAGACCTCAACAACCAACGTACTTATTCCCCACATTCTTTCATTGTCTTTATTCTAAATCATTGATCAATTGGTCGAACCTATTTTTCTCAGGCTTTTAGTCCTTCGAGATTCTCAATACAAAAGATATTTAAAAAAATAAAGTATACAAAGTTTCCTATCTGCTTTCACAAAACCTAATAAATAATACATCTCAATAATTAAGAAAAATCAAACATGTTTAAAAATTCTTTTAACCAAACATACTTTTCAAAAGGTGTTTGGATTGAAGTTCGGATTATTTCAAGAAAAGTGAGATTTTTTTGAGAAACTTTTTTTTTACCAAAGATAAGCCATGAGCTAATAGTTTCAAAGTGTATCTTAGTATCACTCCTTGGTCACTTTAATTAAAACTGGATTTCAATGTGGTCTCTATGTCATATATAACTATTTGATGGAAAATTCTAATAGGAAGCTGCCTTCCCACTTAACACACCCCGCATGCACATCCTTCAAATCGCCCCGACGTTGTTAATTGTCAATTTTATCATTATTTAAAATACAACCTTTCTTTCTCCAGACGCTCATGACCCATGAGAGCAAAGAAAGACTTCTTCTAAGAAATGAAGCTGTTAATTTTATTATTACTATCATTATTCTTATGATCAGTGATATCCCTTTTTAAGATTTTCGCCTATCCCATTATGGAAGATCTTCTTTGTTAATCCGATCACTTCCTTATGCGTAACCGACACATTTTAGCATCCGTAAATCCTCCCTAAAACTATCCACTTTCATCCCAAAATCTCAACAGTTCTCTCTCAGTATTCTCCACAATATTCATCCTCAGTCATCGGGGCATACATCAAGCAACGTCCCCTACATTGAAAACGTCTTCCACCGTAACCCATTTGCCTCTCACTGGAGCACACCTCCCAACCAACTCATCTCGTCGGAAACTACTGCCATAAGATGCCAACGGTAAGCTTCTCTTCCTCCACGGCGGGCGTCGCCCCCATTTTGTTCATGTTGCTCTCTCTCTCTCTCTCTCTCTCTCTCTCTATTACATCTAATCTAGTGTTTTATGTGTACCTTGCCTCTGTCCATAGCCGACCACCACAGGGATAGTCAGAACGCCACTCGAGCAACCCAGAAACTTTCGGCTGGTTTACTCCCATCAGCCTTGCCCCGCCCCAATAACCACATGATCGTCCCTCACTCTCCCACTACATCACAATCCACATTTTGTGTCAGATAAAAGTGCCGCAATAGCTCTTATCTAGGTCGCAAACTCTTTTTCTTGTCTAAGAAATTTCGCAGGTACATGGTAGATAAAAATCCGTCTCAAAAAGTCTGTAACGGCGCACCAAGAGAGCTACGCGAATGAAGTAGTTTTTCCGGCGAAATAGGGCATTGCAAAATACTATTTTCCCCGACGCAATAAAATTTTATTGGCTGGAGAATGCATTGTTAGCGGCCATAGTAACGCCGCATGTAATGTTTTGCAATGCTACAACTAGAGTAGCAAATACATATAATTTCGCGCTGCAAATTGAACTATGCAAAGGTGTGACGAAAATTTTTTGACGCAAATATATATCTCTTGCAGCAAATAATTGCAGCGAGAACATCGTAGGAATAGAGATGAATATTTGTGTCCATTATTGGTGTCGTAAATGGCTAGGCATCGCTGCCATACCTACACTGTTAATAGACAATATCAATCACCGCAAAAAGTATTATTTGGAGACACAAATGTAAAGTACTGGCGCTCTTTTGTTTTTCACAGGAATAGATATATATTAGTATTTGCGGCGTGGATATATAGATGCAAACAGATCAATTTGGAATATTAGCGGCGAGATAATTTCATCTCTACAAACCGACTACCTTCGAAACAAATTGTCTTTTTAATGGCCTTCTTGCTTGTGGCAATATATAGAAATATTTTCTATGCAAAAAGTCCTAATTAATATTTTCTATGCATGCCTCTCAAATAATCTAGAATATTCATGCTTTAAATTTGCCAACATCACAGATTAATTTGTCTAATTAAGTACGTAGCAGCAGATCTTAATAAATATTGTATGATCTAATCATGATCATTCATTTTCCCTTCACTATATATATAACTTGTAAATATTATTATAAAGACCTCAATAATAAGCAAATTAATAATGTTGCATAAATTATTAACTGTTCATTTCATCATGACCATAACCCATCTATATATAAACCCAACCCGCATTCTTTGAGTAATTAAAACCTGAGTAGTAGCAGAAGAATGCAGCAGTGGATACATGATGATATAGCTTGGTCGCAAACTTACAATTGTGAAATTGAAACAAATTCAATTTCAACTAAAAATATACATCAATATTTCATTTGGAGGCCAACCATCTATACATGCACAAAAATTAGTTACCTCCCTTTTTGAGAAGTTAATTTCATCATCCAAGTCATGAGTGATGTACCGATCACTCTATACATCTACCAAATAGTACATGAAGTCCACCAGGTACTGTTAAATAAGTTCAAACTAGTTCTGAAACTCAATGAAACTAGTTTGCACATTTAATACAAGGCAACATTAATATGTGCTATACACGTACGTACACTATATATATGTCATGTGTCAGTAACAATATTTGAGTCCTTTCTATCTTGGAAGCATGGGATGAAATTGAACCAAAACCTCTAGATCCCATGATCTCTTTAGCAATGACCATCAGTTGGCAGTAACCACATGATCCCTTTGTTCTGTCTTTCTCGGTTTAATAGCGCCCAGTAGTTTCTCTCTCTCTCTCTCTCTCTCTCTCTCAATGCTCTTCCGTCGCAGTCACCACCTTAGATCTTAGTCCAGTTGTAGTTCCGTCATCCTCTGCCCCTCCCTTAGCAAAGACCCATCACACAGCTTCTCTCCAAGTGAACGTAATCTTTCACCCGATTGTCCATGGTTGCCTTTTTATCTTTGGCCTTTCTGTTACTGTCCTTATAGGATTAATGTTATTACCAAAATGACCCTAACCCTTTTGAGATGGGCTAAACTTGCGTGGGCTTTTGTTTTAGTTGGGCTTATTCCAATTTCAGCTTGAGCTTCAATGGGTTTAAATTAATTATCACACAAGCTATTTTAAGTAGGCAGTGGTTTGGATTCAGAGATGAGTTGAAATGAGTTGAGATAGTTTGTGAATAGTAGAATAAAAGTTGAATTATTTATTATATTTTGGGTGAAAATTTGAGAAAGTTGTTTTGGGATTTGAAAAAGTTAAATTATTCATTATATTTTATATGAGAATTTGAAAAAGTTGTAATGATGGGATGAAATGAGTTGAGGTGGGCTTTGAATGCAAATGAGGCAGTCTATAGCCCAAAAATTTCATTTTTACAGAAACTAATTTACTCAGAAAATACCTAGAAATTTAAATGAGATTAGTAAGTATTTTACAACTAATTTCATTAGTAAATAATAAAAGGCTGAAATTTATTGTGAACACTTTTAAATTGTTAATTTTATGATTTTCTGCTAATTGCTTTGATATATTTTAATATGATTTTCCACTAAATTATGATTTGAAAGTGCATATGTGTTATTTGAATTTAAATAATATTAGTATTTAATTTATTATGTAACAGAATAATTAAATTTATTCTCCATAGTATCATTTAATTATCAAAAAGAATGTCATGGCACGATTTCTTAGAAATTTTAGTGGCATATAGTATTTCTTTTGGGTGACGAGTCACAAAGTGAAATTTCGGAAGCAACGCCAAAGGTAAATAACTTGGTTAGAAATTAGTATTAGTACATGTTCATTAGTTTAGATATATTATCATTATAGCCAGAAAATTGTTTGCCAATTTATGTACCATGCATGTCCTGATTTATGCAAGCATGTCATACATCATAGTACATGATCATATTAATTCTGCAAAATATTTAATTCAACATTTTATAATCATGTATGTATCATGTACGTCATGCATATCATGTCGTATAAGACACGTAAGCTTTCTTATGCTCAAGTGCAAGATAAGATCAAATCAGTTTAATAATATGGTCATTTAGATATGTGGTACCAATGCAGATTCATGAGTGGATGTGCAAGCCACAGACTCAAGCGTGGTCCACTATAGTATGCCAGAATACTACTCAACGGTTCCCCTTGTGTCTACAAGATGTGGGATAGGCGAACAACCTTGCACACAGGGTTAAGTGTGTTAGCCAGTAAGATAATTACGATAAATCAAGACAAGTTATGTATAACATAAGCATTAGTATGAACAATCATGATTCTTAATTCTCTCACACATGAAAACTTATATAAAAACCCTTATGTTTATTTTGTTTACGTTGTGATGAGTTGTTAACTAAGTTTTTGACTCATTTTAGTTATATTTCATGTTTTTAATCACCCATGTGAGGATGATGATAAGTGAGCAAAGGGGTAGGCTAAGGAGGAGCAGGCTAATGAACTTTAGTGAATTATATTTTATGACTGTCTTTTCCATTTTAGTTGGTTTAGAAACTATGATTATGTTTTTGTTTTATTATGCAAGTCTCTTGCCTGACTTTTTTTACGTAAGTATGGGATATGCCCTAACTCTAGGGAATGGGTGTTACAGTTTGGTATCAGAGCCCAAGTCGAGAGATTCCACAAAATTTTGAAAAGAAAAAAAATATTTTATTAGTTCTATTATAAGATCGCCTAGGATGCTCCTAGCCCTCTTGAGAGTTATTATGATATTTTAGATTAGGATGAGATGCTTTATTGCTCTTAGTAGATAGCACTATGATTTGATTGTTGTTATTCTCATAATTGTTATTATTATTATTATTATTATTATTGTTTAACGAAATATTAGTTAATGTTTATTGTAATATTTTACCTCAGAATATGGCCCCTGGCACTAGGAACGATTGTAACTAGGAGGGATCTTCTGGGTCTAACCAGAATGATAACCCAAATGCTCTTGTTGCAGTTGCAACCCAAATTTTCCAATCGATGGCTAGCGCTTAGTTTGTTCTAACTAGAGCCCCGTAAGTCATATGTATGTTGGAACAATTCTCTCGCTAGCACCCCCATACCTTCAAAGGAAGATCAAATACTATAGACACAAAGAGCTGGATTGAAAGTTTAGAGCAAATCTTTGAGTCGCTTTACTGCACAAATGATCATAAGGTGATATATGCCACTTACAACTTGACAGACATAGCAAACAAATGGTGGAAGTTAACACGTGCACTCATGTAGATGGAGTTAAGGGAAGGAGTCTCCATCACTTGGGATCCCTTTAAGGAAACCTTTATGGATCGTTTCTTTCCATAGACTCTTCGGGAATTTAGAGCTTGTCAGTTTTCGAACCTTACTTAGGGGACGATGATAGTAGATGAATATACCACCAAATTTATGGAGCTTTCTCGTTCTGCTAGTTACATAATTCCAGACGACAAAAAGAAAGCCAAAAATCTTGAGTGCGGTTTAGATCACAAGATTAAAGAGCATGTGTGTGCCTTCAGAATTTGGAGTATCACGGAGTTGGTTACCCAAGCTACCATTGTTGAAGAAGACATTTAGTAGAGTAGCAAATATAACAATCGTAGGAAGCGCTAGCGGCAGTTGCAATAACCCCAACTTGCGCCAAATGGGATCAAGAGGCCTCACTGTGATAACAGTCTAGGGTAGGGGGACAAACTTACCATATATGTCAAACAAGTGGGAAAAGCCATTTGGGAAAATGATTGTACGATCAAAATTCATGCTTCAGGTGCAGGAAGCCAAATCATTTAGCTCACAACTGCCTTATAAAGAAACCCGAGATACCAAGAAGGAGTGGAGAACAAAAGATGGAGGCTATAGCTTGAGTATTTTGTTTTACCCTTGACGATGCTATGGCGTCGAATGATGTAGTCACAGATGCATTCATTTTCTTATGATTAGATATACACATAGCATGATTGCATTTTTAATATGATCTCTATAATTCTAAGTCGCTATGAGATTCATATAGGTACCTTGTTATTTTTGCGCCTTACCTCTATTCTTTTTTATTCCAATGCCACGCATTCCTTTATTTCCAATCACTATGCATCATTATCTGAAAAGATACTTGAGCCATTAGAACCTAGTATGCATGTTGGTATGCCCTCAGGAGAGCATATTATTTGTGATTCTACTCTAGTGGGTTGTCTAGTAGAAATTTAAGTAAGGATTCTTCTTGCAAACTTGATCATATTTATTATGTCCAAATTTGACAAAATTCTGGGAATGGATTGGTTATCCCATAATCGTGCATTAGTAGATTGTTTTAATAAGATGGAGGTTTTTAAATCCACGGATGGAGGTTTTTAAATCCAAGGATTATCTGGATCAATTTGTAGTAGTTTTTATTGATGAGATCCTTATTTACTCTTGGAGTAATAAAGAACACGAAGACCATTTGAGGATTGCTCTTACGACACTAAAAGAGAAGACGTTGTATGCGAAATTCAAGTGTGAATCTTGGTTACAAGAGATCACTTTCTTAGTACGCGTGGTGTCAGGAAAATGAATTTTAGTGCACCCGACAAAAATTGAAACAAAGGTGAAATGGGCCAAGCTGAGTAATGTGAATAAGGTAAGAAGTCTCTTAAGTCTTGCCCGTTATTACAAAAGGTTTGTAGAAAGGTTTTCAAGTATCAGAGCTCCAATGATGAGGTTGACAAGTAAGAATGATAAACTTTATGATGGATGAATGCGAGAGGAGCTTTTAGGAATATAAGAAAAGACTAGTGATTACACCAGTTCTTATAGTCCCCTCAGGAAATGGAGGACTTGTTATATATAGTGATGCTTCATTAAAGGTATTGGGTTGTGTCCTAATGCAAAATGAGAAAGTTATTGCTTATGCTTCTTGACAACTGAAACACTATGAACAGAATTATCTGACACACGACTTAGAGCTTCCAGCAGTTGTTTTTGCTTTGAAAATTTGGAGGCATTATCTTTATGGAGAGATGTGCGATATTTATATAGACTATAAGAGCCTGAAATACTTTTTTACACAAAAGGAATTGAATATAAGGCAGCATAAATGGTTAGAACTTCTGAAGGAAAATGATTGTAGTATTAATTACCAATCAGGCAAAACAAATGTCGTAGCAAATGCACTTAGTCGGAAATCGTCTTTTGGTACACTGGCCACGTTATGCACTCCCCTAAAGCACATGCTATTGGACATGGAGCACGCAAATATTGGGATAATCTAGGACACTCAAGCTAGACTAAATAGTTTTACCTTTGGTTCAAGGTTGATAGATCGAATTAAGGTTGCCTAGGCCAGTGATACATCATTGATAAGGCTAAAGGGAGAGATGTCAGAAGGCAAGAGATCCGACTACTCAGTATCATATGATGGCACCCTAAAGTTTAGAGGAAGATTATGTGTACCTAATAATAGAGAGATCGGCGATTTGATTTTGAGAGAAGCTCATTGTTCGTTTTACATAGTTTACCCAGGTAGTACCAAGATGTATTGGGATTGGAAATAACATTTTTGGTAGAATGGAATGAAGTGAGAGGTGGTGACTTATGTAGCACAGTATTTGACTTGTTAACAGGTAAAAGCAAAGCATGAGAGACCCTCAGGTACACTTTAGCCACTTCTTATACCAGTTTGGATTGAGATCAGAATGGATTTTGATCAATCCACTTCCTAAGGCACCAAAAGGTTAGGAGCGACAGAGGTGATTGTTGATCGACTATCAAAATCAGCCCACTCTTTTTTTCGATTTAGATTACATACTCCATGGATAGATTGGCAGAACTATATGTCAAAGAGATTGTCAGATTGCATAGGGTACCTTCTAGGATCGTCTCAGACAGAGATACCTGGTTCACTTCGGCTCTCTAAACGAATGTACATAAGAAGTTGGGAACTCAATTGACTTATAGTACAAATGGTCAATCAAAGAGGACAATTTAGATCATGGAGGATATGCTCATGGCATGTGTGATGTAGTTTAAGGGTAGCTGGATACAATATTTACCCCTTATTGAGTTTGCATATAACAACGTTACCAGAAGAGTATTCAGGCAGCACCATACGAGGTTCTCTACGGATGTAAGTGTAGGTTGTCCCTCTACTGGGATGAATTCAGAGAGTGCAAAATACTGGGGCAAGAAATTATTTAGGACATGTGCAAGAAAATCTCAATTATTAGGAAGAAGCTTGCAGTTGCATAAGAGAGACAAAAGAAATATGCTAATTGGCGGAGATGAGAACTAGAGTTTGTGGTAGAAGACAAAGTATTACTAAAAGTTGTCCTGATAAAATGGATAATGAGATTTGGAAGAAAATGAAAGTTGAGCCTGAGGTACATAGGCCCTTTCGAAATCTTGGAGAGAATAGGCCTGGAGCGTACAAATTGGCAGTTCCATCTCAACTATCAGTTATTCATGATATTTTACATGTCTCCATGCTTCGAAAGTATGCTACAGACCCCACTCACGTATTGGAGTATAAGCCCCTTTAGATTCGAGATGACCTCACCTATGAAG
The DNA here is from genome assembly GCF_004785595.1 of Juglans microcarpa x Juglans regia. Taxonomy (NCBI): domain Eukaryota; kingdom Viridiplantae; phylum Streptophyta; class Magnoliopsida; order Fagales; family Juglandaceae; genus Juglans; species Juglans microcarpa x Juglans regia. Next base: position 32,932,640 of record NC_054596.1, on the reverse strand, counting down.
AGGTCCCAATGAGATATTAGCGTAAAAGGCTCAAGTTCTACGCAACAAAACTATAAAAAATGGTCAAGGTACTCTGGAGTCACCTTACGGAGAGAGAAGCCACTTGGGAATGCGAGAATGATATGAAGCATAAATACCCTTACCTGTTTGATTAAGGTACATTTTGTCTCGAGGATGAGATTTCTTTAGATTTGTAACATAAGGGTTCATACATGGTTATTATTATTATTGTTGTTGTTGTTATTGTTATTTTTATTATTACTATCATTATTCTTATAAGTGAAATCCATTTTTAAGATTCTTAACTATTATTTGGCTGAGATTTTCACCCATTCCATTACGAAAGATCTTCCCTAATCTAATCACTTCCTTATGCATAACCGAAGGTGTTAGACACATTTTTGCATCCGTAAATCCTTCCTAAAACTTTCCTCTTTTGTCCCAAAATCTAAGTAGCTCTCTCTCAGTATTCTCCACAATATTTATTCTTAGTCATCAAAATACATCAATCAACTCTTACGTTGAAAACATCTTCCACCGTAACCTGTTTTCCTCTCACTGCAGCGCACCTCCCAATCAATTCATCTCGCCAGTGCTCAGAAGACGCCGGCGGTAAGCTTCTCTTCCTCCACGGTGGGTGTCACTCCCATTTTGCTCCTTCCATCGTTCTCTCTCTCTACTACATCTAATCTAGTGTTTTATGTGTAACTCTCCTCTGTCCACTGCCGACCACCATAGATATAGTCGAAATGCCACTCAAGCAACCCAGAAGCTACCGGCTGGTTTATTCTCATCAGCCTAGCCCACCACGGTAAGCACATGATCGTACCTCATTCTCTACCTTTGCTCTATCTTTTCTCAGTTTAACAATGCCCAATAGTCTCTCTCTCTCTCTCTCTCTCTCTCAGTGCTCTTCCGTCGCACTCGTCATCGTCGATTTCAATTCAGTCGTTGTTCTGTCGCCCTCTGCCCCTCCCTCTCCAAGTGAATGTAGTGTTTCACCCAATTGTTCATGGTTGTCTTTTTATTTTTGGCCTTTTCATTATTGCCCATACAGGATTGATGTTATTATCGAAATGACCCTAACCATTTTGACATGGGCTGAACTCGCATGGGCTTTATTTTTTGTTGGGCTTATTCCAATTCCAGCTTGAGTTTCAATGGGTTTGAATTAATTTTTACAGAAACTATTTTAAATGGGCTTAGTTTACAATCCAGAAACTTCATTTTTACAGAAACTGATCTACACAGAAAATACCTAGGAACTTAAATTATATTACTAAGTAGGAACTTAAATTATATTACTAAGTATTTTACAACTAATTCAGTAGTAAGATTGTCATTATAGCCAGTTCTTTGTTAGTCAATTCTTATGTACCACACATGTCATTCATCATAGTACATGATCATGTTAATTATGCATCATGTTTAAATGAAATTTTTTATTATTATGTATGTATTATATATGTCATGCATCTCGCGTTGTATAAGATGTGTAAGTTTTTTTATGTTCAAGTGCAATATAAGATCTGATCATTTTAATAAGATGGACATTCAGATGCATGGTATCAATGTAAATTCATAGGTGGATGTGCAAGTCAAGGACTCGAGCATGGTCTACCGTATTATGCTAGAATATTACTCAGTGGTTCCTCTTGTGGCCATAGGATGTGGGATTAGTGTACAACCTTGCAAGGTTAAGTGTGTTGGCCAATTAGACAAATCAGGTAATTCAGATAAATCAAGACAAATAATATATTGTATAAGCATTAGTATGAATAATCATGATTTTTAGTTCTCTCACACATAAACTTTTGTATGAAAAACCTTACGTTTATTATGATTACATTGTACTGGGCTTCTTACTAAGTTTTCAACTCATTTTAATTTTATTTCATATTTTTAATCACTCAGGTGAGGATGATGATGAGTATGAGTAGGTGGGCAGACTTATAAGCAGCAGACCAATGGACTTTAGTGAATTATATTTTATGACTGTCTTTTCCATTTTAGTTGGTTTGGAAACTATGATTATTTTTTTGTTTTATTATGCAAGTCTCTTATACCTAACTTTATTTACTAATTACATGACATCCCTAGTACTATGGAATGGTGGTGTTGCAGAGAAAGAGCATAAGAGAGCTTAGAGCACTGGCATTGGACTAGCAAATGCCAGTGCCTAGTCAACTTTTGGCTAAGTAGCTCAAAAGTGGTCTGCATTGGAGTACTCAAAACTCCAAGGTTCCACTTTTGAGCTACAGTAAATTAATCCATTTTTTCAAATTTGATCAGCCACTATTCATCTCTAAAATAATATTTTATTCTCAAAGTATTCCCAATGGCTACTATTGGATAATTAGGTTGAGAAAAAAATAGTTGAAAAATAATAATTTTAAGTAAAAGTTAAATTATTAATTAATATATTTAGTGTATTTGTAAAATATAAAAAATATTATTAAAATATCTAATATTATATTATTATTTTGACTTTTGAATGTATAGTCTAATGTTGATTAACCTCTCCAATGATTTTCGCTTTAGCTAAAACCTTAACTTTTAATCAAATTTTGGACTTGGCAACCATTGCCAATGCTCTTAGGATGAGAGAAGAAGATGTGATTGCATATTTGTTTCGAGATTTGCTAACGTAGGTCACCGACGCGAAGGAGTAATCCGGTTGCTTCGAGAGAATGTTGTGAATGCAATCGTTGCCTATCATGGCAATCCCCTTACCACACGCCGCTTTGGGCTCGCCCTTCTCCGTGTTTGGTGCTGCCTTTAATCTGCCTCCATTGCTAGCAAACCTCAAAAGTTGATTAGTCAAAATATAAAAACCAAAGTTTGAGAGAATTGGGAGGAGATGTCGTATGCACCTTGTAAAGATCGTTCATAAGTATTTTATTCCTTTTATGTTCCTAAGTTTCATCGATATTATCTACGATTGACTTTATGTAATCACCAGTTTCTTGCTCTAGCTAGATGTAGATGTTCAATTGAGACAAAAATAAACCCATTCTTGTTCCTGCTATGTCGGATTATTATTATGCAAATTCGAATATTGCGTAAAACCCATTTGGATGTAAGAATTTCTTGTCAATTGCATAAAACTATTTATGAATGGGGAAGTAGCTTTGATAGAGATTGTGCAAGAGAAATACTATTTGTGTGAAAGTCCACTCACATTCTTTAAAATAAAAGCTATGAAAAAAGCGAAGAAAGAAGAAGAAATGGAGCTGGTACCGACAAGAACAGTTTAAACCGGCTTTCTCTCTAAAAAGATGAGTGTTCTTCCTCTCTCAGTAGAATACCCTAACTTCTTATTCCTTCCCGAAACCTAATATCCAAAATAGTAATCAACCACCAATCAACCTTCCAAACCCCTCGTCAAACTACACCTTTAACCTAGCCATGAATCAAACCCCACCAGACATAGACCTCCTTATCTCGAAAACAAAAGCCCTTTCATGGGATGACATCCTTCTCGAACTCGCAACAGATGCAGCCACAATAATACCCAACCATGCACTTATTGGAAGGCTAATCTCATCAAAACCATTAAACAAGCATACATCCCATACCACCATCAAAGCAGATTGGAGCTTCATCACAAGACTCGCCATCGAAGACTTAGGTACGAATACCTTCCTATTCACATTTCCAACATTGCAAGAAAAAGAAAGAGTCTTCAACTAGAGACCATGGAACTTCAAAGGATTTCATATGATCCTTAAAAAATGGCAGCTAAGACTAAGTTTGAATGAAATCGACCTCAAACTCTCGGCGTTTTGGGTTCAAATACATGGGCTGCCATTAGAGATTATTACTCTGAAAAATGCAATCAAGATAGCAAAAGCAATGGGAAACCTCTTAAAAATTGACCAAACTATAACTTCAAACTTTTCCATCAGAAGATTTCTAAGAATCAGGGTTGAAGTGGACATCACCAGACCATTAATAGATGGTTTCTCTTTGCCATGCCATAAGAGGCCCCTGCAAAAATAACATTTGAGTACAAAAGACTTTTCGAATTCTGCTATATCTGTAGAAGTCTAGGCCATATCCTACAATCATGTCCTCTAAACCATGGTCAACCCAGTGAAACCACTTATGGGCAAGGGATGAGAGCAAAAGGACAAGAGCAAAGGACAAAGGTTCGAGCCTATGAATTCATGCAGGAGTCAATAATAACGGAACTACATTTCATCCAAAATCCTTCTTCTCTTCCTCCGTTTAGGATTAGGGAACCCAAAGAAGTGCAACTCTCTTCCAGGAACCCAAGTTAACAACAAGTAGGTATCAAAGGAAAAGATAAGCTGACCATCGAGTAACTCGAAACAAAAGAAAAACAACAATTCAAGCAGACAAATTTCACTAACTCCATGGGAAATAGCTATGCTGCAACTGCGTTCAACACTGTTCTTCAGTAACCTAGATCCCACCTTGCGAGACTACACAAGTCCCATGTAGATTAGATCTACCATGTGGTAGACATCCATCGCATCAGACAATGCATCCAAAAGAATTAATTGGCAGTTGCAACACTGAGGTAAACTTTCAATCCCAATCACCAACCAGTCATCGGCTCTCCTACCCGTCCAGTCAACTCAAGCAATAGTTCACAACCGGCAAATACCCCACCATCAAACACATAGACCCTTCAAAATCCCATCAAATTACCCTTTACATTGTTCCGTTGCAGCCAAAAGATCCAAATACAATTACATAGATAATCCCTTCATTCCTATGTAAACAATCAATGCATGATACATTTCCCCTTTTTAGCCCTGAACCATTTGTGTTTAAACAAATAATAGCCCAATTTCAAAACATCCAAGGCACAACAGAAGCCCAACCCATTAACCCAAAAATCTCCCTTTTGGTTAGCCCATCTGGAAAAGCTTGCATTTCAATTAACCCTTACCATCGAGACCAAAATGCCATCCATAATATAGAACAAGGCCCAACCAATACAAAGGACCCAGTGACCCACATCGAAACAATAGAAGGCCCATAGGAACCAACCCCAATGGCAGAACTGAAACCAAAAGCCAAAACCCTCAAGAGGAGGAATGAGAATTCATACGAAACCAGAGCTCAGTCAAACCCACCAAACAAATGTTTTCTCAATTCTATCATCTCAGTGGAAACTGACGAAGAAGAAGATACCACAAGCAACACCAGTCCAATTGAAACTAAGAATTGGGTCCAACAGTCCGAGACTCAAGTCGAGATGCCGATCGCACAACTAATTGCAGTCAAGAAGAAGGGATCAGCCAAAATCAAAGGAAGAGGACTCAGTTTTCACCCTATAAGCAGGAAAAAAGAAGCAGTCGGGTAAAAACTCTTAGACCCAGGTGATGAATTTATTCCCTTTAAATCCAATGATCGACATGGCAGGGTTTACTTTGCCACCGAAACATCTATGAAGCTCTTGTCATGGAATTGCTGGGGAATTGCCCATCCCGAGCAATCAGAAATCTTAAGGCAAACATTAGGATTCATAATCCTAATGCTATCTTTCTATCTAAAACTCTCTTGTCTAATGTTAAAACTGATCATGTTGTAAATAGTCTAGGTTTTTTCCATTTTGTTCATATTCCCCATCTAGGAAATGGGGAGGTCTTTTGTTTATAAGGCGCCCTGGGTTGGATGTGGAACTTGTTAATATTTCTAGTAATATAATTGCAATGTTAGTTTACTCGGATCCTCTCTACTGCCCTTGGTTACTGAATCTGATATACTGCCCTGCTTAAAACTTGAAAAAATCTCAATTCTGGGACCTGTTAAATTCAATCACAGAAGCCTATCCTGGACCAATGCTTGCTATAGGGGACTTTAGTTCAATTCTTAACCAATCAGAAAAAATTGGTGGCAAACCCTTTGCAAACTCATCCTCACCAAAAGGACTTCACCTTTACTTAGAAAGAAACAGTATGATTGATTTGAAATCCTCGGGCCCTAAACAACCTTGTCAAACAATAGGAATGGTCATCACAATATCAGAGAGAGGTTAGATAGAGGAGTGATCAATCTCTAATGGAATTCATTGTTTCCAGATGCCTTCATCAAAAGCCCCTCTAGAATGGCTTCTAATCACTCCCCAATAATCATGGAAACCTCAAATTTAAGTAACAACAAAAAATCATTTAAGTTTGAGGATTTTTGGACCAGGGATCCTTCAGTTTTGACATTGTTAAGAAGACTTGGAAGACTCATTTCACTAGGAACCCTGCTTTCATTCTAATCAAGAAATTAAATGCAACAAAGAAAGCTTTAAAACAATGGAACACCAATTGCTTTGGCTATATTCAGTCCACCATCAAATCTCTCAATAATTCTCTCAAGGATATTCAGTCCAATCTACCCTCCCCCACCTCAATCATATTGGAAGAAAATCTCAAGGAAAATCTCAAGGAGAATCTCAATGAACAACTCAGAAGGGAGGAATTCTTTTGGCATAAGAAGTCCAGAATAACAAGGCTTACCACCATTGACCTCTACCAAACTCTTTTACACCTCCACTTCCATCAGACGTAGAAGAAATAACATAGACAGTCTCAGAATCGAAAAAAGGCAATGGACTTCTGATCCATTTGTTGTCAAATCAAAATTTTAGGACCATTTCCAAAGCATTTTTAAGTCCTCTAAGCTTGAAATCCCTCAAGATTTAGAAAATATCTTACCCAACAAAATCTCAACCTTTGATAATGTTTTCCTTTGCAAAATTCCTACTGAATAGGAGATCACAAACACCACCAGTCAGATTCTATCCACAAAAGCCCCTGGTCCTGATGGTTTTATTGGGCTGTTCAACAAGTTCTACTAGGAGTTGATAAAAAAAGACCTCATAACAGCTGTCACAAACTTTTTTATTCATGGGAAACTACTCAAATAAATGAACCACACAAATATTGCTCTGGTTCCAAAAAATGACTCCCTAATACAATCCACCATTTTAGACTTATCAGCCTCTCAAATGTTTGTTATAAGATTATTGCCAAAAATCTTAGCAAACGGACTCAAAACCATCATTCCAAGCATTATTTCCCCTCACCAAAATGCTTTTGTGCCTGGCAGACTTATGCCTCGTTTGTTTTCGCAGATAAGATGAAATAAATTGAGATGAAAGTTAAAAATTAAATAAAATATTGTTAGAATATATTTTTCTAACATTATTTTTTGTTTTGAGATTTTAAAATGTTGAATTGTTTATTTTATTTTGTGTGAGAATTTGAGAAAGTTATAATAATTAAATGAAATAAAATGAGATGAATTAAGGAGTTTTGTGAAAACAAACGAGACCTAATTCAAGAAAACACAATTCTAGCCCAAGAAGTTTTTCATCACCTGAGGGGGGGGGGGGGGTTTAATGGCCATCAAGGTTGACATGGAAAAAGCCTTTGACTTTATGAAATGACCATTCATCCTTAAAATTTTGCAATGCTTAGGCTTCAATCAAACTTGGATGAGTTGGATTGGGGAATGCATAACAACTGTGTCTTATTCCCTTTTAATTAATGGTTCTCCCCATGGTTTCATCCATCCATCTAGGGGAATAAGACAAGGTGATCCTTTGTTCCCTTTCATTTTTTATCCTATGTAGTGAGGTTTTCTCAAGACTCATCATAAGAGAATAAATGCTCCAAAACATTGAAGGTATCTCTATCTCAAGAAGGGGGCCTTCAATCTCTCATCTCCTCTTTGCTGATGATCTAACCCTATTTGGGAAATCATCAATCCAAACAACAAAATCCTTTGCCAATTGCATTGATGCTTATACTTCTTGGTCTGGTCAACGTATTAATCATGGTAAATCCTTACTCCATTTCAGTGATAATACCACTATGAGCATCAAAAGAGAGATAAAAGATATTTTGAATTATAAAACCTGTCATTCCAAGATTAGATACCCGGGCCTACCCGTTTTCATAGGAGCTTCAAAGAAAAACATTCTTAAAGATATCCTTGAGAAAATTCAGAATAAATTGCAGGGATGGAAATCAAAACTTCTCTCACAAGTTGGTAGGGCAACCCTTATCAAATCTGTAGCAAGCTCCATTCATTCCTACATCATGACCACGATGTGGATGCCAAAAACAATCACAAAACATATAGATAGCTCGTCTAGAAGATTCTGGTGGGGTTCTGATTCCCAAAGCTCTAAAAACTTTACCCCGAAATCTTGGCAGTCTATCTGCATTCCAAAATCTCTTGGGGGTCTTGGGCTAAAAAATACCTTCATTTTCAATAAGGCCCTCATTTCAAAATTTGCATGGTCCCTCATCAATGACTCAGAGAGCCTCTCTAGAAACACTTCATAACTAAGCAGTACGTGGGAAGCTCTTCCTTTCTAGAGACCAATGGTAGACCAATTGATTCCTGGTTCTAGAAATGTCTCTTAAAGCAGAGAGATTTCATTAAATCTAGCATTTACTTCTAGATTAATAATGGAATCTCTACAAGAGTTTGGATGGATCCTTGGGTTCCCACCCTTCACTCTCTTATACCTCAACCAAACCAGAACAACACACTGATTGAGACAGATGTGAAAGTGGCTGAGTTAACACTAGAAGAGCCAAGAAGATGGAACACTCTTCTTTTACAAGCACTCTTTACCCCTGAATCTGCCACTGAAATTTCAAAAATCCCACTATCGAACTACAATTTCACAAATGTTTAGGATAAGATTAAATGTATTCACCACTCCTCTGGAAACTTCTCAGTGAAGTTTGCTTATACAACTTTAATCAACACTGAGAATAACGACACTCTACAACTCACTGATGTCAATTGAAAAAAACTTTGGAAGTTAAAAATTCGAGGTAGACTCAAGCTCCTCGTATGGAAATTCATTCATAATATACTCCCCACTAGATCTCTTTTCAAAAGATGTCTAAATCTTAATGATGATCAAGTTTGCTGCCACCTCTGTCAAACTGAGGAAGAAACACTTCCCCCACCTTCTTTTTAATTGCCCCTTGTTCTAGGGTCCTTTGGCTACAATCAAAATGGCCCCTAAACACCTCTTAATTTGCAAATCAGCCCATCATAGACTGGATCAACATTCTTCTCTCTCCCTCCACTTCTTTGAATATACTAGAAGAAGAAACTCACTCATTTCAACTCTTTGCCTCTTTAGCTATTGACAACATCTGGTTTCTTAGAGCACTCTTAATGGATTAGCCAAAGCTAAAGAACATTTTTTATGAATGTAAGAGAAATTTGACTTTTGGCTACTTTATTTACATAAATCTCCATATTAGAATAACTATTTTTTTATTATATAACAATAAAATAATATAAAATAAATTTGATTTTAATTATTCACATCAAATGTTCATATTGGATTAATCCATTTATCATTATATAGTAATGAATAACTAATAATTTCAAAAATATTTAATTTTTTTAATTATTAATTTATTTTATTTTATCATATTTTACTATTCTACCTATTATATATTAACTAATAATCATATTCTTGTTAAATTAATATATCACTAACTCAAATTAATATACCAATTGTGATAAAATATGTGATAGAAAGACATGGAGAGAGAAATAATTAATAAAATATGTATTTGATGTATGTACAGTAACCTTCAAATTTGAAAAAAAAAATTGAAAGTCACTGTAGCTAAAGCTAATCCATTGTGAGCATATTTTGCTCTCTAATAGCTAAATGCTCAATGGATTTAGCATTTAGCTAATCCATTGAGGATGCTAAAGAAATCAGGTTATCCATAACTCCACAACACCTTCACTTATGTGGTTAGTGTCAAAAGTTTCGAATCTCTTCTCAAAATATAAAATAGCATGGGTTAAAAAAATCTCAGAGCAAGAGAGAAAAGATCATCCCACTCCAGAGGGATTCCACTCAATACAATTTGATGTACTAGTCAGGAAAAATGGAAGCACAACAACAACAATATGTTGATCTGAAAAGGGAACTCCAATATTTGTTAGTACAAGCCACATTAGCAGTACAAATCCTAATATTGGATAAGCAACAACAGCACTAATGGGAATCCAAGAGGCTTCAAATAGGAGGATGAAAAAGATTATTCTTGAAGGCGATTCATTCTAAACAGGTAGTGCAAGTAATTTTCAAAGCAAAAAGCGCAACAGACTAGGAAATGCAAAACATCACAAGAGATATATAGATCATATGTTATATTCATTTGAAAAATCAAAAGTGCAAAAAATTCATCGGTCTAAAAATCGATGCCCGCATAACATTGCCCAATGGGCAGTTTCCACTCAATTTTATGGAAGCATCTCCCTTATTAGTATTCCATCTTGCCTATTACAATTTTATAGTGGCAAAGACCCTCCTCCTATATATAAAGTTAATTAAGATACTTCTGTTGTTATGCTTATTTTTAATGAATGCAGCTTGTCTAGAGAGAGAGAGAGAGAGAAAGACGAGGACAGTTTTGTGCGAGAGAAGAAAGATGAGAGAAGAAGTTAAAAACTTAGAATGACTTTTAATCACTTTTAATAATGCTATGATTATTTAAAAGCTTACTATATATATTTTAATAGAAATGGCCTTCTCCTTTTGAGTTTTTGCCTTGGAGGAATTGAGCTTTCCGTACATCTCATGATATCCATTGGGAAAAGTTTTGTTTGTTTCGCAGGAGTGTCATAGAAAATAAAGTGGATATTTTTATCTACTAGAGGTATCAATGATTACTTTCTTCCAATAAAATTCATATTGCGATAACTTTTTCTTTTGCATAACAACAACATACAGCTACTTCTTTCAATATGAATTTAAAGATGATATTTTATCCTCTTTATTACCTAATAAAACAACTATTAATAGAAAATTATTGGCAAATAGACACAGTAGTAGTACACCACCATTGCTCCACAACCCAAAAGCTCTTCTTGCATTTTAAATGGATTTTCTTTCTATTTGATTTCAATCACTACTTTTTCCAAAAAAAAAAATCATCATTTGAGAACTTTTTCTTTTTCTTTAATAAACTGGAGCAGAAATCTATCTGATTAAATTGAGTTCAAATGTAGAGAAAAATAGATGCATCACTTGGACTCTACAACGTTTAATGTTACATGGTTAAGATTTTTGGATCGAATATTTAATGTGCATTGGACTATCTAATTTATATTCACTATTCTCTTCTGCCAATTGGTTAGAAATTCAAATGAAATAATAAAGAAAAGAAGATTTGGGGTTAGGAATAGAGTGCAGATTAACAGAGAAATGTTAAAACTACATGAGGCAATAGACACAATAGTACATAACTGCTACACAGCCCTCACATCCCAAAAGAACAGTCCCCTGTTCCATCCACACACTCAAATTGGCCACACCAATAGTGATCCCTGAAAAAGTAAAAAATGGACAGAAAACTCACATTTATACGATCTAGCTAGGACATGATTTTAGCCTTCAAAATCAGTCTTAACCCACTGCACATGATACTTGTTCTTCATTTTCTCATCCAACTCCTTTGCTCTAACCTCTGCAATTTTTGCTGAATTGGCCATGGATTCCTCCTGCACTTTCGCATTCCTCTTACTTCTCTTCCTTGCCGTTGCCTCTCTCTCTGCCTCCAGTCCCTCGTATTCTCTCAACCAACAGCTGTGTACTGCACAGCTCAACACGAAGACAACTAACTGCATCAAGAACATTCCCATCAAAACCCCACATTCGAGCCTCACCAAAAGCTTTGCCTCTCTGGGGTCCCTTGTCGACTTGAGCAAGGAAAGGCTGGATCTTTCTTTTGTAAATAAGGCCAAAATACTGAGTAATTGGCCGATAACTGAAGCCAGCAGAAGTGAGATGTGGGTTGTGAAGCAAAAGTGGGAGAGCTGAGAATAGAAGCCCGCAAAGGAGGATAGCATTGAGATGCAAGAGACCATGAGTAATGCCATTCCCATCGAAGTCGGAGGCATCCTGAGGAGTATTATGGGCGCAAGAGAGGCTGAGGAGAGGATGAACAGTGTGAAATTCAAGCAGGAAAGTAGAAGACTGGAGAAGGAACATGAGCTTCTGAGCTTAGAGTAAGCCATTTTTGTGACTGATTCTGTAAAGTCAGAATTGCTTGATCGGGGTTGTCCATGGAGATTTTGAATTTATAAAGCTGGTGGAATTGGGCCGTTGGAGGCTACAACGGCTAGGTGAGGGAGGACCCATGATTTTACCTTAAAAGATGTAATAAATTATTAAATTCCCTCCTCAGGGTTTCGAACAATATTATGAATTTGGAATTTGGATGATGTGGTCGATGTTTTAAATTTGAGAAATGATGTTTATAGTCTTAGAATATAAAAGTCTCGCGTATTTAAAAAAATAAAAAAATTAATAAATTTGGGATCCATAGAAAAAATTATTTTTTTAATAATGTATCTTATTTTTTTTAAAAGGAGTATGCAAGACATGTACATTTCAACACTGTATTTACCATTACGATTTAATTTTAAAATAATAATGTAAATAAGAAAGTGATCCCAGCCGTTTGATTTGATTGTAGAGAATTTCAAAAGGCAAAGAAAGTTAATTGTTACGAATACCCCAAAATCAGTGGGCTCATCATTAGGAGAGCATTAACTATGGATTGACTTACAATCTACCTTCACATTAATTTGCTTTTGGCGATATTTGAAAATTAAAGATTTTTCAAATTTATTTCAAAATTCTTTTCCCTTCAATTCTAAAACATTATCCAAAATAAATTTTTCATTTAAACATTTAACTCAATTTCCATAACAAAAAAAAAAAAAAAAAAAAAAAGCAAGATGACTTAACACTCACAAAAATCTTATTCCCAAACATAATTTTGGTGTATCCCACAACTTTCGAACTCCAATAAAAATATCTTTAAAAATTCTCCAAATTCAAATATATTTTTAATTGGTTTCGCCACTTAAACAAAAAAATTTCAAGAAAATTTCATATCCAAAATCTCATATCCTCCCCCAAGCAAAACGATGTAGCTTACTTGACATAAGAAGAACCATCAACTCATGCTAATTTCCAATATCGACAGATTCTCACTAGATAAAACTCCAATTTGACCTCTCAACGGCCCTCAAAAATTCCAACGGATGCAAGCAGATATTGTATACTTCTTGTGTATGTAAAAATATAAATAAAATAATAAAATCTGTCTCTTTTCATTAGTTAAGAATTTTGAAACAGGTGATAATTTCAGTGTACTGAGCATTTCATATCGATAAAATCATCTTACATATAAAAAAAAATATTTCATGTCATTGTAATCGAATAACTTCAACCAATATCATGCATGGCTTGCTTGCTTTTGTTCTATGCAAGTTATTATTAATGCTCTTCTGTGCCATTTACTCTTCATAGGTAGAGGGGCTGATGCAAAAACAGATTCAGTCTGCTGCAAAACATGGTTTTTTTTTTACCAGAAAAGATCCGCAGGCTCTCAATTTCGGGAAAGATACATGTCTGAAGATATGCCCTTCCAAAAGGTGATGGCATGATGTGTCTCATGACACCACATTCTGTTTTATCATTGAAGAACGAGTTACTCTGGCAAACATAGACGAACAGATTGAGCTTGTTGGAAAATTATACAATCGTACTTTGAAGAGTTCAGAGCTACGAGATGAACTTTTCATTCAGATTTCAAAACAAACAAGAAATAGCTCTGATAGATATGCCTCTCATGTGATACTTTATATTTTATAATCAGTATCGTTTGGGCCCGCCGTTATTAGCAATGTGACACGAGCAAAATGTCCACATTTCCACATTCATAACAGTATAGCATCGCCTCTGTTCCTGAAGTAAAGTCTCCAAGTTCATGACTAGCCTTTCATACGAGAACTGCTATGCTTCCTATTCTTAATACTGTCATCATTCCTGATCTCATTACTAAAGGCATTACTTGATAAAAAAAGCATGGGAGCTGATCATGTATTTGTGTGTTTCCTCTATGCCTCCTAGTAAATGTCCATAATGTAGCCCTTGTCATAAACTTATCTTGTTCGCTAGGAACATTTGACAAAAGACGATGCAAGACAACAGTTTCTGGGGATATAGAGATCACTTCCTTATGGGAATTTAGTTTCCTTTAGGTGCGGTTTGGATAATGAGTTGATATGAGATGAGTTGAAATGAAAGTTGAAAGTTGAATAAAATATTGTTAGAATATTATTTTTTAATATTATTATTATTTTGAAATTTGAGAAAGTTGAATTATTTATTATATTTTGTGTGAGAATTTATAAAATTGTAATGATGAGATGAAACACTTTTTGTACTCAAACGGGGCTGTGTTCACAAGATTGATGATCCTATTAAACTAGTGCTCTATAAGGAAAAACAAGTTTTTAAAAAAGCGTTATTTTTTATTTATAGAAACCAGAATCATTACAAACTATTTTTATCAAGCCATACGACTTGAGAGACAGTTACTAGAACTTCATCCCACCACATTTCAATACTTTCTACATTCCAAGCATAATGTACTAATCTATGAGCAGCCTCATTTCCTAATCTATTGACATGTTGAACTTTGCAATTTCTGAATAATTGCGTAAGTCTTTTTGTATCTTTTAATAAATTCCCTAGCATTGAGAAAGAGTCTTCTGCAACTTGTAGTTCTCTCAACATCAATAAGAATTCACTTTCAAGGATTATATCTAAGATGCCCATATTAACACATAAGTGCAGGTCGTTGTGCAAAACACTCCCACACAACAATGGCAAACAAATAAAAGTAAGCACGATCAAGCACACGACACATAATTTACATGGTTCGGCAAATTGTCTACGTCCACAGAGTTACAGAAATCTTATTAATTCAGAGGAGATTACAATCACTCAATCTCAACTCACACTTTCTAGGACTTTTTACTCTCTTACACAATATTAACTCATTTGACAATTGTTCACTCTCAAAATATGCTGAAAATCGTACACATTAAGTCAAATATTACATATTTATAGTAAACGGCGCTGGAAATCCTAATTGCCAAAAAATTAGGTCATTAGCTCAAGCGGCATGTTGAGTGCGTCTCAAGCGAATCAGACAATCAATATTGACTCGAGCAGTGTGTCGAGCGCAGATCGAGCGAATATTAGGGTATGTGTCTCGCTCGAGCTCACTGTCAAACGAGACTCGAGCAAACTTATGGGTTCCAGGGGTTTCCCACCCCAGACCGGACCAAACTGACCGAATTTTAAAAATATATATATTTTTATATATATTATTTATATAATAATTTTATAATTAGTTATGTAATTTTCATCTAACCTATCATCATTAAAGATATAAAATTTTAAATATGTTATTAACAAATTAATATTCTATCAATTAACTAATTATATAGTAATTATATAAGTTAAGAATGTACTTTTCATCTAATTTATTATAATTGACTATATAAAATATTTTTTATTGAGTTAGTTACATAATCCACATTAATAATTCACTTAATTTTAATTTAGTATTTTAAATAAATTTTTTTATTAATTTATTTAAAAAATAAAAAGAAGAAAACAAATAAAAAATAATTGGGCCAGACCGAAACGACCAACCTGACCGATAGCTACTGGTCCCTAGGGATGTTTGGTCCAGCCCGGTCCAAACACTCCCGAACCGGACCGAACCGATTTACACCCCTACTCTAAATAGTGCTAGCAGTTTAATAGATTCTAGATCAGCAACCTCTGTTTTCCCTTTGCTTGCCACCATCACTATTTCCCCTTTCTCATTTCTGAGAATGACCCGAACACCTGCTTTATGCTGATAAAAGAAAATTACTCCATCTACATTTAGCTTTAGAGATCCCTAAGGGGATGGTTTCCAGTAGCAAATGGTCTTTGACTGTGTGCTTGGAGTAGCTGTCACGTCCTTCTAAGTTCTTTGCATAAATAAAGCACATTCAATCACTTGTCTAGGATCAACACAAATTTTCTCATACACCATTCTATTCTTCTAAACCAAAACTCCCAAGCTATCAAGAAAAAACAAAAAAAAAGCTAGGTCTTCTATATTACCCTTCTCCTTGACAATCAGAGCTATATCCGTAAAATTCAAAAGATTGTCAATTCCTTTCACAAAAGGTAAATTTTGTCCCAATATTCTCGGATAGTGTGATAGTATAATAGTGCATGTGGAGTATCTTCCATTCTATCCTGACAAAAATAGCATTTGTCCCCAACTTCAACCTGGTTTCTCTTGAGATTGTACTGAGTAGGTAATCCCTCTCTACAACCTCTCCAAGCATACACCTTGACTTTAGTAGGAATTTTCAGTTTCCACAAAGCTTTCCAAAGAGTTTTTTGTCTGCTAGCATGTGAACTCTCTCCTGGGTTTTTCTTTAATTTGCCTCTGAAAAATCTGTATGCACTTTTCACACTAAATCTTCCACTTCTTTCTTGAGCCCATATTCACTTATCTTCTTATTCATTGAGGCATAAGATGATCTTCATAATATCTGCAGTAACATTTGGATTGAATAGAGCTCTAATCTTTACTGCATCCCACCTTTTAGTATTGTTGTTTATAATGCAATCGACAGTATCCTCACAAGCCTCGACCTCCACATTACTGTATTCCTGCCTTAAAGCTTGATGATCTAGAATCCAACAATCTTTCCAAATTTTCATAGATTTTTCATTACCTATTCTCCATCAACCTCCTTTAGCATATTCTTAGCTTCTCAAATTCCTCTCCATGCATATGAAGGATTATGGCCCAAAGTAGAGTGAAAAAAGCTTTATAGATTTTATGCAACATAGTACCTTCCTCTTGCAAAATTCTCCACCCCTGTTTTACCAAGATGGCAATATTAAAAATTCTCAAATTTTTAAATCCCAATCCCCCTCCAAATTTGGGTTCACGCATTTTATCCCAGTTGATCCAGTGTATCCTTCTCTCTTGCTTTTTTTGACCCACCAGAATCTTGTCATCATGCTTTCCAGTTTAGAACATAGGCTACCAGGTAATTCAAAGCAACTCATAGCATGTGTAGGGATGGACAAAGCCACTGCTTTTATAAGTACTTCTCTACCTCCTTGGGATAACAACTATTCCTTCCAATTCTGCAATTTCTGCCAGACCCTCTGCTTGATTTCTCTGAACGCTCGAGATTTGAACCTACCCACCACTGGTGGTAAGCCCAGATACTTCCCATATTGTTGTATACTGTTAACACCCCACACAAACATGATCTCATCTTGAACCCCAGCTGGCACATTCCTCTCTCTGTTTATTTTCCTGCCTTGATGCCATCTCATATTGATTTAACAGTAACTAGACTCTCCTATTTGTATTAGTATTAGCTTTGCAAAAAATGACACTATTATCTGCAAATAGCATATGATTAATACAAGGGGGCCCTCTACAGATCTTGACGCAAGCAACAAACTGATTATTATCAGCTCTTTTCTGAAGGTTTATAAGCCCCTCCGTGTGTAAAGGGAATAAGTAAGGGATAGGGAATCCCCCTACCTCAGTCCTCTACTAGGGGTTATAGGACTGTTCCTCATTAACCAAAATAGAAAAAGAAAATGTTCTCACATTGTATAACCAACTTGATCAGTTTGACTTCAAAACCCAATTTGTGCATTAGAATTTCTAAGAAATCTCACTCTACTCTATCATATGCTTTACTCATATCCAATTTTAGTTAAATATAACTTTTCTTCCCAACTATTTTTTGTCTCAAATAATGAATAATTCATAAGCAACAAGCACATTATCAGTAATAAGTCTCCCAGACACAAAATCACTCTGTGAGTTTTAGATAATACAAGGGAGCACTTGTTTCAGTCTATTGGCAATGACTTTAGATATGAGTTTATAAGTCACATTGTAAAGACTTATTGGTCGAAAGTCAGCTACTTTTCCAGTAGATTTCTTCTTTGGTATCAGAGATTGAGAGTGATATAAGTATCATTTGGAGGCCTTGGAAACTCACCAATATTCTAACTTTGGAGGACTGCTGCAGTGATTGATTTGCCAATGAGGTGCCAGTACCTTTGGAATAATATTGTGGCCATGCCATCAGGTCTAGAGGCTTTTGTAGGATGTAGAGCAATTTGCACCTCATCCTCAGTGTAAGCCTTTGTTAGGCTCTCATTCATGATGGTAGTAACTGTCTGATCAGAGGTTGTAAATAGAGATTAGAAGTAATCCAATACTAGTTCATCTTTATTCTCACCCTTTTGACATTCTCCACTATCATCTTGTAACTTCTGTATAGTATTATTTTTTCTCATGTGTGAGGCTTTTATGTGAAAAAAATTTGAATTATGTTCCCCTTCCTGCAACCATAGGGTCTTAGACCTTTGTCTCCACATTATTTCCTCTCGCTCTAACCATATTTGGACTTCCTTTCGTGTAGAGGCAATCCCAGATATCAATACAAGTTGGATCTTTTTCTTGCATATTTATAAGTCTCAGTTTTGCCTTTTGCAATTGGTTGTGAACATTTCCAAACTTGTTTCGATTCTAGCAATGTAGTTCTTGACTACATCCTGATATCAACTCCATCATTTCCTCCATATTACTTTTATAGGATCCATTTCTCCAAGCCTCTTCAATAACTTTTTCACTTCCGTTTTCTCCTACCCACATGGCTTCAAATCTAAATGGTTTCTTTCCTTTTCTTTGTGTAAAGCCTTCATCAGAGCCTGACCATAAAGGTAGATGGTCAGAGTATGCTACTACTCCATGTGTGACAGTTGCTCTTGAAAATTTATGGCACCAATGGAAATTTTCCAGAAACCTATCCAATCTCTCACTTATGCATGAATTTCCTTCTCTTCTATTGTGTCATGTATATTTAGGACTCCTAAAACCCAGATCCATTAATGCACAATCATTAAGCACTGTTCTAAACTCTTGCATCTGCTGTTCTGGTCTATCCCTTCCTCCCCACTTCTCATTTTGGTCTAAGACTTTGTTGAAGTCACCAAAAATCAACAAAGCCTTCTCTCCCATTCTAAATAAGGATCTTATTAAATTTCATGTCTCAATTCTATAGTTTGTGCTCGGGTGCCCATAAACCCCCATAAGATACCATTTTTCTATAGACTCCTCATCCTTAATAAGTGCATCAATATGGAATTTTGAGTAGCTAAGTACTGATAAATTAACTTCATTCTTCCATAACAATGCAATACTCCCACTTCTCCCATTACAATCTACTGCTAAAAAATTTATAAAACCCAAACGATACTTACAATTTTCCACAGCAACCTTCGATTTTGTTTCTTATAGGAACAAGATGTCGAGACTTTCCTTCTTGACAATGTCTCGAAGTGTTCGAATTCCCCTTGGGTTCCCAAGCCCATGACGGGGCTAGAAACCAGCCTCCACTGATATCTTGGTTTGTTTAACAATCTTCTTCTCATCTGCTGTCTCTTGTGTTAAACTACGTTTGGAGCTCTTCCCCTGTTCTTCAACCTCTAGAGTGGCTTTTTTCCTTCTAACCTTTGCTTCAAATACATGGACTTCTACATTTGGCTTGAATTCCCTCATGTTCTTGTTCAGTAAGAGATCATCTCTCATATAGTTTTTCCAAATCTTCATCCAACTTTTGCTTAACTCCGCTGTCGAGAATAAGAGAAATACTCTACTATCGAAACTTCCTAATGATAACTCTATACGAAGACAGGAAAAAACCTCTAAATAGGGGAGCCTTAAAAGAGGAAAAAATGCACTTACCTGACATAATTTGATTTAAAAAAAAATATTATTTTAATACCATTGAAGGTTGGCATTTTCTAAGACTTCAATGGGGTGCATTTTTTTTTTTACAGCTTTTGAATGTTGGCCTTTATTTATGTAATCTTGAAAATTGTTTATCATTGCCATATAAGCAAAATGAAAAATGTTGAATGCAACCAGTGTGTAATCGTCACATCATTTTAATGAAACGGTGTGTTTCATTTAAAGGAGAGATGAAAATTGAGAGACCAAATGGGGGAGGTGGGACTGAGTGAAACGGTG
This sequence comes from Juglans microcarpa x Juglans regia, assembly GCF_004785595.1. Taxonomy (NCBI): domain Eukaryota; kingdom Viridiplantae; phylum Streptophyta; class Magnoliopsida; order Fagales; family Juglandaceae; genus Juglans; species Juglans microcarpa x Juglans regia. Next base: position 32,912,673 of record NC_054596.1, on the reverse strand, counting down.
TGTTTCAATTAGTTTTTCAAAACACACGGTTTTGACTGAGTGAAATCAAGAGGCTTCTCCCTTCTCCCTGCTCTGTTCTCCGTGTGTCCCTTCTCCCTAACCTTAATACCATCGACGTCCCTCCTCCTTCTTGAAGTCAGCGACCTCTGTTCATTCACCATGCCCCAATCTTATTCTCACAGACCAAAATGAAACGGAAGGCAACTCACACACCAAAACGGAAGGCGATTTCGATTTCAAACGCGCAACAACATTCTTGTATAGCTTCTATTCCAACTTACTTCAATCTTCAACTACTTCCTTGACCTCCAATTTTTTTTTTCAAACCTCCATTAGCTTTGCTTTGTTTTATTCTTGTATTGTATTGAGATTTGCCCAGGATTAAAAAAAAATCGATGCTTAATCTCCACATATATGATTGTTCCTAATCCATTTTTTAAGTCTGTGTAGCAATATTTGATACCCCACCACCAGCATTCAACCTTCTTTCATCTTCCAACTTATTCAAATCCCTCTCTAGCCCATCACTACTTTTGATAAATGACACTCCATTTGCCATCATTTTGGGCAAGAGTGTTCCAACAATTAAAAAAATCCTCCTATAAAAATTAAAATGCTTTGCAGTTAGTTGGTACCTCGTGTTCTTCAGTTGAAATGCTCTTTAGTCGAGCACCGGTTTGGGTATTTCTCAATCACTTGAAATCCTCTGCAGAAATGGATTTGGGCATTTTTCAGCCACTCCAAATGCTTTGCAGAAATGGGTTAGTCCTTCCTTCTTTCTTTCACTCTAGGTTTCAGTTCAGTCCTTTCTTCTTTCTTCAGTCGCTCTTCTTCAGATGCTGGTTCTTCTTCAGTCGTTGGTTCAGATGATGAGATGTTGGTTCTTCTTCAGTCGAACATTTGTTTTCGTTTCATTTCACTTTTTTTTTAAATTACTGTTAGAAGCTGACGTGGCAACTCGGATACACAGCGCTTCCGCATGGCCGGTTATCTGTAGAAGAACTGAAGCAAAATATTATCTATTGGATACATTTCAGATATGAAAGGCAAGATCAGAGTTTCTTTGTCGATTCAGATCTCTTAATGAGAAAGAGATTGCTGAAAAAGAAAGAGATTTTACTTACAAGTTTAGATGAGTTTACAGTTGGCCATCCATGGAAAGATGATAAACCCAAACAGCATATGTATGATCTTGTGTTTGATTAATTTAAATATCTTATCAACTCATGGGATCCTATCTTTTCTCTATAGTTTGTGTTTGTGCATGTTATGTAATTTCAATTCATAATTGTATTTGCTTTTGTTTTTTTAGTGCAGTATCTGGTGCAGTCTGCTGTGGATGGTCAAACTGACTCTGGGATCGCAATCCTGGACTTCCCCAAGCTACTGCAGAATTATTTAAATTTATAAATTGAGATAACAAAAAGCTCTCATTTTCATTGAAGTAATTTAAATTGTCGTAACAAATTATTTAATTACTTTTCAGAAAATTTCATCAGTCTTATGGTCAGTACATCTAGGGCTGTGCAAATCACCCGTAAATTCGATGGGCCCACTTATAGTAACCCGACCCGACCCAACCCGCATTTTTTCAGGTTAGTATATGCTCGGGTCTCCAACACGACTAGTTAATGGGTTTGCATTTTTTTTTTCAACCCGTCCGCATTTTCTACATTTCTCAAATCTTTCTGTGCCTTTTCCATTATTTAACTTTGTGAGCAGCTTGTTTCACCGATTCCACCAAGAGAAGTAGAACATTGGTCTTTCAATTATATAGGCTAGGGAAGAAGCTTTTGGTTTCGATATGGGCTACGCTTGGCTGGTAGAGATTGTTAGGTTTTGATATCGTCTTTCTCGGCCTTCGCTCCAAGTCCCACTTCCTTTGGACAGCTCTGCTTGGTTTTGGAGCTCGCCACCTCTGGATCGCCTTCACGGCCTTCTCCTTCTTCTCTGTTTGCCGAACCATCTGGTCCAATTTCAGATGCAAAAGCAAGGGATTGGCGCCAAAATCGAAGCTATCAATCCCAAGATTTGTTGACGTTGTTGGGCTAGTATTGTTTAATAGAAAATCTAATATTTTTTGGCTTTTGTTTATCTTGACGGAGAGAGAGAGGATAGTCTTATGCGCAGGCCTTGTTCTTTGGAGTTCACTTGAGAAACTTGATCTTGCAATGCAAGAAGAAGCAGATGTGCAATGCAGCGTTCGGTTCTGAAAGATTTCGACCCGACCCGAATGGTACTGGTCAGGTCGGCCCCACACCTTTTTGAATTGTTGTCGGGTCAATTCGGGTCGGTCCCAATTCTAGTTTCGGTGGATCAGGTTGCAGGCCTAAGTACATCCTCAATTCACTTAATTTATATACAAGTTTGAAGGTTACAACCCTCGACAAAATCAAGTTGTAGCTATTGCTCAATATATATATTTCTCATTTGCATGATTATGAATTTAATTAGTTCTTCGTGATCTAAATGATTTGTATTTATTGTTGTAGAATTGACATCAATCTTGCATTCAAAAGGAAGCACAAAGCCCTCTTAAGTGTAAAGAGTCGTGTTGAAAATTGTACCTATTTTCTTTTTTTTTTTACTTGACCAGTATTATGCCATATATATTATTGTGGATTAGCATGGCCTTAAAAAGTTATTCTTGCAAACGTCTGAAGTTTATGTGGAAAAATTGTTCACCAATACCGAGAGCTCTATTAAATCAAGTTTTTTACCATGAAAACTGTCAATCATGTGAATATACGAAGAACAAGATGATCAAATGAATAAGAATAACAATATTGCATGTAATGCTAAGAATCCATTAGATTACTACTAGCTGTCTAGCAAGATATATCATTTATTATCTAGTAAATTGTTTCTATTGGTTTTCTTAAAAATTCTTAAACCCAGATCACAGTTCTTACATTTGTTTTATGACAACCACAGTTCTTACATTTATTCATTGTAAATATATATAAGATTGAGAAGTTATCTAATGAGGACATCTCCTATTATTGTTATTTTGGTTATTTTATTTATTTTACTTGGGTTTGTATTAATGGGTTTGGGCTTTAGCCCATAGAATTCCTAGGGTTTATTTAGGGTTTTATGTTATTTTACTATTTAAATGCTTGTAATGAAACATTGAATGGGAGTTTTTGGAGATTAAACAATTGAGCGCTTGTTACAACTGCCATTATTCCAACCCCATTTCTCTGTCTTCTTCTCTTATATTTTCTCTCTGTTCTACTATTATTCTGTTTCTCTTTCTTGTTCCACTATTATCCTACATCATATTTGGTATCAAGAGTAGGTTCTATTGTTTTGTCAAACAGTAGAGTAATCTTCGGACCCCACTTTGTTCATCGCTTCTGCAACCCAAATACCCAACACCGAAACCAACCTATGACCACGTGAATCCAGTTCACCATTTCCATCCACCGAAAACCACATCAAATACCCAGAACGTTTCTCACCCATATCTCAAAACCCATCTCCATCGAAGAACTTCCTTCGATCCAAACCAAAACCAACCCGTTTCATCTTCTTCTTCAATATTCTGAAACCCAAGATGCATTCCAGCCACTGGAAAACACTAAGTCCCTTTTATCACTCCTCAGACCACCACTATTGGGGCTTCTGCAGGTAGCAACTCATCAGAAGCATTTCCTTTCAGGCGACATCGTCACCACCCATGCGATACTCATCTCTGCACAGTTTCTCAACGAACAAAGGGAGTCATTGTTTCCTATCTCTCTTTGGTTTTATACTACCGGTTCATTTTAAAAGTTTATCAATTGTTTTCTATGTGTTGTTGTTACCCGTAGTAATTTTATCCAAACCCATCTGAATGGACCTATTGAGCCATGACTCCTTTAAGTTGACCATTTGACTACCCACTTGATTGGACCCCTTGGTTGATTTAGTCTCCGTGGATAATTTTACCCCACATTTGCTAGGGCCCAATTTATTCAACACTTAGATTTTGTTTTTTTTTCCTATTTCTTGTGTTGCCATTCTCTCATTTTCAAAGTTCGTACCTTTGCTTTTCATATTTTCATTAATTGTCCCAAAAAAAAAAAATCAATCCTACGTGATTGGATTTTCTTGATTGGTATTTGGTCCTTGCATTATTATTTTAAATATTAACATTGTTTGTTTGTCGTATTTGGATTTACTTAATCCCAAAAAATATTTTTGCTCAAGTTGATATTTTTCATTATTAGCACTTATCGTTCATTGATCTCTCCATTGCACTTCATTTAGTTGGTGTTGCATTGCATGCAGTTGCATAGTGATCATCTTGTCACCTCTAGTTCCAGTACCTTTACCATGGATCTTTCCCAATTTGATGCCCTCACCCGACAATTAGCTCAACTAGCCACTAACCATCAGCATTTATAGACTCAATTAGTGGTTGTCCAAACTGAGATGGCAACTACTCGTGAGGTGAATAGGGACCTAGCTACTAGGTTGAACAATTTTGAAGAACCTCCCCATTCGTCTGACAACTCTGAAGCATCCCATAATAGACATTGTCGTCATCGACGAGGTGGTCGATAACATTTTAGACGTGATTGTGGGGATAGGGACTATGATCATGAGCGAGAAGGAGACCATTACCGTCAGGGTACTTAGTCTCCTACTCGCCATAAAGAGCGCTTATTTAGAAACATTAAGTTTGATGGTTGCTTAGATCCTTGATTTTTTACTCAATAGATTAGGGATATGGATTGTTTCTTTACTTGGTATGGGGTCCCTGAGGATTGGAGAGTTCAATTCTATGAACCTAAGCTTGAAGAGTTTGGTGATTTGGGTGATGATGAGGATACCTTCTTAGGTTGTATCCAGACCTTTCCTATGGTCTAGGTTCTGTGCCTCTCATTCCCAACACACCCCTGTTAAGAGTTGTACGTTGTACCCTTACCTAACCCCAAGATGCTGATGATTGGCGTCGTCATGCTATTTTTCATACTTATATCAAAATCAATAATAAGGGTTGTAAAGTCATTGTGGATTGTGGTAATTGCATTAATGCGGTTTCTGTGACTATTGTGTCTCGTCTTGGGTTGCAGTCAGTTTCTCACCCTCAGCTGTATAGTGTCTCTTGGGTTGATACTTCTTCCATAGCTGTGAAAGAGAGTTGTTTGGTGTCTATCCAGTTCTTAGAGTATAAGGATCATTTATGGTGTGACGTCATTCCTATGGATGTCAGTCATGCTATCTTGGTCGGCCTTGGTTGTTCGACTTGGATGTGACCATCCATGGTCAATCCAATTCATGTTCCTTTTTGTTTAATGGAAAGAAAATCCATCTTAATCCTTTACTCCCAAAACCTATTGGCTCACAGCAAGTAAAGAAAATTGTGGAACAGAAAGGGTTAAATATCATTAACCCTACGGAGTTTGAGCGTACACTCGTGGATTATTCTATTGTGTTTGTTGTGATTGTTATAGAGGTTCCATTGGAGTCTCCAACAGTGGCCCCTGTTGAGGCCCAGTTGTTTCTTTAAGAGTTTGGGGATGTCTTCCCTGAGGACCTCCCTAACCACTTGCCCCATTTACTAGATATTCAACATGCCATAGATCTTTTCCCAGGAGCTTCTTTTCCAAATTTGCCTCCTTATAGGATGAATCCCATTGAGCATGCCGAGCTCCAAAGGCAAGTGGATGAACTCTTTCACAAAGGATTTATTAGTGAGAGTTTAAGTTCTTATGCAGTTCCCGCCCTTTTGACTCCTAAGAAAGATGGCTCTTGGAGGATGTGCATTGATAGTCGTGCCATGAATAGTATCATAGTGAAGTATCGCTTTCCCATCCCTAGGCTTAATTGTATGTTGGATATGATGGTTGGTACCACAATATTTTCTAAGATTGATTTAAAGAGTGGGTATCACCAAATTAGGATTCGCCTGAGTGATGAGTAGAAAATTGCCTTCAAGACGAAGGATGGTCTTTATGAGTGGTTGGTCATGCCTTTTGGACTAACCAATGCCCTGAGTACTTTTATAAGAGTGATGACACAAGCTCTTCGACCGTTCATGGGTAAGTTCATTGTCGTCTACTTAGATGACATTCTCGTTTACAGTAAAACTAGGGAACAACATCTAGATCATCTCACACAGGATTGTTCTACCCTTTGTGAAACAAGTCTGTATGCTAATATGAAGAAATTTTCTTTCTTCACCGATCTAGTTGTCTTCCTAGGGTTCATTGTATCCCCTATAGGAGTATTTGTTGACCCCGCAAAGATTTAGGCCTTTGTTGGGTGGCCTGAGCTCAAGACTATACATGATGTCAAAAGTTTTCATGGCCTAGCTATATTTTATCGTCGCTTCGTCAAGGGGTTTAGCACAATCATGGTTCCTATCACGGAGTGCATGAAGAGAGGAGAATTTCATTGGATACCGGAAGTAGTTAAGGCTTTTAAGTTAGTCAAGAAGCGAATGACGAAAGCTCCTGTCATGCGACTTCTCAACTTTTCCAAAGTTTTTGAGGTTGAGTGTGATGTCTCAAGGGTAGGAATAGGTGGAGTCCTTAGCTAGGAATGCCACCCTATTGCTTATTTCAGTGAGAAGTTAAATGTTGTCAAACAATGGTACTCTACTTATGATAAGAAATTGTACGAAATTGTGAAGACTTTGCGCTATTGGCGCCATTATTTGTTGCCCCATGAATTTGTTCTTTATTCGGACCATGCTACCCTGACTCCCAGAAAAAGGTTGAATTCTAGGTATGACTGTTGGATTGAATATTTGCAGGCTTATTCTTTTGTTTTAAAACATAGGAAGGGTGTTGAGGACCAAGCAGTTGATGCTTCAAGCCACCACATCTCCCTTTTGTTTATCATGAATGTCAAGATCATAGGTTTTGAAAGACTTAAGGAAGAGTGTGAGTCTTGTCCTGATTAAAGAAATATTTTTCTTGCTTTGCAAGGTGGGCAGTCTGATACCACTGATGGTTTTTGTCTTGAGGCTGGTTATCTTTTTAGATCCAATAAGTTGTGCATCCCTCAGACTTCAGTTCGGGACTTTATAGTTTGGGAAATTCATGCCGGAGGCTTGACTGGATATTTTGGACATGATAAGACCATAGAAGAGATTGAATGTCAATTCTATTAGCCTAGCTTGAAAAAGATGTGGCTAAAATAGTTACCATCTGTAACACCTATCAGTTGGCCAAACAAAGCTGACAAAACACTGGTCTTTACACACCCCTTCCCGTCCCTAGTTGTCCTTGGCCAGACATCAATATGGATTTTGTGTTAGGACTTCCACGCACTCCAAAGAAGCATGACTCTATTTTTGTGTAGTGGATCGTTTCTCGAAAATGACTCACTTTATCCCCTGTAGCAAGACTTCAGATGCGTCTAAGGTCGTTAGGTTGTACTTTAATGAGATTGTCAAGTAGTATGGTCTTCCTAAGACTATTGTTTCAAATAGGGATGTTCGTTTTACTAGTCATTTTTTGAGAACCTTATGGCATATGGTTGGCATTAAATTGGAATTCTCCACCGCTTAGCACCCTCAGATGGATGGTCAAACTAAAGTTGTTAACCGCAGTCTTGACAATTTATTAAGATGTCTAGTCCAGGAAAATCTTTGAAATTGAGATTTGATCCTTCCTACAGCTTAAATTGCATATAACAGTTTTGTGAATCGGTCTTTAGGTATGAGTCCCTTTGAAGTTGCCCATGGTTATAAGTCTAGGAAGCCTTTAGACTTTATTCCTAAGTCCCCACATGCTAGTGTGTCTGTGTCAGCTGAGGCATTTGTACAACATCTTCATGACTTGCATATTGAGATCAATAAACAACTTGTAGCCAGTAATGCATCATATAAAATCTGAGCTGATTTGTATAAACGACATGTTGAATTTAATATTGAGGATTATGTTATGATCCGAATTAGACCGGAACGACGTCCACCTGGATCTGCTTCCAAATTGCAGGCTCGTAGTGTTGGTCCTTTTAAAATTTTAAAGCGCATTGGTCTAAATGCATATATCATTGATCTTCCATCACATTTTTGTTGCCACTCTACTTTCAATATTGAGGACATAGTTGCTTACAAATGCCATTTCAATCCCTCCAATGATCCTCTTCTACCTCCATCTGTGGACCTTGACCCTGAACCGTTTGTCACTCCTACTCCAATACCATCTATCATAGAACTCAAAGATAAAATCGATGCTATTTTAGATGAACAAATTGTGTTGACAAATGATGGAGAGGTTTAGCGTTTCCTTGTTCGTTGGGTAGATCGACCTGATTCCGACTGTACATGGATTCTCAGAGAGACACTCCAGCAGCTTGATCTAGATTTATTTGAGCTTTATCGAAGTTAGCAGGATCTTCCTTTGCCCAAGTTACCGTCCACCCGTTCCGAGGGAGTTGGTGGGGGCACCAGATTCAAACCTCCACTCACACGTGTTTATAGGCGTCGGAAGAAGCTTGCTCAACCACTTAGCTTATGGTTGGGTGATTGATTGCAACCCTATTGTGATTTGTCAACTCGACAGAGTCGAGTTTTTCCCACCTCGGGAGAGTTGATGAGGACATATCCTATTATTGTTATTTTGGTTATTTTACTTATGTTTTACTTATTTTTTTTGGGTTTGTGTTAATGGGTTTGGGCTTTAGCCCATAGACTTTATAGGGTTTATTTAGGGTTTGTATTATTTTACTATTTAAATGCTTATAATGAAACATTGGAGGGGAGTTTTTGGAGATTAAACGATTGAGCACTTGTTACAGCCGTCATTCTTCCAACCAATTTTTTCTTTGTCTTCTTCTTCTCTTATATTTTCTAGCTTACTGTCTTCTCTGTTTTACTATTATTCTGTTTCTTTCTTGTTCCACTATTATCCTATAGCCCTCCCATGCCTCTCTCACTTCTTCGTCTTCCACTACATCGCATTCCCAAACGAAGATCTCGACCCCCACACTCATCCAGATGGCAACTCGATCCCCCGACGAAGCTCGACCCAGACTGTGGCACGAACGGAGCTTGATTCCCAGAGAAAACTGTGAGATCTCCACCCCTAAACCAAACTAATTTTCACTATTTTCTACTTTACCAGTATTTTTTTGGCTTTTTATTTTGTAATACAGTTTATTTGTTGTGAGATCTCGACCCAAAGCCACCGTCTTTTTTTTTTTTGGGTGTGAGATCTCAACCCCTAAACCGAAGATTAGTTTGAGTTTTTAAGAATAAATCTATTAAATCTGCTTCTGCAATCAGTTGTGGGTCTTTCTCATCTCTCTCATCAACCCCTGTTCTCTAGTCTTTCAAATTTATGCGTGCAAGCTATAATTTTTGGTTTAGGGGTATGCTTCAACAAGTTAGGCTCCTGTAATTTCTCAAGATATGAGCACAAATTAAATGCATTTAGGGAAAAATGTGAAACATAATGAACTCTTACAACAGGTATAGGATTCTGATATAGCTTGGAGAAATATTGAATATTCGTTAATCATGTATTATATTGTAAAGAAAAAAAAAATATTTACTGCAACATGTGGATCATGTGGATATGTTCTACAAAAAGTAGAAGACAACAAGAATTATGGAAGTTTCTTTTAGAATTATTCAACACAAAGAAGATGCATGACATTTAATCAAACACATATAGGAGTAATATATTAGAATCTTGGGTTGAGTACTAGGAATGGTAAAAATTACCTGAGCAACACCAAGGTCACATTTCTTAGCCATGAAAAACCGTTAGTAGCCGACTAGGGTGGTGCGATGGTGGTGCAAAATCTGTGTGGCTGACGGTGGTGCGAAATACATGTGAGTGAGATGGTGCTCAATCCGTGTGGGTTAGGTGGTCTAAAAAACCAAGCTAGGCAACAGATGATCGGCATCAAACTAAGATGGTGGCGGTGGAAGAGAGGGGCGACAAGGAAGAGGAAGAGATGAAAACACGAAGTGCTCTTGGGCAAAATCAGTGAGGGTTGTTTTTGCTTAGAAGTGTTTCTGTGTAGTGGAGTCTATTTCTCTTATGGTGTATTTCCTTACATGGCAAGCAATGAATGGAGGGCTGCTCTTCTCAGTTTATTACCCTAACTGTTGCAAAGCAGCTTTGTTTTCAAAATAAGGCATGCATACATGAGAAGCCCCTTAGAAACTAGACAAGTCGTGCCAGTGATCTATGAGAAGCCCCGTAGCAAAGAACGGTACTAGCACAAATAATTCTCCCATCCTAGAGATGTCAAACTATTCATCAATATTCCTCCTTGATTTGCAACACAGAAACATCAAAACATTAAAAAAAAAAAAATGCACATATCAGACACTATTTTATGGCTATAGTATATGCATTGAAGAGACCAAGAATAGATACCGCATCAATTAATTAGACCGAAGTATATAAAGCACATGACAGCTAATTTCCCATAATAGATGATCAATCCTCATTAGGGCTGTAATCAAGCCGAGCCGAGCCGATCTTTAGCTTGTCGAGCTCAGCTCGACTCAAAATAATCAAGCTCGAGATTTTTTTTATTCTTTGTTTGAGCTCGACTCGATAAGCTAGACTCTTAACTCGAACTTGAGCTCATCCTACAAACGAGTTTGAGTCGAGCCGAGCAGCTCGAACTGTTTATTTTTTTATTTTTTGAATGAGATTTAATAATTAATAAATTAAATAAATAAAAAAATCTAATATTAAATTTATACAACTAACAAGTAGAACTTCTATTGAATTATAAAATTTAAACAAATTTATAAATAATTAATATTTAACTAGTTGATATTTATCCAAAATAACAATATATTATATGTCTACATATATTATTAATGCATACACTTCATATGATAATATATATCCATTTCATATATGGTTCCCACATACTAGTATATGAAATCATTAAATTTTATCGACTAATTATTATACAAATTATAAAATATACTTATAAAGTTTATTCACTATATAGACATAAGTAATTAGATTACATATTATATATTTAATTATAAAAGTGGTATGCTTATATTATTAGTTACTACATATATATATATATATATATGTGTGTGTGTATATAAATAGATGTATGTATATATTTATCAATATATGAATGAGTTTTAATCAAGTCGAGCTAACAAGTCAACTCAAGCATAAACGAGCGATCATTAACGAGCCTTAACCGAGTCGAGTCGAGTTTTGTCGGGTATGTGTCATTTAAAATTTGAGCAGGTATCTGCTTTCACGAACGAGCTTTTTTTTTCACGAATCAAATTCGATTCGAATTTAACCGAGCAAGTACCAAGCGGACTATCGAACAGATTGGTTTATTTATAGCCCTAATCCTCATATTAGGACTACCAAAAGCAAGGAAGCATTATTATCCCTTGTAGCAATAGCTAGCTTAAACATCCTAGACCCAAATTTCTGTAAATCCAAAACATTTGCTATACACGATTATACCTTTAAAATCCATAACATTTAACCAAAACACACTTTTTGCAGTAATGTAAGTATTGTTACCTAAAGTGGTGCAATAACAACCTGATAACCCATTAATTACATTGTCCATAATAAATTGCCTTCACATTTTCACTGGCATTGACAAACAAAGAATTAAACTTATTCAGAAATTAAAAGCATTTGAATTGGCCAAAATACCAATTTAATGATGTCAAGCATCGAAGGATACCTATAAATAAAGAAGGACACGAATATCTATCTTGTTCTTCTTTCCAAAAACTTCAAAAACAACTCCGATGTCATCAAATTAATATTGTCGCATTGCTCTTCCCACAAAGTGTGTTCTTTGGCGCCATTCGAATCGTATATCCATGTAAGGATGGGCGCGAGAGTTCGGACTAAACCTCTGCATGGCTCTGAACTGGAATGGGAAGGAATGGAAGATGCGCACAGATGCTATTCGGCTTTGCTACTACATAAGAACGTTACCAGGGGCCAGATTTTGTAGTATTTATATAAATAAAAAATCACTTTTCAACCTATTATCTAATGCGATATCATGAGATCATAAAAAGACGATGAGGTAAAAAAATATGATAATTAGATTTTTTTTTCAATAAAAAAAATGACACCTTTTGTAGTTGTGAGGGTCGGTGAAACACTGGAAGTGAATATTTGAAAGGAAATTATTATTGAGAAATGATTTCTAGTTATTCCAAATAAACAATTTATGTGAAACTTTTGTTAAAAAAGTGAACCATACTTTAAAAAAATATAAAAAAATATATTTTTTATTAGTAGGATTTACTCTTTTATAAAAAGTTTAAACAAAACTTGTCTATTAAAATTTAAAAGATACAAACTGTATAAAATTCAACTCCATTTAACTCAATTCGTATAAGCTTGCTCTTTTGAATTCAAATAAATTCAAATTTATTATTCTTTTAATTATAGTATTATCTTCTGTAAACTAAGCAATATTGGGGTCTACTATCTCATTATACAATTAATAAATATAGATCAGTAGTGTAAATCCACGCCATCCACTTTCAACATTGTTATTTTTAAAGAAACATTAAATTATGTTATTAGAAAAATTTATTAAATAAAAAATAATATATCCAGTTAAATTACTACTTTTTATTCAAAATTAACTGTCTTTTAGTTCTCTTAATGGGTGCATTTTATGTTTTCTAAACTTAGGCATTTTCCAAATAGAAAAGAAAAAACAAAAAACAAACAAACTCGTTTTTAGTTTCATAATCATCATATCTATAAATGTTATTGAATTTCAAAAAAAGTTAAAAGGACCCTATTCACCATGATTCTTGATTACCAGTACTGTTGTTTTGGCCCAAAATATAAATCGGTGTCATTCTCTTCACTCAAGTAAATTATTTGGTGAGGTTCTCCATTATTAGAATACAAATAAATGAGAATAAGAAGATAGAAAATTAAGTTGATCAAGCAAAATTGTTGAAATCAAATGCTAATACTTTTAGGTTGAGTATTTTTCATTTAGCAAATTTAATGGTTTAGATGCAAAGAGATATTTGGTCTACAAAAAAGTTTCCGAAAATAAACTTATAAACTAATGTAATTTAATGTGATATATTGTAATACTTATTTTATTATAAAGTAGATGTGACGTCTCTCAACAAATTTATAGGTATATTAGCATGAGTATTATTCATTTAGCAAATTTAGCTATTTCTATGCATTAAATAGTTTACAAGAAGTTTAAAAGAAGGGAAAAATTTTAGATACAAAGGGATTATGTAAAAGTAAATTTACAAATTAATATGGCTTGATATAATACATTAGATTATAAAGTTACTTTTATTGTAAAATAAATCTGACTGATCTCATGAAACCACATCAATTTGTAAGTTTATTTTAAATAATCTCTTTGTGTATGCAGCAGTTATCTTAAAAGAAATAAAAAGAAAAAAAACAAATATTGTTTGAAGGGCGAACTTCATTCAATAATGCATTAACAACTAGAGAACAGATTCATGAGGGAAAGAAAATTCAAGGCCGGAATGGGGTGCCGGCGGGAAAATGAGATGGCATCAGTGGTGGCAGCAATGAAGAGGACTTATTACGTTTTGGTACGAACTTTCGAGCCCAAACATGCTTACCATTAATGGTAAACTTTACCTTTCCGATGCCGCCGAGTATCATTTCCATGGTTGAAGCCTTGTGAAAAACAATACGAGCAAACAAGGCTTGCTCATGTGGCTGCACTTCTTGCATGTGCAATGACTCTATACAATCTCCATATGATCTTGTTATGAACTCTCTCACTTCCCATTCTTGTACGGGATAGCCTTTGGAGAATGTAACAAACATGGTCCTGTCATCTGCTGGGATCTCAGGATTTCCTGGGGTTTGCTGCTGAATCAGATCGCCTCCAGCAGCTCCCAAAAGATGGAGTCCTGAGTGAACAGCTAAGGATTGCTGAATCGAAGATGACATTGCCATCTGGCTTTCTGCTAAGCTTTGAGCAGCATTTCTTTCAATGGCTTTCTGCATTATGTCTGAGAATGCTCTGACGCATACATCGTTCACAATTTTCGCGACTCCTGCAATGCCATTTAGCCGATTATCGAGGAAAAATGGCAGAGATATCTCTTTCTCCACCAGCACTTGAAGGAGAGGAATATCATAGTTCTCGGATGAGGAAGATGTTAGGTTCCTGTGAATGCAGTTGAGGCATATTATAGCCTCGTCTGCAAGTTCATTGATCAAAATGTAAGGCAAGGATGTCATCTTCTTCACAACATTATCAAATCCCAGTTTCTCCAACCAAAGCCACAAGGCCATAACTTGAATAGACTCCACTGGATCTCGCCAGAGGTTGATCACAAGAATAGTGTAGAGCTCTCGGTCAATGGAATGGAATATGTGGAACTCCTCTTGAGAGACAAAAGAAGATGATGAAGAAGCCATCCTATTCTGGACTCCAGCAATAGGCAGTAAGATCCTGCTAAATCAATGAAATCTTCAATATTGTTCATCATGTTGTTGTTATCACGACCATCAAAATCATACATGAAATTTCAAGTTAGAACAAAATAGGAACCAAAGAAGAAAAGAAGTTTTTGGTCCCATGGAGTACCAAAAGACTTAAGAGAAAGGGGGAGTTTCACTGCATAGCAACATGCTAGAGAAGTCAACTTGGCCAGGATTAATGCGTTCTGAAAAAGTTTATATTGAACTTTGTGGCTGCAAAAAAATTAGTTTGAGCATCCAAGGAGCACAAGAACAATGAAGCCTGATGCAAAAAATTTCACTAATTTTTTAAGCAATATAACATATAATACTCATCTCTATGGAGACTGTTCCATCTGATGACTCATAGAAACGTCTTTTAGTGCAATAAACTGATTTAAGAAGCATAGAGAAACCTGAAGGCAATCCTTCTCAAGTAGGGACTTGTTTCCAATATGCAGCTGATCTTTCGCAACCGAGTAGTGTAGCCAGGGGTCAAGAGGCTCCTCAAATTCACACAAATACGACTTGTCAATCCCAGAAAATTTATAGGGACCATCTGACCAGAGGTGCAAATTAAAATCAGGAAGTTCCATAATGTCGTCGTTATCAATGTGCTCTCTGGACAATAATGACTTTGTTGGCATCAACATCATTTTTTAAGTAAGAACTTGTTTATGACAAGGCACAATTAATGTTACCAATCTTTGTATGGAAATTTCAGTTAGACTGATTAATACACTTTCCTTGTTTGGAAATCAAATTTTCATAACAGTCCGAGGGACAAAGGCCGCATGGCACTGTCTATTTCACCAAAGGATTTTTTGACTCTGCATTGAATAAGTTGATACATTGGCGGTTCATTAGGCGGATCAACATATATTTATATATATATATATATATATAAACAGTTGGGGATTCAGCCATTTGCATGCAAAATCAGTGACAAGTTTCAAACTACAGTCACTAAAAGAAGGCATAAACTGGCTTATCTGTTTGGAAGAAGGCTTACATCAACCACCACTTTGTTTACTACATCAGTTTGATTTAAAAAGGAAAGGAATTATCTAACAATATTCACAATTATTATCTTCTGTTTTTTTCCCGAACCAGATGGATAGTTTCTTAAATCTATGTTAGATAATTTACTTTTGCATCTTGTTTAGCTTAGAAAACTCGGAACCAATCCAAGACCACTTCTGGAAATTTAGTAGAAAGAAACAGATTGCCTATGAAAAATAGAAAGATCAAATATATGAATGGATGTACAAATAGGCTATTGATGATGGTCATTTGGGGCAACTTTCTTCTCGAGAGTCATGTGTTAAAGGAAGCTTGTGACACCCTAATGGAAGGCTTAAGTCACATGGGTTATACTTCAAAATGACTAGTCAATTATACAATTGGAGTCCCATTGCAACATTATAAAGAGCAATAACCTCTTCTTCCAAAGCAATACGAGATCATATTCATCACCTACTCTTATCACCTATCAAAATGAAGTATCACGAGGCCATTCGGACCAGTTAATTTGGTTCAAACCGATTTTCATAATTTGAAAGCCAGTACCATTTGGACCAATTACGAACCAGACCAGGCCCATCGATTACAAACCAGAATAGACCTGCTGGTTACAAACCAGATCGAACTCTTCGGTTCGGTCGATTTAACCGATTTTCCCTTCTTCTTTTTTTTTTTTTTTTTTTGTTTTTTACATCACTAATTTTTGGTAAAAAAAGTTTAATAAACACAAATTCGTCCAATAAGAGGTTTTCTATCAAGTTGGTGGAGTTTTCTTAGTGAATTGAGATTACCGGAAGTTGTCTAGGCAAATTGATTGTTAATTTGTTGCACCGCTTATGTTGTCAGGACAGAGTTTTCGTTCAATCCGTCTTTTAATTTTGAGTTATTATATTCTGAAGGCACTATGTAGAATACATCATCTATATTGATTAGTGATAAGATATAATTTGTAAGATTCAAACTTTAGAATTTATCTTCTAAATTAAATAATATCATATAATTTTTGTTTAATTTTAAGAAATATTTTTCTCCATCCTCTTATCGTTTTTTTTTTAACAATTTGTGATTCAATTATTCTGAATAAACTAATTATGGACTCGCGCAATCGGCTGCAATGATTAAATGATAATATTTAAGAGTAAAATGGGTCCACAGTTAAATTAAATGAATATTTAATAATTTGTTGTGCCAAAACTTGAAGTTTGGAGCAATCATTGCAAAACAGGTTTTAGTTCACAAGCTAAATTATCCTATTTGATTTATGCTGCTTAAAATACGAGTAATGTTAGAGAGAAGTTATTATAGCAGTACATACTTTATATTTATTATATGATTACTTCTAGTTAATTGTTTTTAATATTCATTTAGAGAGATGTGTAGTCTAGATGATACCATATCATGTATACAAAATAATATTCTCAATAGTAACTTTTATCTATATTTATTTTTAAAATATATATATATTATAATAAGAAATCTCGGAGACCATGTAAATGCAATACCATTTACTCGATTAAACCCTCGATCCATGTAACGCGTCACCATCACATGAATAAGTAAATCCTCGGCTATTTCACTAACGGGATATAGTTCGAACTTTAGACTGAAAAAGAGCATTACCATTAAGACCAAAGATCTTATCCTTTGAGCAAACCATTAGCTGTTAAAAACTCTTGCCATTTTAGAGCATTCACCATCTCATTTCCTAAAAAATTTCTTAAATTTTAACTCATATACACAATTCTATAAATTTTATCCTAAATTTTACTAATCTTTTAAAAAGCTCATACATCTCATTCCTTATAGATTTTCTATTCTATTAAAATACTATCTCTATTCTTTCTTTATTTTTTTTCTCTCCCTTCCATTTACAATCTTAACTACTACCTCTTTTGTCTTTTTTCTAGATAAATCAATATTAGCTTCTACATAAATTTAATTACTAAACACGAAGTTGATTTTTTATCCCGTTACGAGAATAGTGACAAAATTATTATGATTTTAAAAATAATTAATATTCACATTTTCAAAGGGTATTTTATTTGTAACCGATAAATAAATGACAAGAATTGTAATGGTATAAATAATAATAACGGTATTGTAATCGTAACAAATAAATATCAATATACAAGTACTATTATTGTTCATTCACACTAGCCCCAAAACACAAATTGCATATGACGTGAATGAAACAATGTTATAATTACATACACTGAAAATGCTCATACACCAAACTCAAGAGTTTACTACATGTCAACATAAGATTGCTCAAAATTTTTCAAAATAAATTGCCAAAACAAATAACAACGACATCGAAATCACAATAATCAAACTCGTTTTCTCCTGTTTTCTCTTACGCCTCTCTAAATCAATTTCTACTCGATGTCTAACAATTTGGATGTCCATTGAGGCTTGTATCTTATGAAATTCAATTTTTAATAGGTGAATTGTCTTTCAGCCATATGCTTGTATTTTAAGATCATACCAACAGAAAAACCCGCAAGCCTGCCCACCTTGCACAGTTGACAAGTATTAAAATTTGTAAATGAGATGGTACCACAATAATTCGTAAAAATTAGACTATCAATAATTTGCAAAATTAATTTATAGTTTACGCAACCGAGAAATCAGCACCCCTCATTATCCTCAGTATGAGTAGTTCATCGAAACGCTTTAATACCACAATAACATACTAAGTATTCATATTGACGATAGTTTACTGAGCGTGAGATATTGCTAGTGCTACTACTTGACCCAATCATTGGATAGTGTTATGTTTTGTTTTGCTTCAAGTTTGTAAACAAATAATGAGCATTTACATTCTCGACACTCAACTTTCTGTTGTGAAGCTCCTAAATATACCCAAACCATTAACTCAACTGTGTGATCATCACAGTCGAGGGATACACAACCAAAATTATACCAAACAAGAAAAATAAGAGAAAGTGATTTTGTTAGCCGGTTCCTGAGTGATTTTGCTAGCAGGTTCAAGAACCGAATGGTAACATATAGGAAATTTGGCACCCTTGAATGGCTACAACAATCGGTTTCCACTACTTGTTGGTCGCTCGGGTTACCATGCTATGGAGGTATATACTAAATTTTCTATGTCCCCACGATGCTTTGTCATCATCACAGCTGAAGGGGTTAATCCAACAAAGAAAACTGAGTCACATTAGTTCTCTATCACAACACAACACTAATAAATTTAATCTACAAAATCTAACAAAGAACCAAAGCAAATCCAAACAGCATGCAAAATCTAGCAAAAATCATCATGCTAAATAAGAGCATTCACATCATGTGCCTCACATCGAATGCATGTTCCATGGGGCTCAGAATGGTTTTTTCTATTTACAACATGCATAAGCCAGGAGCCCAATCTTGAATGGCTGCAAAACCTTAAATCTTGATTGCCTTTTGTGAAAACTATCACAAAATGCAAGATGGTCATCTGGGTTAAGATTACCCTAGCATATTGATCAGGTCCCATTAATATTTGTGAATTAACCCCCTCCCAAATACATTACAACCGTCATCGCAGCCTTACATAGAAGTGCAGCCCCCCTCCCTCTACCTCCCGAGAAATAATTATTGATCAGTATCAAACGTTCTAAAGGACCCAACAAAGGTGGAATTTAGAATGAAAAGAGAAAGGTGAGAAAGGACATGGAAATCAACATAAAACATGCTCTTTGGGGAATTAAATTATAAAACATGCTCACTAGACTGGCTACCAGCTTTCTTATCAGTGAAATATCATATTTACTGCAAAACCAATTTTGACAATAGCATTACACATGCAAAAAAAGCACTTCAATAGCACAAACAGTGCAAAAACGGAACTCTTGGTTGCAATTTTAGTGCAAAAATAGCAAATCAATTCCAATTCATGTGCAAAAACAGCACTCTTGAATACAAATTTTAGTGAAAAAACAGCACACCAACAGTGCAAAAAGGAACCGTGGAATAGCACTAGACATGCAAAAATAATTTTGGCAATAGCGCTACACATGCAAAAACAACACCCTCAAAACCAATTTCAGTGCAAATAAAGCACTGAAAACCCAACCAAATCAGTGTACAAAATATCCCAATCTCAGAAAAAGCTAGGGTTTTGAGTTAGCAATAAAAAATAAGAAAGAACAAAGAAAGCTAAGAACTGATGTTTATCATTTTTTAATTAAAATTCAAACCCACTATTTAATTTACTGATGGGAGTATTTGTAAAACGCAACGAGTTTTCGAGAAAGCAAGAACATATTAGTGCAACAAAAAGACAAAATCACAGCAAAAGCAAATCCTAATCTCTGAGTACATGCTTGTAAATTGAAAGAAAAATCCAAAAAAATCACAAGCAAGAATAGATCAGTGCACCAAATAGACAAAATCACAGCAATAGCAAATTAAAATCCAACAGCACATGCTTGTAAAACGCTAGGGTTTTTTTCGAGCAAGCAATTCACAGATCAGTGTACAAAATAGTCCCAAATTAGTGCATAGCAAATCTCAATCTCTGAGCACATGTATGTAAATTGCAAGAAAAATCTGAAAACAACACAAGTAAGAACAATTCAGTGCACCATATCACCAAAATCACAACAATAACAAGTCTCAATCCAACAGCAGAGGCTTGTAAAAAGCTACGGTTTTTTTTTTTTTTTCGAGCAAGCATTTTAGTCCACCAAATAGTCCCAAATTAGTGCATAGCAAATCCCAATCCAACAACAGAGGCTTGTAAAAAGTTAGAATTTTTTTTTTTTGAGCTAGCAATTCAGTGCACCAAATAGCCCCAAATCAGTGCATAGCAAATCCTAATCTCTGAACAAGGGAATCCAGCCACGGAGGAAATCGAGAAGGGATGAGGACTTACATTGATTTCCAATGGAGAGCCTGCCATTGATGGTGGCTACGATGCGAGGAAGGAGCGAAAACGACAAGGGCACCCAACATCGAAGAGAAGGAGATGCAGGACCAACTATGGGAAAAATACGAAATCAGATTTGGGGATGTACCATAGATCCCCAAATATAAGGAACCACTATAGCATCTGAATAGTTAATCTCCATTTTAGGAATTCGATTAGAGGAGAGTTTGAGATGAAAACCCTAAACTTTCCCCCAAAGTATAGGGGAAAACATGCTTTGCGACACCAAATATGAATGCTCTTAAGCAATGGCGTAAGTGACCTTGCACTTGAGCTGGGCTTATGGAAGTTGTGGATTTAGTCACAATGATGCATATGTACCATAGAAAGATACAAAATGTTGGAGATATAAAAAAAAAAAAAAAAAATTGCATGTCTTTAATATATTATATTAGCATGAGATTATAAATTTGAGAGTTTTGAGTTCATATGAGTGTAAAGAAGTTTTGAGTTCATATGAGTTTAATAATTTGAGAGTTAGGTGTTTGGATGTTAGACTCAACTTAAAATTAGAATGAATTGAATTGATCTCAGCTGAATCTGTCAACCAAACAGAGCCTAAGTCATTTTCAACACACAGTGGAGTGACGGCCCCTATAATATAAAACGAAATAGTCTAAATTTATGCGTACCCAGGTTGATGGGGAATTCGCCTTCACCGCATTGTTTCTCTTTTTTCCATTTTTTTGCACACGTTAATATTCATCTCAAATGAAGTGTTTGTCCCTAAAAAAATCTATTTATTTATTTTTTTATCATCTTCTCATCATCTTATGATGTGGCATTGGATGATAGTTTCATAAATAAAATATAATAAGTAGTTTTTAATCATCTAATATCACATCATAGGATGATGAGAAGATAGTGGTAATTGAGATTATGAATAGCATTACTTTTTTCCATCACTATTAGGCAGAAAAAAGGGTCAATGGATTTGAAGTAATTCATGTTAAAGAAAAAAATATTTTAATCACAAAAGGATTACACAAAATTAAACATACGAATTGATGTGGCTTGATGTAATAGGTCAGATTGTAAAGTTATTTTTATTGTAAAATAGATCTAACGGATCACATGAAATCACATCAATTTGTAGGTTTATTTCTGTGAACACTATTTATGTATGTAGCACTTCTCTAAACAAACACAAAAATAAATTGAATTTCTAATTAATTAATGGATTAAGGCATGGTTTAGTTTGGTTGATCATCTCATCTTATTTAATTATTACAACTTTTTCAAATTTCTATACAAAATATCATAAACAAATCAACATTTTTAAATTTTAAAACAAAAATAATATTTTATTTAATTTTTAATTTTTATTTCATCTCATTTCATCTAAACTAAGCCAAATAAAAAAAAATTGGAAAAGTCAAGACAGCCCACGTGGCATTTTTTCGATAGATGTCCAAATAAGCCCATCCACATCATTCCATTACGTTGTATTTGACTGTATCCCCCGAAAGCACCTTCCTTCCGATGGCCATTTGCTCCCTTTTACAAATTCAAACTAAAGAACCCTATAAAGGATACGAAACGATGGAATTATTCTTCAAAACACCGATTCGCATTTGACTCTGTTTCGTGAACCACAACCTTTAATATATTTTGCACGACTCCAATAGTTTAACCAAATCAAACCAAATTCTTTTGAACCATTTCACATGACCAACAAACAAATGAAACTCGATGGCAAATATGTAATATGTTGTATAGTTATGTAATTAATATGGTACTTCCATTAATTATTTATTAAATTCATCATTCTATATTTCAAAAAGTAAGAGCTAACGTTAATATTAATGCCAGGTTTTGTATCCAACAGTTTAGAAAAAAACTATTCTTTATTCATTTTATTATCTTTTCATGATGTGACATTAAATAATAAATTTATAATTAAAATATAATAAATAATTTTCAATCATCTAATGTCACATCATGGGATGATAAAAAAATGATGAGAATTAAGATGATGAATATACAATTTAT
Organism: Juglans microcarpa x Juglans regia; assembly: GCF_004785595.1. NCBI lineage: Eukaryota > Viridiplantae > Streptophyta > Magnoliopsida > Fagales > Juglandaceae > Juglans > Juglans microcarpa x Juglans regia. The sequence continues at coordinate 32,890,323 of NC_054596.1, read as the reverse complement.
ATAAGAAAGTAATATAAGGAAGGAAAAACTAAAAAAAAAAAAAAATGTACGTATACATCCGTCTTTCTTTAATAATAAATAAATGAGATAAGAGAATAAAATAAAAATATAATATACAATTAACTAAATAAATAAGTATGTAAATATTAAAAAGAAAGGAGGGGAAAAACAGGGAGGAACATGTTCAAAACACAGCTCTTAATAAGCTGTGTTTACACATAACACATACATATTACACACCCTAAAGCATTCACATTCCTATAATTTTTCCTAAATTTTATCACAATTTCTATAATTTTTTTCTAAATTTTACTCATATTTAAAAAACCTTCTACATCTCATTCCCTATCTTTTTTCTATTTTATTAAAATAATATTTTTCTATTATTTCCTTATTATTATTTCTATTACTTTGTTTCTACATCTTTAATTATTCTCTATAAAATATATATAAAAACTGATTTAGGAGATGATTAGTGACTCCTCAAATATAAGGAATTACTGTTCACATCCTAAACCTATACCTTAAAATAAGAAACCGGACGGAGTGCTTATTTTGTCAAAAAGTTAAGTTGATTCCCTAAAACTTAGGGATTTGGGGAGTATAGAGATCCGGATGGGAATGTTCTAACCTTCAAATAAGACGAGTCGATGACTGCTTGTCTAGATTGGTGACAGCTAAAAAGCATGAAGCAGCTTTGACAGGTGAAGCAAAGATTTAAGTTCTACTATGATACAATAAAGTATTCTGGTCATTATATAAAGGCTAAAGCCGAAAAAAGTGAGAAAACAAATTACTGTTACAATCATATTCTCAAAATGCCCAGATCATGGTACACCTAAGGTCCTAAAGCTATTATTACAATGGGCAAAAGTGTGAGATTAAACCAAGAAACTGCCTGCAAAGAACAAGCACAGAAAACAAGCTTCCAACCTCAGATCCGACCTGGGATGAAACAAAAGCTAAAATGTCAATGTAATTCATCGTCCTTGCCACTACAAATTGCCAAGTCAGTTATGTTAGGAGTGGCTTCAGCTACACACTGTAGATCAGACAGAGAGAATGACCGCCATGGAGAATTTCGTCGTGGAGATGGTGGCGATGAGCTACTGCAGGGTGATTTTTTACCATGCGGATGCAGAGGTGGAAGACAGAATGATGGTGATGCAGAGAACGTGTTGGAGTCCTCACTTTTAACATTGCTTCCAGAGCCGGTCATAGTCACCCCCATAGGAAATGTGCTTCGGCTGGAGTGAGTTACTCTCTTTGATATCCCACTACCATTGTTTTTCAAAGGGTGATTGTTATTCTTGTCCAAGAAATTACTACGAGCTAACAAATTCTTGCGTTTCCTGGTGTAGGGATTTTCTGCCTTTTCAAGGTCTTTAATAGAAATAGCAGATGAGACATCTGCTAGGCTCGTGAAGGACTTTGACTTGCCACTATAAAAGTTAGATATACCTCTCCTGGCATGAGAGAATGAACATTGCAAGAAGAATAAGAAGCCGGATGATAACAGTGAAAACAATGGATAACCCAATAAAACTATTGTCCAACTATTACATTTGTAAGAAGACAGGTGACGCACACTCTATATATACACTCTTGAAGATGCATTATTCCAGTCAAAATGATCCCCTAGGGACCAACTCAGTGATACAGGAAGTTTTCTTCAAGGAAGAAAAAAACTGGGGAAACTTGCAGTACAAAATTGCATATTGAAGTGAGAAACCTGCTTAGACGATCAGGCTCCCCTAAAGAAAGCAGCAATATATTTCTAAGCACTTATAACATATGAACTCTCTCTCTCTGTTTTACCTTTACTCATGCAACTAGCATTTTCATAACTAGAATAAATGATACTAGATGGACAAGAATGTTGAAAACTTGTTCTCTTTTATTTTGAATGGAAAGCCCAGTGATCTTCGAATTGCAATTGATCAACAGTAAAGTAATTGGCATTTAGATATTTACAGAAGTAGAAACCTGGAATATTAGGCAACAATAAATTGTGAAATTCCAGAAAGTTGTATGAAAGCTTGCAGAAAATGTAGTAAGACCCGTAAATTCATGTTATATGAACACTTTACCAACCCAAAAATCCCAAAAGTCACAACTTCCCCCGACAAGTTTTGCTATATACTCTGATTGGTATTGAGGATCATAAAGACTAGGATTAGGAAACAACCAATAAGCAAGAAGAAACAAATATTAACACCACTCAAGCTGAGCCGAAGACATTGACACCACCGCCTAACTCACCCACCAGTAATATGAAATCCAACCAAATAAAAGTAAATTCACAAACGGAGGTTCTTCGTCTTCTTTTTTCCCCCTCTTCGTCTCTAGAGGAGAAATCCACTAACCAGAAATGAAAATAGTACTACTTAATGATTCTCAAAAGTAAACCCTAATAACGATAAGTTTAGTTCTCTAAGTTCTACGTGCTGAAATAAACATATAAATTAATTTCACTCATCTCGCAAGCCTCAACTCAATGGTTAATCAAATAGAGCCCATAAACAAAACCACACAAAGTTATCCCAAAACACAAAAACTACCAGTTTAAATTGAAATTAAACCACCACCCACTAAAGTAAAAGCCAAAGAGTAGCCAAAAAACACATACTTGACCGGCAAAACTTCCTCCAAAGCATCCATGGTATCCAACGGTCCTTTATATGAGCTCTGAACCTCACTCTCTCCCTCCGACTCATCACCACCGTTCGACGACGATTCAGTGTTCCTCCCGATCGACGACGAGCTACAGGAGTCCATGTCACCACCTCTGTCCTTCACCGGGAACGCCGTCGAGTCGTAGATCTGAATATACGGCGCGTGGATGTATTCGGACCGTTCGATCGTCATCGACATAGTTTCAAATAGAAGGACAGGAGTGTCTGTGTCTGTGTGAGGAATTGAAAAGAGAACGCAGAAAAAGCAGTGGGTGGGACAGAGATGATAGTCGCGGCGGGTATCAAAAGTAAAAGAGCGGCACATGGGCTGGCGAAATTTTCGCCATTGATGAAAAGAGAGGGAGACAGAGAAGCTTTTGATTACGGATTTGGTAAGAACAAACTTAAGGCAAAGAAACGGAATAATCGAGGAAAGAGACCAACCTTATCCTGAATGAAGTGTCAATACTGTTGACTGTTGTTAACAATTTCTTTTTTCTTTAAATCCATTTTAATTATTTGACATTTTTTCCTTTCTATTTTTAATTATTTCCAGTTTATCCGGTTGAATAAAATAATAATTTTTTAGGTCTATTATGATTGAGGTTCTCAATTTTAATCGAAAATTCTATTTATAAGTTAGTATCTATAATAAACTTAATAAAGTGTTTATATATTGTAATTTGATTTAAAAGATAGATTTTAAAATTTGATTTTTATAAATTAAATTTTATCATTTAAATTATTTAGATGGTGTGCTTTGCATATCGATTTGAGAATATAAAAAGGATGAGTTTTTCTATTCTCAAGTCAGTGTATAGAACACATCATCCACTCACTTAAATAGTAAGATTTAATTTGTATGATTCAAATTTTAAATTAATCTTTCAAATCAAGTTATGTCATGTAAGAACCTTACTATGTATGTTCTACATACCAGCTTGAAAATAAAATTTTTCTAAAAAGAATAATGCTACAAACTACAATCTTATCATACTTTTACTTTTATTCTACTCCGTAAAATATGATTTTTTCCATGACTCTTCAATCATTCTTGTTTTTCAAAAATAAATAACTAAATAAATGTTAATGGGCAATGACAAATTATTAAAATAAGATAAAAGTAAGATGATAATATAATTTATAGAAATTTTCTTTTAAAAAGACTTTTCTATAGACAATTTTAAAAGATCTTAAGCCGCAAGTGGATAGCATTAAACTGGCCAGTTTGGTTTTAACATTTTCACAATTTAATTGGAAAATTTATGCTATGTTTTTTTTTTTTTTTTTAAATAAAGAGGGTGACACGTGTAGCACTCTCATATCATTAAAAATAAATGCTTACACAAACAATTTTAAAATGTCATGAAATATTATGATAAGTTAGGAATACTATTTCGTCCGTACTCCGGAATTACATAATAATTTCTCAATTTTATTTATAACCACTCTAATAGCCGAGAAAAACCTTATGCATGAAAAGAAATGTCTAGACATTGCCTTAAGAAATTACAAAGAGTTCTTATATTTTCAAGCTGTGAGTAGACACATTATCCATATTATTATTTTTGTTTTATATCAAAAAAAGGAGGATATATTATTACTCAGCAAGGATTACATCATTTCTTTTACACAATAGAGTGAATACAATCCTAATTTCGTCAATGTCATAAAATTCTCATAAAAGTTAAGAGTATTTTTGGTCAGGTGATGAGAAGCAAAATTGGCCTCACGGTTTGTAGAGGTGTAAAAAAATACTGGAAAATAGGTCCCGGCTCAAACCGGTGGAACCAGTCCGATTTTGGACCGGTTTGGTCCGAAATCGGTTTCCGTAATGACAAAACTAGTCGGAACCAGTCTGGTTTCAGGTTCTAGGCTTTTTAGGCCTGGACCGAACTGGTTCTATATAATATATATTTTAAATTATTTTTTTAATATTATATATAATAATAAAAATATTTTAATTTTTATATATAATAATGTAAATTATAATAAAATAATTTTATAATTTTATTATAATTTATAAAATAAAAGTTTAATTTTAAATATGAAAAGAATGTCTTAAGATTCATTTATATTAAAAAGAGATAAAGAATTAACTTTCTTATCACTGTGAAGGCTAGAATCAATATTACACATGATGATGCAAGTGCTGATTAGATATATCGGTTTAGTAGAGTCAAGATGCGGCAATATATATATGACATCTTGAAGATATAATAATTCGTATTAGGACATTTACTTCATGCAAATGTGGGGGCAAAGAGCAGCCTTTTACCTCTTAAGATAGGATACATTTCCAAGCATTGTATTGGGCTCTCATCCATAGACAGTAATGTTCTCCAAAAGCACCTACTTTCATATATAGTGATGAATTTGATCTGTAATAATATTGTAGTTAGGTATCCTTTTGATGCAGTTTCAAATTCCATGCATTTGTCTTCAGCTATGGTCTCTCTCTCTCACACATATATTTGTTCCAAGTTCTAGATTGCTAGCTACTTTCAATGCTTCTTCTCTCATAAATCTCATGCATTCACACATATTCTCTCATCATTTCCACACCATATATGCAAATTTTTCTTTTAGTAAAGCAGAGTTTTGTATCGTAATAGATTTTGGAATAAAAGTATAAAATAAATTTTTTTAAAGCAATTTTTTTTTATAAACAGATTTTTTTTTATACATTTGCATGTTATTAAAATTGGAAAACCGGACCGGAACCGGTAAAACCGGATGTACCGGTTTATGGGATAACTAGTACGTAATCGATTTTTGAAAATCTAAAATCGGTACATACTGATTCGGTCCTAAATTTTGTTTAAACTCGAATCGGATCGGATCGGACCAAACCGGTTACACGCCTAACGATTTGTATGCATTACAAACCATCTTGTGAAAGACTTCAACCAAGTTTTGGTGTCTGCAAGTATTAAACCGGGTTGACTCTGATCATGAGCTTCCTTAGTAAGCTCTTTGACCACTTGGAGAGCATCTCCTTCAAGGATAATTTGCTCAAGCCCAATTTGGATGCAAAATCTAACAACCATCATAGCTACATAAGTTTCAACTTCGAGAAAATTAGCATGAAAAACCCGATTGACTCTAAAAGTACCAATGATTTGTCCTTCAGAGTGAGAGCTGACCCTGAGTCATGCAAAGTTGCAAACCCCAGTTGTAGCTTTGTCAGATTTCTTAACTCCCTTTGTCATAGAACATGATGCCTTGGGTGCGGCAATAGAGGATCTGCTGATGTAGAAGAATAGACCTATTGCCTATTTCAGTTAAGTTCTCAAGGGAAGAGTTTTGGCCTGGTCTACCTATGAAAAGGAACATTATGTCTTAGTGGTTGTCATTCAGAAGTGGAGACCCTGCCTAATTGGCCAACTCTTCATAGTTAGGATTGACCATCAAAGCCTCAAATACATGTTGGAGCATAAGGTAGGGGCCTTATACAACAAAAGTGGATTTTTAAGTTGCTTGGCTATGACCTAGTGGTTGAGTTTAAAAAGGGGCAGGACAACCAAGTTGTTGATGCCCTATCTAGGAGGGATGAAGGTGCTAAGCAAGAATTGGAGGCCTGTATTTCGGCTTTGTCTATTCCGACCACAAAATAGTGAGAAGAAGTTAAGACATGATATACTAAGGACTCTTTACATGGTGGGCTTAATTTCTCAGTTCAAGGAAGGCACCTTACCCTAGAAATTCTCAGTTAGGGGTGGATTGCTATACTATAAATAGAGGTTAGTGATTGCTAACAACGGTGATTCAATGCAAAAACTCCTATCAACCTAAAGGGTGGGCTAAGCGGGTACCCTTAATAGAGTGATTGTACAACAACTCTCAACATTCGTCAACCCGCATAACCCCCTTCAAAGCCCTCTATGGCTATGAAACCCCATGACCACTTCCCTATGTTCCCGAGACTACCAAAGTTGAGGAGTGTAGGAGAACCTTCTATGAAAGGACCAAAAATTATAGTTACTGCGACACAACCTACAAAATGTGCATGAGAGGATGAAAATATATTCATATTTGTGGCGAACGGAGCAAAATTTTGAGATCGGGCAGCTAGCCATTGCTCACTCAGCCCTAACACTAGTGAACTCAGACGACATCATCAAACTCAAGCCATAAGAGGTGCTATCACGTCGAGTTAAAAAATCCAAGAATAATCCCTTAGTGGAGCTCTTGATCCATTGGCAGGGACAACAAGTCGAGGATGCAGCTTGGGATATGACCAATTGAATGAGGCTTACCCCCCAGCTTGTGGGCAAGGTTTTCTAACATATGGGGTTTTATCAAACGCTCTCAGTAGATTGTGGGTTGGCAATCATTAGCCTTAGTTTAGAATCATGTACGAAGCCTATGTTGGTTTGTCTATTTGCCAATAGGAATCCATGTTACATTTATACCCTTCTTCTATTATTGTCATTTTGGCTTTTGATTGGTTGAACATGGAGAATGTCACTTGTTGTATTCTTTGTCATTATATGTGGGAACTGATTTACGTGTATGTCATCTTTTGGAAAATTAATAAAAATTTTGTTATTCTCTCTCTCTCTCTCTCTTTGAGTGTGGTAAACGGCAACACGTTTAACTTGCACAAAGACTACCAACCGGCCGGCCAGCCAACAAAGACAGACCATGCTGACTTCTCTTCCTCTGCAAGCCTGCATGTTTCTACACTAGAAACCAACGCCGATAGAAGTCCAGTTGAAAACTTGAAACTAACTATCATAAACCACTGTATACTCCTCCTCCATATAACTCTCAATTGGTAACTTGCTCTCTCTCTCTCTCTCTCCCTCCCTCCCTTTCTCTCTGTGTGTTTCAAACACTTCATGCATGTTTGGACACTGCGAATTCTCAAAACTTCTCATAATTTTATTCCCAAACATCACTCAAACACAAAAAAAATTTCAATTTCAAATTTTCAATTGTTTCATCTAATCATTATTCAAACACAAAATTTAATACAACTTTTACAAACTTCAAAACAGAACAAAAAAAAATCAATACAATTTTTACAAACTTCAAAATAATAATAATATTAGAAAATAATATTGAAATGGTTTTTTAACTTTATAATATTTTTATTCAACCATTTAAACCCAATAAAATATCTTCACTCAAACTATTTACTGTTGTTCACAAAATTTTAAGATACTTCAAGTGTCCAAATATGCCCTAAGTTGGGAGTTGACAGTAAGTTTTTAACAGATGAAATGTGTAAGGGCGTTACATGTTTGATGCTTAGACTAAGAATAAAAAGATGTTGCAAGGGTTATGGAAATAAAACTGTTTGCAGTTTAGACATGGGGCCATAAGTCGATAATTTTCAAGTGCCAAGGGTTGTTTATTATCAATCTATGTGGTATTCCGATTTTGCGGTTAAGTACGATTGATGATTATTTTGGGTTAAGTGTCAAGGGTAAGGTATCTATTTGAGGACATGCTTTATGAGAGATATGTCATGAGCTTATGTGATTAAAGGTTACGAAAAGAAAAACTATTTTCGAGGTTTAATTATTATGTTATGATTAGTTGTTAGGGCGATAAAATCACGAGGGGCTAATTCTTCGAATGTAATAATATTTTAGCTATTACAAGCATATAAGTTTTTGAGGAGATAAAGGTTATGTAAACACTTAGATAAGATGAGATGATCTCATGTCATCTCGAGACTTTATTTCCATTTCATGAGTCCCAACCCAAGCCCACTAATAGCTCAAACAATTATCTGGCTTCCCTACCTTTTCCTTTGCAGGTACCGACTGTGGACCTTATTGCCATGCCTAGCGCCTCACATGATCTCATTGTGTCCTCATCTTCTTTAACATTGCCCATTACACCAACTTCAACAGCAAAACAACCCTCTGCCTGACCAGTACCTGAATCTACTCCTCCTACCTCCATCACTGTCCCACCTGCTCATCCGATGAGGACCCGATTACAAAAAAAAGTTTGCTACCCAAGCAACATACCGAAAAGATAGTACCATGGAATGTGATGCTCTTTTGTGCAATATGACATGGTCTCTGGTTCCAACTACTCCCACATGAACATTGTTGGCAATAAGTGGGTGTATCACCTCAAGTACAATGCTAACGACACTATCCTAAGGCGCGACTTGTGGCCAAGGGATTTCATTAGCAGCCTGGTCTAGATTACAAAGAGACCTACAACCCAGTGGTCAAGCCCCAGACAATCAGACTCATCCTCTCCATTCTTGTAAACTGCTCGTGGCCTATTCAACAATTCGATGTTTAAAATGCTTTCTTGTACGATGAACTCAGTGACTCTGCCTTTATGGCTTAACCGCAAGGCTTTTTACATCCTCAATATACTCACCATGTGTGCCGACTTCACAAGGCCATTTATGGCCTTAAGCAAGCACCGGTCACGATTTTCCAAACTAAGTGCCTGACTCTCTGAACTCGGTTTCTCTGCATCTAAAGCCGACAACTCCTTGTTCATTTATCGGCAATCCTCTCTAGAGATTTTTTTTATCATCTACGTTGATGATATTTTGGTTACCTGTTCCTTCATGGTTGTCATCTCTTCTCTGGTTCATCATCTTCAACAAGGCCTCCCCATGAAGGACTTGGGCTGGCTTCATTACTTTTTGGGCACTGAGGTCCACTCTCACAATGGTGGGTTGTTTATTTCCCAACAGAAGTATATTTTAGATCTATTTCAGAAAACAATTATGTCCAATGCCAAAACAGTCTCCATACCCATGTCTTTGGCCCATTCCTTAAAATTGTATGACAGTGACCCTTTCCATGATCCTACCCTCTATCGCTGGAGCCCTCTAATAGGCCCTTTTGACCCAACTTGATATATCATTTGCATTTAATAAAGTATATCAATATATTCATCATCCACTATTAATCATTGGACTACTGTCAAGCGAATTCTTCACTATCTCAAGGCTTCTTCTGCTTTTGGCTTGCTCATTTGTCCCAATGGAAGCCCTTCCTTGCAGGCCTTTTTTGATGCAGACTGCGCTGGATGCTTAGATGATCGTCGACCAACTAGTGGCTATTTAATATTCTATGGCACTAATCTTATCTCCTAGAGCTCTCGAAACAACAAATTGTTGCTCGCTCCAGCACCGAAGTTGAATATAGAGCCTTAGCCAATTCTACAGTTGAACTCATTTAAATCCAGGGTCTTCTCAAAGAACTTGGTATTTTTCTCCATCAACCTCCTAGTTTGTGGTGTGACAATATTGGGGCCACTTATCTTTCAGTCAATCTGTTTTTTCAAGCCCGCACAAAACTTGTAGCCATTGACTTCCGTTTTGTGTGGGAAGAGTAGCTCATGGGCACTTAAAAGTTCAGTTTATCTCTGGGAAAGATCAACCTGCAGACGTTCTCACTAAACCGTTAGTTGCTCCTAAGTTTTCTCTTCTTTGAAACAAGCTCATTGTCTATCCCATCCCGATGAGCTTGAAGGGTCGTGATAGAGTTTCCATAATCACAGATTCAACCAATCCCAAAAATCATGCTAAGGCTGACACTCCCGGAGATGAAGCATTGAAGATCAAGTCCTTATGACTGCTAGCACATCGTCCATAATTTGATTTCCTCTTTCTTTGTACAAATCTGTAAATTTAGCCACTGTTGTGCACATATTTCTATACTCAATTTACATGTACTTTGCAGGAAAATATCAATAAAATAATACCATTTCATAGGGTAACAAGATCAGAGGAATGAAACATTGAGCTAGCTATGAATGGAGAAAGCAGAGATTGAGGTAAAGGCAAACGGTGGTGTGTTTCTGTGCAATTACACGGTGCTTCGTTTAAAAACATATAATACCAAGAGAAAAGAGGATGGTTGAAGGTACAATGACATATTGTGGAGGAAAAGGCCATGTTAACAGTGCAGCAGAGGAGAACACATTGGCTTCGTTTTGTCAGTTCTAGTCCTCCACAATGTATAAGCTGGTGATTTGAAATTCTCTTCAAGGCGGGCCTCACAGGGATGGTGTTCTGGTAGTGCAACAAGGTGTTGGTCATGAGTTTGGAGTGTATGGTGTCTTAGTTGTTGAGCTGAGATTTATAGCAGTTTAGGTGGGCTGAACTTTAACAATCTGATCTAGTTTCCTTGAGTTATTTCATGGTGAGAGAGGAAGAGAAAAGAACTAAAACCTATTTTGCGGTTTTGCTTAGGGCTGAGCAAAAATTCAAAAATCCAACTCAGAATCCAACTCTGCTCTGGTTTCGACAAATAGGAGTTGGAGTCGTTTTTTTTTTTCTTTTTGTTTTTTTTTCTAGTTGGACACCTCCAACTCCAATCCAATCCGATCCGACTCTGACTTTATGCTCCGACTCTGATTTTGCCCTCCGACTTCGACTCTTACTCCGATATTATACTTATGTTATATAGTTATATAACTAAAGCTTATATAATTAACTTCAATAATATACTAGTATGAGCTAATTATTATAAAATAATTTACTTATAATATAATATAAATAGACTAATGATATTTTAGTATATGTAAACATTATAGTATTACTACCATACAGACACTAAAAATAAGTCTAGTGTCGAAATAAGTTATAAATAAATTAGACACTAAAAATAATATGAAATACTATAGTATGATAACATATAATTAGACACTATAGTATAAGTTTAGTATAACAATAAGTTAGATATTAGTATAGAAGTAAATTAGTAGTGAATGATTTAGTTTTAATTTCTAATTTTTTAGAAAAGTTGAAATTTGAAAGCCCACAATTTTTTTTTTAAATAGATTAAATATGAAGCTAAAAAGAAAAAAGTCCAAAGCTGAAAGCCCATATCCAACTCCGGCCTGACAAGTCGGAGTTGAATCAAAGCCTACACAAGTCGGAGTCGGAGTCGGATTTAGGGGAATTTGACTCCGACTAAGCAGGTGCTCACTCCTAATTTTGCTTCCCAGCCACGTAGCAGTGTCAGTTGGAGTGGCTTTTGGTGGTGCAATTGTTGTGAGCCTTGGGCCTTGGCTAACCTCTGCTATGTCGATCAATTGAAGAAGGAAACGACAGAAAATCGTGCGCAAAGAAATTTAAATCTAGGATACTTAAGTAATGAATTTATAAAAATATCCCTAGTTTAAAATAAGATTCAAGATTGAGTACAAAGAATACCACTGATAATAGCTTATGCCTAGTTTGTGAAATAGAAGTTGACTCATATGTGCATGCTTTGTGGAGCGGTCCTGCGGCCTCAAATGTTTGCAGATAAACTGGGAGTCCAATGTAGAAGTGGTCTAGTAATGAAACTGTTTTCACGAAGCTATGGATGAAACTAAGGGGTTGTTTGGAATGAGAGAGCTCCTCTCAACTTATCTCAACTCATCTCATCTCATCTCATCTAATCATTATAACTTTCTCAAACTCCTATACAAAATACAATAAATAATTCAACTTTTTCAAATCTCAAAACAAAAATAATATTCTTACAATATGCTATCAAGAAGAGTGCAGAGAACCTTAAGCAACTGGAAAAAAACCAACAGGTTTATACTGTAAGGCCAACAAGATGCTGTTGTAGATAATTAATCAAAGATTACAGGGCTTGGAGTGATAATTAGAGACACTACATGAGAGATTTTGGCTACTCTATGTTCAAACATAAAGCATAAAATGAAGCCTGTTATAGCAGAGGCACTGGCCTTAAGAAGAGTTATGGACTTTTGCATTGAGCGGGCCTGTCAAGGGTGATACTGGAAGGAGATTCTCATACAGTTGTGAAGGATACAAATTGCAGGGGAGATATTAATTCTATAGATTATGGAAATGTGATTGTTGATATTCGAAGCATGTTTATTGAAAGACCAAGCTAGAGTGTTTGCTTTACATATTAGGAGGCCAATACTAAGTAACATAAATTGGAAAAGTTAGTTATTTTATGTTTAGGAGAGACAGTATGGATAGAGGAAGGTCCTATATAGATTTTAAACTCAGTATTGAGTGAGAAAATCTGTAATGACAGAGTTGATTTGCATATGACGAATAAAACTCTATCCTGATTCAAAAAAGAAAAAAAGAAAAAAAAGAGTAAATAGAGTTGTGTGTATTATTTTCTTTTAATTTGTTGTTAGCATAATCCATTTATCTTTAACTTTTTAGAAACAACAAAACACTAATGTTTCAACTTTTAACAAGAGAAATGATATTTAGTTAGTTTTAAGGTCCGTGAATTTCGTGTATCTTCTTTTAAAAAAAAAAAAAGATATAATATTTATATAAAAAATTATTTTTTAATAGTAGATTTTATTTTTTTTTAGAAAATTTTTATTTATTATCTCCATACTATACATCTTTTTTATTTTTGTTCTCTTATTAAATATGTGATGTATGAATAAATAGTAAAATAATTTAATTTGTTGAGGGGGAATGAAACCAATAAAAATAAATAAATATAATGTGTAGATGATAAGTATCAAAACTGTTTTTTAAATGAAAGTGCGTAGCTTGCCCACCCTAAAATTATATATAGCACTACTCTTAAATCAATTGGTTATTTTATTCTCAATCCAGTAACGTGTAGAGTATACCATCCATATTGCTTAAATAAATTTATAAGATTAAAAATTAAAAATTTTCTCTTTTAAATTAAATTATGTATAAATATTTTATTAGCACCGCTAATAGAACTTTTCTCAATGAAATGGATTTACTTAAACTAGCAATGATACGCATCAACCACACCCTCCATACATTCAACGTGATATTTTTTTTTTTTTTTTTTTTTTTTTTTTTTTTTTTTTTTCCGGCTACATCAACCTTATGTAAATAATTTCTCAAACTAAAAACCCGCCACCGCTTAAACCCTTTAAGCAGCAGTGCGGAAAGCATTTACTGACCTCGCAGCCACTCTGCTTTAGTCGCCGAGCAATGGCCGTCGCCAAGAGAGTCGAAACTTACGAGGACTTCGTGAAAGTCCACGGCCTGCTACTCACGGCGTCTGGACTCCCTCAATCACTGCACTACCAGCTTTTCCGGAAACTCTCGTCGGAAACCTTCGACGGCGGCGCCCATTTCAGAATCGAAACCTGCGATGGTCGTCAGAGGCGTCTCTTCCTCACCTCCGACTTCATGCCCAAGGACTCCCACGTCTTCCTCGTCGACCACGCCTGGACTTTCCGCCTCTCCGACGCCTACAAACAGGTCCTGGGTTTCAGCATAACCTCATAGTCTCCATTCACTTAGATATCATTTTCTTCTATTTTATATTTTGTGTCTTTTTCTTTTTCAGTTGCGGGAAGTTCAGGGATTGGCAGAGAGGATGGCCGCTTTGATGTGCTTGGAAGATATCGATTCGAATTCCGATCCCGAAGAGACCAATGAATCTGTAGACGGAGTTTCGCATCAAACCGGTACCGAACTGAGAGTTGCAGAACTGGTTGAAAGTGAAATCAATACTGCCAAAGAGAACGGACAAGACGGCGCCGTTTTGTGGTTGGAGCTTGAGGAGCTTGACATTGACGATGACTTGCTGTTGTCCCTCGACTTATCTAGTAGATTCCCGGTGTGAAAGATATGCTTTCTTGAGTTTTTTGCATTTAGAATATTTTTGTGGATGTTTTTGGCGTCTCTATATGTTTTTCTCTGTTGGATATGCTAATTAGGGTTTACTTTCGCTGAGTCTGTGCGGAAACAAACTTGAGAATATGGAAATAGTTTCCCGGGAAGTTACTAAATTTGGAAACTTAAGAGCGCTGTGGCTTAACAATAATCCTGTCGTCGACAATTGGTAATGTTGGTTGATACTTTGGAAATTGTTGGTTTAAAAGTAGGTTGTTTATTAAGAGATGATACTGAACATTTTTTTCCAAAAAACAAAATCCAGCAAGGAGCAATTAGCTGATATTGTTCTTCAAAGGTTGCCGAATTTAGAAATCTACAACTCACAATTCACCGCCAACTTTGGGGAGTGGGCGTTGGGCTTCTGTGGAGGAGTGTATGTAAAGGATAATCCAGGCAGAGTCCATCTGGGTGACCGGCCATTGGAGAGAGTGGCCTCTCTCGACCTCTCGAATAGGTGTATCCACAGCTTGATCAATAAGGTTTGAACATTATCTATTTGCAATTCAGATATGCAAAGAAAAAAGGACAAAGTTTGATTTCTTTTTGGATTTTGTACGTGCAGTTTGCAGTAATAAGTTAGTCCAAATAGTGTACTCATTGCCGATACTTCTCTAATTTTGTTCAGACTTTTTCCCCTGTTGAGTTGCCATCTCTATCATACTTGAATCTGCGGGGGAATCCGTTGGAATTGAATTCAGGTGGTGACTTATTGGAAGTCCTGAAGGGATTTCCCTGCTTACAGTCTCTGGAGGTATTTTTGTTTGATATAGCTACAATGCTCCACAGAGACACTGTTGTTGAAGACTTTGAAGAGTTTGAGTCTTTCTAGATGTTAAATCATTGTACAGGTTAATTATAAAAATAAAAATAAAAATCATTGTACAGGTTGATATTCCTGGGCCCCTTGGAGTAACTGCCATCCAAATTCTTGAATCCCTTCCTGAACTTTCTGAACTGAATGGTGTCAATGCCTCAAAGATATTAGAAACTGGAAAGCATGTGATTGACTCTATGCTTCGGCCACGTCTTCCTGAATGGACTGCTGAGGAGACTCTTGCTGATCGTATTATAAATGCGATGTGGCTATATTTGATGACATATAGACTTGCAGATGAGGAAAAGATTGATGAAACCTCTGTATGGTATGCATTTATTTAAGAACCCAAATGTTATGCATTAAAAAATTGATAAAAAAAATCTTCTGTATTCAGTGATACTTTGAAGTCGTGATGGTTGTTTGGAATTCTTTGTAGGTATGTGATGGATGAACTGGGCTCAGCACTGAGGCATAGTGATGAGCCAAATTTCATGGTGGCTCCCTTTCTCTTCATGCCAGAGGGGAATCTGGCATCAGCTGTGAGGTTTTCCTTTTATCTTTCTTGAGTTTGCTTTGCTGCTTTGATGCAGATACCATTTTTGTCATTTAGTATGTTGACTTAGTACTTGGCGTTTGATGGATTTTCATTCTTTATTATTTACTGAAGTATGTAAAACTACTTGGTGCGTGTTCTACATCTCAATTCGTCCGTATTGTTAATTTCAACACCCATATGAACCTTGTGGTTTTGGTTTATAAAAATGCACGTGGGACTGGGACTTGATATGCATTTTGTTTTTATGCTTGTTTGCCTTTGTAAAGCAAATGGCATTAGCAAAATTGTTGACAAACAATTCCTATTTTCCTTTTTTTCAGCTTTTCTATTTTGTGGCCAACCCAGAATGTTCAAAAAGGAGATGAGTGTACCCGTGATTTCCTTTTCGGTATTGGGGAAGACAAACAACGATCTGCTAGACTCTCTGCTTGGTTCCATACTCCACAGAATTACTTTATCCATGTATTGTCTTCTATTTCTATATTAGATGGTGACTCTCACTGTCATTAACCATTTAAACTTTGACTTTTTCATCAGTTAAAGATAAATTAATTCCTTCAGGAGTACAAGAAACACCATCAGAAATTGCAATTGAGAAGCTTGATCTCTCCATCCATTCAGTCTTCTACAACTATTAGTATACATCGTACTGATGAATCTGCTTTATGTGTTTACACTGATATTCCTCAAGTGGAAGAGTTATTAACGCGTCCAGAATTTGTTATCAGTATGTGCTGCGTTTCACTGCTTTCAAACTCCTTTATGATGGACTTTTAATTAGTATATTTATTTTCTTTTGTGATTGTATTTTAATATTTCTATAAATTGGTTGGATGTTTATGCATCTGCAAGATATCAGTAAGGATATGTGATATTACAGGCTCCATTTAGTTATCTGTATTACGGTCTCTAAGCAAAACTTAGATTTTCTTAGTGGTGGTGGTTTTGTTTGACTATAATTACTTCATATTTGTCATTTAGGTTGTCTTTTTTTTTTTTTTTTTTTACTATGCTTTCTTCTCTCCTGTAAGTTCTCTTCTATGATTTCTTTTGCTTACAGCATCTGAACCAAAGGATGCCGATATTATATGGACTAGTATGCAGGTAGATGAAGATGTGAAGAAGGCTGCTGGAATAATGGATCAGCAATTCATAAACCAATTTCCTTTTGAGGCTTGTCTTGTCATGAAACATCATTTGGCAGAGACTATTCAGAAGGTCAGGAAAGCAAGCTTGCTTTCATCTACATGCTACTGTCAGCACTCTTGAATGAACTGACCTTATTCTGTCATTAAATTTGAATAATTTTCTTTCCAACAGGCACATGGATCTCCTGAATGGTTGCAGCCCACTTATAATCTCGAAACCCATCTAGCTCAACTTATTGGTGATTATTATGTACGCAGTAGAGATGGGCTTGACAATCTATGGATCTTAAAACCTTGGAACATGGCACGAACTATTGATACAACTGTCACTGATAATTTATCTGCTATCATCCGTCTGATGGAGACTGGGCCTAAAATTTGCCAAAAGTATATTGAGCACCCTGCTTTGTTCAATGGGAAGAAGTTTGATATCCGTTACATAGTTCTGGTTCGGAGTATGAATCCTTTAGAACTATTCCTTTCCGACGTTTTCTGGGTATGCATATTATTTCTTTGGTCTAATAGTTTGCTATCTGCCTATATGTTATGCATCAAAAAATATGCCTATATGATATGGACCCGTTGCATTGTTATCTAAAGATGAATGAAGAACACTGTTTGTGGCCTATTTTGGATGGTATCTGCTTTAGGACAACCCATGTTTTTAAGGTGGTTCTTTCACTTTCATTTTCAGGTTAGATTGGCAAACAACCCATATTCCTTGGACAAGCACAGTTTTTTCGAATATGAGACTCACTTTACTGTCATGGTATGTTTCTATGCACCATGTTTTAACCATACCCTCTATTAAATTTCTGTTACATGTGGTTATGGACACCTCCCATGGGATTTAAACCTGAAGGCCGAGTGAAAGGGAATCTAATGAAATTTGTCCATTTTATTTAGAAACAAGTTTCTGAGATTACAATGAAAGCTCTACTTTAGTCAATGATCACTTTTATGGCTTCCAGAACTATCGTGGGAGATTCAGTCATAAAAACACGCGAGAGTTTGTGACAGAATTTGAACAGGAACATAAAGGTATGGGGGCTTGCTCATCTATAATTATTGTTCGTCTTCCGAGGAGCCCACACTTTCTCATAACAACTCCTAGTGTAATTCCTATGTTTATTGTAGTTAAATGGTTGGAGATCCACCTAAGAATAAGAAAGATGATACGGTCGGTCTTCGAGGCAGCTACTGCAGTACATCCAGAGATGCATAGTCCTAGATCGAGGGCTATCTATGGTGTGGATGTAATGCTTGATAGCTCTTTCCAGCCAAAGTTACTGGAGGTTTGTACTTGGAATTCTGAATGCCAACTTCCAGTTATTTATTTATTTATTTATTTTAATTTGTTTGGATCCAAAAAAATGATATGTTGTTTGTTATGAAGGTGACTTACTGTCCCGACTGTACAAGAGCGTGCAAGTATGATACCGAATCTATAGTTGGAGGGGAGTCATTAAAGGTCAAGATTTCTTCAATGATGTGTTTGGTTGTCTCTTTCTGAATGAAACTGCCCATGTCAACCCATTGTAATTCTGAGGTTTTGAGAATTAAAACATCATCAACTATAGTGTTTTGCAGAAAAGGTCTGGTAATGTTAAGCTGACATTTTCCCTATAATTGAGTGTTATGGCTTGTGAATCGAGCCATGCAAAGACAAAAGTTTTCAATCGTGGGAGAGACGTTACATTTCGGGGTGAGGCCACTCAACCATTCTTTGGTTGACTTAAAGGTCATGTTGGGTTGTATTTGAGCAGATAGGGCGACTTGAGGCTCTGTCCGAGTTTGGGCTCCAGTTCGGCTCGAGTTGTGGACAATCCAAGCCACCTGAATTCAAAACTATAGTTGTTACTGAGCAGTCGAGTAGCATGTTCAGGATTACACCCCCTACCTACCTGATCATGTATTGGATAGCCATTTTGATCAGATTTTTCCCAAAACTTTTACTTGAATTTTGAATAGATAGACATAAAATATGTCATACAATACTTATGTAACATATAATAATGCTATTCGTAATATCTATATAAATAACAATAAATATCGTAATATTTATGTTATGTATAATTTCCATTTCCACTCGAGACTCCAAACCCGGACTCGAAATCTGGAGTTTATAGATATCTGAAGCCTGGTTTGGTAGATGAGATCTCTCTAATCATTATTCAAATTTTTACATAAAATATAATAAATAATTCAATTTTTTCAAATCTAAAAAATAATAATAATAATAATAATAAATTATATTCTAATAATATTTTATTTAACTTTCATATCATATAATTTCATTTGTGTACATTTTCAAATTCGGCTCGATTATATCTCCATACAAACCATTACCATAAAAATCTAAAAAACCGGACACAAACATTTTACAACTCCACAATAAAATATTAATTTTTGAAAAAATCCAAATACACCATATTTTATTATGTGATTGGGCAATAGTTATATACTAGTTGTGTCCCTACCATTTCTAAAAATTTAAGTGGTGTTGGTATTAGAACCGATCTTAAATGCTTTAAATTTTCATTGATAAAACAGGAACAAATGCTAGTTTGGTTATAAGAAAATTTTATACTCTATAAATATGGATGCACCTTCATGTTATTAAAATTCGTTACATAATATCCATTTTTAATAGCTTAACCACCAGAATTATTTGAATTTAAAAATACACTCACAAGTACCTAGGTGTTTTTCTTATTTATATAGAATTAAAAAATAAAAACTAACCACCAAAAGGGCCACCCAAGGTGGCATCTAATCACCCCCGGCCAAGGTGTGTCTAGCCACCCATGCACTGAGTAGCCAAAGACCATTAGGGGTAAACGGTTTGGTTTAAGACATTTTTTAGAACTAAATTGGTGTACATCGGTTTTGCAAATTTAAAAATCAATATTCAACCGATTCAACACCAAAATCGGAACTTCAAGTTTTCCTAGTTTCGGTGCAATCCTATTTTTCTAGTTTTACGGATAAACAAATCATACTCTAATAAAACTTTAGCAAGTGATTGACCCATATCCCTCATTTTATGTTATATTAATTTTATGTTATAAAATTAAAATTTATATGTTATATCAAAATTCAAATACTATATTAAAAATTATAAAATTAATTTATGTTATATCATAATCAAATGTTATATCAATTTTATGTTATAAGATTAATAGACATAAATAATAAGATTTTAAAATTTTATTTTATATTAATTAGTAATTTAGCATATAATACATAATATAATATAAAAGAAATTATATATAATATAAGAAATCATATAAAAATTATTTTGATATAATCTTAAAAAATTAAAAATAACATATATATGTACCGGTTTGGTTTGGTTTGGTTCGAACCAGTGTTCTAAAATCCAAAATCGGAACCGGACTGGTTTTCAACCTGTTTTGCTAAGTAGGGACGGGTATCGGTTCGGTCTGTTTCTCTCTCTCTTTCTTTCTTCTTCTATTTATTATTATTATTATTATTACTGCCCGACAGACCACCCTTGTAGGGTTGCATCTCACCCACAAAATGAGGTGCATATTCTTGTTCTTTTTAATTTTAATTTTTGTTTATTTAGTTTCAGTGGATCCAATCTAGTTTAGGTGCATATTTCTATTCTTCAATAGAAAATTGATGTGTGTGTTTTTTTTATTTAAGAGTATAAAGAACCTAATTTATTCGAAGTATAAACTATAAATATCACATAGTCATACTCGAAAGCAATCTAATTATTACTTGCGATTATAACTCGCTTAATCAATTAGATTGCAACTTTGACCCAACTTTTCAATAAATTATTATTGAAGAATTATATAGAAATTGTAAAAATAGTTGGATTATCATTTTCGAATTTCTTAACACCATATGGGCCCTGGGCCCTGTGAATCAAAGGACGTCGACAGCTGTAGTGAAAATGGGCTTCTTCTTCTATACGGGTTGAAACTTGAAAACTCATTTTCATAGCCCAACACCAAGATCCACCCCCGATGCTATCTGCCTTATTGGTCGCAAGCTCGCTCGGGAGGGCGGTGACGAAATTGAAAGCCCGCTGAAAACCCTAGCGTCTTGACCATTATCACAGCCACTCCCTCTCTCCTCTCCTACAATTTCGTTCTGGTAAATATTGTTCATCGTTTGCGATAATGGGTCAAAATCTGTCTCACTCCCTTAATCTGAAACCATTGAGTTTCAGTTCCATAATTCTCCATTTCTGCGTAAAGGGCTCTCTTAGTTTTATGCATCGCTCTGATCTAACTCACTTTCTGTAGTGGAAAGTGATAACATTTATGTATTGGATGGTATAAAAGGTGTCTTCAGGCTTTGGTTGCTATGCTATCTTTTCTGGGATATTCACCATCTCCATGAAGAGTACGGAATCAAAGCAAAAACCCAATACAAAGTCTGGGCGACCCAGTTTTAATTCTGGCCATAACCACAAAAGAATCGTGATCGAAAATATCTGTGAACCTAGAGCTGAGCCTAGCGATGGCGTGGCGTTGCAGATGACCCTCTTATTCTTCACAACCCGTACCCCTTGGGTTCGAGCCTCCAAGGTTGCCATTGCCCATTTCCACAGTCTCGCCCAAGGAGTATCTTGGTCCAGGCCCTTCAGTGATAAAGAGGTAATCTCAAACCGAAGTTCCGACGCTTGGTTGGTCAAGGTTGTGTGTACGCTATTTATTCGTTCGCATCTGTCAGATACTTGTTTGGGTTATTTGAGTAAGAACTTGACCCCATTGATTGCGTTTGAGGTTGTTAGAAGGTTAAATAATCCGAAGTTGGGCTTGAAGTTCTTCGAGTTCAGTAGGGAGAGTTTGAGTGTCAGTCATACGCTCAGGACTTACAATTTGCTTATGAGGTCTCTCTGTCAAATGGGTGCTTACGATTCGGCAAAAGTAGTATTTGATTGCATGAGGAGTGATGGGCATTTGCCTGATAGTTCAATTGTGGCATTTTTGGCATCGTCGTATACACAAGTGGGCAAGTTTGATCTTGCTAGGAAATTGCTCGCTGAAGCTCAGCGTGATAAAGTTGGATTGAGTATTTTCGTATATAATAAGTTGTTGGATGAGTTGGTTAGGCGGAATATGGTAGATGAGGCCATTTGCTTATTTAGAGAGCATATGGAATCACATTCTCATCCTGATACTTTCACTTTCAATATTCTTATTCGAGGTTTATGCAGAATGGGAGAAGTTAATCAGGCGTTTGTGTTTTTGAACGATATGGGGAGGTTTGGTTGTTCTCCTGATGCTGTTACTTATAATACTCTTATAAATGGGTTATGTCGAGTGAATGAGGTAAATAGAGGGCATGAATTGTTGAAGGAGGTACGGACAAGAGGTGAGCCTAAACCAGATGTTGTAACTTATACATCATTGATATCGGGTTATTGCAAGTTGGGTAAGACGGATGATGCCTCTGTTCTTTTTGATGAGATGATTAATTCTGGAATTAAACCAAATGCCATCACTTTTAATGTTCTCATTGATGGTTTTGGTAAGGCTGGCAACATGCTTTCCGCACTGTCCATGTATGAGAAGATGCTCTTTCTTGGTTATTTTCCAGATGTTGTTACCTTCACTTCCCTAATTGATGGATATTGTCGAACCGGACAGGTTAATCAGGGTTTGAAGCTTTGGCATGAAATGAGTGCAAGAAATGTGGGTCCAAATGTGTATACTTATTCTGTTCTTATAAATGGTTTGAGCAAGGAGAATAGAATGCATGAGGCTCGTGATATTTTGAGGCAATTGAAGTGGCGTGATATTGTCCCAAAACCTTTTGTGTACAACCCTGTAATTGATCTATTTTGCAAGGCTGGCAATGTTGATGAGGCAAATGAGATTGTGGCAGAGATGGAGGAGAAGAAATGCAAGCCAGATAAAGTGACATTTACGATTCTCATCATTGGGCATTGTATGAAAGGCAGAATGTTTGAAGCCATCAGCATTTTTAACAAGATGTTATCGATTGGTTGTGCCCCGGATACAATTACTGTGAACTCTCTAATATCTTGCCTTTTGAAGGCTGGGATGCCTAATGAAGCTTTTCACATTAAGCAAACTGTATCCCAGGACCTGGACTTGTTTACGCCATCTTTGAAAAGAACTATTCCTGTAGGAACAAATATGGATATTCCAATGGCTGTTTAGTTGAAGGGCTACTATGGAAGTGGACTTGATTTTGTACGCCTAATGGCTGGACAATGCCATTCAGCCATTTTTTTTCATTTAGCCCAAATCAGGACCACACCCAGCCTGTGGCTCAAAAGTTTGACAAGTTGTAAGTTCTTCGTTCATGTCTATCCCCTCGGTGGAATTAAAAGGAGTGGGCTCAAGATTGGCACTGATTGTCTTGAACTTGTATGTTTTTATGCTTCCTTTTGCAATCTGCTCCTCTCTCTCTCTCTCTGCTGAATTTGAAATTCGTTAGTCTGTGGCCCTGGTTAAAAAGGGGTGGAAGGTTGATCTTGTTGGGTTTGAATCTTCTAAAGATTGGTAGAGGAAGAACAACAAACTTTTTTGGGATGTTTCCCTCGATCTTCCCTCAATGATATGTCAGGGAATTGCAATGATACTTTCTTGTTGTGATCCCAAAGGATCATGTTTGGTCATCTCTAGTATAGAGAACCGCACTAGTTTAAAGAAACATAATTTTGTTGGTTAACTTGGGTTTAGGTAATCAAAGGCCAAGGGTTGAGTGACAATATATGTACACTTCAAATTATGTTGTCAGTTGCACACATTGCTTGGGCATCCCGTATCCCACTGTCGCTCATGTGTCGAACTGCATAATGGAAGATTATATTATAGTCATGACCTGGAAGATTATATTATGGTCTGGAACAAAGTGGGATGTCGGTTGTCACCAAGGCATCAGACAACATGATGAAATTTGTAGATAGTCTAGCTTAAAATCTTATCCAAAGGATTGATGTTAAATTGCCTTCTTTCTTTTAATTTTCTGAATTTTAATGCCCATCTCGATTATCTGGACTTGCAGGCCGGGGATATATTGGATGCTTACCAGATGTATGGAATTCTGAATGACATTGAACGGTTAATGTCTCATCTCACTCGCAATTCTCAACATTTTACATATCTTGAGGAGAGGTTGAATTTAGGGTTTTATTGTAGAATAAATTTCTGCCAGCAGTCACTCTAAGCTCAACAAGTTGGTTGCCGGATGTCAGAAGTGGCTAAGATCCCTGGGTGTTCCATGTTAAACGAGATTCCCACATGCATGGAGCTAGATCCACCAAACAATTAAGCAGTTCAATTTTGTTCGGTAGGGATTTTATATAGCACATAGTTTTAGCTGGTAGGGTTTTTGTAGTAATCATTCAGGATGACTTGCTACCATCGAATAGGTTGAGAGAACAATGCAGATATGTAGTTAAGTGTAAAAGAAGCACAAATTGCACTGCTGAAGTGGGAAAATTTTTGCTGGAGCCTGTTAATTTTAGATCTTCCTCATGATGTAGCTGATTGCATCACAGCATCTGAGATCAGTACGATGGATCAGTACTATTATGTTTTGTCAAAAAATAGATATACTAGAGTAAAATGTTGTTGACAATATTGTGTTTCTCATTGCATCAGGCTTTGTTATTCTGCAGTTGTTTTTAGGTTCTTTGTGTGAACGGAGTAAAGACCAAGTTAGAAGTGACTAGCGACCTCCATATTTGAAAATACAGATCTCAACAAGTTTCACCCTTTTGCTTTCTTGTCTACGTGATGCCATTAATTTGAAACTTCCAATAGTAACGCTACATGCAGTCGTGGAGTGCTCAAGCGCCGTGCAATCATTTTGAAAGAGTATATTAAAAAATTATTATTTTTTCTCTTGTATATATTTATTTTTTTTAAAGTGATTATGCAGCGCTTACGTATTAACGACTGTAATTATTATTTCTCTTTTTTAAAACCATTGACCAACATATGATTTTTCTCCATCTCTTATTTCCTTTAGCATCTTTTGGTTGATGAACACAATATCATTTTTATTTTCTTTTTCTTTTTCTTTTTTTAACATCTTCAATTATGGTTTTTGCGTTTTTATTAGTATCATTGTAGATAAAACGATATACATTATTTACAAAAGGATATTATAATATAAATTGCCCCCAAAAAATAAATTCATGTAACTGCCAACACAAATCATTTTCCTTGGCGTTGGCACAAACCCGAACTTGTCTCTTTTGACACCAAGCAAAGAGAACTTTTGTGTATACACAGAAGCCCAACGATGATAAGATTGCTCGTCAATTTTTGAATATTTATACAGTTTTATGCAATGAAAATCTCAAAATAGAGTCCACGTCACCATTTATAAAAAATAAAAATAAATATACACAAGTGAATATGTTTGTATGTTACAGTCGCCAGCACTGTTGATCTTGGATCTTATTTTGTACAACAACCTTACACTACGATTAAATCACACGATGACCCTCCACCTTAAATGCAGACAGCTTTTTTAATTATGGTAGATTAAAACAAGATAAGACTGCATAATCCATCGAAAGAGCCTAGTGCCGTATCTCCCGAAACCAGATTATGCGACGATGGGGTATGATGCACATGTTGAAATACCTGCAATTTTTATGATCATTATTAGCATAATTAAAGCTGCAATATAAACATAACCAAGTTTCATTGCAGTATTCAATGGTGAATCTAGAATTTCGATCAAACATATAGGCCAATTTCAAAAAAACCCTGTCCTTTGAGCAACAAAGCACCAGTCAATCGACTCTTAAAGCACAGGAAAGCCATGTGAGCTTAACCTTTACTATAACTCATAGCCTAAAGACCAATAATGACCTCTAATAATCTGATCAAATTCCATAACCTATGTGGTTCTGAACTTTGGCAATGTATTGAATTTACGACCGGGGTCAGTTGGAAAGCTTACCGCACATGTTCTTCCCCAACTCCATCTTAAAGTAGCCACTGTCACCCCAGTTTTCTCCCCACGAGTTCTTGACGAGCCAGTAAGAGATGTCATCTTCAACTCCATATCCCACCGCTAGAACAGCATGGTTCACATCCTGGCAGATAGATTTACAGTTTGTTAAAAAGAATGATATGATTCGTGGATTTTCCTCAAGGAATGATAACATAGCAGGAGATATGTGTGTGTAAGTGTATGAACATAATACTAAAAAAAAAAAAATACAAATTCTAAATTCATATATTGGATAGAGAATGGATAGATACAGATGCTCCTAAGCCAATAAAACAACAAAAGCATGACGTAAAATTTCCAAAATCTTTATAAACCATATTACAAATAATTCTAGAATAACATCCAAAGAACTTATGATGATGCTCTATAGTCTTGAAAACGTGAAAACAAATTAAAGCCTTGAAATTTAACAACATAATCCATCAACTAAACATGGTTTCATGGCCCAAATTCCATCAAAATATTCTATATCCTAATCATAAAAACTCACCATTGGAGTGGTGCCACACGTATCACTTGTGTAAACTCCTTCCTTGTAGAATCGGAAGCTATTTACCACCTGAAATGCCACACTCACTGGCCTAACAATTGCAACCGCATGCTTTAGCTCATCTTCAGCACCCTGTAAGCGTTCACCAGATTTTAGAAGTTTCTCAAAAGTCAAAACCATATAGAAGTGATATTTGGTTAACACAAATGTTTCATCTCTTTAAACATCAAGTGCACAAGACACATAGAAACAGAAAACCTAAAGATTATATTAAAAAAAGTAAGGAAATTTGCCCAGAATACTTACCAGGGTGATGTTAACAGAGTCGAGGACTTGAACGCCAACATTTTCCGCTGAAAATTTGCATGCACCATCTTTTCCTGCGTAAGGATATGCCTCCTCGGTGTCTAGGCCGCCATTGTATTTGATGTACTCAAAGGCTTGGGATGGCAACCCACCGCTGCAGCCAAAGTTATTGAAAGCTCCGGCGCAATCCACAAGCTGCTGCTCAGAGAGAGAGATTCCCTTTCCAAATGCCTGGGCGTATGCTGCCTCAAGAGCTCCGGTGGTGCTGCAACAGACAAATATTGATGGTTAGGAGGGCATAGACTGGTAGATTATATGTGCCTTATTTTGGACATAAGGTGTTTTCATGAGTGGTGGATGCGACAAGGCGACAAGGTGAGTTAAACTTTTGACTGAAATGTTACTACTTTCCTCACTATTTATCTCCCTATCATTTTTCTGTTCTAAACTCAAGCCACACCTGAATGTCCAGCAAGATCCGCAGTGGCCTTGGTCTTTAACTGGGCTGACTATGCCTTCTTCCCTCCAGTCTTTCTGCATACAAATACACATGATGATGATGACAATAATACTAAATGATGTGTTACCATTTGCATCGATTTCATACCATTGTATGATTTGTTGTAAAAATTTCAAATACATACCGTTTCGGGAAGAACAACATCAGTAAGCTTGTGGTTGCCCTTCAAAGTGGCAGAACAGTTTTGAGCAGCTCCCAACCTGTGCCTTTGGAACTCTTCCCAAGTCCAATCAGCAAAGTCTGTTCAATAAATTAACACCATAAGCTGGTTGTCACTAACAAAAATCAGTGGTTGGTTAATGTAAACCTCATCTCACTGAATGCTTACAACATTTTACATGATCCACAACTCAAATACGAACTAAATACAAAAATAAAAGGGTTAAAGTTGACTGTTATTGGATGAGCCAACACAAATTGACTTGGTTCGACATGATAAAATAAGCAAATGTACTCTGTGTTTGTCTCTTTAGACATTTTTATTGGAGTATAAAATATTTTAATTAGAAAGGCAATGAGAAGTTATGCTTATTAATTATAGTTATGGATATTAATTTTTTCCTGAATGTAGCTGTGAATATGCATTATATAATTTGTACTTATAAGATAAGAGATTGTGTTAATCGAGTCAGATCAAATATTTGGGTTAAATTTATATTAAATGGGTTCAAACAGCTTGTCTTTGGGTCAACCCAAAAAGATTTGTATATTAAATGGATTATGTCGTGCCACTCGTATTTAAACAGGCCATGTCAAGATTGAAGGTTTTGATCCATTCAATTAGAAAAGTCCTATTCAAGTTGATTCAGAATGATATATTTATGACTTTTTTGATAGGTAATCATAAGAATTTTATTAATAGAAATAGGCAAAACCCAAGTACACAGGTAGTATACGTGAGAGAATGATATATTTATGACTTGGAATAACTTGATCCATGGACATGAATTGTCAATCATAATTCTCACTAGGATGTTAAGAGTATTTATTTGACCTGTAAGATTTTTAATTATTATTCACAATTTAGTTTTGGCTACTCACCAACCAGAAAATCTTTTCAAATTTTCTCGATTTATCACTTAAGATTATTTTCACAGAAGTTACGCTTAGTAGAAAATCAAATCAATAAAACTCGGTACACTTTACCATGGCTGTGCAACTAGAGAAAAAAAAAAACATATAGCACAAATGGGTAAGCAGATGAAACCAATCACTGAATGACATTCTATTGTAGTATGCCAAGATCACAAGCTCCAATTGGTTCAGGATAATTTTCTCATAGACAGAGCTTGGGAAATGAGCCTATATTAGCATGGTCAGCTATCTAGCATTCCCTGACTTTGTCTTTAGGGGTCCCCAATCACACACCTGAATTCAATTAATCCAACGGCTAACGAAGGCCTAAAAATTAATTTTCCATAAAAGAAAAGGAGGAAGAAGAAGTTAGGTGCTAGGGTTCGTACATATAACTGGTTTCCAATTCAAAGCTTAAAAATTTTGAGTTAAAGCAATCGATTTCACCAGATGTTTATCTCCTTAAATAAGAAATAATACTTGACAAAAAAAAAAAAAAACATTCAACGCTCACGATTAACGGCAAGTTTGTAAGATAAGCCCTTCCGGTTGGTGGATCTGATGAGTTTCAGATTTTCAGAGAAAATCTCGAAGCGGAGCTTCATCTCCTCCCCGGTCTCGTACCTCTTCCCATACCTGCAAACACAGTACAGTTCAAAGGGGGGTGTCCTTAGCTCACTCTAAACATATATCAAAATAGAAAACAAATTCATATTTTCCGATCACTGATGATCGGATGACAGTATACGGCTGGGTTCACACCGGTGAGCGAAGCGGGCAAAGGAGAAGGCGTGTTTGGTGTGGCCGATGACTTGGATGACCTGAGCCTCTAAGTCGCGAAGGCCATCGGATGCCAATCGGATGGGATTGGAGTCGTCGAAGGTTGATCCTGCGGCGGCGCAGAAGAGCAGTAGGAGGATCGACGAGACCAAGCTCACGCAGGCCATTCTCTCTCTCTCTCTCTCTCTCTCTCTCTCTCTCCGAAGATTGTGGGGTGGGCGACAAACTGTGAGCAGGGATTGGATTCTTATTGGACTCGGGGATTCCGTTGGGTATGTATCTATGAATGAATGGTAGGTATGGGACTCTGGGTGACGTATACGCTGACGTGGATTTCCATAACGTCGCTGTAGCCTGTATTATATTATCACATTTGTCATGACCCTCACTATTCAAATATTTCATTTTTTTTAATTTCTTTGATTTTTATAAGGTTTTTAGAAAAAAAAAAAGAAAAATATCTAATTCTTAGCTAGGCTCTCTCTAAAATAGGCTAGGAGGAAGAACTTAGGAAATTAATTATTAAATATTTTTAAAATATAAACATGCGATATTCATCTTTTCATATAATTTTATATTATTAAATATTTTATTTGGGTAACTAATTATAAGGATTTCATGATGCGTGATAACTTATAAGTAAAGAGTGCCTCAATTACGGAATAATAATATAAAATTTCCAATTTTTTTTTTTTTTTATAACTTAGCTTTAATCAGAATTTTTTGCAGTTGGAGTTTGGAGCAAGACAAATGCCCACAAATCGCATTCCGACTCTAACTATAGATTACGTTTTGGTAGTGAAGTAATTTTAAATAATCTGTAAATAATAGTAAAAAAATAATAAAAAAGTAATTATAAAATATTACATAGTAGTGAATAATTATAAAAAATAATAAAAAGTAATAATAAAATATTGAATAATAGTGAAATGATCTCAAAATACTTTACTACTCAAACACAGCGTAAATTAGCTTGAGTTACAAAATAGAGAAATTTTATTTGCAGTCTTTAAGTGTGGACTGCATGTGGAGGCTCTTTATTAAATGAGAAAAAACATCATTTTAAGAGGGATAGTTTTGTAATTTTAAAAAATTTTAAA
This sequence comes from Juglans microcarpa x Juglans regia, assembly GCF_004785595.1. Lineage (NCBI taxonomy): Eukaryota > Viridiplantae > Streptophyta > Magnoliopsida > Fagales > Juglandaceae > Juglans > Juglans microcarpa x Juglans regia. The sequence continues at coordinate 32,860,273 of NC_054596.1, read as the reverse complement.
GCTAAAATTGCCTAAGTTTGCATTACAATCTTTATTTGGAAACTATACTTAGCATTGATATACAAAATATAGAGAAATTCTATTTGCAGTCCCTATTTAAGGATTCCATGTGCAAGTCATTCATTAAATGAAAAAAAAATATTACTTTGATAAGGATATTATTGTAATTTTAAAAAAATTTAAAGATTAAATTAATTAGACTTACAATACAGTCCTCATTTGAGTACTATACTTAGCATTGCTCCAAAATATATGGCAAGTAGCTGAATTGGTCAGGAGCCTAGGCCATACTCTTGGTTTTAAAGATAAAGTCTCACGTTTGTTTCCAATGAATTTTGCAAAATATTAACATTCAAACGTTTTCCATATCCCCAACCCTACAATATCAACTTTGAATCATTGACTCTTCTCACTCTCCCATTCTCTTTTCTCTCTTATTCTTTTTCCATGTCTTATTCCCACTTATCTCTCTCTGTGGCGTGCTCATATCTCTCTTGTAGGATTGTAATCGATTCTCCCTACCGAATTTGACTAACAAATTAATGATATTACGATCAAGAATATCAACCAAAGTTTTAAATTTCGTACCGTACTGGCCGGTATGATCGAAAGTTTTCGTTTCGGCCGTCCGGCCGGTACAGGTACTATACCTGTTTCGTACCGATCAAAATACCAGCCATACCGGCCGGTACCGGTCATACCGGCCTCAATTTCGGCCTGTACCGACCTATATTTCGGTCGGTACCGGCCGATATTTCGGCCTGTATTTTTTTTTTTTTTTTTCATTTTTTCAAACTACAAACTTATTTTTTAACCTTCAATTCAGACTAAACTATTTATAATTTATATATATATGTATTTGTATATAATTTATTTATATATAGACTATTATTTTAGAATATAATTTTTATATATATTTATATATATAATTTATTTATAGATCGACTATCCCAAAACGTTATCCCAAAATGGTACTAGTACCGAAATATTTCGTTCCAGTGCCTTGACCGGTACGCTATCCAGTACGGTATTCAAAACATTGATATCAACCATAAACGTCTTATTAAAATGAAAAATGATAAAGTTACTAATAAATAACAATTTATATACGTAATAAAATAATATTATTTTAAATTTAATTTTGATTTTAACTTTTGCTTTTGATTTGATATGTTTAAATATAATAAAAAAATATTATTATATTTAAAGTTATTTATAAATTCTGAATGGATTGTTAGCCTATCACTGTCCTATTAAAATATGAAATACCATAGAGCAACTACTATACTAGTACACAAAATGCACACCGGTTGCTATTTTTATTTTTTTTTATTTTACTTTTTTAAAAATGCACGTCCCTGAGCTTCGCAAACCAGAGAGAGACACAAAAGTATCAGAGCAGTCATTGCATCTTCCTTCCGAACCCAAAATAATGAAAACGCAAACATATTGAGTGAGAGAGAGTGTGTGTGTCTGTAGGCAAAGAACTAGACCCAAGTTGAAGAAGCTTCATCAAGGAGATTCAAGCATAGCTTGCTTTCCAAGTAAACAGCTCGAATAGTTCTCTCTTTTTACGTTGGTGGTTCCGCCATTAATAAATGCTTTCACGCCCTTTCCCATGAGAAACCGGTTGGTCCTCTCACAGAAAAGCATTTCGCATTCAACTATCTCTCACAATCCTATAAAGCCCCACACATTCACTAGCTCAGTAGCCACTTCTTCCATGGCTAACTTAAGGGGTTTGAGGGTTTTCATTGTGCTTACTTTGTGTTTGTTGCAGTGTAATAACTCTCGAGTGTTTGCGATTTTGGACCCGTTTGATTTTCTGGCTCTACAATCGATCAGGAAAGCTTTGGACGACTTGCCTGGTTCAAACTTCTTCATTGCATGGGACTTCATGTCCGATCCGTGTAATTTCGTCAGGGTTACTGTGATTCCGATAAGGTTATTGCGCTCAACCTGGGTGACCCAAGGGTGGGCTTGCCAGGACTGACCGATTGGATTGACTCGGCGATTGGGAAATTGTCTGCGCTGGCTGCAGATCTCTTCAGCAGAAATAAGCGATATTCAAACTGCACAATCAGAGGATGGGTCGACGGCAACCACAAGGATGGGGGGATGCGCCTTTTGGGGGGGGGGGGGGGGGCGGCGCGAGAGGAACAAAAGATGGGCGACTGGGAGGAAGGAGATGAAGAAAAGAGTTTCAAATGGAAAATTTGTTGTGAACTGAGAGAGGGAAAAAATGTCATGCCGACATGTTAGGTGTGCGATGGATGCTCTCAAACAATGACTACTACTAAAATTTTTTCTTAAAATACAAGAGCCATTAAGAGAGGCCGGTGGGTTTGGCCCACCCGCTACCCTTGTCCCATCCCAGCCTGCACAGTGCACACGATGGGCGTACAGATGGATGTCCACATGCATTTGGGTGCCCAAAGACGGGGGTTCTAAGCTGGATAATGCTAGATTAGGACATACGACATTAAAAACAAGTGAGACCAACGTTAAAAAATTAATTTTTTTAAGTGTATCTCACTTTTTTAAAGTATTTATATGGAATTTGCGCGTTCTAGAACTGTATAAATAACTACAAAAACGTTGTGCACCATACTCCATTATTAGTATTAGCATCATTATTATTATTATTGTTATAAAAATCATCGGACTAACATTTGTATCTAATTTATTCAGCTTTAATCATACAAGATAAAAGGAAAACTTAGGAGCGTAAGTTGAAAGTGCTTTAGATTACGAAGCCGCTTTGCAGCAGTCCATTCGAAAATAAGCCTTTAACAGCCTCTAATAATACTCTACCACATCAGCAATTACACACAAATCAAAATAAGCTCATTACACTACATAATAAACATATCTTCCCGTTGCCCAAGAGCACCATCTTCACGTCAGAATTTCACTGCCCAAGAACACATATCCCATCCGCACCACTTTTATTGTTTTTTTATTCTTTATTTTTCTACTTTTCGTCAAAATCTAGGGGTGTAAAAAAGAACAGTAAATCGGTAAACCGGATTTGACCTGTGGGTTTGATCCGGTTCGGATCGATATCGAGTTTGGTTTGGTATAATTTGGTACTGATTTTATTTTTTTTAAAACTAGTCAAAATCGGTTCGATTCTGATTTTTTTTTTCTAAAACCGAACCGATTTATATGTATATTATAATTTTTTATATTGTATATAATTTTTATATATAATATATAATTATATATAAAATAATTTTATATTATATGATAAATTACTAATTAATATAATATTAAATTTTAAAATCTTATATCATTATAGTCTATTTTTTTAATAGTTATATTAATATTATATCACTATATATTATAATATACTATAATATATCACTATAGTATTACATATTATAATATACTATTATATATATTACATATTATAATATACTATTATATATATTATATAATATAGTATATAGTATATTAAAACTGGACCGAAACCAAATCGAAAGTATCAATTTCGGGAATAACCGATGCGGAATCGATTCTTAAAAATATAAAACTGGTACATACTGGTTCGGTCTCAAATTTTATCTAAAATCATACTAAACTGGACCTATTACACTGGACCTATTACACTCCTATCGAAATCCATAGATAAACTCTCTTTCTTCACCAATTTCCTGCTAAGATGGTTCCTCTCCATTCCCTTCTTAGAATCCAAGCTCTCTCTCTCGATAACTACAAGAAAAAATACCCCAACTTTGATAGAATCGTGCATGAAGCAGTGATTACCACGCTGCACTACAGCAAATCCTAATCCCCTCTCTCGAAACCCAGATAAAGCCCCCTCCTAGACCCTTCCAATGGAAATAAAAAGATCAGATCAAATAAAAATAGAAAAAATATCAACTGACCTAGAGTCTAAAGAAGAGGAGGCAACCACCACAACCATTAGAGAGGTATCTATCAAAGGTGGGTGGCATTGTTCTCAATGTCTCACCGTCACCCCCTTACCAGACCTATCTAATCTTAGTAGCAAGGGAATCCATCGCAGGTCGCATTCCTTGTGTGATGAAGAAGAGAGGGGGTAAAGAGGGTCACGTTCCTTGTGCGACGACAGAGAGAGGAGGCGAAGAGAGTGGCGGAGAGGGGGAGATGAAATTTCGTAAAACTAGGTTTTGAGCGAGAGAATAAGAGGGGATGAGGCCTAAGGGATCCATCTGCGTGTGTGCAATAGGGGCACATAATAGGTATGCTGAGAAGGTTACGTGTAAATCACCTATTGGAGAGCTATTTTTTGAAGATAAATAGATGAACCGTTTTGAAGATTAACTCTTTACATTATTATCTCCGTCATTTCTCTAACCACAATAGCACAAACACCCCATATTGTGTAGATCCAAATCCTCGCTCCCTCCTTTTCTCTTAAGTTTGTTGTTTTTTTTTTTTTTTTTTTTTTTTTTTTTTTTTTTTTTTTTTTTTTTAAATGGAAAACAATCGACCTATTACCTTTCAAACATTTTCGAGCGAAACCAGATCTCATGTGGGCAATCAAATGCTCCCCCAGAGTAGAGTGTGGGCTTCATGTGCCTCTTGTCTCCTAGCACGCCCTCTACTAGTGCATGTGCGACCAACGTGTCAGTCATTTTTTTATGCTTCTTAAATACTGACAAAATACATTGTCCATCCAACCATCCATATTTGTTTATCTTACTTTGTTTTCAAAAACCGTAAATGGCATGCTCTTTTATTTGTGACAAAGAAAGTACATTTCTCAAATAAACTTTTAAAACAACCCACATAAATGCAACCTCCCGAAATTTGGTGTAAAAAATTTTTTTCATCAATCACTATTTACCACTCCACATTTCACATATTATAAAAAATACCTCACACCTTATGAAAAATACTATCACACTTTATGAAAAAAAAAATTCACATCATGTGTGAGGTGTGTGATATGAACAGTTACTGATTTGTAGCAAAACTCTATTTCAAAACTATAAAGACTTCAAAATGGTCCATAACCTTTCTTGCCCTATCATGACTTGGGATACCCATTTCAATCATAGAAGTGATACGTTCACAAAAAAATTCACAAAATTAAACTTACAAAATAATATTATTTTCATATGATATATTAGATTTACTCTATAATAAAAATAGATCTATAATTTAACAAATCACATCAAACTTACAAAATAATAGTTTTCCAATTATATCCTCTTGATCTCAGCCTACCTTTGTTTGTACTCTCACGACTTGTTGCCGTCCATAATTCTCAAAGATCCAATTCTGTCACTAAAAAGATTCTATTACTTTTTTTTTTTTTAATCTCCTTTTACATCAAAGGCACTAGACCCATTAACCGTGAGCGAGTCTCGAATAATAATATAAATTCCAAAGAATAAAAAGGTTCAAATAATTATAAAAAACAGGCCGCCAATAGAAAAAACATTAAAAAAACATATGAACAGATAAAATAAATAATTTCCAGCCACATTAAACATTATTAATTCGACAACGACAAAGGATATATGAAAGGTAGGACAGCAAGATCATGAAGATGCCGCCGGCTTATGATCAGACAAACCAAAGGGGTTATGATATTTTCAAGTCATATTCTCACCTTGGGGTCTTGTGACTGAACTAAAATCTACCAAGATATTTTTATAACTAGGTTAACCCAGATGAATACTCAGATCGCATTATAAACCTATATGCTGATCCGAGTCTTGTGAACGCGGTCCGCATCTGGGTTTGCACCCTTACTTTTCAGAGATGACTCTCAACCTATATAATATGCCTTTTTATCATGATCTAATATGGAATCTGACTTTAACAACCAAGATTGCTGTCTTTGTATGGAAACTATGGCGTAGTGGATTGCCACTTGATGATAGAATACAACAATGCATAATCCATCTGGCTACCATATATACATGTGGCTGTTGTAAAATCACTCAGAATCTATCGCTCATGTGTTCATGAATTGAAATTTAGCATCGCGAGTGTGACAGTTCTATTTTTCCTGTTTTGGCTTCTCCCACAAGATTGTCTGACGAGCATGGATGGCAAGACAAATTAGCCAAATCCTTGTGTTGTTTCTTTAAAGGATCTGACCAATTGCATGCACATGATCATTGTCCAATTGGTTCCGGTCCATCATTCTTTGGAAAACTTGATTGCCTATAAATAATGCAAAAGGATTGAAGGGTTATAATATACTTCGATGAGGGCAAGCTATCATCCAAAACGGCCTATCGTACTCTTACAGCAAGTTCTAATGTCCAAATCCTCTATATACTCCACATGATCATCCCTACTCTTATAGTTAATTAGAAAATCTCATTTGATTAAAAGAGAAATATTTCTTATCACATGTTGGTGTATGGTGCGGGAATGATAAGTAGTATTTCTCTTGATTAAATGGTCTTAATATAGATGGTGCGTCTCAGGGCGAGTTAGCTGGAGTACGAGAGTTTTCATAAATGGAGAGAAAACTTTTGCAACACATGGAGCCAGCTTGGGCAATACAAAATGTTTGGCATCTCTTTCACATCCCTCAAATTAAGCATATGTTAGGCATTCTGGCTATAGACAAATCAGGTCTACAGTGTTTCCGACATTAGCTTCTGAATAATCAATGCTTTTGTTTATGCGACTAATAATATAGTTTTTACATAAAATTGTGACCCAAGCAGTGATGTATAGCAAGGTAGTGACGTGTTTGGCATTCTCAAGAGAAAATGAAGAAGAAATGGACCGAAGGAAATAGTTTTAAAGAGTTGCGTGGCGCCTTAGATCTTTTGACGTTTGGAGCTTTTGGAGTGCATTGAACAGGAGAGCTGAAAGATGGCCGTCCGTCGAAAAAACCAAAATATTCTATAGCCGTTTGTCGTGTCCACCTTAAATTCTAAAACCTATCTAAATTAACAAATATGATTGCGAAATTGAGGACCATTTGACAAAGATTGAGCACTTCAAAGGATGATACGTATATTTGACAATTGACCCGACGATTTCAAGCCTCTTAATTCTTAGCTGTTGCTATAAATGACCATACTTTCTAAACAAATAGCCAACTCAAAGTTTAATGAAGAATATGATAAAAAAATATATAATAATGTTAATACTATTTTAAACAAATCATAGTATTGAAACTTCAATTATTGTTGAATTCAATTAATAGACGGTGTCGTTCTTTAAAAAGATAGATAAATAGTATTAATCCATTTTCTCTGATAAAAGTTTTATTATTCAATGGAAAATACTTGATAAACAAATTAGAAAGAGATTTCTTATACTTGATAAACAAATTAGAAAGAGATTTCTTACAAAGTGATCATGACTTAATATGATTTGTTAGATTGTAAATAAATAGGATTGTTCATATAGGCTGGATTTTTTTCCTACCTAGTCTGAAACCCGATTATCCGAGTTCCGACTAGCTTCTGGTTATAGGTTTTGGGCCGAAAATTGGATCGGTCTACCCGGGCTCAGTATGGTTATAAACCCGGGTACCGAGTTTAAAATTGGCACCTGGTTTCCATTAAAAAAATGCAAAACACAGTAAACACCCCCCAAAGATCGATCTGACTCTCTCTCTCATCTAAACCCCAGCTCCCGCCGCCCATTCTCTCTTGTGTCAATACCCTCTCTCCTGCCGCTCAGCTTTCTTCTTCTTTTTTGCCTCATTTTCTCTCTCTCTCTCTCTCTCACACACACGCGCGCGCGTCTAAACCCTACCCTAGCTCACGTCAAAACCCTCCTCCTTCTCTCCATCTTATCATTATCTTCCTCCTCCTTCTCTCCATCTTCTCATTCTCTTCCTCCTTCTTCTCACATCTTTCTAGCTTTCTTCTCGCAAGCCTATGGCCAGGTTTCTATGTTCCACAGCCATGGTTTGGTCGTTCGTCGCTTTGTGAGATCCTTGATGGTTAGCCTTCAAGAACCACCATGGCCACATCAAGACGTGGCTTTGGGTTCTTTTTACTTTTTTTGTTCTGTATCTACTCTTAGATTTGATCCCATAATTCACATTTTATTTTCTATTTATTTGTAGATCTTAGAATCCTTAATGTGATTTGATATCTGAGTGTACGACATTTGCTATCTCTTTTCTTCAAGGCGTCAGTTATAGTAACTAGCGATTAGATCTTAAATAATGTGCAAACTATTTTCTGAGTTTTTGAATATGAGGTCAAGAAGGCTTTCAGACAATTTGCTTTACAGGTACAATGTTAATTTATTGAATAATAGGAACTCATTTGTGTTTGATATGATTCATCTTGTTTTGGGTATTGTTTATTCGATTTGAATTTAGGAGTTCCATTTTAGTCTAGTGATTGAAAAACTGAATTTTCCTTTTTCTTTTAAAAAAATACATTTATTTTTGGAATTTATTGCAGATTATTATTTATATCCTTGCTCAATTCTATTGAAAATGAGGAAAAGACCCATGATGCATTTATAATGCCATCTCGTGCTTCATACTATGGATTATATCTAGTTTGAAAAATATCAAATTCATCTTTTGCAGGGAAAAGTGAGACCTTTGATATCTTTTTCATGCATATGAAATGAATGGAGGCAAAAGTAATGTCTAAGATCAGTATACAAAAAAGAGAAAAGAAAAAGAAACACTTCATTCTTTCGATCTGTATGTGGATTGCTTGTATGAAAAATTATTGTTAAATTATCATTTTGGAGAGCTTGCTTGTATGAGAAATTCCTGTAACTCTGTTGTGTCAATAATAGTTATATGTGATAACAGTTGACTTACTATTGGTTATATAGCTTGGGTTCAAGTCCTCCCAATTGCTTGAACATTGTATTTGCCTTGTGCAACTTCCAAACTAACAATTAGTTGTTATTCATGAGGAAAAAATGGGTGAAAAGATTAACTTAATCTTTAGTTGATACTCTTGATGATTTGAATTAGGAAAGCCCTGATCTACTCCAGCTTTCTAGGATTTATGTGGCTAAACTCTAGGAATGTGATTTATTGGCATGGGCAATGATACCCTTACATCTCATTTACTATTACTTTACTATCCAGTTATTTTTTCCTTTTACTATTTGAATATAAATTAAAAATCTCAGAACATGACTTTTTTGCATAATATAGAAAAAAATAAATTCAATCAACCAACGTAATCATGTAAATTAATTCAAACTAATTTCAATTTTATAAAAATGGACACAAAGAGCAAAATAAGGTCAACTTTTATAAAATTAAATTTATTTTTAATTAAATTGCATGATTATGTTAGTTTATTGAATTGATTTTCTTTTAGATTATGCAAGAAGGTCATATTCTGATATTTTTAATCCAGAATCAAAGAATAAAATGAAAAAGAAAAATAACTAGGTAGTAAAGCAGCAGTAAAGGAAATAAAAATGTATCATTACCCTATTGGCATATATACTAATCGACTCTAAGCACTATAGTGTGAATGCTCCTTTGAGATGAGAATACCTTTGAAGATGTTGAAGGATAATGAAATGTCATTGGATGATGAGATCGCTTTTGTTGCTTGGGTATGATGCCATGCTTTCTTAAATAATTTAATCTACAGCAGGTGGTTAATTTTGAGTTAGTTTTTGTTATATCCCCATCAAGTTCTAATTATGCACTATAAGTATGTTGATTGTGTTGTGTCTCAAACAAAAGTGGTTCTCAATCTTCTGAGGTGATTGATGCTACATAGTTGGGCATGAGTCTTGGTTCAATGGCGTCATATTAGTTACAACTGCTATGTAATTTCGTTATGGTGCTTGATGCGAAATAACTGGCCCTCTGTTTTGTTTGCAATGGCAGGTGGGGTGGTGTTCAAAATTGGCAACCTATCTACTCAATATGTTTGGGCTTTTGTTGGTTTATTAGTGACGGAAATGATCACTTCAAGCATCACTTTGGAAGACCATGCTACTATTTTGTAACAAATATCTTTGCAATTTTGTGTTTTGTTATGTAATGTATAACTATCAAATAATGTAACATATAGTGGATTGCATTGTGTGTTGCATTTTAAATGATGAATATTGGATTTTTTTCTTTTTTTGTTTTATATTTATGTGGCGTGTAACTCTACAGTGGTATCATTAATGCGGCGTGGTTCCTTGACTTCGCATCCAGTCCCTACGAGTCGTAGATGGTCTGATGTCGAATGGATTGATGGTCTTCCGTATTTCCCACTGCGCTCTGCGCACGTCTCTGGGTTCTGAAAGTGACCGTTGACTGTCGTGTCGATCTGTCCTATCAACTGTTCGGTACTCCTTCCTGACAGACGTTCCATCCACTAAGCAGATTGGGGGCCCTTGGGCCTAGACCCAATGGGATTTAGGCAGTGGGGAAAATCCCCTTATAGTTACCCTGCCAATTGCTCTCGTCCGAGGGAAATTTTTTCTTCTTCGCATAACCATTCACTTTGCTAGATCTCTTGGCCCTCTTTGTTGTGTGTCGAGTGACTGTCTGCATTACATCCATGTGGCAACGAGGCCTCAGTTACGTTTTTGCATTGAGTGGTACCCCTTCGATTTATGCGTCATGACTTCATGATATGTAGCCATTAATTCCGCACATCGTATAAGCAGATATATTCTGTAGCGGTTGCGACAATCAAGAGATTCTGGTAATTTGTGGGACACATGGTGGTATGTAGAGTTATGGTGCCTCGGGAGGTCAAATGCCAACCCCGCTTATATAAGGACCCTTTTCCATGTTGGGAAACCTATTATACTCACTATGCATTTTTTCCTTCATTCTGTGACTCTTGCTCTGCAGCTTGGGTTCTTAGTTCCTTTGTCTTTCTTCGCTTTTCTTCCAAAATTCCTTTACATCTTCTTCTGTCTTTCATGGCTCCGAAAAAATATTCACTCCCTGCTAGACGAGTGGGGTTCTTTGGCGATGTCTAGGCCTTTGTCGACCGCAGCGGTCCCACCCTGGACGACTACACAGGGTTTTCTTGGCAATTGGTGGTGACCTCCACCGAACTGGAGGAGTTGAGGGTGACTTATAGGATCCCCTCGAAGGTGGAGCTCATGGTGCCTTCCTCTACCGATGGAGCGGTGGACTCCGAGGGCTATGGCACCAAGGTGGCGGTGTACCTTGCTAGGTTCTCTTGCAGCCTCAGGTTACCATTTTGCCGACTTGTGCTAGAAGTGCTGGGCTTTTTTAAGTTGGTGTCTAGTCAACTTCCTCCCCTCACGTGGAGGATTCTAGTCTCGTGTTGTGTTATATGGCGCCGTGCTTTGGAAAAGGCTGAGTCCAATTTCTCAAATCTTACGGCCCATGAGTTTTTCATTACTCATAACATTGTGCAGAAGGGCCGGCACATCTATAGTTTCTAGCCGGTCCAGTAACTGGTCCGGGTGGAGGCGCAACATACTGTTGTGAAAGGATATATCTGCAAATTCATCTTTTTGTCTAGTGATGGGTGGGAGTTCTCGGTCGGGCAGACCTTTAAATGCTTGTTTTATGTATATGCCAACTGGGGCATCGTAGACGGCGACTCGAGCAGTCTCCTGGAGCCCGAACCGACAAGACGAGTCATCAACGAATACTTGTTAAGGCTTTATAGGACATGCATCATCGTTCTCTCCAAGGAAGCCGGTGACTTCTGCAACAAAGTCCTCTAACTAGGGGTGTAACCGGTCCGGTTTGGTCCAGTTTTGAACAAAATTTGGGAACGAGCTGGTATGCACTGGTTTTGCATTTTCAAAAATTGATTCCGTACCAATTACCCCTTACATTGGTACTTCTGGTTTTACCGGTTTCGATCCGATTCGATCTGGTTTTCAAATTTTAATATACTATATTATATATTATATAATATATAATAGTATATCATAGTATATAATACTATAGTGATAATATATTGTAGTATATTATAATATATATTATAATTATATTATAGACTATAGTGATATATTATATTATAGACTATTGTGATATATTATAATATATAATATAGTGATATATTATAGTAGATTATAATATATAGTGATAGGTAATGCTATTGGCCCCGCTCTAACGTCCCGTTGTAATATCTCGCTCGACGTGGTTGATAATTTATTCATTTTAAAACACACAAAGCAACGATACTTCATTCATTTTGGCATTTCTCCCATGCACATGCCTCTGCATGTTTTCTCTCTCGCCCATCACCCATCAACCCCGTGAGCCCATCGATCATCTTCGACCACATCTCCCCTCCTTAACATCTCCTACCTCATCTTTGACCACAACGTTTTTTTTTTTCCCTCCACAGCCCCATTGACTTCGTCCTCCCTAGACCCATCGAATTCGCCCTCCTAGACCCACCATTTTGCCGTCCCCAGCCTCACCAATTCGTGGTCCCTCTTGGCCATCTCTCTGACGGAATCTCCAAGGTAATTTTTTTTATTTTTGTTCATCCCAGTTTCCTTCCCCTGCACTAGGGAGGCCGAAATGTTGTAATTTATTTTTTGTTTGTTTTGTCTGGATTTTTTTTTTTTCTTCTTAGCTATGTTGCAATTGAATTGTTATGATCCTTGCTTATTATACTATGGAAGGAAATGAAAATGAAATGATGAAGACATTTGTGAGAAAATGGATTGTAGTTGATATGTTTGTGAAAATGCTTATGAGAATTGAAATTCCTGTGAAATGGAATGGTCTCTTGGTTGTCATGCTGCATTAAATATTCAATAGATGTCATAATGCTTATTTCGTTATATATTCATCTCTATCTCTCGTATTAAAACTATTTTTATAGAACTATATTTTAATATCCTTGTTTCACATGTTTTATATTTGTAGACAATTTGAACGTTGCAATGGATGCCGACATAGAATTTTCAAATAATGAGTATGATGAAGTAGGGAATTTGATATGAACCCGCAGGAAGCCCCAACTTCCAAAAATACCCCTGAGTGAATAGTGTTGCGGCTACTGTACGGCGCTACAATAACTTGGCTACAGTACTTTTGAAACTCTAGTTCGCTACAGTACTTCTTAAAATCTTAGTTCAACAAAATCATAAATTTTCCAATATGCACTTGAATAGACCCCCCTTAAGTCCTTCTCATAATTAAACCGAATGATGGGAACCAAAGTGGGCCCAAACTTAAAGATCCTTTACATGTTCCAGATGGGCTAATTACAAGATCAAGAGCTAAGAAGATCAAAGAAGCAATGCAATGAATGGTGCAATCCACTTGGGACGAGTCTTGTAAGAGCCAAATATTTAAGATGGACTTGAAAGATGAATATTCAGTTTTGACTCATTTGATAAGTTATAGAAGAGGGCAACGACAAAACTTAAAGGCTTTAGGCTCTTGAAAAGTTTCAACTTGTTTAATTCATTTACGAATTGAATGGAACATGCAAATGATCTTTAAGTCTGGGCCCACTTTAATTCCCATTAGAATTGATAAGAAGATTGGAGGTGATGATACTATTGAAGAACCTACGGCTGGAATGCAATTTTCATCTATAGAAGAAGTGCATGCTTGCTATATGAAGTATGGTAAGAAGAAGAGGTTTAGGGTATCTAAAAGGAATATTAGACAGGATGACTATGGGATGATAAGATGGTTTTGTTTGGCATGCGTGTGAGGAGGCACATCAAAGATTACGGTTGTCAATGTTATGAAACTAAGACAAACAGTAAAGATAGGGTGTAAAGCTAGGATTAATGCGGTATTCAATGTTGAAGGTGGATATACTATATTTAAAGTGATATTGGATCACACACACGTCTGTAGTATGGGGAAGGCAAGGCATTTCAGATGTTTTAAAAAGGTTGATTCTCGTATCACTAAGAGGCTTGAAATAAATGACAAGGTAGGAATAAGGTTGTCTAAAAATTTCAAGTCTGTGGTTGTTGAGGCAGGGGGTATTGAGAATGTAACATTCGAGGAGAATGAGTGTCGAAACTACATTGACAAAGCACAACGACTTTGCCTCGGGGTTGGAGGGGGTGTATCTCTATGTAACTATTTTGAAGATATGTAAAAAAGAAATCTGAAGTTTTATTATAAGATTGATGTTGACAATGAGATGCGGTTAAAGAATGTGTTTTGGGCAGACGCCCAGAGTAAATATGTGTATGAATTATTCTAGGATGTGATTACATTTGATACAACATATCTTACTATTGCGTATAAAATGTCTTTTGCACCGTTTGTGAGTGTGAACCATCATGAGTAGTCAATTCTACTCGGGTGCAGATTGATATCTAGTGTGGACGCAAATACATTTGAGTGGTTATTTGAGTCATGGTTGTAGTGTATGAATAACCAACCGCCAAATGCAATCTTCACAGACCAAGACAAGGCCATGAAAATTGCAATCTCGAGAGTGTTTCTAACTTCTAGGAATCGCTTCTACTTGTGGTATATAATGAAAAAGTTTCTTTAGAAATTTGGCTGACATTGTCGATATGGGAAAATCAAGAGTACTATACATAGGTGCGTGTATGACTCTTTCAGTCAGCATGAATTTGATGAACAGTTGTGTCGTATGCTCGATACATTTGATTTGCATGAGAATGTATGGTTAGTATCACTGTATAGTGATCGACACAGACATTCCTTACATCAGTCGCTATCCTCTTGAGAAGCAATTTCAAAGTGCATATACTCTTGCTAAATTCAAAGAATTACAAGAGGAATTGCGGGATTTCTACATTTGACTACTATAGAGATGGGGTGTGAGGATGGTAGTATATGTTCGTTGTTGTGGATGAGGTTCAGGTTGGTAATGACTTATTAAAACATGTAACCTTTAATGTAAAAGTTGATCAAGATCATCTTGATGTGAAATGCAGATGTAAGTTATTTGGTATTTTGTGCAGACACATTCTCCGTGTCTTAACTCAAATGGGCCAACATACAATACCATCAAAATACATCTTAGATCGGTGGAGGAAAGATGTTAAGCGAAAATACACATTCGTGAAAAGTAGTTATGACACTACTAGCATCGACGATGCACGAAGGTACGATAAGATCCAAAATTGCTTCCATGAATTGTGTTCCGATGCTTCAAAGGCTGAGAGCAGCTATGTTAAATTGATTAGTCAGACAAATAGAACAATTGAAGACACAGTACCCTGGTATCTTTGATCATGATACTAGCAACACAATTGATACAACTCCTTTGACGGAGGCTTCGACTCCTAGAGTTCTTAGTCCGTTGGTAGTTTAGAGTAAGGGAAGACTACCGTCTAAGAGAAAAGTGCCCTACTGAAAAGAGTATTAAGAAATTCAGTACGAAAAGGCGATTGCACAACAACAAAGTTGAGGCTCCTTTTTGTTAATGTTGTATACTAAATTTACGATTCACTTTGCTTGAATGTTTTGTTGTTTTTTATTTAATTTATTTTTAAATTATACTTTTAACACTAGGATCAACAAAGTCAAATTTGAACACATGTGCTGGAATTTTTTTCAACTCCTTCGACTGCTCATCACTCACAAGTAATGTAAAACTAAAATATTTTGATAATCTTTTTCGTGAATTGCATTGCCACTTACAACATTTTTTTATGCCCCTATAGGACAACACTGCAGAGGCTTTCCATAAGGACTTAAGTGCATTTTGATTGGTAGGCGTCATGAGATAAATTTGTAATCTTGGAATTTTATTGAACCTATTTTTGTATTGACGTGTTTAGATCATTAATTGTAATCTTGGGATTGTATTGAACTTGTTTTTGTAATTTTCATTTTTATAACTCTATGGTTGATGCAATATCATAATTGTAATCATGCTATTAATTGGATTTAGATTTGGATTTGGATTACCCAGTACTACACAACCACATAAGATTACACGAAATTACATTAACTTCAAAGATTACATATTTTCCAAAAAATATGCGTAAATAAAGTACCCATGACATTGAAATTAATAAAACTACAATGACTCTCTCAACCTTTCTCTCGCGCCTCTCAATCTCTATTTCTAGTCGATGTCGAGTTGTTTAGACATCCATTGCTATTTGTATCTTTTGAATTTCAGTTTTTAAACGGTTGATTCTCTTCTCACCATATGGTGGTATTTTTGGGTCATACCAACAAAAATATCCGCAAGAATATCTAGCCTGCAAAATCAACAAACACATTAGCAAACAGGGATTACCACACTTCCTAGCAAACAAGATTGAAATAACATACCTCAAAGTTTTGGCAACTGAAAAATCGATACCCGTCATGATCCTCTATATGCGCAGTTCATCTACATGCTTGAATACCACAAAAATATATTGGGTATTCATTTTGTCAAGAGTTTTTTGAACGTGAGATATTGCTAGTGCTACTACGTACTTCTGACATTGTAGAATATCTAGCCTCGTGTAAAAAGAGGTATTGTTCTATTGTTCTATAAGGCCCCTTCAAAAGTAGCAGAGGCATCAACTATAATACAGGTAGAATATGTTTACTACATAAAATACACCTTCCTAAATGCCCTAAAAAATAAACATGCATGTGTGGCGCTGATAATGTTTTATTGCTCTATAAGGAACTTCTTGATATGATCTAATCAAGACAACTTTTGTCCTTCAAAAAATGAAAATGAAATATTCATTTATACAAAATAATTATATCAAAGCCTATAAAATCAAGATAGAAATTACAAAGTTATCTTAATTGTTGCAATAATGCTTTCCTTAGAACTTACAGGCAACAACCTAGCTAGAAATATAGCACCTATGACCTTATCACAATAACATGGCAAAATAGATACATTTTAACACCATAGTTAGCAGGAAAGATGATGCATATAGCCGACTGCAATTTAGTTGGAATCAAAATTTAGTTCATTTGAGATTTCTTTACACCAGGTCATCACATAGACTAACGTAATCACTTAGCACTATGAATAAAAAACAGAAACAATGCATGAGCCATATCAATGTTGAAAATAGTGACCATTGCAATCAAGAAGATGGTATATATCAATGTTTGTGGGTAGTGACCATTGCAATTCATAGATGGTACCGAGAGACCATGACAACCGAGAGTCCATTCCATTTCATAGGAATTTCAGTTTTCACAAGCATTTTCATAAAAAAATCAACTGCAATCCCTTTTTCACAAATGTCTCCATCATTCAATTTACATTCCCTTCCTTAGTACAATAAGCAAGGATCATAATAATACATTTGCAACATAGCTCAGAAGAAAAACAAATTCCAAACAAAACAAACAAAAAAAAAATTCTTACATTTCGGCCTCCCTAGTGCTGGGGAAGGAAACTGAGATGAACAAAAATAAAAAAAAAAAATTAACTTGGAGATTTTGTCGGAGAGATGGCCGAGAGGGACCACGAACTGGTGGGGCTGGGGATGGCGAAATGGTGGGTTTGGGAGGGCGAAGTCAATGGGGTTGGGGATGAAAAAAAAACGTTGTGGTCGGAGATGAGGTTGGAGATGGAGGGGAGGGGAGATGAGGTCAGAGATGATCAATGGGATATGCGCGAGAGAAAGGCCGAAATGAATAAAGTATTGTTGCTTTGTGTGTTTTAAAATGAATAAAGTATCAACCACATCGAGAGGGATATCACAATGGGACGTTAGAGCAAGGTCAGTAGCATTTTCCTATACTGATATAGTATTAATTATTAATACAATAGACTATGGTGAATAAGATTTTAAAATTTAATATTATATTAATTAATAATTTATCATATATTACAAAACTAATTTATATATAATTATATATTATATATAAAAACTATTTACAATATAAAAAATTATACTATATATATATGAACGGGTCCGGTTCGGTTTTAGAAAAAGAAAAACTAGAACCATATCGATTTTGACCAGTTTTAAGAAAAATAAAACCAGTACCGGACCAAACCCACCGGTTCAGTCCGGTCCTGTCCTGTCCGATTCGGGTTGCCGATTTACCGACTTTTGTTTACACCCCTATCGCTAACACTTGCCCTTTTATGGTGTTTCGTGGTGTGTAGTCAATGTCGAACTCTCTTATCTCCACTAACCAATTCATAAGCCAGCCTGAGGTGTCTAGTCGTTACCAAACCTTCTTTAAAGGGGTCTCCGTGAGGACCCGTACTAGGTGAGCCTAAAAGTACGGGCCCAGCTTGCGTGCAATTACTACTAGCGCAAAGGCTAACTGCTCTATGCGGGGGAGACTGTTAAGTACAAAGTCAACATTTCTCTACACCGGGGTTGGTTGAGGAGCAGTGGACCCGTGAGGTATCTTTTGAGAGCTTCGAACACCTGGTTGCACTCGTCGTCTCATGCTTTCGCTTTCCGTAAGACTTTGAAGAAATGCAAGCATTTGTCGGTTTATCTCAAGAACTTGTTAAGGATGAATATTCGCCCAGCTAGCCTTTGTACTTCATTTATACTTCGAGGCGGGGCCATATTGAGGATGGCCTCCACTTTTTCGAGGTTTGCTTCGATACCCCATTCAGACACCTTGAACCTTAAGAACTTCCTTGACCCAACACCAAAAGCGCACTTTGCTGGATTTAGCTTAAGCTCGAAGGGCATCGCCGTATAACAATACAAGCCTCGGTTAGTGATGAATGAAGTTTTCTCTTTGTCCTTTGGGTTCATACGGAGTTGATTATACCCAAAGTAGGCATCCATGAAACTGAGCATGCGATGAGCCGCCGTTGAGTCGACAATGAGGTCGATGAGAAGAAGTGGGAAGCTATTTTTTGGGCAGGTTTTTTTGAGGTTAGTGAAGTCAACGCACATTCTCCATTTGTCGTTCAGCTTCTTTACGAGCATTACATTAGATAGCCATTATGGGTAGTGAGCTTCTCAAATGAATCCCACGCTTAGTAGCTAGTCCATCTCCTCCGCTATGGTGGCGTTTTTCTCTGTACTGAAGCTTCAGCACTTCTGACTCACTCCTTTAGCTTTTGGGTCTACACTTAGGTTGTGTTGTATAATCTCGGGCGATATTCCAGGCATATCCCCTTGACTCCGTGTGAACACATCTTGACAACAACGAAAAGTTATTGCATGGCGCTTTGGGCTTCAGGCATCATCTCGCTACTAATTGTCACCTTGGCTTCTGGCCGATCTAGGTGAAGAGTAACAAGCTCAGGCAGTTCGACTGGCTCCGCCTTCTAGAGTTCTTGCTCGTCTCGGACCTCGCCTATGACCTCTGCATGATCTAGAGCTGGCGGTAAGGCGCTGGCGTCCTTTGTTGGATGTATCGTTTCGCCAACGCATGTATGGTTTCCTTTCATTGCGTCCTTCTCACTCCCTTGTACTTGGTCCTCTATTTGGTTTACTTCCATGCCTTTGGTAGTCTTGGTAAGCTTTTGAGTGGCCTAGAGCGGGTTATCTCAGGCGCATGAAGTACATGCGAGATCTATGATGATCCCACAAATGATGTCACTGTTATCGTCGTGTTTCGTATGCATTTAGGAAAGGCTCCGACAATTCAGGGTTTTAGAAATGGACCTACAAAAAATGAAGTGAAGTGCAACTTGGAGAAGGCGGGCTTGGGGCCGGGTAATCATCGATGCTAAAGTTAGTAAATATTTTTGAAAGTTTGTAAATAAGTAAATGAGTCAAGGGATAAGAGAACTTTCTTCATACTTGGAGCTAGCTATTTATATCGTGAAAGAGGGGGGTAGATTGTCTTTGTCTCCACAAAATCCGTGTCTTCCTTTCCCTTTTTACTGTCAGACCTTCTTTAATGTGGTGTGTAACTCAGCAATAGTATCATTAATGCGGCGTGATTCCCTGACTTCGTGTTCGGTCCTTATGAGTGTAGATAGTCTGATGTCGAATGGATCGATGCCCTTCTATATTTACCATTATGCTCTGCGCACGTTTCTGGGTTTTGAAAGCGACTGTAGACTATCAGGTAGATCTGTCCTGTCAACTGTTCGACACTCATTCCTGACAAATGTTCCATCCACTAAGCAGATTGGGGGCCTTTGGATCGGATATTGGGCCTAGACCCAATGAGCTTTAGGCAGGGGAAAAAATTCCGTTCGTTACATCATTATTCAAACATGCTCCAAATTTAGTAAAACCTTCCGTTCTCATTTATTATTAATCACTTAATGTACAGTGGGCCCAAAAAAAGACGTGAGATAGAAATAGATAAGATAAATGCTATCTATCCTCCTTATTATCATTTTATCATTTCTTAATATCATATCAAATAATTAAATAAATTATTTGTTATTTTTTTCTTATTTATCCATCATTTAACGGCGCATTAAAATATATTATAAGAATTATTTTAAGAGAATAATAAATGATATTTTCAAGAGAGAAATCATAAAAAAATAAAAAAAGTAGCACAAATTGCAGCACCGGACCACTTGAATATTAGATATGGTTTATTTATATCACACAAATAATTATGCAAAATTAATTTACAAATTAATGTAATATGTTAGATCTTATTTACAATAAAAAAAAAAATTAGAATTTGACGTATAACAGTTAGTCTATAAGAATTTTTTTTTTTTTTTTTTTACAATTTTATTTAGGCATATATATTTTGTTAGCAATGCATTGTACCGATAGTGTAAATTACATATTTTTTAAAATATTTTTAAACTCCTTTAAATATTTTTAAAAAAAATTCATAAACTTATTAAAAAATATTTTCTTAACTATTAAATAAAAAAAATACACAATATCGATCAGATCACTTTTTTCGGTGGCACAAACATTTTCCATATTGTTTAAACATGGTGACGAAGTCTGTAAAGATCGCTGATATTTCAATCCATAAAATAAATGTAGTGTACGTATTGGGGGGGTGTGTTGTGCAGCTTGGACCAGTTCTGTATGCATCTAAAGAAAGAACCCATCATTGTAACAAAGGAGCGCCCCCGGCCAGGTTTAGCTGAGCCCACATCACCTGGCCCCTTTCTGTTCAACTCTTTCAATTTCAGCCTCTTCCATCTATAATCCATCTAGTGCCGCCCACCAAACAAAACTTGAAAACATGACCCAGAAAACACATTTTCCCATATATATTGACGTAGAAACTGTAGATTTTATATTACCTATCAAAGAATTAGAAATGAAAAATTTTATTCATTATCTCTACACACTACACACACTATAATTTTTTTTTTTTCTTTTTTTAACCAAATATGTGGTATATGCATGATAAATAGAATAATTCAATAAGTTTAAGAAGAATAAAATAAAATAAAAAATTTAAAAAAAATTAAGAAAAAAAAAATATGGTGTGTGGTGTGTAGAGATGATGAATAACAAAACTCATTAGAAATACTTTCGGGTTTGATTTTTCTAGAAAACAGAAGACTTGTTAAACTAATTTTGAATTATTCCATTTATAATAATCATGATCATCGTGTGCAACACGTACGCTAGCTGCTTATTGTCTGAAAAGGTC
Organism: Juglans microcarpa x Juglans regia; assembly: GCF_004785595.1. Lineage (NCBI taxonomy): Eukaryota > Viridiplantae > Streptophyta > Magnoliopsida > Fagales > Juglandaceae > Juglans > Juglans microcarpa x Juglans regia. The sequence goes on along the minus strand of NC_054596.1, from coordinate 32,838,927 downwards.
ACAATTAAATATTTTTGTGAATTCGATCTCACCCTAACCTTATAAGGTGAAAATGGTACTAATTGTTAATATTTATGAAAATATTTACGGGTGTTTAGATACATTTAAAAGATGATAAGATAACATAAACACATTTGAAAGTAACATATATTTCAAAATTCAAACTTCTAAAAGTTTGATTATTAACTTGGAACATTGAAAAATACTTCAAAATTCAAACTAAGTTTATTGTTGCAGATGACGTACGTTTATCTTGAGATCGAGATGCTTGGCTGAGAGATATCCGGAACAGTTGTAGAGTTTCGAGTACTGCATATATGGTCTCTTACGAGGATGTCTCAACATTAATGTACGTAGGAACCATTATATTATATTCATATAAAAGATCAAGGTCAAAATGTCAAAATACGTACCTTTTAACGCAAGCGGGATATGGTAAACGGTTCATTAATATCATCGGCAATAACATTCAGCTTATCTGGAAGCTAGCTAGTACGTAAAGATCGAAGATGGTTTGACCGCGAAGATCATTTTAAATAAATGATATATATGAAGTTTCTGCATGCATGCATGCATGGTTTGAGATCTAGTCGCACTTGGACCTACAGATCATTTACGTGCCCCGGCCAGTCATGCATGCATAATTAATGCTTTGCAAAACATTAATGCCAAAACTAATTCATGAGTTGAAGTCGCCAGGCAGCTTGACCTTGTTTTTTTTTTTTTGGTTGTGATCTTGACTGGGCCAAAAGGGTTGTCGATGGAGCTGCATGGGCATGACGATTGCAGCTTTATCTGACTCACTAGTTAACTTAATTCATGCTTGGATTTTTTTTTTTTTTAGGTATGCTCTCCTAAAAAAAAAAAAACCAAGTTGATGTCGATGTGATGAAACAGTGCGTATGCCATGATGTCATTTTCCCTAATTAATTTTGGAAGTTGTTCTTTCATGTAATTCACAGGAACACATGAAATAATTAAGATGATATTATGAGATATAAGAATATCTCATAATATTCTTATAATTACTTTATAAGAATATATTATTTGGTAAAAAGATCTTAGTCTCCCCTTATTTTTTATTCTATTGAGAATCCATTGCTACCTACTTTCAATTTTATATCTTAATATTTTTATTGTTGCAAATTAAAGGAACAATATAATATAATGGCTAGTGTCTGCAATTGTCAGTAAAAGAATAATAATAATAATTAACTTATAAAAGATTATACTTCGTGATTAAGAAAGTATTTTTTAATTTTTTTTTTACTTTATGATTAAGAAAGTATTTTTTAATAATATTTTAAATTTATTTTATTTTTTTAAAATATTTAAAAATATTCAAAAAAATTTCTATAAAAGATAACTGAAAAAATATATACTAGAGCCAGCAGTAGCTCCAATGGGAACTCTAACAGTACTCATATATATATTCTAATCAAGATGAAATTATATTAAAAAAATATAAAATGACGTTTCAATAATTGCCTTGAGAGAGATTACGACTGATTAAGATCTTCTACAATTTCCTGTGTTAAAAAATTTCTAAAATACAAAGAGATAGACATTAACCTCATTTGTTTTCACAGTTGATCTCGATTCATTTTTTTTATCTTATCTAATTATTATAATTTTTTATATTTTCATACAAAATAAAATAAATAATTCAACTTTTTCAAATCTTAAAATAAAAATAATATTAAAAAAAATATATTCTAATAATATTTTATTCAACTTTTTAACTTTAATATTAACTCATCTACGAAAACAAACGAGGACTTACAATTTGTAGATCATCCACATTAACATTAAATACTATTTGTTGGTGATAAGAATCTCGATATTAAAATTAAATAAAAGGGTTCACATATTTTGTCTCTTTAAATTATGACTAAAAAAAAAAAAAAAAAAAAAAAAAGAAAACCGTTATCCAAAGTAACCAAATCAAGTGATGTGCAGTAATGATATATATATAATGAGTAATGTTATACACCACATTCTTATTTTGATCATATTAATAGGTATGTGATATATTCATCATTATTAAATGATAAAGAAACATACAATAAATGATTATTTAATGATAATAAATAAGATACATCATACTTAATAGGATAAAAATGATATGGTAGTACGCTGTATAGAATTTTTCATATATAATTATTGATGCATGCATGTCGTGTTCATTACCTAATTAATTAATGTGCTTCCAATGGTAATTCATGATTATCTAATTTCTGCAGTCAAACCTATCTCCAAGACTGAATATTAATATATATATATATATAAATTCCTATTTCACATGAATGATAAAAAAGAAGTAGGATGTTCTAGTGAATGAACACGCAATCCGATTAATGTCTTACATCTCGGCCTCCTCCTCGGCCTCCTCCTTCCTTTTGTCTTTGAGATTATGTCAGACTTTTCCGCTTCTACATTAATTAATTTGGCAGATGAGAGTCGGAATTTGCAAATATTCAAAATATTTATTTTAGCATTCGCTTCTAGAAAGCAAGGTGCACTGGTAAAAACCCTTCAAGAACAAGAAACTTTTAGAAAGATCAAAGAATGTCAATGCAACATAATAAATTCTCTTGAATTTCGATCCTTGTTTGGTTAGATCCCAATAAATAAATAATAATAACGTGGGTTAGTTGAAGTAGGCTTGGTTTGTTGATCCAAATTGCTTGACCTTTCCAAGCTAATATGCTCTCTATATTATATATATGGAGAAAGAGGTAATTAATAGGCTTGCAGAAGTCACCAAAACTACTCTAAAACTCAGTTTTTTCAAGGAATTTGTCTTTCTTTATTAAAAACTTAGGACAAAACAATTTATATAATAAGACTGCGGGAATTACGTTGCCATAGGTTATATGTATAGTTCTCAATTATCATTGTCGTGTGGTCATAAAATATATATATATCTAGGTATAGCGACAATGGGACTGTGAAATATTGATTGCGGTCCAAAGTAAAGTTGCAGCCAGTCTCAGATGTTGTAGTTTTCTTGAGCTGCAAGCGAAAAATACGGCTTCCAACCTCATGGCCGAGAGATTAAGGTGATTTGGATGAGTTGAGTTGAGATTAATTGAATTTTATTATGAATAATAGTGAATTAAGATGATTGGGTGAGTTTTATGAACTCTACTTAAGATGAGTTTATATGTAGTTGGATGTTAAGATGTGTTTAAATATATTTATGAGAAGTTTAAAAAATGTTGTAGATCCTACGTATAAAGTGATATTGAGTTGAAAAATGTTATAGATCTTAAGTGTAAAGAAGTTTTGAGTTGAGATGAATTTAATAATTTAATAGTTAAGTGTTTAGATATTAGACTCAGGTTAAAATTAGACTGAATTAAATTGATCTCAGTTTAGTCGGCCAAGTTCCAAACAGGGCCTAAGGCAAATGAAATTAAATAAAGAGCTTTTATAAAAGGGTTTCATTATTCACCAAAACAGTACTGGCAACATTCATTCACTTTATCATTCTCACAAATTATACATTATACTTATTTTTTTTATTCTTCCTAAACTAATTGAATTTATCTACTCATAATCCACACACCATACATTTGGTAAGAGAAAAAAATAAAAAAATAAAAAATTATATGTAGGGTGTAATATGTGGAATGATAAGTAGAATTTTTCTTTATAAAAATAAATTTATAAATTAATATAAATTTATGTGATACGTCAAATTGTAAAACTATTTTTATTGTAAAATTATAAAATTACGTCAAATCCTAAGTTTATAACTTCTGTCAAATCTACTAATTCATCTACTAATTGTTGTGAGTACATCACTTCTCAAGATAAATTCATGACCTACCAATTGTTATGTTTTTTCCAGATCCTAATGATAAATCTTTTCAAAATACAATCTTTGTGGCATACGTCAAACTTCTAATCGGTCACTTGGTCTAATATCCTAATTTAATTCTGTGACGAAAAATGTTCATCAGGGCATTGATCACTTGTCACGTCAAAATCAATTTCTTAATAACACGTGTAAAAAATACATAGCTAACGTGTTAAAAAATAAAAATTTCTCAATAAGCACACCATGTCATTAAAAACTTAAAAAATAAATTAGCAGACCGATTTAAATTATGGTAGATAGCATGCATGCAAAACGATTCCTTTTCAAATAATATATCTTAGAAACCCGTTTGAGATTGAGTAACACGGGCTAATACCCCTCCATTGTTGTAATTTTTTTAGTTTATGGTGAATTTATCTTTTTTAGCTGTTTTCGTCACAAAAATATTTCATAAAAGTAAATTTATATGAAACATGCATGTTTTGACGTGGTATAATAGATTGCAAAGCTATTTTTATTGTAAAGTATATCTAAATATCAAGGTCGTGTTTCATACACTTGCTCTAAGTTCTTGCAATCTGGGCCGGGATGTTTCTACTTGCAATCACAAAGACAAAAATGGGCTTGGAAGGGGTCCGGGGAGCCATCGATGCTAAAGTCAATACTTCATCCAGCAGAATTGTAAGAGAATAATAGTCCAAAGAGATTCATTTGTACTTGGAGGGAAACATTCCTGGACCTTGTGTCAGGGGTTTGTGTCACGCCCACAGTTGCCCCGATCATGCCCTTTAATGTGACATGGCTCCTCGGGGTGGTGATCGGCGCGATTACTTCTTGTTCCCATTGTCAGAGAATGGAGGGTTGCCTGTGCTTTCTCTTCACTTGCTAACGTAGATCCTTTAATGCTGGGCGTCATGGGCAAGTTTCAGGATCGACACATCCCATCTGTCCCCTTCAATTTGTTTCTTGCGCAATGCATTCTCATTCTACTAACACAGTTTGTGGGCCAGGTTCTTTTGTTGATTCCTGGGCCGTGGAAGGGCAGGATATAGTCCGAGAGAGGCCTTAGTATCTGGCCCAAGCCCAACCCAATGGGTCGAGAGGAGAATATCCCTTCCAATTACTGCGCCAATTTTTACCTAATTTGTTCGGTGGGAATTCGTTTATTTCTGGAGACGTTTCGGTGACACATCTCATCTTCAGGTGGTAAGTTGAAGTTACTACCTTCAGCTTATTGAGGGTGGGTCATCCCAGTATGGCATTGTACGATGAAGAGGCCTTCACCACTATAACGTCGGCCATGGTGGAGGTTGCGTGGGGGGCTTTGCCAACCAAGACTGAAAGGGTGATGGCTCACACTAGTTGAACCATGTCCCCTGAAAATCCTTTCAGAGGCATGGGTGCCAGCTGTAGGCGGGAGAGATCATTCCCTATCCGAGTGAAGGCATCTCAGAAGAGAATGTCTGTGGAGCTGCCATTGTTGATAAGGATCCTTCTGGTGGTGAAGTTGGCCACAAACATAGTAAACACAAGGGTGTTATCGTGGAGGTAAAAGACCCATTTTTCGTCAGCTTCCCCGAAGGAGATGACAAGGGCGGTCGGGCTTCTTCTTTGTTTGGCCGGGTGGAGATTGGCTAAGTATACTTCCTCATATCGCCTCCCTGCCGTGTGCTTTCCTACTATAGGAGGTTGAGCCACCGCCAGAAAACCCCTCAACGATAGTTCTGATCTTGCCCAGGTGGCTGCCTTCGCAAGGCAGCATTCGGGGATGGTTCTATGGAGGTTCTCGCTCCACCCGCTGCCTCCTCGGGCTTTCGCTCCTTCTTGGCCTGTCCAACCTTCCTCAACTCCATTCTCGCTCCCTTTTCTGGTCAATTTGGTGCTAAGGGAGGCAGTACTTTGACACTCCCCCCTGTTCTGAGGGAGATCTAGTTTGCGATGTTGTGGGAGGTCGTTCAATGGTAGGTGCAATAGCAGCGGCCTCGATTTCGGTTGTCAACTTCCTAGATGGTTGGTTTGCCCTCCTCTGGTGCAAACAATGTAACCCTATCGTACCAAGGTCCTAGGCCTCTTGGGAGGGGCATCTCATTTGGCCCCTGACATGCTGGCCCCCTTTGGCCTTGTTAGGGGACTTTAGCTTTGCCCAACGGCTTGGCCTTTTTTTCTACCTGTTCTAGCTTTGTCTTTCTATGCTCAGTCAAGGCCCGAGTGCGTCTTCAGTGTTGATAAAAGTCGTCTGCCTGATCAATGAATTCCCGTAGCGTGGTGGGGTTCTCCTCACCAAGTCCACCATGAATTGGTTTCGAGGATACTCATCCCAAGAGTGCTGACAATGTGGTTTTTTCATCCTAGTCATTCATCGTCATATGCTCCTTGTTGAATCTAGACAAGTATGCCTTCAGACTTTCCTCATTCCTTTGTTTGACGGTTAGGAGGTATGTTGTTGGGCTTCTTTTCCTTTTATTGGCCATGAATAGCGTGCGGAATAGGCGGGTCAATTCTTGAAAGATGTCAACTGATCCGGGTGCCAATGACTCGAACCATCCTCTCATGGCCCCCTTTAAGGTCCTTGAGAAGGCTTTGCAAGCAATCTCCCTAGGAAAACCATATAGGGTCATATGAGCCTTAAAGGTTTTTAAATCCTCAAGGGGGTCCCTGGATCCATCGTACATTTCCATTTGAGTAACCTAGAATTTTGGTGGCAAAGATGCACCCATTACCTCGGCACTGTAGGGCAAGTTTGTGTTGATGAGTAGCTGATCCACTGATGAGGAGACACCCACCTTTCTCGCCATCTCCTCATACTTGTCTATGAGACTTCGTAGTTTATGATGCATTTCCTTCTTTCTTCTTTGCCGACGTCTACTCTGCCAGCGCTCTGAGATTCTTCCTGCTCATTCCTACTTGGCCTCGCAAAATCTTGCAGTTCAATGTTGACTTGTCTCAAAGCTTTGTTTTCATGGCGAAGGTTCTCAACTTCTTTTGCGATCTTTCTTATACGTACTTCCATCTTTGTGAAACGTTCTTCCATGTTTGTCGACGTCGCTTCTTGTTCACGGGTTGCCTGTGAACGAGTAGTAGCTAGCATACGAAAGACACGTTACATCTATAGAGATTCCATTGATGGTGCCACTATTAAGGTCGTGTTTCATACACTTGGACTAAGTTCTTGCAACCCAATCGAGATGTTTCTGACTGCAATCACAAAAATAAAAGGTGGGCTCGATCATGATTCGGGGAGCCTCCAATGTTAAATTCAGTGCTTCATCTGAGAGAATTGTAGGAGAATAACAGAGTTTAGAGAGATTAGGCTACGTTTGGGTACCAAGAGTACCTCAAGTACTCTCATTACTATTCTTTACTTTATTATTACTTTTCACCTACTTTTTTACTATTCATTATTCTATTATTACTTTTTCACTACTATTCACAAACATTCTTAACACTTCTCAAGTATTCTCACTACCCAAACGTAGCGTAATTCTTACTTAGAGCATGGCTTTTATATGAGGTTTTGGGGGGACATGCTTGTACCTTATGTCAGGGAGTCTGTGTCACACCCATAGTTGCCTCGGTCATGGCCTTAAATGTGGTGTACCTTTTGAGGTGACGTCATTAATATGGCGTGACATCTAAGGTGGTGTCATTAATGCGGCGTGGACCCCATCGTTAGATAATGGATGATTTCTCATGCTTTTCCTTCACTTGTCGGTGTAAATCCTTCAAAGTTGGGCGTCATAGGTGAGTGTCAAGGTCGATGTGTCCCATTTGTTCCCTTGTTTCTCGCACGATACATTCCCTTTCTGCACATAGTTTGTGGGCTGGCTCTTTTGATTATTTCTAGGCTATTGGAGGACATGATCTAGACTGAGAGGAGCCTTAGTATCTAGCCCAGGCCGAACCTAGTGGGCTGAGAGAGGAATATATCTTCCATAACGTATTATTTGAAATTATGTCAGTTTGTAGATTTACTTTTGTAAGATTCTCTTTATGACTGTATCACTTCTCAACTTATAATGTCATTTGGTTGGATATAAAATAATGGTGTGATACCACATTATTTGAAATGAAGAGATTTCTGCAATTTATAATGACTTCAAGTCTTTAATAAGGGCTCGTTTGTTTTTAGAGATGAGATGAGATGAGATGTGATTAAAGTTAAAAAGTTGAATAAAATATTGTTAGAATATATTTTTTAATATTATTTTTGTTTTGAAATTTGAAAAAGTTGAATTGTTTATTTTATTTTGTGTGGGAATTTGAAAAAGTTATAATGATGAAGTGAGAACTTTTAGATATGATTTTGATGTAAAAACTTTTAGATATGATCAAGTGGTTGGTGCCCTCGTAAGAAAAAGTTTCAAATTGACCCCTATTTTTTTAAATAAAAAAGTCAATAAATATCTTATTCTTTAAAGTTATTTCAATCTCAAGTTGGTGTATAGAACAAATCATATATATTGCTTAAATGATAAGATTCAAATTTTAAAATTTATCTTTCCAAATCAAATTATGTTATGTAAACATTTTACTTCGTGTGTTTTATACAAAAGCTCGAGAATATATTTTTTCAAAGATTTAAAATAGCACTTTTATCCTTAAAAAACAAATAGAATTTGAAATTTTTTCTTCTACTCATCATCTTTACACCACACATGTTAAGGGAAAAATAAAACAATACAAAAATACAAAATATGTGCGTGATATATGGATGATGAGTTAAATTTCTTTTCCTTAAAAGTTAAATGGTACTAAAAAACCTTTTCCCAAAATTTTAAGATAATTCTTAACCCTCCAAAATATAGCAAAAACCCAAAATTGCCCCCTGTCGTTATCGTTATGCAAAAATTCCTAACCTTTCAAAATAATACCTAACTATAACATTTTCTAAAAATTCATGGGTCTTTTAAAATTTTATAACAAAATTATGCCAATATATATATATATATATATATATATATATATATATATATATATTATAAAACTGAAGGATTTAGCCGAAATTTTAATAAAATTTAGGGCCTCATTTGGATAATGAGATGATATGAAATATTTTAGATAAAAGTTAAAAGTTAAATAAAATATTATTATTATTTTGAGATTTGAAAAAGTTAAATTATTTATTTTATTTTGTGTGAAAATTTAAAAAAATTATAATAATAAAATGAGATGAGATGAGTTGAGATGATTTCTCAATCCAAACGGTTTGACCCACAAAATCTCTAGAACCTAAAAGATATATTTTCTAAAACCAACCACACGTGGCTTTTCTCTATTATATTTTACTCTTTTCAAGTTGATGAATATATTTATATATTTTTCTTGAATTATATTTTATGGCATTTCTTGCAGTATGATTATATTCAAAATTATATATAAAAAAAAGGAATTACTATCATAATTGGCCCCTTAAGATTTTTTTTTGACTCCGTCACTAGCTATGCTTTGAGCTTTTCTTAATTAGAGGGCGTCACACTCGTGAAGTCCTAACACTGAATAAGTTAAGTAGATCTCAATCCTTCCTAATTTCCTAAGTTAGCATGTAATTTTGCACATATATTTTTAAGAAGTGTTGCAATTACAAAAAAATCTTGTAAAAATAAACTCACAAATTAATATAATTTCATATGATACGATAGATCTACTTTATAATAAAATTAATTTTATAATCTAACGTATTATATCAAATCACGCCAGTTTGTGAATTTAATATCTTTCATTTAATATATGGTTGTATAAAAATTGTAAAAAAGAGTTGTAATTGTATCATTTTCCTTAATTTTATGGTAGTGGTAAAACATTTCTTTATTTTTTTTTAATCTAAATAAAAAATTGGACCCCTTATTCTTATTGGTTAACTCAAAAAATAATTATAATGCTTTATGCGATAAATTAAAATTAGAAAAATAATAGTTACGGTCATGAGTGTGTAAGTATAGCGTAATTATTTTGAAAAAATAAATATATAAATGCGAGACTCAAATAAAAAAAAAATTAATTTATAAATAATAAACATCATTTTTTTCAAAATAATTATACAATATTTATATACTTTATAATTATACGTAACATTCCTCTTAAAATTAAGGGTGTCTAAATTCATCGATTTATAAGCTTTTATTTTCATTGCCTTGGTTCTATATTTTCTTTATAATTAATAAAAAGATAAAAACTCCTATTTCTGGATGCTGTTAGATTGCCAGCTTGTCTTCCAAGGAATAGGTTCAAGTCTTGTTGCTTTCACGTTGACGTGGTCGTAATTTTCATTTCGAAATGACAATTATGCCACATTGACTTTCGCTTGGTGATGACACGGAGATGAAGCTCAGTTGGTCCCACATACCTACTCCCGTGACCCATTGCCAAAACTGCCCTTCAGACAACTTGCATGGATCATTCCGACGAGGGATGATGCTACAGCACTCGCCAGCGGAAGCTCCCGCGATGGAGCTATAGCATGTATTTTTATATATTTTTATGTGTTTTATTTTAAATCATTTTTATATAGATTTTTTTTTAATATTTTTTTAAATAAAATAAATTTAAAACATCATTAAAAACACTTTTTTAATTAGAAAGTAAAAAAAAAATTATTACAAAATACTTTCTTAATCACAAAGTAAAATAAAAAATCATAAAAAATACTTTTTATTTTACTTCATGATTAAGCAAGTATTTTTTTAATAATATTATAAACTTTTTTTTTAACAATATTTAAAATTATTAAAAAAATTTATATAAAAAATAACTTAAAAAAATACATAAAAATACATGCAATATTCTTCCGAAGAGTGTGCCAAGCTGGCAACGAAGTTCTACACGTACCAACGTCTGGTCCAACTTCGTTGCCTCCATTCATTGTAATTAGTTCTTGCTAAATTCTCCTTAGACCAATAATTAACAATACAATTAGGGACATCTCAACAAACAGTCTAATTCCTTCTAGGTTGTATTACATGTAATATCTCAGTTAATTGCCTATGTTAGATTCGAATTTATTTTTAAAATATTATATTTTTTCATTTTGATCTTATCAACTTCAATTATCCACGTTGATGTAGCCTCTTTTAAATGGTTTCATATATATATATATGGTAGTGCTATATACAGTTTTGGAATGCATAAACGTCGTGCAATCGTTTTTTTAAAAAAAATTTATTATTAAAAAATTAATTTTTTTCATATGAATGCCATATTTATTTATTTTTTTTAAAGTAATTGCATGACGCTTACACGCTCACGACTACATCTGTTATTTCTCATATATATTTATATATAGAAATTCTATTCTCAAACCGGTGTATGGATAATTTAATTTGAAAAAAAAAATTTAAAATTTAAAATTATCAAATTTTATTGTTTAAATGATATGGATATTGTGCTCTACGCATCAGTTTGAGAATAAAATAATATATATATATATATTGATCATTTAAATAAAGACTAATTTAAAATGTGTCGGATGATTAAAGATAATGAAATTTAAGACGAGTAAATATCATTATTTATTTGATTTAATATGTTTTGCTAAGAACAATATGTTTTGATTTAAGATGACCCCTCAACCACCATGCAATAATGGTCCCACTTTGTCATGTCTAATGCCAACTGCGCATAAATAATAACGACCATCGGATCTGCCGAACTGGAAAAGTCCACCGATCGATCAGACAGTTGTGATCAGTTTGTGGCTATTGTGCCGTGAGGGGACTATTACGTCGTTTTGTACATCATATATATATATATATATATAGTCTGATTTCATTTTATAAGCAAGCATTCTAGAAGGCTGCAATGCATTGGAGGCAGACCAACCTTCGTTTTTGCTCTTGTATTTGTGACGAGGTCTAAAGATCAACACATCCATTCCTCCAATGACGAGATTGCCCTTTGACAGGCTCACTACGAGGAAATTAATCAACCGGCCTTCCTTCCCTGTCATGATATATTTTTTTAGTGCGAAATAGCTGGATTCATTTCCTTTTCTTTTTTATCTCTCGGCTTTTGAAAACACTGTTCCTTTCATTCAATTCCTTCTACGTCTTTGCTTTCTTGTTTAGATGGGACTAGATGTTAACATAAATCCACCAACCTTAGTAATCATGGCGATCTGCATCAAAAAGTTGCCAACTTTGTTCATTAATCTATACATACAAGTCAATATATATACCGGGTGAAAAGTTCAGTTTCGGGCCGAAAGTGGGTCTTTCTCACTTTTCATACTATAAAACCCAACCTAGGTTGCTTTTTGGCCAACAAAACAAAAAAAAAGTCAAAGGAGGGTAGCTTGGTCATTTCATCTTGAACTATTTTTTTTTTTTTTAAAACATCTTGAACCAACTATGTAGACTTGGGACTCGTCGCCCGGCCAAATTTCTTCAAATCATACAGTTTATATCAACCTAATACCCGTGTGTGTGTGTATATATATATATATATGTTTATATATGTATAGATTGTACAAGGTGGAAGAATTCCTGTGCCGTAAAAAGAGAAACAGAGAAAAAATCAACAGGGTTGATAGAAAGGAGTTGCAAGCCTCTATTCTCTGTGTCTGGTTTGGAGAGCAGTTGGTGATTTTTGAATATTAGCCTTCGCTCTCTCCTTTAAAAAGTCTTCCAAAACCATATCCCATTTCACAAATCCAGTATCTTCTCTCACAAACCTCATACATACCTCCAAAAGTCTCATTCTTTCTGATTTGCTCATTTCTCATCTCTCAACCAAGAATCAAACCTGTACGTGTTCGTTTGAAGAGAATTCGTTCCCAGAAAGAATGACTGTCAAGAAAATCGCATGGAGATCGATATTTGTAAGCTGTTACAGGCCGGAATACCCGAAGTCGCAGCCCAAGAAAGTGTGCGTGAAACAGACATCATTTCAAAGGATTTCACTGTCTGATTTGAGTAATCCCAGCTCGACTTTTTCCGAGGACCTCTCTATATCTCTTGCGGGATCGAATCTGCATATCTTTACGCTTGCAGAGCTGAAGGTGATCACCCAGAACTTCGCGTCCTCTAACTTTCTCGGGGAAGGTGGGTTCGGACCCGTGCACAAGGGATTCATTGATGACAAGCTTAGGCCTGGTCTCAAGGCTCAGCCTGTAGCCGTCAAGCTTTTGGACTTGGATGGCTCGCAGGGCCACAGGGAGTGGTTGGTAAGTACCTTTTTGTACTACCCAAATATCATTGAATATTAATGTGAAATGATCTTCTACATTATTCTCTTTTTTTTTTTTTTTTAACTAAGTACTGTTGATCGCTGTTAAATTAATCTAGCATTTTCTCTGTTTTCAGACCGAAGTCCTCTTCCTTGGGCAATTGAGGCATCCCCACCTTGTGAAGTTGATAGGGTATAGCTGTGAAGAAGAACACAGAGTACTCGTATACGAATACATGCCAAGAGGCAGCCTAGAGAATCAACTATTCAGAAGTACTAATACGACCCTTGCTTTCCCTTTTAGAGAATTTTCAATTAATTTTCTTTGCGTGGAAGTTGAAAACTCATGTGTGATGTCTACCTTTGAGGATGTGCAGGATATTCTGTGTCTTTACCATGGTCAGCAAGAATGAAAATTGCTCTTGGAGCTGCAAAGGGGCTTGCCTTCCTTCATGAAGCAGAAAAGCCTGTTATTTATCGAGATTTTAAGGCTTCAAACATCTTGTTAGACTCGGTAAGACCCGGAAATTACTTTATTTGATTATTTCTTTCTATAAATATATGAGACTCCATGATCTTGTTTGTTTTTATATCGAACTCTAGCTTATCGATGGTTTTGCTGCTTCCAGGATTACGCTCCCAAACTCTCAGATTTTGGGCTCGCAAAAGATGGTCCAGAAGGAGATGACACACACGTTTCCACCCGAGTTATGGGCACCCATGGCTATGCTGCTCCCGAATACATCATGACCGGTAATTTAAACTTCTGGCTTTTCTTCCAATTTCTACACCTTTGATGCATTCATTCATGCATATGTATATATATACACAAGTTGAAACCAATTTTGTTGAATTCTTCTCAGGTCACCTAACAGCAATGAGTGACGTGTATAGCTTTGGAGTAGTGCTGTTAGAGATTCTCACAGGGAGGAGATCGGTGGACAAGAGCCGTCCAAATAGAGAGCAGAACCTAGTAGATTGGGCAAGGCCAATGTTGAACGATGCCAGGAAACTTTCCCGATTCATGGACCCAAGATTGGAAGGCCAGTATTCTGAGACGGGGGCTCAGAAGGCGGCTGCACTCGCTTATCAATGCCTGAGCCACCGGCCTAAGCACAGACCGGCAATGAGCACTGTTGTCAAAATTTTGGAGCCCCTCAAGGACTTTGATGACATTCCCATTGGCCCGTTTGTGTACATGGTTCCTGCCGAAAATGATTTGCACAAGGAAGACGTTGTCAAAGATCAATACCAAACCCAGAGGGAATCGAAAAAGAGTTCCCACAAGAAAGAGAACGGTCACCACCACCGTAACCATAACTATCACGGAAATGGTCATAGGCATCAGCAACGATCATCACCAAAGTCACCCAACTCTCACTCAGAGACTGATCTCCCGCAAAAATGTGGAAATGGTTATGGGATGCAATCTCCGGTGGGCCATATGGGCAGCAGGGCGGCATAGACAAAGAGTACCAGTAATTATTATGTAAATCATACATACTGTAAATAGAGATTTATTAATTAAACTGTTTGATTAATTTTGGATAGTTTGGCATTTTCTAGTGCTAGACTCAAGTGTAAGATCTTTTTTTTTTTTTTTTGGAATTAAATGTAAGAATGAATTTTTGAGAGGAGAACCGCGTGCTTGCTTTAATTGATTTCTTTTTTTCAATATTTCTTTTTGGGTTTTGGATTTTGTATGAAAGCAAGTAAATTATAGCCATCATCCACTTAAAGTAGTTGTGAAATAGAATAGAAGAAGAAACATTATGAAATACAGCTAAGCAGTTTGAATCCAAACGCGAATACTTATCCCTGTGAGTGACAAACAGACACTTAGGTCGGCATTTCTTTTTCCTTTTGTTTCTTTGCTCCACCAACTATTTTTCCAAGTAAATTATTAATGCTTAAGCAGCCGCGCTTACTTATAGAAGCATCTTGGAAAACTGATGCATGCATGCATTGTTTAATTTGCATGATCAATGTGCGGAGGATTTGTCAGTACTTTCCCCTGCCCATAAAGTTGAAAGTCTGGGATTTGACGTGACATTGTGATTTAATTCCTTTAATTTGATAATAGGATTATTATAATTGTATATGGTTTGAGAAAAAAATTAAAAGAAAATACACCTTTATAGTAATCTTACATTTTGAGCATTTAACCCTTAAGACTCAAAACATTTTATATTAACTTCAACAGGGATAGAATTAATTAAGGCTCTTAAGACTAATATTACCTTTTTTTATTAATATATATATATATATATATATATATCTCTGATTATTAGAATTGAACAAATGTGATGTTTGACAATAATGGGAGAATAAATTGTACTTATAATTTTGGTTTGCATACATAGATTTGTACAGATCGTTTTCCTATAATATATATATTTAATATATATATATATATATATATATATATCAGTTATGATAAATTAATGTGTAAGATGTAAAACTTTTTAGGTAGTGTTTTCATCAAAACTGGGTTGGAAAACCATTTAAAAAATTGACACGTATCACTTGATCATGTGACAAGTAAAAATATTTTTATAATGAAGGGACATGTGTCAATAGCGGCTTGCACCGGGGCAAGCAACAACAACTCGCACTAGAGTGAGCAATAGCAACTTGCATCGGAGCAAGCAAAGAGTGCTCACAACTCAAGGCGAGCACCCTAAAGAGCAACAATATTCGTCTCAAAATAAGCATCGCGGGAGGAGTGTCTTGCCCCCGGGCAAGCATAGTAGAAACGGAAAGTACTTGCCCTTGGGAGAGAAAAACTTCATGTTTGAGGTGAGTAAAAGTGCTAGCACCTTGGGCGAGCAACAATATCATGCACTAGGGCGAGCAATAGAAGGTCGTATTGGGGTGAGCACCCTGAAAAGCAATAGTGTTCACCCCGAGACGAACACCACGAGAGGAGTGTAAAGCTCGCCCCCTAAGCGAGTAGAATGGGAAGGAAAAGTGCTCACCCCTTAGAGAAAAAAAATTCTTACCCTAGGTGAGCAACAAAATCTCGCGTTGGGGCAAGCACCTTGAAGAGTAGTAGTGCTCGCCCCAAGGCAAACACTGCATGAGGAGTGTGAAGCTCGGACCTTGGGCAAGCATAATTGAAAGCGAAGTCATTGCCCCTGAGGTTCCAAAGAAGTGCCCCACTCAAGCTATGGTTTTCTGAGAATAAGCATACATGACTTAAAGAAAAACCAGCTTTCAGTCTTGTTTGAAAGGGAAAAAAAAATCAATAACAAATTTTTGAGAAGGAGACACTTGAGGATACTAATTTCGTATTTGGATAAGGAAACCATCTTCCAGCATCTAATGTAGACCAATGAAAGGGAAAATGAGAAGATTAGATAACAAGGAATCCAAATTCTTCCTTGTGGGGTAGATGAAACAAAAATAAGAACAAGAGTATAAATTGACAAATCAATGCACCAGAAGCAATTTGTTCTCACTAGATGGTGGTACAATTCATTGGAAATTACTGCATAGCTACATACTGCCGATTGATTAGAAAAATCGCCTCTCTGCACCAAAACCAATTTTTTTTTCTCACTAAATCATGGTACGATTATTTGGAAATTGTTATATCACTACATAGTCATGACCATTCCAACTCAGGACTAATTACTGTGCCGAGTTACATCCAAACTTTTCTGGCCTGAGATGAAAAAACTAAGCAATACTCAGATCATTTACAAGCAATAGTCACTGCCCAAAACAAAAGCTTAGGGTAACAAAGTAATTGGCCCATCCAAGAAAATATACCATTCAAGTATGGATAGGCACTTTAGTATATACTAGTAAAGATCTCATGTGCAAGGCGTGTATGCCTGGTTGAAGATAACGTAACTTAATAGTATGTCAGTTGGATTGGTCTTACTCGAGTAAGGGTTATTATCTTGTGATGCTCAGAATTTTTGAGTTGTGTGTCCTTCAGACTGGATTTGCTTGGTGACTGTGAGCAAGGATTATTTTCTTGCAATGCTTGAAGTTTTCAAGCAATGTGTCAGTTGAACTTGCCTCGATTGGTGATCCTGATTAAGGGTTCTTGCACTGTTTGGTATTACCGACCAGTGTGTATGTTGGACTGGACTTGCTTGGTGATCTAAAGTAAGAGTTATTTTCTTGCGACACTCGAAATTACCAAGCAATGTGTCTGACGGATTGGGCTTGCTAGGTGTTCTCGGGCAATGTTTATTTTCTTGAGATGCTTGGAATTTCTGAGCAATGTGTTAGTTAGAACTAAAAATGTGAAAGTATTTTAGAGTTTTGTCAATTATAAAAAATAATTATTAAACCGGTAATAGCAAAGATAGCAAACCAAGTAGACATATGTGAATCAAAACATGGTCTTCGAATATGCTAAATCAAGAAGCATATATGCAACCATTGTAAATTTTAGTGTTTGTTAGCTGCAGGCATGTATTTGTTTCACGGAGATGGATTTTATTTTGTAAAGTTTAGACTATCAAGAAGATAGTTAACTTGTTTTATGAAGATGAAATTTGTTTCATTCATAAAAGTGATCTTTTCAACTCATGTATAGGTTTCTTTTACTACAAGGCTCATGCCTAAGTCTAAATTATTTGCATATATGAAAATGATCTTGAAAGTTGAATGCTGTGAATTTAATTAATGGAAATGTAAAATAGAAAGTAACAAAAAAAGAACTAGGCTTGCTTGGCTTCGCCCCTCGCTCCTGCATGGGCAAGGGGTAGTTTGGGCCCCCACCCTGGAGGCGGATTGGCCCTTGGTCCAAAAAGGGCCCAAAACCCATTTCTATGCCATTTTGAGCCTATACACCATTATTTACTTGCCCAATTCAACAAAAAGTGATTTGAAAAACAATCAAATACATAAAACATAAAAATGATCTCTGATAAAGTTACTAAGTTCTAACTTCTAAGTTGTAACTAATAATTCTAAGTTATTACAAGTATTATAGACTATTATACATTAATATAAAACTATTACAAATTAATCTAAAATTACTTCAAATTTTCAAATAAATTGAATGAATAACAATGTTTCAAAAATAATTCTAACAAAGTTATCAAACAAAGTTAACAAACAATGACAA
Source organism: Juglans microcarpa x Juglans regia (assembly GCF_004785595.1). NCBI lineage: Eukaryota > Viridiplantae > Streptophyta > Magnoliopsida > Fagales > Juglandaceae > Juglans > Juglans microcarpa x Juglans regia. Next base: position 32,820,853 of record NC_054596.1, on the reverse strand, counting down.
TGGTGGATCAAAGTCAACTTGCGGCCAATGTAGATTGAGATGGACCCCCTTTCCTGAAGTTGTCTTTACAACAATTGAATTTGAAACTAAGTTTGGCAAATAAATATAACATTGTGTTATTATAAGGAAAAATAAAATAATGGATTAAGAGTGATTACCACTTCCAGGCTGATCAACATCATCTTGCTCGTAGGCCTCCGCAAAGTCTAACACTTCCGAAATATAAAGTGGCTTCCCTTTAATCTAATTTTGAGTGCAAACCAAAGGCTCCACACTGCTAGGAGACAATGAACTTTGAAATAGATCCATGCACCTACGGTGCTAAAGGCAAACTTTGAGACTAGTAAATATATGGATGAACAAATTATTGTGGGCTATCTTTGCAAGGATGCGATACTTGACGGCATTGACATTCTACCAAACTAAGATATAAAATTGCGATGTATATGGGTGTATGCCTGCTGTCAAGTATCTATCCAACTCTGCTTGGCCGTCTGAAGTCTTCCAAAGCTCAAGGTTCTCGCCATACGTCTCACCCCACCTACACTTTTTAGGCATCGTGACTTCGGGAGGAGGCGATGCGGTAGGTGTAGGTACTAGAATATTAACACCCCTGAATGCGGCGAACTTATCATAAAATCTATTGATGGTATTCTTAACCCTTGCCACAAGTTGACCCATCCATGCATTCCCGTTAGTGCTTTCCAAGCCAAATGTCATGGCATTAATTTTGTACCGCGAGTCTAGAGCAATAGCCACATATAGGAGAATGTTGATCCTATTCAAATCTCCTCATTACTTCTCATACTTGAACCTTATACTCATTGCCATAATCCATAAAGTAGCGTAACCACTCTTGCACGTTCATCAAATTGCTCTTTCATCTGAAAAACTTATTGACAGTATTAATTGGATGTAACATACAAAAACCTAAAAATGGTGCATGTCACTTCATTGAAAAGCTTAAAAAATTCTACAAAAACCACACATTATGCCAACCAGAATCAGTGGGCCGCCCCGATCTCCTGTCCTCCTCTTCAAAGTGGCAGACATATACATTGCCCTTCCTCAGCCATTGCATCAAAGGCCAACCTATACCTTTTGGCCGTCTCTAACATCAAGAATGTTGAGTTCCATTTTGTAGAAACATCAAGACACAACATGTTCTTTTACTGTATGCCCATAGCATGAATAAACACATTGAATTTCTCAAGCCTTGTTAGTGAAAATCTCACAAACCTCACCGCACTTCTTACTTTTGCAACCGAGTCATGAACATTCGTCAAACCATTGATCACAATAAGGGGATGACCAAATTTAACTAAGATTTGTCCCAAGGATATCTTAGGGACAAAATGTAATTTTATTACGAGACAATTCAGTTTAATTAGGGCAAAATAGACAATAAGAAAAAGATGAAGAAAACAAGATGCACTAATCATCTAAATGAAAACCTTTATAATTTTGAATGTCAAACAAAAAAAATTTTTAGAACCTATTTGACGAAAAGGTAGCCCATCAAACACAAACCTCCAGGACAAAGTGGTAATTTTACCCATCAAACACAGTAGAATCTAAAGGACAAAGAGATAAATTGCTCACCAAACACAAACCTCAAGGATATAGGGGTAATTTTCCCATCAAACACAAACTAAAGAATGCAAAATTGAACTGCAAGAGGCAAAAACGTCTGATATTTTTACTTAGGGTTGTCTTTGGTTGGACGCCACGTTTGGTTTGGCTAGTGGTCAATTTTCATATGACAATTGGAATCACTATCACTTTTAGGCTAAGATTAGGCCAGAACTTAGACCTTAATTAAAAAGAATAAAAACATGGGCGAAACCGCCACCATGTAAGTAATGATTCACATATGCCAAATACGCAACAAATAAAATAAACAAGAGACTAATCAAGGCAGCTGAATGCGTGGTGCTCCCAACCACTCACTCAAAAACTTTCAAAATAAACCTTAAATCAAATTTAGTAATCCAAGTAAAAAAGGGTCAGGCTGTATGTAATTAATTACTTGAAAATTGCATAACAATTATATTGCTCATATAATTTGGAAGGATCAATGATTTGCATGGGATAAAGAAATACACCATATCAAAAACTCACATGCAGCCCAAGATCACCATGCAAGTTCAAGGCCGACCAAACATAACGTAAACGACGAGCATACCATTAATTGTATGGAGATGCCAAATCACAATCACCAAAGAAAGTAATGTTTGCATGGCCAATGCTTAACAGATAGCTGTTCATTTTTTATAACACAAAATTTTCAGCTTTACCCTTTACCTTCGTTGACAATAATAGCACAATAGAGGTGCCGCCCAACGTCTACAAGTGCGATGCAGTGATGAGAGAGGTTGCCAATACCAAATACGAGCAAGATGGATGCAAGAGAGTTAGAGATTAGAGACTGAAGACTGGAGTCTAGAGTACAAGAAAGATGAAATAAAATTTATACATTTCAGGTATAAAAGAAGAGTTCTTGAGATGTTCTGAAATTTCTTTGACGGATAAATTGGAACGTCTTTTTTGAGATTTTATTGTGACTTTTAGCTTTCCTAAGTGGAGTTGCATATTCTATTAAAGCCTGTTAAGGACTATTTTTTATTTTATTTTTACCCTGGAGTTGAGAATTTTTATTTTCGATTTTCAAGGTGAACATCATTTAGTTTAGATAATTTTTTTTAATAATTAAATTTTTAATATTCTTTGGACCTTCTTTCAAAACTCTAATTTTGAGTCCTAGATCCAAACCAAACAGCAATATTTTGTTCTAATCATGAAAAACCGACAAACCAACCTAAATCATCCAAGAGCCAGTCTCGTTTTTGAGAGAAGACTCATCATATTCAGTGTTACTTTTTTATGGCATTATATTGTTGCATGATCTCATTCTTTTTTCTGTTTTGGTTGTTTATTGGGAATGCCATTACATGGTTTGTGGTATGTTTACTTGATTAAACTTAGGAAGTGATCAAGGTCAATACAGGATGAAGTTTGAGCTTTTCAAGCCTACCTTGGTTTTATTTTATTCCATATTGTATTTTAATTCAATAATTGAAATTTTGCCTTTTAGGGAAAAATTCTCAAAATCACAGATTTCCTTCGCTATATAAGTCGGACTTGTTAGCTTCAGAACTGGGTTTTTTTTTTAATATATATATATATATATATATATATATATATATATATAACCCCTAAGCTCAGAGTTTTCTCTTCGTTTTGCGTCATTTCTCAACCTCAATTCCTAATTTTTGTTGATTAACTAGGGGCACAAAACCTGGAGGGTTAGATGAAAACCTGGAGGGTTAGATGTATGTTCATGATTCTGACTCTAATTTTGAGAACCCATATCACAATTGTGATCTATTTCAAGTATATCGTGGTAGGGAGGAATGTCTGGTGTAGAAAGAGTTTATTTGATTAGTGACCACGAGGTGTTCAAGTAGATCAATGACCAACAAAAGATGAGTAGATGTCATGCCAAGTGGGTTCCCTACCTACATGAGTTTACCTTCTCATTGAGGCACCAATTAGGTAGTTTGAACCGGGTTGCAAATGCTTTGAGCCGACTTGTGTCACTCCTCACTACGTTGTACACTAGACTGGTAAGTTTTGACACATTCAAAGATTTGTATGTAGAATTCTTTGAGTGAGTAGATTATACAGGAGTTACACGTGGAGGGGCAGTTTGGGCAAGACAAGACCTTGGCTTTGATATCAACAGATTAATATTGGCCCAAGATGACTGGTGACGTTACACATTACATAAAATGGTGTTTTGTGTGCCCAAGATCGAAGGAAGCCCACACAAATGTTGGGCTTTACACTCCGTTACCTATACCTAAAGGCCCCTGGCTTTACGTGAGTATAGATTTTGTCTTGGGCTTGCCCCGATCCCAACGGACCAGGGATTCGATCTTGGTGGTGGTTGATAGGTTCTCCAAGATGGCTTATTTTGTAGCTTGTAGGAAGATCATGAATGCTATACGGATTGGCCATCTTTATTTCAAAGAGATTGTTTGCCTGCATAGAATTCCTTGGTTTATCACCTAAAATTGATCCACAAACTTTATGAGTATTTTTTGGAAGGTTTGTGGGAGAAAATGGGAACGAAGCTAAATTTTAATGGTGCATACTGACCCTAAACAGACAGCTAGACTGAGTTGGTAAATTATAGTTTAGGCAACCATTTGAAGAGCTTGGTTAGTACTAAGCTGAATCAATCAGACCTTGCCTTATATCAGGCAATATTTGCTTACAACCGATCCAAGAACAGAACCACATAGATGAGCCCATTTGAGATTGGGTATGGGCAGAATTCTTTGGGCATACTTCACTTGACACCCATTCCACGTATTGATTGTCTAAAAGTAGAGGTAGAGGAGATGGTAGCCAAAAATGATGACGTGACATTCATGGTATATGATAGATAATCATGTATGATAATAAGTGGGATGACATGACATATTATAACAATTAATATAAGCATGATAAATATGATTATAAAGTTCTTACCACCATAAATACATAAAAGTACCAAGAGTAAGTTAAAAGCTAACTTACAGAAATGTAGCGTAATGTAAGTGAATCATAATAGAGTGTAAGCTGAAATGAGATATATTCTAGGGTTAGAATATCTCACTTAATCTTTCTAATTACAAAAATTACTAACTTATGGTCAAATTTACAAAGTTACCTCTCAACTTATGGGAAATTAAAAATTTGTCCCTAAAATTAGGATTTTGCAAACAAACTCCAAAATTTAGAAATTTCAACCTAAATCCAAATATGAACCTAGAAAATTTTAAAACTAATCCCAAATATGAGAAATTCGTCTTGGTCGATTCATGTATAGGCTTAAATCTAGGGTTTTGTAGCTACTTGGTCATCTAACACTCTAACATGCTTAAACCGAAAATGATAACTCTCAAAATCATATCCATAGTTCTAAATTATGATAAAACACTAACTCACACATTTCATGAAAACTTGAAGTCACTACATCAAGGAAAATGCCAAAACATCAAGATTAGGTCAAATAAGACCAAATCTTGATATACTTGGTCTAACACACTCATCAATCCCAAGGACTCCAAACGTCCATAAATAACTTTCCTAACATGTTCATCATTCAAATCTAATTGCTAGCATGCTTGACTAATCAACCAAAATCACAAAACACTTTATAAAACAATTAGTTTGCATGAAAACTTAGAAACCAATCATGCTTGCTTTTGGACTTAAACAAAGTGACTAGATCATTGATTTTTATTCAATAAATATTGAAATATTACAACCATATACCTCATTTTCAAGCTCTAACTAGATCTAAGCATCAAATCTAGCATGTCATTACAAAAATCTCGTCAAAATACATGTTCATCATTATTCCAACAACGATCTAAACTATAACTCTTCAAAACTTCACTCTAAATCCAAAGATCAAAGCCTCAAGAACAAAATTTATAAAAATCAAAGCCATAGAATCATGCTCCTAGAGCTAAAATCACAAACTAAGCCAAACAAAAACCTATTTTGAACCAATCGGTTTCTTAAGCCAAACAAAATTCAGTTTTGAACCAATCGGTTTCTAACACTATGAAATCATGCAAAACTCTTTAATAAAAATCCTAACATGCTTGAATCATACCATAAACTTGCATATAATCATGTTAACACTTCATCATAGCAAGATCTACCTAGCATTTCACCAAAAATTTAATAAAACTTTCAAAGTTCATCACAAACATAAAAAACCGTCAACACCAAACCTTTCTTGAATCAACACCCATTTTCATCAATTAAATCTCCAAGAAAAATTTAACAACACACACCCAAGTAAAAAAGACTCAATGCTAGATAAAATGAAAGAGATTAGAACCCAAGAAATACTCACAAAGGGTTTGGAATGAAGCAAGTAAAAATAGCTTAGTCTTTCCTCTCCTCTAGCTCTTAGTTTCTCTCTTGGAAGGAAGGGAAAAAAACTGCACAAGTGTGGGAGGAAATTGAAGAGTGCGTAGGGGTGTATAGGGGATGACCTTGGGTGGGTGGGTGAGTGAATGACCATTTGATATAAGTTTGACTTGTGAAAAGAGGAAGAAAAGCCTATGGGAGTGGGACTATTTTTTGTTGCTACAAGTCGAATGGGTGAGGGGTGAGGTGTGGCTTGTTTGACTTGCATAAGGCACTATTTGTGTCTGTTCATGGGTGGCATGATAGCCATGGTATGGCCTTGTTAGGAGAAGAAAGCTTGTTGAAGAAACTTGGGCGAAGGGGTGGTTTCTATGGGACTAAAATGGGGCTAACCGAATGGTGTTCATCTTGGGTATAGTTAGGGTTTCGATTAGGGTTTGATTCCAATCAATCTTTTCTTGATCAAAAGTAATTACCAAGATGTAAGATAGTGGATGAGGGTGTAAGAGTGTGTAAGAGTGTGTAATTTAGTAGTTGGATGCTTGTGGAAGGGACTAAATCAAGTGAGTAAACACTTAGTTACAAACCAAGTTTGTTTAGGATTTCGGCTTCTCCAAAGGGTTTGCGGTTTCAATTTATTTTCAGTAGTTTGGGATTTTATTAGGATTGAAACCATGTTTTGGTTGACCAAATAGTATTTGGTTGGATGGAATAGTGATTAGTATAAGAGAGCATGATGAAAAACTTGATTCGCACTCCATCTCTTACACACTTTGTTCTCTTCTTGTCAAGTGTCCTAGACTTTCCAAGTGAGTAGCTGAGATTGTGCCATGTGTCCAAATAAAAAGTTTTCTAGTGATCCTAAGTCTATTTTAACACCCTACATAGCGATTTGACAGATGTTTGAACTAGATGCCACATGGCAATCTCTCGAAGGTTTACTATTTACCCAAGAAACTCAAAATATTTTATTACACTATAAAATCCTAAATATTCATACGAGTCTAATAGTGCAACTTGGTTCATAAGATTCTACTCCTAAGTGTCTTAATTAAATAGAAAGATGATTCTATCACCATAGTGGATTGACATTTGACAACGCTAAAGGACTAAAAGCTAATCGATCGCTCAACTTGTGAAATCCTTTCAAGATTTCATGACATTACTAAGGTCTAAAGAAATTCGTTTGACGAAATTCTTTATAGATGTTACATGAAGTGCTCCAAAACATCAACAAGAATGCAGACATGTTACTGCCTCCCAGTCATATGAGGACCTTTGACATGTTCACGCCAAACACATCAATCCATGCTTTTTCAATGTTGACGTGAACTCAAAGGCAAGTTCTTTCCAATTCGGAGAGATTGATGTAGGTGGATCTGGGTATAATGATGTTGAGTTAGATTCCACGTTGACAACGCTAGACTAGCTGGAGCAGGTAAATCAGCTCAAATATGGTATGGAAAGATGAAGATTGCTCAAACTGGGATAATATTGTGTATGCGTTAGTATTTTGGCTGTAATTTGACTATTTGTATCCTAATTGTGCATATGACCCCAAAAAATGAGAAAAATGGCTAAAGTTATTAGAAAAAATATATATAACTAAAAAAATAAAAGAAATGTTAGAAAAACTTTTAAGATATAGAAACTCAAAAAATTATAAAATTAATTTTTTATAAATTGATAAAAAGGCTAAATTTATTAGGAAAAAAAGGAAAAGAAAAAAATAATAATAAATATAAGCTTTCTTCCAAGAAAGAAAAGATAACATGGGCCCACCAATCATGGTGGTCACCTTGCCTTAGATGACCTTCCTTTGGGCAGTCAAAGATCAACCCTCCCAAGCAGTGAGCGGTTCAACCACAGTGGGTACGTTAGAGAGTAAACTACTTTTTAATATAAAAGTAAATCTAATTATCATATTAAGCAACAATGTATGTTCGTAATTTTAATTTTTCAAGATATTTTTTTAGTCCTAATATAACTTCTCTTTCGTTATATTATGAGAACTGTTATAGATACAAAAAAAAAAAAAAAAAAACACAAAGTAAACCTACAAGCTGATGTGATTTCATAAAATTCGTTAGATCTACTTTATAATAAAAACAACTTTACAATCTGACGTATCACATCAAGCTACATTAGTTTGTGTGTTTACTTTTATGTAATCATTTTGTGACTAAAATATTTTGCTTATATTATTTACCATTCCATTTCATTTTCTCTGCCCAACCTCATATTTGGTTTCCTTGCATATAGACAAGTTGACAACATTAAGTTGTTTTGGAGTAGAATTTGGTAATTTGCTATGAGAAATGATATTTACAGTTTTAGAGTGTGCAAGTTCCGCACACTCCATTTAAAAAAATTGATAAATTTAGGACACGTGAAAAAATAATATCTTTTAATGGTGGACCATATGTTTTTTTCAAAATGAGTGCGTAGGGCTAGAAGACCCTATGACTATATCCTAGCATTACCCAATTTGTTGCGTATGAAATTGATGCTTTAATGCTAAGACTCAGCCCACTCAAGTTTTTTAGAGACCTATATATCCAATCATTGAATAAGATTTTAAAGGTAACTAGACACATTTTTGAGAAACCTCCCTAACCATTTTAGCAAGGGGCGAACCTGGCTCGAGGGCTGTAACGTTGCTGGTTATGATATTAGTAGAGAAACTAGAGTGTTTATAAACACTGGAGTACAAGGAGAGACCCTTCAATATGGGATGCACATGAAGAGTTCGACCCATAAAGGTTCATAGGAAAAGTTTTTGATTTGAAGGGACAAAATTTTACGCTATTGCCATTTGGTTCATGGAGGAAAATGTGTCCTAGATACAACCTTGGACTAAAGATGATTGCTTCCACCTTACCTAATATGTTACATGGATTTGCTTGGGAATTGGCAGACAATATGAAGCAAGAACAATTGAGTATGGAGGAAGCTTATAGGTTGACAACATCTAGAAAATTACCTGTGTTGCAATTCCAAAACCTCGACTCCCCCTACATCTCTATGAGTTATCACTCCTGGCATGAATTATCCATCTTGTATCCCCCCCCCCCTTTTTTGTAATAAATCCCTAATTTAAGACTTTTAATATCAATGTTCTTGGTGTTGATGCCGTTTCTCACCACCAACCAATTTCGATCGATGACCTGTAAAAAAGAGCAAAAAGATGGGGGAGGCTTCAATTGGCCTTATGCACTTCTGATGCCTAAGTCAGAAAGGAGTAAATATATCTTTATAAAAAAGGAGAATTTCTCGATCGTACCTAGATTCATTGGTAAAGGTCCTTTATATAGGGGCGAATTACTATTTGATAAGGATAATTAATTTCCCTCAAATCTTGGAGTCTCGATCGCCAGATTCTCGGGATATGATAGCAGAAGGAAAGGGTTGACATATCGTGAACTTCTATCCCGAATATCTCACCGTTTCTTTAAGGGCATATATCTTCTATTAGAGTTAGTTACCATAGTGATCTTATTAGGGGCTATATGATCTTCTGGTAGTGAACATACAGTGTTCCCGCATGTTCTTTGGCATGTGGGGAATATTACAAGGGCTATCATTGGGGCTATTTACTAGGGATTTAATTGATCCTCTAGTTTCCCTGCAAAATAGGCCCAATATTAATTCATTGGGCCTATTTTGCCACGTCGGCATGGTAAGAATTTAAAGATTATGAAACGTTCATGCCTGTCCCATTACTCGTTGCACTTGGCCTCTCGTATTCGTGTGTCAAGGGGATTTGCGCTGGTCGCATGTTTGCCTTTAGTCACATCACCAGATTGTGGTGTGCTCCCAATGATCATGCTGTTAGATGGCTCGTATTCTCCCTTGGGCATTTCAACCGTCACACCCTAGGTTATAAATAGTCCCCTCCATTTCACTGTTTTCCCATTTTCACTTTCATGCATTCTCTTTATTATTGTCTATGTTCTCCATTGAGAACCATTTTCTTTCTCCGGAGTTCATCTAATTCCATTCCTTGTCAAGGTTCTTCTCGCCTTCTTCTCATAGTTCTCCCCCCAGAATCCTCTTCTACCCACAATATTCCCTATTTCGAAGGTTATGACTGGTCATGCAGCATGACCAAGGTAGATCTATGCAAGCTGAGGGATTCGTATGGATTCCTTGATTCTGTGGTATTAGAGGTTCCCTCTTGGGATTTGTTGAAAAAGGTGGCCCTTACAAGCTGAGGGATTTGCTGAAAAGGTGGCCCTTACAACGTGCTCCCTTTCTTGTGGGTTGCGGCTTCCCTTTTTTCGCCCAGTATGCCATCTCCTCGACTATTTGAAGCTAGCATTGGCTCAGCTCAACTTGAGAGCTTGGAGGATCCTTTTGTGTTGTTGTGTCACCTAGAGGATGGTTTTGGAACCTACCAGGGAGGGCTACTCTGACTTAACTGCCTGTGAGATCTTGGCTACTCATTTAGTTAGGGCTCTGGAGGGCGACACCTATTCATTTCGTTCCCGTTCTCGCTATCGCTTAGCTTGCTTCGAGAGTTGCCACTTGAACCCTAAGCAGTGGCAAAAGAAATTTTTCTTTTTTTCTGGGCAAGTATGAAAGTTTCCTGGCAGAGAGCTGAGAAGGCTAAATTCCCAGTTCATGCGATTTGGGGAAAAGTCCTTGATGATAAGGATATGATTGTTACTTTTTCCCTATGGGAACAAGCCCGTGTGGAGAGAGTTTACTCTTGGGTCGAGCCCAAGCAGGATTTTGTTTGGACGAAGGGACTCCTAACAAGGGCCCATATTGATAGATTTTTAGTGATGCCTGACCACTCTCCCTTAAGTAGTGGTAATCTACCAAAGGAACCTGATGCTTACCAGAGCAAGAAAAGGGGTGTCGTTACCCTGCTGGAGAAATAAGGGAAGTAGTCTCATCTTGAGGCTCCAGAGGTAGATAAGGCTCTGAGAGGGCTCCCTAGACTCTGACGATTTTCGTGATTTGATGGGGGCAAGCCTTATTGGACCTACCCTTTGCGGGGGATTGACTCTACCCGATCACCTGGCTTTGTTTCATCGTTGACCCCGCTTGTCACATTGGAGTTGGTTGATGAAGAAGAAGCAAACATCAACTTTGCTTTTACTTGAGGTCTTGTGGAATTATATGCTGGTCTTGGTGATATGACTTTGCTAGGTGGGGTCAAGATTTGGGTCCTAACTGGCGAGGTCCAAGCTAGGGTTGGCCCTCAACTAGAGGCCGGGAAGGGGATCCTACCTCGAGTTCTGTTCCCTTGTCTACAGCCGGTGGCAAAAAACTGATACTTCCCCCAACTCAACTCGATCCCTTCTTCACCCTTCAATAGCTCTTTGAGGGCGAGGACAGGGTTTCTTTACTTGCGAAGGGGGCTTTTTCACTCCCCCTTCAATAGGATGACAACGCAAATGATGTTGATGCAGTGCACTTATCCCTTACGATTGAAGTTGAGGCCTTGGCTCCTAAGAGGCTTACTATTGAGGTCGAGGCCATGGCTCTTGAGAGTGGCCCTAGCCCTTTCTTTATTGTGATCTTTCCGCAGCTCGGGCCCCCTGCCCCGAGGCGTTAAGCGCTTTGGTTTGTCTTGGGCCTTGCACGCGAATGGACCTTCGGAGAGAGATGACTATATTCACTCTTAAGGCATCTTTACTAAGGGAATACCTTTCCTTGGAAAGCAAATCATAGAGTTTGACCTTTGTTTCTTTTTTTTTTGGCTTGACCCTTTATTTATGTATATGGTTTTGGTAGGGCATGGACCAGTTGGTAGCCTGGATTGTCGACGAACAATCTGAACTGGAGGATGAAGTACGGTTTCAGCAAGTGTTCGCTTTCTTGGCGCATAAGGAAATTGAGCGCCTGAAAATCGAGAAGACTGAATTGTAGGTGGTCATTGACCAAGATGACTGGTACATCTGGTTGTTGGAGGTCGACTTGGTCGACTTGAAAGAAGATGCTTTCACCCTCAAGGAGCTCGACCGGGTGAGGTAGGACGCTACCCGTGACCACTTCGAGTTAAGGATGCTCCAAGACGCATGCTCTTCTAGACAAGAGCAATGGTCCTGCCTTCAGGTGGAGTTAGAAGGGCTGAGGAAGCGCTGCAGAGAACTGGCAGATACTGTCGCAGAGCTGTTGAGGTGCGCCACCGCATGGCAATGGACTTGGAGGAGAAGAAAGGGGAGTTGGAAGAGTTATCGTGTTTGTAGAAATCAATTAAAAATGACTGTGAAGGGATGGACAGAAGGCAACATGAATTGGCGGACTCTTTATATCGATTAGGCGAGAAGGTTAAGGATTGCGGCTAATGCGTTAAGGAGTTGGAATCTGACTTGGTTGCTTTGGGCGAGGAAATTGCTCACCCTTCTCCTCGACTTTTGCTACGAAGTAAGTTTGCAATTTGGCCTTTGGTTATGGCTATGGCATTGGTCTAGAGAGGCTGAGGGCCTTCTTGCTGCCTAACCCTTAGACAGACTTAAGGACCCTGAACCTCAAGCTTGATCGGGCCACTCGCCAATACGTTGACTCTTTTGGGTGCAACATTATGCCTGCAGCATTCCCCGTTTACGCGTAACTTAGACATTTGGGATGAATATACACTTTTCTCTATTTTTGTGAGCCATGATGGTCATTTCTTATCATTTTTCCATTTATATTCTATGTTTCCAATGCTTTGATATCCATAATGTGTTCCCAACCGCTATTGCATTGAGGGTTGCCTAATCTAAGGGATTTGCGTTAGTGGACTCGAGAGTCGTGGAGTTTGCCCATAGCGAGTTTTGGGACTTGACGTTTGTGGTGGATTTTTCGCACCGAGTCTTTGGTACTCGTCATTAGTGGTCGAGGGTCATGGAGTCTGATGACTTGCGCGCCCTATCGTCTTCCCATAACGAGTATTTGGACTACTCGACATTAGTGGTCGAGGGTCGTGGAGTTTGAGGACTTGCACCCCCTATAGTGTTCCCACAATGAGTTTTTGGACTCGACATTAATGCTCAAGGGTCGCGGAGTCTAAGGACTTACATGCCCTGTCGTGTTCCCACAACGAGGCTTTGGACTTGACGTTAATGGTTGAGGGTAGCGGAGTCTTAGGACAAGATTGGATAGTGAGATGAGATGAGAATTTTGTGAATAGTAGTAAGATAGTTTGAGTTTTGGGGTTTTGGGATTTTGGGAAAAAGAGAGAAAAAGTTGAATAAAAAATATTATAAAGTTAAAATTTTGTTAGAATATAATTTTTGTTTGGAGATTTGAAAAAGTTGAATTATTTTTTATTTTTTGTTTGAAAGTACTTGTGTTTGAGTGATATTTGAGAAGGAGATGAAATGAGACGAGACGAAATAAGATGAGATGAAAATTTTGGTATGGAAAATTTTTCCAAAACAAGCCCTAAGGACTTGCACTAGCTATCGTGTTCCCACAGTGAGTCTTTGGACTCGACATTAGTGGTCAAGGGTTGTGGAGTCTGAGGACTTGCGTGCCCTATCATCTTCCCACAACTAGTCTTTGGACTCTACAATTGTGGTCGAGGGTCGCAGAGTTTGAGGACTTGTGTGCCCTATTGTGTTCCCACAGCGAGTCATTGGGACTTGACCGTAGTGGTTGGTCTGAGGACTTGCACGCCCTATCTTTTTCCCACAATGAGTCTTTGAACTCGGCATAATGGTCAAGGGGCTTTGGGCAAAAAAATGGACGGAGAGCAACTTTATTCATTGGCTATATTCATGGTTCCTTATGCTTTACACAATTAAGGATAATATTTCTTTAGATGCTCTGTGTTCCATGGATGTGGCAGCTCCTTTTCACTGGTATTCTTTAATCAGTACGTGACAGGTCATGGGTTTGCAATTACTACGTATGGTTCGTCCCAGCAAGGGCCAAGTTTTCATTCTTCCTGCGTGGTCACTCCAGTTTTCCTTAAGACCAAGTCGCTATTTTGAAGCTTTGGGGCTTAACTCTTCATTGAAATATGGTTCGATTCTCCTTTTGTTAAGGGTGGCTTGAACTTCGGCTTTGCCTTGGCATTTCTTTAGTAGTTCAAGGTGTTCTTCCAACTCTTGGTCAAAATGCTAGATGTGATACGTTGGCATCCCTATCTCTACCGAAGCTAAAACCTCACTCCCTTATGTCAAAGAGAATGGGGTCTTCCTTGTCATGGTTTTCACTGTGGCTTTATATGCCACAAGACGCCAGGGAGCTCTATTGCCCAATCATCTTTCTTATTTGCAAGTCTCTTTCTTAACATCCTGAGCAGAGATTTATTGGTCACTTCTACTTGCTCATTGGCTTGGGGTGTCCTGAGGAAGACTATTTGAACCCGATCCCTAGCTTTGTGCACCACAATGCTCCGAGTCGAACTTTCGTCCATTGTTCGAGATGATGCTATGTTGCATCTTGAATCTGCAAATGTTGGTTTTCCAAAGGAATTTGGTGATATTCCTCGTTGTGATTATTGCCAAAGGTTCTACCTCTGCCTACTTGGTGAACTAGTTTATGACAATGACTACAAACCGTACTCCTCCCTTCCCTGGTGGTAGCCACGGGGACATTATGGAGGTAAGCTCCTTTTGCGGCCAATGCGATACTGGGGTGAACATTTGGCACTTTGTGCATCTCTTCACGAATTCTTGTGAGTCTTTGAGGGCATGAGGCTAATAGTAGCCTGCCCTCGCAACCTTTCTCGCCAAAGCTCCTCCCTTGGAGTGGTTCCCTCATATTTCTTTGTGTATCTTTACTAAGACGTATTGTGCCTCTCATGGGGAGATGCACCTTGCGATAGGGTCAAGAAGCCTTGCTTGTAAAGAATTCTGTCGACTCGGGAGAACCAAGTAGCTCTTCTTTTGATCTTCCTTGCTTCCTCCTTTCTGGCTGGGAGTTCTCCCATATCTAGGTACCTCGCCACTTCTCGAGCCCATTCTCGGTCTCCTGGTCCCATCTTCTCAACTCTAGTCCCAACAACGGGGACTTCTATTACCCTGCTCTTAACTTCCCATGACAAAGCAGAGTCTTCCATTCTCGAAGTGGTTCATGCCAGTTTATCTGCTATGCTATTACTCTCCTTTGGTATTTGCTCTATGCTGAAATGGCAAAATCGGTCCCACCGTTCCCATGTCAATTGCAAGTACTTTTTTAGCTTTTCGCCTTTTGCTGCTTACACCCCCAACACCTGATTATCGACCACTTGGGAGTCTAGCTTTAGCTCGACTTTGGTGGCCCCGAGTGCTTCTGCTTTTGATAGTCCTGCCACCAAAGCTTTGTATTTGGCTTAATTGTTGGTGGTTTTGAATGTGAGTTTTGCCTTGTAGTGGTGCTTCTGCTATTGATAATCACTTACTATGTATACCCTTACTCCCCTGCTGGCACAATAGGAGGAGCCATCGACGAATGCCTGCCAGGGTTTTTTGATTGGAGTAGTTAGTATTTCTTTTGCAAAGCCGGTGAACTCGGTGATAAAGTCTGCCAGAGCTTGCCCCTTCATTGCTTGCCTTGAAAGGTAGTCAATGTTGAATTCACTTAACTTAATCAACTAGCTCACTAGGCATCTTGAGGCGTTAGGCTTTTGCAGTATCGTTTTTAGAGGGGCTTCCATTAAGTCCTTAATGGGGTGAACATGAAAAATAGGGTTGCAATCGCCTTGCTTCCATTACCAGCTCAAAGGCTAGCATCTCCATCTATGGGTACCTTGACTCTGGTCCCCTTAAGGCGCGACTTGTAAAGTACACCAGTTTTTGAACCTGCCCTTTTTCTTTGACTTGTGTCGTTGACACAATATGGGGTGAGACTACCAGGTATACATAGAGTGTGTCTCCTTGTTCTGGCTGGCTTAGCAACGGCGGGTTGGAAAGTCATTGCTTCAGCACTTGGAATGCTTTGTCACAATTTTCATTCCATGGATTTACTTTGCATAGAACCCTGAAGAATGAAAGACATTTTTTAGTGGATCTGGACACAAATCTATTTAACGCTTCTACTTAGCTTGTCAATCTATGGGTTTTGCTAATGTTCCGAGTGGTCCTCATCTCATGATTGCCCTGATCTTTTCTAAGTTATCTTTTATTCCCCTTTTAGGCACCATGAAGCCCATAAAGTTTCCCGAGTCGATGCCAAAAGTGCACTTTACCGGGTTCAACTTCAGTTTATACTGTCGTAGCATAGTGAAGGTTTCCTTTAAATCTTCTAGGTGCTACATCGCTTCCTTACTTTTGACCTGTAATTTGTCGACATAAACTTCCATGCTTCACCCGATTTGCTTCTTGAACATCCAAGTTATGCCCTTCCCTCCTGCGTTTTTAGGCCAAAGGGAATGACTTGGTAACAATATAGCCCTTAATCTGTCAAAAATGAGATCTTCTCTTGGTTTATTGGGTTTATTTGGATTTGGTTGTACCTCGAGTAAGCATATATGAAGCTTAACGTCTGTTGTCCTACTGTGGAGTCGATGATTATGTTGATCTGTGGCAGTGGGAAGCTGTGCTTTGGGCATGCTTTGTTGAGATCAGTGAAGAACATGCACATTCTCCATTTCCCATTAGCCTTTTTTACCAGCATGATATTGGATAGCCATTCGGGATAATGGGCTTACCTAATGAACGCGGCGGTGAGCAATTGATCAACTTCTACAATGGTGGGGTGGACACATAGACGGTGTTAGATTAGTTTGTTTTCTATCCCTGCCATATCCTTGTGGCTCCATGAAAACATGTCTCTGTGTTCAATCCGTAACTATTTCAGGGCCTTTTGAACTTTGAGCTAGAGTTTGGTCCCAATGTGGATCGTGTTTACCGACCGTTCTGGGTGGAGGGCTATTGGTTCTAATGGTTCGTTAGGTTATGCTTATGGTAGAATTTCTTCATCCCGAGTCTCTACACCTTGGTTGAGAAAGATAGGCAGTGGAGGTGGAACCTCAACGTCCATAGTGTGAGAGGGAACCACAAAGTCCATAGTACAGATGCTTGCTCCCCCCGACCTCAGTTCTTCAACAAAGCACTCCCGTGCTAGGGCCTGCTTGCCTTGGACTTCGCCAACTCCCTCCTCTGTCGGGAATTTCATCTTCAGGTGATTGGTGTATGTGATTGCTTTGAGATTGTTTAAGAATGGCCAACCCAACATGGTGTTGTAGGATGAGGGGCCTTGACGACAAGAAATTCAGTCATGGTAGTTGTAGTTTGGGTTCCCTTTCCAGCTATCACAGGTAGAGTGATTGTGCCCAATGGTTGCACTTCGTCTTCAGAGAACCCATTTAATGGAGTGGGCGAAGGCTGTAGCTTGCTACGGTCAATGCTCATTTTGTTGAAGGCATCCCAAAAGAGGATGTCAGCTGAGTTTCCGTTATCAATCAATATTCATTGGGTACTGCAGTTGGCGACTAATAATGTTACCACCAATGCGTCGTCATGTGGGTACAAAACCCCCTCGCTATCTTCTTCCCCAAAAGAAATGCTCTCTACGATTCCTCTCCTTGGCTATTTTTAGGGTCTGTCAGTCTTGTACACCTCCTCGTATCTTGCTCTACGAGCATGGGCTTTCCTACTGGATGCAAAAGTTCCTCCCCTGGCAATTCTCCCACTATAGTAAATATCTCGCCCATGGGTACTCCGTTGTGGTTTGAATCTTGGCGAAGGGCATCTCATCCGTCCCCCCCTTGACAGTAATTGTCCTCTTGGGCTTCTGCTCTGCCTATTATCCCGATCTCGCTCCATTCCTAGCCTCTGTGCTTGTTCTTTAAGCCTTAGATTTTCTGCAATCAAATGTTCCAATTTGCCGCTTCCTCTCAGCTCCTTGACTCGCCTCTTTAGTGTGAAGCAGTCCTCCGCCCAGTGGGTATCATTCTATTGATAAGTGTAGAAACGTCATACATTCAGGTTGCTATGAGTGGACCTCGGGTAGTGTTCCTTTAATGGCACTTGCTTTTCCCGCCTTTTGTCGCTATAGCTTTGGCCAGTCTTCTCTTATGCTCTTCACCCACTGGACCTTCGGAGGTCCTTGCCCTCTTATTTCATCTCTTCTTTCCATGGCACTATCAAGGCTTGTAGTGTGTCTTCGGCGTTGACATAATCGACGACCTTATCCATGAATTCTCTTAGAGTCGACAGAGTCCATTGTGCTAGTTCTACCATAAACAAACTTCGGGGCCACACCTTGCCTAGATGGGTTGTTAGCATAATCTTCTCGTCTTGGTCCTCGGTGGTCAACTGCTCTTTATTGAATTGGGTGAGATGTGCCTTCAGGCTTTTTCCCTCCTGCTGTTTGATGGTGAAGTGATACTTCGAGGGTTGTCTTCGCCTTCTGCTAGCCATAAATTGTTAGGAATCGCTTGGCTAATTCCTTGAAGTTGTTGATTGACCTTGGTCGTAGAGCCCCGAATCAGCTTCTCGCAATGCTCTTTAATGTCAATGGGAAGGCCCTGCACGCCACTTCTCCAAGGAACCCATGAAGAGTCATGTGTGCCTTGAATTTTCATCGGTGGTTGGCTGGTTCCTGTGACCCATTATACAACTTTATCTATTGAACTTTAAATTTTGGAGGGAGTAGGACGGCCATTACCTCCGAGCTATAAGATAAGTCTGTGCGGTTAAGCAGTTGGTTGACTGAGGATGATCCTCCCATCCTTCTAGTCATCTCTTCATATTGATGAGGCTGCGAAGTTTATCATGCAACTTCTTCTTCGCTTCCTCGGCATTCGTTCCACCCGCACTTTGTTCTTCTCCCTCCGATTGTTCGTTGTCAGGTGTGGGGCCTTCACTGTAGGTTGGATTCTTCTATTTCAGGCTTTCAGCCTCTTGTTGGAGGGTCTCCATCGCCTCATTCATCTTCTTTAATTGATCTTCCATCTCTATATGCCTCGCCTCCATGTTTGCAGAGGGTTTCGTAGTAGGCATGTAGAAGTCTTGTTGACAAGTGCTCAAGAAGCTTATATCTCAGATCCCACAGAAGGTGCCAACTGATGATGACGTTTTTCACCACCGACTAGTTATGATCGATGGCTTACAAAAAGGAACCAAAAGATGGGGGAGGCCTGGCTAGGCCTAATGCACATCCAATGCCTAAGTCAGGAAGGAGTAAATATATCTTAATAGAAAAGGGAAATTTCTCAATTGTACATGGATTCAGTGGTAAATGTCCTTTATATAGAGGTGAATTGCTATTTGATAAGGATAGTTAATTTCCCCCAAATCTTGGGGTCTTGATTGTCAGATTCTCGGGATATGATAGCAGAAGGAAATTGTTGACATATCGTGGACTTCTATTCTAAATATCTTGTCGATTCCTCCGGGGCAGATATCTTCTATTAGAGTTAGTTATCGTAGTGATCTTATTAGGGGCGACAGGATCTCGTGGTAGTGAACATATAGTGCTCCCGTAGGTTCCTTGGCTCATGGGGCATATTACGTGGGCCTTACCAGGGGTTTAAAATGATCCTCCACTTAGAATTGGGCTTGTTGTGTAGGATATCTATGGGCATAATAACAGAAAGTTGTTCAAATATCCTTCCCATTGTAAGCACAACCACTAGAAAAAAATCGTGATATGCGGACATTTGAAAAGTGTCGGCAATGGTTAAAATAAATATTAGTAACTAATTAACATTGTTTATTTATCAGCGCAACCAAACGCTGGAATGGGGTGTGGGTCACTATTTTCGCTTTGCTGGAAAAAACCCTATACCGGCATTTTTGAAAAAATTAGCGATGTTTACTTAAACACTGCCACTAGTATAATGTTGTCGTATTGTATAAATTAAAGGCGTTTATTTAAACACCACCACTAGTACGTTGCCATGCTGTGGAAGCACTGTTTCCGTAGGATGTTTCCTCATTGTTTCTTTCACAATTGGATCAATATAAGGAAGATTTGGAATGTCATACTCTTCTACCGATCTACCATTCCCAATAACCCTATCTAGCACTTCCCTAGCCTTTTCAATGATCTGCAGTTCCTTCAACAGTTCAGACATTGCCCATTCAATTGTTATGGCAGTAGTATCCGTGCCTCCAATTATCAGATCCTTATATTAGTGAACAAAATCAGAATGCTCATTAACTAATATTTATGCTTCGATGACTGTCAAAATTACAGGTCAAGCGCAGGAAAAAATTAAAACCAAAGTGGTTAATCATATATGATTTACCTGTGTGATCCCCTTGATATTGTCACAAGTGAGCTTCACATCAATATCAGGATCATCAACCAGCTACAATAATAAAGCCACCATGTCCTTTGTCACAAGATCTCATTCTCCCTTTTTCTCGTGTTCATAAAAAACAAGGTCACGTAATCGATCCTGTTTTTTGGCTACAACTTTCATTTCCTTTTGGTATACCTACAAGTCCAAGAAATTGAGCCAAGGTATCCAGTCTCCAATGTTCAACGCTCTATTAAGAAAAATCCACTCGTCTAGCAATTCTTGGAATTCTTCTAGCTAGTGTCGGTATTGAGTTTGAAGTTTTGAATCCAGATTCAGTAAAATACTTCTTACCCAAAACAATTCTACTAAAAAAACTAAGGGTGAGGCCTGAGAGATGATCTTTCACCCCAATAGGCTCCCCAGAATAATTAAAACACACAAGCCAGAAGCAAGAGCATGCCTTTCTTCAACACGAATATACTCGTAGGACTCCAGTCGTCTATAGCTAAATAACTTAGAGACACATACCTTACGCACTTTGCGCCAATAAGGTTCGTAAGGGCACCATAAGATGTTGGTGTAGTCATAAGATCGAAGTGTACCTCCCAGCAGCGTTTCGGGGTCTGCACGCAGAGATGTTGTCAAGTGTATGTATTTCGCCATTTTAGGAGATGATCAGGCGAAGACAACTGGAAAGGACCCAAACTTAAGCTGCATGATTGGTCCATACTTTTGTGACCCTGGTGGAAATTTTAGATGTTGGTGGCATTTGAAGGGTACGTAATTTTGAAAGGAAAACTAGAGTAGCAAAGCATGAAAATAATAGGAGAGCCCATGAAGGAACCTCTTTTGGTGTGATTCTGGAGAGTTATGGTGGTGTGAGAACTTGAGGTACTGGATGATTTCGGTGTTTATATGTCAAGAAGGAGCGCATGAAGATATACCTTTTGTTGAAAAGATTTTTCTGAAAAGGCGATTTTTGAAGCGCTCCATAATTCTCGGGTTTTTCTTTTTGGGATATTTTCCTTTGGCAGGGCCTCGTTGTGGCCATGGCGGCGCCTCTCCCCGGGCGCCACAGGCAACATTAAGGGGATCGGAAGAAGGTGTTTCGGGATTGAAATCGTTTAAGCAGGCGCTGGTAAGACAGGATCTTCCTTCCTATAAGGTGCCTATGAGGTAGCCTATAGATGTTAACGGTGAACAAGGTTTTATTTTCACAGAGATGGAGATGACAAAGGTGGCAGAGGACTTTCGTTAAGCTTTGGTGCTTAAGTTTGCCCATGTTAGACCTCTAATAGAGAAGATTCGGTGTCATATCATTACATCTTGGGGTTTTTTAGAGGTTCAAGTGATAAGTTTCATGGATGACCACCATGTTCTTCTTCAAGTGCAGTCGGAGCATGATTGTGTGCATGGTTGGGCGAGAGAGGGGGGATTGATGGAAGGCTGTGTTTTCAGACTTTTCAAATGGACAAAAGATTTTGATCTGCATGTGGAACCGTCGTTAGCGCCTCAATGGATATTTTTGCCGGGACTTCCTTTGCATTTGTATAGATCAGACTGTTTGCAAATATTGGCAACCAGATTTGGTCGTTTCTTGGGTACAGATCATGTTACGTTACAAAAGACAAGGGCCACTGGGGCAAGAATTTGTGTGGAGATTGATTTGAAAGAGGAACAAGTGCAAGGCTTCCCGATTGTGGTTTCGGCAAATAGGACTATTTGGCAGGAAGTGAAATATGAGAAACTTGGTTTTTATTGTTCCAAATGCTGTCGCAAGGGGCACACAGAAGTAGTTTGAAGATTAGGAGAGTATAGGCGTCCATCAGGAAGGGAGGGAAATTTGAATAAGAAAAAAGTGGAAAGAAAAAACCTCTGATAAGATTTTTGAAGTTGGCCAAACATCAAAGGGGACAGGTTTGAAAGGTTTTGAAGATAATATTTCCAATGAGGAGGATGTTCAAACACGGGTTGAAAGGCCTATTTTAGAGATTAAAGAAGGTGAAATTAGATTTAAGAATGTTGAAGTTGCACAGTTGGATGGGGGGCAGAGCAGGGAAATAAGCAAGGCATGTGACACAGTTTCTCTTGAATGCACTGAAATTATGAATGAGGCTGCACCAGAGATGAATCAGGAATCAGATCTTGTTGGTGTATTCTTTTCGAATGAATAATAGGTGGTGGATTTGGATGTTGTAGGGGGTGCAAACGACGTTGATGACTTTGAGGAAAATCACATAGCACTGGTCTCTAAATTGTTGGCATTAGAATGCAGACCAAACGATTTTCTTGTGGAGGAGATTGATTCAGTAGAAGGACAATTTGAGGTGCTTTCAGATAAGGAGGATAGACTTGGGCTACAACCCCTTTCAAAGGAGAAATGTTACGAATCGGATCTGAAAAAGAAAGAAAAGTCTTCAACACAGCTAAGTGAGAAGAAAACATCTGTGAGGCAGTCTCAACGGGTTTTATCCCGTCCATCCAAATTGAACTTATGATAGAAAAACTGTTGGTGTGGAACGTGCGAGGTTTAGGCAGTTCCAAGAAAAGACTGTGTAGTTTGGAGAGAAAAAATAATGCGGCGATTGTGGCTATTTTGGAACCTTTGCAGAGGTTAAGAAAATGGAGCATTTGGGTGTATCTATGAGGCTTCTGTCTTTCTATAACACTTCAGAGCTGGGTGGTAAATTATGGATTTTTTGGAGAGATTCTTGTGAATTTGAGGTGGTCCTTACGTCAAACCAAATGATCACAGGGTGGTTCAGAAATGGTGCAGATGGGATTTTGATCACTTTTGTTTATGCTAAATGCAATCAGATGGAGAGGCGTGACCTATGGAATAGTTTGAAGGATGTTTGTCTAACTGATTCATGGATAATAGTGGGGGATTTCAATATCATTAGAGAGGAGAGGGAGAGAATCGGTGGGAATTCGAGGCCTTTATCTTTCGTGGCTGAGTTCAATGAATGTATAGATGCTTGTGGTTTACTAGATCTTCCGGTGGTGGGACAAAGATTGTCATGGTGCAATGGTCGTGAAGGACGTATGAGAAGCTGGGCTCGTTTTGACCGGGTTCTCATAAATTCTTCTTTTGTAACTCTCTTTCCGACGACACATTTTGAATATTTAGAGAGGAAGTTCTCAAACCACTCTCCTATGATCATTAATTTCCAAAAGATTGAGGTAAGCTACGATCCTCATCCTTTTCATTTTCAGAATATGTGGTGCTCTCACGCAGGTTTCCGGCAATGTGTTGAAGAGATATAGGTTGAACCAGTCATGTCCACTGGTTTGTTAATAGTGGTGGAAAAATTGAAGAAGGTAAAGAACGTATTGCGTGCTTGGAATCGAAATGTTTTCGGGCATGTGGGGCAGCATGTAAAGATGTTGGGGGAGCGGTTGGAGATTTTAGAACATCAGCTTCAAAGAGCTTTTGACCCGGATGTTGTGTGTGATTATCTAAGTACAAAATCTGAATTGGATACTTGGAAATATAGAGAAGAAATTCACTTATCATAGTTGGCTAAGAAAAAATGGCTTTCGGAGGGTGATCATAATACTAGTTTTTTCCATGCTATTATTAACCAAAAGAGGAAGAAAATCATTACTCGGATGGTTCTTGAAGATGGTAGAATTTTAGAGACGCCGGAGCAGGTACATGAGGCAGCTTTAGTTTATTTCTAGGATTTTCTCACTTCACCTAACTCGGTTGTATAAGGGGATTTATCCGAACTGTTGGCTACGGAAATTTCTATGAAAGAAAATAGTGAACTTGTTCGTGCACCAACTGTTGAAGAGATTCACGCTACTTTAAAGTCAATTTCGAAGGAGAGTGCGCCGCGGCCTGATGGGTTTGGCTCAACCTTTTACTTACATTGTTGGGATTTTATTAAGGCAGATGTGGTGGAGACCGCGGTGGATTTTTTCTTGGGCAATCCTTTGCCTCGCTTTTATACATCTTCATACATGGTTTTGATCCCTAAAGTAGAGGAACCAAAAAGTTTTGACAAATTCAGACCCATTAGTCTTTGTTCAGTGGTGGTGTATAAAATTTTTTCAAAGATTTTGGTTCAACGTATGACTTGGTTATTACCCTGTTTAATTTCTTCTGAACAAGGAGCATTCATTTCGGGCCGAAGTATTTTTCATAACATTACTTCATCCCAAGAATTAGTGCATTCTTTAAACAAAAAAGTGAAGGGCGGAAATGTTATGCTAAAGATTGACATGGCCAAAGCATATGATCGAGTTGATTGGTCTTTTTTGGCGAGGGTTCTAAATAGGTTCGGATTTTCTTCTTATTTTTGTATCTTGGTGATGAGATGCGTGACTGCGCCATGGTTCTCTATAATGATGAACGTGACGTATAAAGGTTTCTTTCAACCTTCCCAGGGATTAAGGCAAGGTGATCCTTTGTCGCCTTATTTATTCATTTTAATGGAGGAAGTTTTATCAAGAATGTTACGGAAAAATTTTGAGGAAGGTCGAGTACATAGTTTCTCACATCCAGTTGGTGCACCACTTGTACCTCACCTTCTATATGCTGACGATCTCCTAGTATTTGTAAATGGTGAAAAGAGATCGATATGGAGACTTGGTAATGTTTTGGAAACTTATGAGAAATGGTCGGGGCAGTTAATAAATAAAAATAAGTCGGCTATTTTCTTTTCGAAAAAAATAGATATTTCTAGACGGCAGAGTTTAAAGAGATTGGCGGGATTTGTGGAGGGAAAATTTCCGACTTATCTGGGTGTTCCCCTAGTTACAAGACGTCTCACTTCTCGCGACTTAGAGCCTCCAGTTACTAAGATCCGTAATAAAGTGGCCGGCTGGAAATTACATTTGCTATCTCAAGGTGCTAGACTGGTGCTTCGTAAGCATGTTCTCTCTAGTATGGTGATGCATCTCTTGGCTATGCTCCAGGTTCCTATGGTGATCTTTAAAAAAATCAATGTTGTATTGGCCTTTTCTAGGGGGGAAATGGTGGTAAATCAAAAAGAAAGTGATGCGCCTGGGATCGTTTATGTAAACCAGTCAAAGAGGGGGGCTTGGGGCTAAGGAATTTTTCGGAGGTTCAAAGATCCTTACATATGAAGTTCGCGTGGAGATTATTAACGATGGAAAATTTGTGGACTAATTTCTTCTTGGCTAAATATGTCAAATAGGGACATGTGGTGAATGTTGAAACTAGAACTAACTCTTCCTGTTTTTGGAAAGCTCTTCCTGGTTGGTTTGGATAAGGCTGGGGAAATTATCCAAGAAATAATTGTCGGAAGAGAGGGAAAGGATTTAATAGTTTGGAAGCCGGAAGTTGATGGCACTTTTTGGTCTGAAAGTGCATGGGAACTAATTCGCATTAAGGGAGCGGAACAATCAGGTATGAACTAGATTTGGCATCCATTGTTTCCCAAGAAGATTTCCATCTGTATGTGGAAAGCCAAGTTTTGTGCTCTAACAATAGATTCCCAGGTCCAAACGTCGGGCATTTCACTGGCTTCAAGATGTGATTGTTGTGCAACAGGGGAAGTTGAGTCACTGGAACACGTGCTTGGGTCAAGAAATATTGCGCACCAGGTGTGGACTTTGGCCTCAACAGCACTTGGTGTTCCTAGTTTGGAGGGATCAACATGGTGGGCGATGGTAAGGCTGTGGTTTTGTTATGATCAAGTGAATGTGGCAACTTAATTGGCATGATACCTTCACTTATCACTTGGCGTTTATGGTTAAGGTATGGCAAGAATCTCTTCACTCAAATGGAGGGAGTGCAAGAATCGGCTATGGGAGTGTGGGTAGCGGTGAAGGTATGGTTGCGGAAAATCTCTTCATTGATGGTCCATTTCCTTTACGGATGAGGCCATCCTTAAAGCACTCGAGGTGCCTTTTATTAATCACACAAAAAGATGTCCGAGAATTATTTATTGGGTTAAACCTGTACGGGGTTGGATCAAGCTAAATGGGGGTGGAAGTTGTCGTGGTAATCCTGGTAATTGGGGCAGTGGGGGAATTTTACGAGACCATGACGGGAATTTTATAAGTGCGTTCTCTATTCACTTTAGGCATGGTACTAACAATGAATCAAAACTACGAGCCTTGATTGTGGGGGTTGGAGTTTGCAAAGAGATGGGCTTCTCACAGGTTATGATCGAATGTAATTCTAGTCTTGTGGTTAATTGGTTAAAAAACCAAAGGTGCACGACTTGGTATTTATGGGATTTTTGGGATGAGTTGATGTTTGCTTTACATGATATTCAGTTTTCCATTATGCACCAATTCAGAGAAGGGAATGATTCAGCGGATTTTCTAGCACGTATGGGAGAGGAAGGCCTTAATCGAAGATTTACTACGATTGATTCTTTACCACGGAAAATAAAAGGAATGTTGCGCTTAGACAAGATTGGTCTTCCAAGCATTAGAATTTAACTGTTTCAGTAAAAAGACATAGGCATGTTCAGATTGGTCTATTGGTTTTATTGGTTTTTATTGGTTTTTTTGTTTAGTTTAATGTATAGGAATTTTATTTTACTGGTTTTGATGCATGAGATGGTTGTTTTGTAAATCCCAGGTATCCTGCTTGTTACCACGGTATTCCTCCGCCATAAGTGAGAGCAATTAATAAAATTGAGGTACTGTCCTCTTCTTTAAAAAAAAAAAAAGATATACCTTTTATTTGGTATCTCACCACCAATCAAAATAAATAAAAACAAAAGGATGAAATATACAATATTTATTGAAGCCAATATCTTTTGTCAGGTGGCGGACAATAATGGAACCAAAAGTAAAAATAGAATATTTAGCCCTTGTTTGTTTAAATCTTTCCAATTCATCTCATCTAATCTTATTTAAACATCAAAGACTTTAAACCTCTCAAAATTCCTCAAAAAATATGAAATTTCTCTCCTAAATCCATCTAAAATTCCCAAGTCTCCATTTGGTACCAAAAATTGTTTATTGGTTTTGATTAACTCCAAAAAACTTTGCCTCCAAAATCTAAAATAGAAAGGTACATTTGGTTTTGAAATATTAAATTTTGAGTCTAGAATTTTTTATAGTTATTTTTTGAAAGAATAATAGATCTTCATTCATCATTTATGGATAAAATTTGTACACGGTTAAGAATACAGTTTTTAGTGAACTTTGGTTACTCATCAATCCAAACCACCTCCTCCTCCTCACATGATAATGCTTGTTTGGCTAGTAAATGTGCAACAGTGTTCCCCTCCCTTGGTGTGAATATGATGAACCACTGGTCTGTGCAGGTACCAAACGTTAATTGTCTTCAATGAGTTGACCATACCACGTGTTAACGTCATGTTTTGCACGCCGTTAGGCCAAGTTCCGACAACTCAGGTCATAAAAAGTGAGCCCTGCAAAAGGTAGAAAAGACTGCGATTTTGAAAGGGTGGCCTAGGATTGGGTAATGTCTGATGCCAAAGTAAGTAAATATTCTTTGAGGGTAACAAATAAGTAAGAGAATCTAGGGATCAAAAAGATTTTGGTACTTGGAGCTAGCTATTTATACCTTAGTCTAAGGGAGGGTGCAAATAGTCTTTTTCTCCACAAAGTCCGTGCCCTCCTTTCTGTATCTGCTGTCAGACCATTTTTAATGCAACATGACTATGCGTTGGTTCCATAAATGTGGCATGTTACTTAGCAGCAAAATCATTAATGCGGTGGGGTTCTCTGACCCCGCATCTAGTCTATACGAGCCGTAAATGACTTGAAGTCAATGGATCGAAGGTCCTCCACATTTCTCATTGCCTTCTACATAGATCCCTGGGTTCTGAAGGCGATCGCAGAATGGTAGCCTAATCTGTCTCGTCAACTATTCGGCGCCCCTCCCTTATAGACGTTCTATCCTCTACGCATATATGGAAGCCCTTACCTCGGGCCCTGGGCTATGGCTCGATGGGCCTTTCCCTGGGGAAAATCCTGTTATAGTTATCTAGCCAATTCCCGAGTCCAGGGGGAATTCCTTTTATTTCTTTTTGCCCCTTATTCCGCCAATCTCCTAACCCACTTTGTCGCAAGCTAAGCGATCTCTGGCATTTTGTATACGTGGCAACGCAATGTCAGTTACTCTTCTGCATTGAATGGTGCCCCTTCAATTTCTACATCATGGCTTCGTGTTTCACAACCATTAATTTCTCATATCGTATCAACAATATGCTTTGCAGTGGTACATTAATCGAGGGATTCTAATACCTAAGAGGGATACGTGGAGGTACACCGAGTTATGATGCCTCGGGAGGGCGAACATCAACCCCACCTATATAAGGGCTCCCTTTCACATTGAGAAAATCCATTATACTCATTTTGCCGTCCTCCTGCTATTTCTTTTTCTTACTTTTCTTCCGAAGTTACTTACCATTTCTTTTTGGCCTCTATGGCTCCGAAGAAATCTTCGCGTTATGTTGAATGAGCGGGGCCCTCAGGCACTATTCATGTTGCCGCCGGTTGTGGTAGCTCCCTTTTAGATGACTTTGGTGGGATTTCATGGTAATGGGTGGTTACCTCCTCCGAATTGGAGGAGTTGAGGGAAAACTACAGGATCCTTTCAAAGGTGGAGCTTGTAGTGCCTTCCCCCACTGATGGAGTGGTGGATTCTAAGGGTTATGGTACTAAAGTGGCAGTGTACCCCACCATGTTCTCCTGTGGCCTCAGGTTTCCATTTTATCGACTAGTGCATGAAGTCCTGAGTATCTTTGATTTGGCGCCCGCTTAGCTTCCTCCCCTCACATGGAGGATTCTGATCTCGTGCTTTGTAATCTAAAGCCGTGCTTTGGAGGACGCCGGAGTGGATTTCCCTCACCTCACGGCCCGCGAGTTCTTCATTAATCATAACCTAGTGCGAAAGGGCCGGCACATCTATAGTAACCAGCCGGTTTAGGATCTAGCCCGGGTAAAGGAGCAGCATACGGTGGTGAAGGGATACACCTGAAGGTTCTTCTTCTTGTCAAGTGACGAATAGGAGTACCAAGCCAGGCAAACTGTTAAGCTCCTATTTTATGTACGTGCCAGCTGCGGAACTGTAGATGATGACTCGTTCAGCCACCTTGAGCCAAGCCCTAATGAGAAGTCGAGATTGGGGGTCCTTCGAGCCTGGGTGAAGGCGCATCCAGCCTGCGTTCACTTGGCGCGTTACATTATGTTTTTGAAATTAATCATTGAGACAACACAAAAAATATTTTTTATTATAGCCAATAACAAGTGCATGGGGACATATAAAAGCTATCAGAAGAAAGTTGGCTTAGCAGTAATATTTTAGGAGATGCACGACGTTACACGGGTGTGACAGTTCTTTTCCCTAGGAGTCTTTAAGGCAATAAAAGCCCAGTCGATTTGTGGCAATGACCACGTATGGGCCCTCCCACCGGTGGCCTAGCTTTCCTTCGTCCCGCTTTGTTGTTTCCATTTTGTTAAGTACTAATTCCCTAACTTTGAATGTTCTCGGCCGCACATGCTTGTTAAAGCAGCTCTCGGCCCTTCTTTTGTTGGCTGCGACCTTTATCCCAGCCTCTAGTCAGACTTTTTTCAACAAGTCCAGCTAATCTTCTAGCCTTTCGCTATTGGATTCTTGCTTAAAGTGTTGAACTCTGTACATGGGGAGTCCAATCTCTACTGGCAGCATTGCCTCATGACCATATGTGAGGGCGAAGGGAGTTTTCCCGGTTGGCGTTTTCGTCTTGACCCAGTAAGCCCATGGCACGGCAAGGAGCACCTCGGCCCATGCTCCCTTTCAGTTGTCTAGACACTTTTTGAGTATTCCCATTAGCGCCTTGTTGGTTGTCTCGCCCATTGGACTGAGGATGCCTAGGGATGAGTATCGGAACTCGACCCCAATTCTCAGCACCAATTTCGGTAGTGGTGGGAATTGAACTGTCTTCCATTGTATGAGATGATAGTGTGCGGGACGCCGAACTTGCAAACCACTGACCTCCATAGGAATCGCCTGATATTGCTTGCATGATAGTAGCTAAGGCCACAACCACTACCACGAACTTGACTCCCCCTTTGCTAGGGGGAAGTGGTCAGACCAAATTGACTTCCTATTGGGCAAACGGCTAGGGCGATGTGATCGACGTCAACTTCTATGGCGGGCAATGGGGAATTCAGGTGTACTTCTGGTAGTTACAATACTTTCGTGCATAATCTTTGGCGTCTCATAGGCCTTGAGGCCAGTAATAACCCGCCCTCATCACCTTTTCGGCTAGTGCCTATCCTCCCGAATGGTTCCCGTAAACTCCCTCGTGAATTTCTGCTAACTCGTATTATGCCTCCTCCAGGGACATGCACCTTAAGAGACGCGTCGAGTGACCTAGTCGGTATAGGACCCCCTCGATCATTGTGTAGCTTGCCGCTCTATTCCTGACTTTTCTTGGTCCTCAGGTGCCTCGACGGTTTCCAAATACCTGATTATGTCCCTTGCCCAATCTGGGGTCTTGGGTTGTATTTCCATTACCTTGATTCCGACAACGAGTACTTCCACTGTTCTAATCACTATATTTTTTGGCAGGGGGAGTTCTCCTGCCCAGATGTTGCCCGCGCTAGTTTATCTGCTTTTTGATTTCTCGTTCTTGGTACTTGCTGAATTTGGAAGTATTTGAAGTGAGGTCGCTTAGCCTCTACCAATGCCAGATATCTCCGTAACTTTTCACTCCTCACAACAAACTCCCCTTGCACTTGATTTACGACCACTTGAGAATTAGCCCAAACTTCGATTTCGATGGTCCCTAGAGCTCTGGCTACCTATAATCCCAAGGGCAATGCTTCGTACTCTGTTTCATTATTTGTTGTTTTGAACGTCAATTTAATGGAGTAATTGTGCTCTTCTCCTTCGGATGCCTCGATGTGCACCCTCACTGCCCCCAGCCCGGCAAGACGAGCCATCAACGAATACTTGTCAGGGCTTTACAGGATGCGCATCATCATCCTCTATAGGGAACCCGGTGAACTTTGTGACAAAATCTACAAGCACCTGCCCCTTTACTGTGTTTCAAGGCGTGTAATCAATATCGAATTTGCTCAACTCCACCACCCAATTTATGAGGCATCCGGTCGTTGCAATACCTTCTTTAGAGGAGTCTTGGTGAGGACTCGTACTAGGTGAGCCTGAAAGTATGAGCCCAACTTTCGTGTGGTTACTACTAACGTAAAAACTAACTGCTCTATGTGGGAGTATGAGCTTTAGCTCCCTGATATGCCCGACTGAAGTAGTAAATCAGCTTTTGGATCCCTTCTTCCTCACTTACCAATGTTGAAGACGCCGCTTAGGGGGAGACGGGCAAGTACAAGGTCAATGTTTCCCAAGACCAAGGTTGACTAAGGAGCAGAGGGCTTGTGAGGTACTTCTTAAGGGCTTTGAACGCCTAGTCGCATTAGCCATCCCATGTCTTCGCTTTCCACAAGATTTTGAAGAACGGTAGGCATTTGTCGATTGATCTTGAGATGAATTTGTTGAGGACGGCTACTTGCCCAGCCAGTCTTTGCACTTCGTTTATATTTCGCGGTGGGGCCATGCTGAGGATGGCTTCCACCTTCTTGGGATTGACTTTGATCCCTCGTTCAGACACCATGAACCCTAGGAATTTTCTTGACCCGACACCAAAGGCACACTTTGCTGGGTTTAACTTCATTTGGTACTGCCGCAGTATTGCAAAAGCTTCCCTTAAGTCATTCAGATGTTGTTCTAAGGTCCCACTCTTGACCAACAGGTCGTCCACATAGATTTCCATACTTCTTCCTATCTGATCTTTGAACATTTAGTTGACCAACCACTGATAGCTGGCCCCAGCATTCATGAGACCAAAGGGCATCACGTTGTAGTAGTACAAACCTTGGTCTTTGATGAACAAAGTTTTCTTCTCATCTTCAGGCTTCATATAGATTTGGTTATACCCCGAGTAGGCATCCATGAAGTTGAGCATGCGATAACCCGCCATCGAGTCGATAATGAGGTCGATGCGGGCAATTGGGAAGCTGTCCTTCAGATAAGCTTTGTCGAGGTCGATGAAGTCAATGCACATTCTCCATTTACCGCTCGGCTTCTTCACTAGCACTACATTAGACAACCACTCGGCGTAGTGAGCTTCTCGAATGAATCCCGCCCTTAGCAGTCGGTCTACCTCTTCGGCTATGGCGGCTTTCTTTTCTGCATTGACGCTTTTGTCGTACGCCTTTGACTTTTGTATCTACACTCAAGCTTTGATGTATGATTTCAGGTGCTATTTCGAGCATATCCCCATGGTTTCATGCGAATACATCTAGATGTTCAGCCAGGAGCTGCTGCATGGCGTCTCGAGCTTCAGACGTCATTTCACTGCTAATCATCACTGTAGCTTCCGGCTGATCTGGGTAGGGGCTAACAAGTTCAAATGGTACGATTAGCTCAACCTTCCTGAGCTCCTGCTCGTCTCGAACTTCACTTACAATCTCCACGCGGTTGGGGGCTGGAGTCAGAGTTCTGATATCCTCTGTTGTGTGCTGTACTTCATCCATGTATGCATGGTCTTCACCCATTGCGATATTTCCATTTCTGCATGTCTGGTTCTCTATCTGGCCTATTTCCATATCTCGGTGCCACTATTAACGTCGTGTTTCGCACACCTTAGGGCAACACTTTGACAACTTCGGTC
This sequence comes from Juglans microcarpa x Juglans regia, assembly GCF_004785595.1. Classification (NCBI taxonomy): domain Eukaryota; kingdom Viridiplantae; phylum Streptophyta; class Magnoliopsida; order Fagales; family Juglandaceae; genus Juglans; species Juglans microcarpa x Juglans regia. The sequence goes on along the minus strand of NC_054596.1, from coordinate 32,788,171 downwards.
TTTAAAAACGAGTCATGCAAAAGGTAGAAAAGACTGCAGCGTTGAGAGGGCGGCTTAGAGGTCGGGTAACCTCTGATGCCAAAGTTAGGAAATATTCTTGGAGGGTAGCAAATAAGTAAGTGAGTCTAGAGATTAGAGTGATTTTTTGGTACTTGGAGCTAGCTATTTATACCGTAGTCTAGGGACGGTGCAAATAGTCATTTTCTCCACAAAGTCTGTGCCTTCTTTTCTGTATCTACTGTCAGACCTTCTTTAATGCGACGTGCCTTTGCATTGACTCCATAAATGTGGCATGTTAATTAGCAGCAGTGTCATTAATGCAACATAGTTCTCTGACCCCACATCTAGTCTATACGAGCCGTAGATGACCTGATGCCGATTGATCGAGGGTCCTCTGTGTTTCCCATTGCGTTCTGCACAAATCCCTGGGTTCGGAAGGTGGCCATAGAATGGCAGGCTAATCTGTCTCGTCAACTATTTGGCGGCCCTCGCTAGTAGACGTTCTGTTCCTTGCACAGATATGGGAGCCTTTGGGCAGAGGCCCAACTCGGGGGAACATCCCCTTACACCATGAGTGATTCTCCTCAGAGTTGTTAACCTCTGTAATCATTGATTTAACATCATCTTCAAATATCACTGTGTGTAATCCAATTTCTGAACGTAGAACCATAGTTCTCCATCTGCTATCTGTGGAATGGATGCTGACTCTTCCTTCATGCACATTGTTGCAATTTCCTCCCCTTTCCAGTCCCTTATGATTATAATAGCTCCCATCTTGTTGTTCTTCACATCTAAAGAAGCATTCCAATTAGCTTTAAAAAAGTTTCACCTTCTGCCATTTTACTCCTCTGTCTACTCTTTCATATGAATTGGTCTACGTACTCAGCATGCCTTGAGCTTGTTGAAAATCTTCTAATTCATTTTTTGCTTCAATTATTACTAATTTCAGGCTCTCAAACTTTTCTTCAAAAATGAATTTATTCCTTATATTCCCGATTCTTCTTGAAATGACAGCAACTTCCTCCACTTCATGTACCTTTAACCTATTAATTACATCCTCCCAAATACTGGAAAAATCATCCTTTTTGCCATGCCATTTCTCAACAAGATGTTGATCATCTGACCAAATAGTAGTAGAGCAACATAACTCCATAAAGCATGAGTATTAGTCTCCACCACTATTTCACATATGGTACAATTAACATTATCAATTATTTTCATCAAAAACAACTTCGTTTTGGTAGGAAGGTCATCACTAACTACCTTCCAAATAAAAACTTTAACTCCATTTGGCACATTCATATTCAGATTTTCTTCCATTTAATTGAGCTCCCTTTACTACCTGATTCTTCTCCTTTCTCTCTTATTCTTCTATTGGTTTCTAAGTGATATGCACTCTTCACTAAAAAAAAGGCTATTCTTAGTAAAAACCCAGATCAATTTATCTAAGAACTTCAATATACTAATTGGCATACTGCAGATAACTTCTACCTCTTTTTCTTCAAATATTTCTCGAATTAGAGCCTTGTTCCAGCAACCTTTGTCACTTTCTATGAGCTTCTTTGTAACAACAAGCCAGAAATTCAGTAGATGAATTTCTTTAGGCTTTAGGAACTTTGTGAAAATCTCGAAAAGGTCTCATGAATTGAGCAATCACATAGGTTTTAGTCTATCACTTTAGTCAATTCTTACCCATTTTGGTGACAGAAACCTAATTTTATTTGTACTGTGTAGAGGGTAGTCTAAATTCGGAAAACGAATTGAACTACTAGTTTCTTCGAATTATTTAGGATTTTATGGTGCAAAGTTATTTTCATCATTTTCATAATGAATAGTAATACCAGTGTTAGCACTTAGTCTAATCATTATCAAATCACAGTGTGGATTATCCAAATCAGTCTAGAGAAGTTTTATTTGGATACATAGAAAGATCTTAGCCATATTTGGTGAATAGTTTAGGACACTTGGCACCGAGAGAAACTATGAGATAGGAATGTGAAGTGAATGTGAAGGAAATGTAGGAAAAATCAAGCTTTGCGATCATGTCACTTAAGTCAAATACTATTCCATCCAACCATCCATTTCTGTGCCAAACAAAAGAGGGTTTCAACCCTAGTGAAATCCCAAATATTTAAGATCCAAAACCTCAAATACCTTGTTGAAACCGAAACCCTAAATAGTTTCTCAAACCCTAAATGTGGACGGTTTATTCCTTGTATTTAATCAATTGATAAATCACGTCTACATGCTATTAACCACTCAAGTTTTTGCCATTACATGCTCATCAATTCTTTTATACCATAATATTTTCATTAGGCCAACAAAAAGCAAATTTGGACTTGTTAAAAATGGAAACTCCAAACCAAATCTTATTGAAACTCCAAATAAGGCCCAATCGGTTTCGGCCCATTAAGGCCCACATAAAAGCTCCACCTATGCATGAATTCTTGCGGAAGTTTCCTCCTACCATGATTGTGTACTTTCACTTTCCAAGTCAGTCCTAAATAGTGGTTGATGAGAGGGCAATCAGCCACCTCACCACCACCCCATCACACGGTAAGTTAATGCTAAAAACCATATGTTGTAGCCCTTGGTTTTGGCTGACAACACGTCACCAAATGGTCACCATCACATCCTCACTTAGCCCCTTTAGCAGTATATGAGTTCTCCATGTCTTGACTCTTAGAATTTTGTCTCTTCTGATTCACTTTCTTAGAGAGAACTCAAGGAGAGACTTTAGACAATTTTTTTGTCCATTCTTGCTTGATTTCACGAAACCTTTGTAAGTAGAATCACACAAAACTCTCTTCACATAAGTTGTTTCTCTTTAAGTCTAGTTTCCATTGATGTTTTTTGGGAGGTTTTTAGTGGACATCTGATTAGTGAAAAGTCTATTTAATCATGCAAAGGTCATACTGAGGGATAATCTGGATAATGCGTATTTCTTTATATGAAGTTCTTGGCAAGATCTTGGTCTAGTATTTTTATTGTTTAAATTTTAACATGTTAATATGAAATTTTGATGTCGATTTGTTACATGTTGAAAGTTTTTAGTAGGATTTTTGTATAAATCTAGAAAATTGGAAATTAGATCTTTTGTTATGGAAGCATGATCATATGGTCTTGATATTCACATATGTTGATCTTTGGACTTTGATCTATATGCAGAAAGTTAGTTTTCTGGATTAATGGTTTTAATCTTGGTGATGAGTTTTTATGCATCCTAAGGTTCAGTTAGGACATAAACTTGAGGCTCACAGTTTGTGTTGTGTTTCAATGTAATTTTTGATATGTGATCTTGAGTTTAATGATTAGATCAATTTTAGGACTTAAATATGAAGCATATGATGTTGTTTCTTGATGGACTTTATGAAAAATTCAGATCTAGTGGTTTGATCAAAAACCAAAACATGTAGTACTCAGTTTTAGATGATATTTTGTGAATTTTGTGGTCTTTGCTTTATTTGTTCAAGCATGATAATCCTTAGGATTTATTTATGAACTTGTTAAGAGTATGATTTGAACTTTTCTTTTGGAGTTCTTAGAGATGATTTGAAGAAGGATAGATCAAAACATCAAGAGTTGATCTTTGTGGTAAAAAAAACTTGACGTTTTGGCATAAAGGGAATTGTGATTTTTATGATACGTTTTTTGTTAATTTCCTAGAATGATATTAAAACATAGGATATGATTTTTTGCTTGATTCGATTTTAGCATGAAAGTTAGAGTTTGAAAGAATTGCAACAAAATGAAATATTTTAACATTTGTATGTTTCAGCCTATGCTTGGTTCTTATAGCTATGTTGTGTTTTAATTTTTTTTCTAATTAGTTATTTGAATTTTAAGATGCAAAATCCATAAATTAGGGATAAAATAGGCATTTTCCACATATAGAGGGGTAAAATAGTAATTTTTTCATGAGTCAATTATTTTATATTACTAAGTATATTAGCAAGGAGCTTCTAATCTTTAGAATTATTTCCTTACAGCTTCCATTAATTGGTTCTTTATTACGTCACACTACAATCAGTGTAAATTAGCCTCTTACTTTCAAGGTATATATATATATGTGTGTGTGTGTGTGTGTGTGTCTGTGTGTGTGTGGTTGTAAGTGAAACAATCATTAATGTTATTTATGCATATGTACATCTTATGTTATTCCATGTCATGATTTACTTCCACTACATATTTATCTGTTGCACGTTATGTCATACTTAACTATTGCATATCATGATTATGCTATGTTTATTTGTTACATATCTTGTTATGTCATATCATTAGTCTCATGTACACGTCACATCATTTCAAGATATGTTATCTATTATTTTATTTCATGTCATGTCTCGAGTATAAAGTATGTCGCAAAAATAGTATTTTCAAGTGAATCAAGTCTTGAACATTTGTCATGACTCCAAGTGCTAGAATGAGATAATATCCTAGTGGAATTCCATTGTTCAAACTAAAGTGTTTAAACTAGTGTAAAATTGTCTGGGTTGACAAGGGACTATCAATAGGCTTCTAATGGAGCCTAAATAATTGGTCACTGGACCAAGTCAGGCACCAATACCGATGGTTCCAAACCACAATTCAATTTCATGTTACACTCACTTGTGTAGGTGCAGATACCTGTCAAGGGATGCATACATTACGTACTCACCATGGGTGCATATTCCCGTGATGTGATGCGTATGTTAACGTACTCACAGCTAGTGCAGATTCCTGTTGTGATGTGATACGATATTGGAAGGGATGCACGACTCACGAGGACCTGTGTAGCATCCACAATTCATGTTTAATTAATCAGTTAATAAATAAGATTCCAAGTTCATGTGCAAGTTCAACTTCAAATCTCAGTTTCATGTTCTGTTTTGATGTCACATTATTTCACGTACAATTCAAGTTCATGTCAAATCAGTTCAGTCCATGTCAAGTCAAGTTATGTTAGCACATGTCATGCTGTCTACCAAGTCACATCACGTTTATTCATGTTGATGTTAACATTCATGTTTTTACTATCATGCATACATCCTTACACTGCCAGTTTAAATTAATTATTAACTTGCTAAGATTTGTAATTAAATCTTACTTGGTAGTCTCAATTATCATTCTCCCGGAATGGTAGATCATGTCCCAAAATCAGGGGACGCAACAGAGGATCAACAAGAGGTGGTTGATTAGGCAGCAACGCAACTACGTGGAGGTCATGCCTTCGATGCTCCGTTTTATCGACAGGATCTTGGCTACCTTGGCTGAGTTGTGTGCCCTACTAAATGGGCTAGCCTAATATTTATATTAGTCTTTGCTTGTAATTAAGGGGCGCTGTGTCCAATACTCATGATGTTACAAAACTTTTAGACAAACACTGTAACTTTTAAATGTCTTTTATCTTAAGATTATGAAATATGTTTGGATGTTTAGGATATATTTTATCTGCTACATAGTATTCTCAAAGAAAAAAAGTATTGACTGCGAATATTGCATATTGTTCGATGGATGCTAGGTGCATTGCATCTTTATTAGTCATGAATGGAGCAAGTAACATTGTGTTGGATGTCTCGACCTTTTAGAGTCTATCCAATCCCAAGTGAAATCTAGGGGCATCACATCCTTAACATTACCTTCCTTTTTAATAATTTTCATTGGAGATTGTACATTGAATGTACTCAATGTTGACAACTAGTTATTTCCCAAGATTTTTATATTACTATCGTTTCCTACCCACCATCTTAGCGCCTTCTTTTAGTAAATTTTTGCAACTCCATATACTCCTGGATATTTGTGATAGATATTCTCCTAGCTTTGCCTCTATGATGATTCCACTTTTGTAGTATTTTTCATTCACAATTCTAGCTGTCAAAGAAGTTGGATTAGTAAGAAGTCTCTAACATTACTTAGCCAACATAGCTTAGTTAAAGCAATCGATTTCCTTGAAACCAAGTCCTCCTTCAACTTTAGATATACCCATTTGATCCCACTTTTTCCATTGAATATTCCTTTTTTGCTTCATATAGGCCCCCCAGAATCTAGCCATAATGTCAGTTATTTCTTTACAAAATTGCTTTGGTAGTTTAAATACACATAGTATACATAGGGATTGCTTGTATCACATCTTCGATGAGGATATCCTCATCTGCCTGGGTGAAAAAGTTATTCTTCCACTTATGCACTTTATGCCAAACTCTCTCTTTGAACATTCTAAAGGTTATGTGTTTTAACTTTCCAACCATTGAAGGCAGCCCTAGATATTTCTCAAAATCTCCTCTCGACCTTACACTTGATTCTCTCACTATCTTTTCCTTAATATCCCTACTCGTAATTTTATTGAGGAAGATGTTGGTCTTATGCATATTTAAACATTGGCCTGAAGTTTGTTTATATTGATCCAGCAATTGTGCTACATTCCCCCCATTCTTTTAAATTGGCTCTACAAAACAGTATATAGTCATCTGCAAAAAGAAAATGTTAATCCTACTTCCTCCTTGTGACATTAATATGCCTCAAATATCTCCTCTTTTTTTTAGAACTTTATCAATGAACTGAGCTATTTTGCACATAAGAGGAAAATGTAAGGTGATCATGGATCTCCTTGCATTCATCCCTTTGTAAAATTATTATTTCACCTGGTTGTCCATTCACTAACACTGAGTAATTTACTATTGTAACACATTGCATAACTAAATGCACCCCCTTCTAACCAAATCTAGATCTCTTCATAATCTCCTCCAAATACTTCTACTCTATCCTATCATAAGCTGTAGAGATGTCTAATTTAAGAGCCATAGTTCATTCTTTACGTTTTTCCTTGTTAGTGATGAGCCTTTTAGGTATGAAGGCACTTTGATTCTATGAAATAATCACTAGAAACACTTTTTTTTTTTTTTAAGTTTATTGGCAATAGTTTTAGCTATTATTTTATACAATACAATACATAGACTTATAAGACGAAAATCACTAACAAACTCATGTTCCTATACTTTAGGTATCAGAGCAATAAAAGTAGAATTTACAAAAGGGACAAATTCATCACCATTTAAGAATTTAAGAACAAATGTGCTAATCTCATCCCCTACCAAAGTCCAGTAGGATTGATAGAAACTAGCCCCAAACCCACTAGGACCTAGAATTCTAAAGGAGTCATTTGATTAAGTGCTTCTTCAACCTCCACCCTGGTGAATTCTTTCTGTAACTCCATATTCATCTCTGCTATCACTCTTGCCTCCACATGTTGTAAACAACTCTCTAAAGCCTCTGCTGTGGGATCCATTGTTTGATATACGCTTGTGTAATGGTTCTAAAAAGCTTGTTGAATCCCTTCTTGGTTTATTCTAAGAACTGATTCAAAGTTAGTGACCAGTAGAATATGGTTTTTCTTCCTCCTTTGGGTGGCACACTCGTGGAAATACATAGTATTTCTATCTTTAGATTGGTACCATTTCCTCTTTGCCCTTTACTTCCACTTTATATCCTCTTGCATCAACATACCACCTATTTCGCTCTACAGGTTTTTTTATCAAATTTACATTCTGAGGCCTCTCTATTGCTGGTAGCCTTCTAATGAGCTCATATTTTTCTATGATTGGTTTCTCCGAAATTGGGCTTCTCTACATGCTCCACCTGGGCAAAGTCCTACTACAATTACTTAGAGTAGTTTGTACTCTTTCTAGATGATGCAAAAATAAACCACCAGCTGTCATTCCTACTCGATTATGTCTGCACATTCCTTTTCTTTAATCCAACTAGCTTTGAATCTAAAAGTTGTTCTTCTCCTATACTGCCTCCTAAAACCTCTTGTAAAGGAAACTACAAGAGGTTTATGGTCTGAGCATATCGCAGCTAAGCCTTCGACGCTAGCTCCATTGAACATACCTTTCCATAAATTATTTGCCACTGCTCTGTCTAATCTATTTTTTTGTAAAGATCTCATAAGCATGCTTTATATCCCCCAATATATCCCCAATATATCCCACTATATATATCCCGAATATATACTAGTGTATATATCCCAAATCAAACCACTGATTCTTTTCAAGAGCTGTTCTAAACAACTCCATCTGATTCTCAAGCCTTGCTCTTCCCCTTCTTCTCATAGTAGAATAGAATTTCATTAAAATCGCCATTCACAAACCAAGCTATGTTATTGGGTTTAAGTCTCTTCAAAAGCTCCCATAATTCTTTTCTTTTGCTCAGTTCTAGATGGCCATAAAATCCAGTAAGGAGCCACCTAGTGTTTACATTCTCATCCCTAATCCAAACACTAATATATCTCAATGAATAATTAAAAACTTCCAATTTTATATCTGCCATCCACAACATCGCCAATCCCCCACTTCGTGCAACTGGATCAACTCTAAAACAACCATCATATCCTAACTTTCTTCTTAGACCTTCCAATTTAGATTACTTAAGCAGTATCTCCATTAAAAACACCACCTTGGGTTTCTTTTCCTTTGTCGTGATACAAAGGTCTTGAACTATCTGAGGATTTTCAAGCCCTCGGCAGTTCCAGGTTAATAGATTCATTGATCTCAGCGGGCTGACTAGCAAACTCTATCAATAACAAATTGTTTCCACACTCTCCGGTGTTTTGGGCATCCTTAAGCTTCTTCCCATCCTTTTCCTCACCAATCCCTATACTTAGGCCCAAATTTGAGCATTTTCTAAGAGAAGGTAAAGATGTAGACTCACCTATACCTCCAAAGCCTTTGGCCCTCCGCCTCCAGCCTCTTCACGCTATGCCTTCTTGCTTTTGACGTTGAACTGTAAAGGTTTCATTTTCATTCAACTAGTTAGATTCTAATAAAGGGACTAAGTTGACCTCAGATCCAGTGTCGGGCCATTTAGTTAAAAAACACCATACTCCTAAGGACTAGAAAGTGACTGTCCCTTCTCCTTGATTGCCTTACAAAAAGGAAGAGAGAGAAGACTAAAAAAGGCGTTTAGGAAAGGTTAATTTAATTATTAAAGTTATTAAGATATATTTAGAAAACCCAAAATATTAACCTTGTGAATATCTATGTGACGTTTTTTCTCTTCTTTTTCTATAAAACTCAAAAGTTTTCCACGTTTAAAATTTAATGGGCATCTTTTTAAAAGACCCTTGACATGATATGTTTTAAATAGGGGGATTTTTGTACACTTTAAAACCCTTGGCATTTATACAGCTATATTTTAGATGGGCGCATTATTGTAAAATAAATTATAAAAATAGTATTACTTTCAATAAATATCCTCCTTTTAAAACATAGTTATAAAACAAATTTATAAAAAAGATTGCACATGTATCATTACCCTATTTTTATATCTGTCCTTTCTTAATTTTCTATGTCATGTGAAAACAATACACAAACAAGGAATATGCTATGATTTTTTATTATACTCAAATTGAATATTTCGACATGACCAATTATCAAGTTTGATAAAATTTTTATACATTGGATCCTAACTGCCATGAGCATCATTAGTTTGTTTTCCCATAACATATTATATACTATATTCTGAAAGGGGGAATATTAAGTACTGTTCAGTTAATAAAACAAACTAATAATAAAAAATAAAATTCTATAATGTACAATGTAATTCCATCATTTGGTATTGGTTTTGTCGGGTCTTAATATCTAATTCCATCATTTCTATTTACTTCTGCTGATAATGAAATTTTCTCCCTTATTTGCTTAGCAAGCGCTCAGCTTGATCATTTCTCTGCTTCCGGCTGCAGTGTATCAACTTTCCAGCCTCTAGATATATTTTATGTTTGATGTGATTTTATCTGATCTGTTAGATCTATTTTATAATAAAAATAATTTTATAATCTGACGAACCACATCAATTTGTAAAATTGTTTTTGTTTAATCCTTTTTTTGTTAAGAGTATTTTCTTTCGATTTTGTATTTGAGAAAGCTGTTAATTTGGTGAGAATTTAAGAGCTGGCACATGTAATTTAAATAATATATATCACACAACCTAATTACTTGTCCTCAAACTAGGAAATTGTTACAAAATATATAAAAGGCGTTATTCAAGATGGATAATTCATGCTAAAACTGAAAATTAATTAGTAAAGATGGCATGGGAGTCGAGGCTTCACCACTGCAACAAGCGGGAACTTTCTTGGTGTTGCCAAACCATAAATTTCCTCCATGCTCAAATCTTCCGGCTTCACGTCATCCTCCAGTTTCCACTCAAATCCATGTAATATATTGGCTAAGCTAGAGCTGATCATCTTTAGTCCAAGACTATATCCAGGGCACATCCTCCTTCCTGAGCCAAATGGCAATAGCTCGAAATTTTGTCCCTTGACATCAATATTTGTTCCCAAGAACCTCTCTGGGCAGAATTCTTCAGGTGCATTCCATACTGATGGGTCTCTTCCAATACTCCATGTGTTTATGAAGACTCTAGTTCCTTTACGAATATCATAACCAGCTACTTCACAATCTTCCAGAGCTAGGTGTGGTGCTAGCAATACAGCCACAGGGTGTTTCCTCATCGTCTCTTTCATAATTGCGTTAATATAAGGAAGCTGTGGAATGTCTTTCTCCTCTACCCATCTATCTTTCCCTATAACCCTGTCAAGCTCTTCGGTAGCCTTCTTCATGAGGTGGGGTTGCTTCAAGAGTTCAGACATTGCCCATTCCACTGAAGTCGCAGACGTGTCTGTGCCTCCAGCTACAAGATCCTAATTTTAAGAAGAACCAAAGTTGATATAGAATGTTATTCATATTATGCTCACATGTCTAGTTTGAAATGTATGACTCAATATTATGAAAGTAGCTAGTCGCATTGAAACAAGATGTGCTTCAAAAATACAATACCTGAGTGAGGCCCTTGACGTTGTCATAAGTGAGCTTAACCTGATTGTTAGAATCATCAGCGAGCTGCAACAATAAATCTACCATGTCCTTTGGCTCAAAATCTTTCACTCCTAGTCTCTTGGCCTTGTGTTCTTCAAAAACATGGTCGTGGAATCGATCAAATTTTCTTGTCACTGTCTTCATTCGTTTCACGTATCCCTGCAAGTCCAAGAAATCTAGCCACGGTATCCAGTCCCCAATATTTAGCACCCCATTAAGCAAGAACAACTCGTCTAACATTTCTTGGAATTCTCCAAGTGTCACTATAGATTTTTCATGTCCAGATTCGCTAAAATACTTCTTACCCAATACAATTCTACTGATAACACTAAGAGTGAGGCGTGACAGATGCTCTTTCACCTTGATGGGCTTCCCAGACAATGCCCACAGGCGTGAAGAAAGAGCACGTCTTTCTTCAACACGTATGTACTCATAGGACTCTAGTCTCCTTGAGCTAAATAGCTCAGAGAGATATATCTTGCGCCCTTGGCGCAGATAAGGTCCCCAAGGTGCCCATGCAATATCGGTGTGGTTATAAGTGGTGTACTTCCCAGCTGCAGTTTTGGGTCTACAGGCAAAAATGTGATCGTGTGTCTTCAAGAATTGCTTTGCCATTTCAGGAGACGAGGCAACCACTACTGGGAATGACCCGAATCTAAGCTGCATGATCTGCCCATATTTTTGTGACAGTTTGTGAAGAGATTGGTGAGGGAGAGGACCAATAAGGTTTAGATTGCCAATGATCGGCCAAGGTTTGGGACCTGGTGGCAGTTTTAACTTGTGGGATCGAAATGGGAGATGTTTTGAGAGAAAGAAAAGAGAAGCTAGGCCCGCCATGGCTAACACAGCAAGCCAAGAAGTGAACTCCATGCAGGCTGAGTTTTTTTTTGGTTTACTCTCCTTTGTGAGTGAGAGTAAGGAGTGGTTATGGGGGATTATATAATGGGTAGTGCTAGCTGCTATGCTACCCAAAATTTAATACCAGTGTCGTCTTTCATTGTCTATCCTTGAATAGATCAATAACATGTGATCCACAAGGAATGATAAGTTTGATAACGAACTTCGCATGTGCCCAACATGTAAAGAAGTAGTACTGTTTCTGAAAACAAATTAATTGCTTTTCTTTTTCCTTTTAAAAAAAAAACGTGACCAATATTTTTTATAGCAATAAATTAAGAATTCGTACATGGAGAGGGAGTGTGTTTCCTTTTTGTCTCGTCTTACCAAAAGTAAAGATATGCGTATAATTTGCTTTAAATTAATTAACAATTTCAACAACCTAACCCACCTACCATGTTTTTCTATCCAATCCTTTCGATGCATATATACATGTATAGTCACTTAATTTCTTCTCATGGAGATGTTTAAAAACTTATACACATGCGATGTCGGATGTATGGGCTTTGCCTAGCTAGCTAAAACCATGGAGATGTTTATAAAAAGAGTAAGGCTGGTTTGGGAAGTAGAACCAATCTAATTGAAAATATAAAATTATAGAATTAGTTGAAGTTGGATCACAATTTCATCTTTGTCATGATCGATCATAGGTTGAACTACATTTATTTACATTTTAGATAGGATCGCCTATCTGAACAGGCAGGGACATTCTAATTAGGTGTATGCGTCATATTCATGAGTTGGTCATCACAATGAAATTTTAAAAATAAAATAAAGTTCACAACTAAATGTGATAGATGTGGAGTTCACAGAGTTTGTTAGTGCAGCATAGAATCGTGGCAACAAGGAGGAAGTTGAAAGGATTTTACTAATAGCATTGAGATTTTGGTATAGGAGAAACCAGAAAATGTTTGAAACTGTGGAAGTTCATCCTACAGCAGCTGTCCACCATGCATTAGCCTTATGGTTTGATCTGAAAAATGTGAAGTCTGGTGGGCAGAAGAGTAAAGGCAGATGGACTGCTCCTCCGGTTCATTTTTGTAGCTAAATGAGGATGGTGCGCTTTTCTCTGATCAACAAAGAGCAGATGTGGGAGTTTTATTACGAGATGAGAAGGGGGATGTACTTCTTGCACCAAGCAAGAAAGAAATGGCAGTTAGTGATCCTCTTGAGATTGAATTGTTGGTCATTCTTAGAGGTTTACAACTATGTTTGCATAGAGGTATACCCAAGTTTGAGATAGAGACATATTCATTGATTATGGCTACTAGCATTCAAAGTCATTATGCCTTTTCCAAATCTCTGTTGGGTAAAGTCATCAAGGAAATTCAAGAGTTGATGAAGCTTTTGAACCAGCGTAGCATTCAACATGTTGGCCGCAGCAACAATGAAGGTGCACACAAGCTAGCAAGATATGCATGGCATGTTGAAGAGATGTGTATGGGAAGGTTCTTTCCCTCAGTTTATTGAGCCTATTATATGGGTTGAAAAACAATGTTTGTAATTTTTTTGTTGATGAATGAAATTCTTGTTATAAAAAAAAAAGTGATATATATTAAAAATACTAAAATTAAAATTTAAAAAAGTAATTATCAAGTGATAAAAAATAAAAATAAAAACATATTAAATAAATTCAAACGTAAATTTTAAATCATTAATGAACAAAATTCTGGCGGTTCGTCTTTCTGAAGTAATATTCCAAAAGCTACGTACTTACATCTTGGGATTTATTTGCTTTTTTTTTTTTTTTTTTTTTTTTTTTTTTTTTTTTTTTTGAGCCGGGGAGGGCCTGGGGGTCGAACCCAAGACCTCTATTTTTTATGTTTGGGTGTTATGCCAAAGGCCATATGCATTTGGCTCTTGGGATTTGCTTTTTGACTTAAAAGAAAGGTGCCAAAAACTCTGATTTGTTGGTAGGTACATTAATATATCTAACATGTTTAGTACGTGCATTATGAGATTAATTAAATCTTCATCTTTTAGTATTATAACGGAACATGCACGTCTGCACTTAGTAAGGATCGAACCAATTATCCAAAATATAAATAAGGTGCTCAACTTTCACCACGTTTTAAGTAAGTTTTGAAAGGAACACTGAGGAATTGTTTGGTTCAAAAAATATAATGGGAATTTCGATTCTTTTTATTCCAATTCTTTTGATCGGTAACAAAGATGAATATATATATATATGTATTATATATATACACATATATCAATAGTATTATATATCAATGTTTTAAATACCGTACCGGACAGCGAACCGGTCAAGGCACTGGAACGAAATATTTCGGTATCGGTACCGTTTCGGGATAGCGTTTCGGGATAACGTAGTCAATCTATAAATAAATTATATATATAAATATATATAAAAATTATATTCTAAAATAATAGTCTATATATAAATAAATTATATACAAATACATATATATATAAATTATAAATAGTCTAGTCTGAATTGAGGGTTAAAAAATAAGTTTGTAGTTTGAAAAAACGAAAAAAAAAAAAAATACAGGCCGAAATATCGGCCGGTACCGGCCGAAATATAGGCCGGTACAGGCCGAAATTGAGACCGGTATGACCGGTACCGGCCGGTACGACCGGTATTTTGGCCGGTACGGAACAGGTATAGTACCTGTACCGGCCGGACGGCCGAAACGAAAAATTTCGGCCGTACCGGTCGGTACGGTACGAAATTTAAATCTTTGTTATATATACACATAAGCTACCGATAGTCGGTACTGACAGTGTAAACTTTGTTGGTACCTTTGCAAACGGAGAATGTCATTTGTAATACACAATACTAAAAAATGAACAAACACAAATCTTAAAAAAAAGTAGAATTGATACACTTTGTTGGTATGTCATGTATATTATGGAATTCAAGAACTTCAAGAACGAGAACAAGAACACTACAAGAACCTCAAGAATTGAGTTTTATTTCGAGAAAAAACTCACACCTCCAAGAATAGAATTTCATACAAGTGTTCAGATGAACTCCCCTTCCCGCTATTCCCGTTTAATGCAACTAATCTCTACAATACGTACTGTTTCTCACTTATACAAAACATCTCATTCTACTTATTACACAAACCTACTTTATTTCTTATTACAATATGAGTCGTTTCACTAATATTATGTGCACCATTTTGCCCCACTGGACTCTCCTTCTTTCTCTCGGATCCCTTCTCCTTCAAGTACTTTGACTGCCATACATGACATACTCCCTTCCTTAAATGAATGACATACTCCCTTCCTTAAATGAGCCTTGATCACAAGGCTGAAGATTCAGGACTACATCTTCCCCTCCTCACAATACCTTACCCACAAGGTGAGGGTAAAGGCCTCTAAGCTTCCACAACAACTCCCAGGTACTATCCTCAGGTGCTTCCGCAGACCATTTGATCAATACCTTAGTGTTAGCATGATTCCCACATTTCTTCATGCGTCTGTCTAGAATCTCTTCAGGCTCTGGCTAGATATTTATTTCTCTATCAACTGGCTGTAAAGATGGCAATGGTGTGATGTTCTCCCCCAATTTCTTCTCAAGGCATGATACATGAATAACATTGTATATTTTAGCTAAAGAGGCAGTTCTAGCTTTTATGCCACAGATCCTACCTTGGCAATGATCTAAAATGGACCATAAAAACAAGGTGCCAGTTTCAGATTATGGCGTAAGGCTATCGCTTTTTGCCTATATGTTTGTAATCTAAAAAAGTCCCAGTCACCTACTGCAAAATTTCTTTCTATCCTTTACTTGTCAACAAAGTGTTTCATTTTTTGTTATGTCGTTTGCAAATTCTCTTTCAATAAAGACATTACTTCTGCCCTTGTTCTCAATTGTTGATCCACAACATCATTGGCAGTAGCACCATGGACATATAACAACTTTGGGGGAAAATACCCGTAAAGGGCCTCAAATGGGGACAGTCCAGTAGCTAAATGTGCTGTGGTATTGTAACACCATTCAGCCATTGGCAGCCACAAGCTCCAATCTTTAGGCTTTGTTCCAATATAATACCTCATATATATCTCCACACATTTGTTAAGCGCCTCGGTTTAGCCATTAATCTGTGGATGGTATGCAAAACCGAAAGTCAAGGTTGTATCTTGCAGACTGAAAAGTTCTTTCCAGAAAGAACTAGTAAATATTAGGTCTTTGTAAGAAACAATAGATTTAGGCATTCCATGAAACTTGAACACCCCTGAAAAAAAAAAAAACACTTGTGCTACTTTGGTTGTTATGTAAGGATGGGCCAAAGTAAAAAACTGAAAGTGTTTTGTAAGTCTGTCCACAACAGAAAAGATGACAGAAACCCCATGAGACACTGGCAATCCATCAATGAAGTCCATTGCAATATCTATCCAAAGCTAAGATGGCATTGATAATGGTTGTAGTAGCCCTGCAGGATGAAGATTCTCATATTTCATAGTCTGACAAATGTCACACTCTCTCACAAGCTTCTTTATATCACTTCTGATCCCCTTCCAATAGCTACAATCTTCCCCGGGTCAGCTCTAACACCTAAACTTGAGATTAAATGACCCAAGTACTCTACCTCAGTTACTCCAAATTTACATTTGGACATCTCGGAAAATAGTTGATGATGTTTCAGGATTTCTAACACCACTTTTAGATGCCACAAATGCTTAAAAACAGGTTTACAATATACTAGTATATCATTAAAAAAAAAACTACTACAAACTTCCTAAGGTGTGGCTTGAAAACTTCATTAGGCCTTGAAAGGTAGAAGGGGCTTTAGTAGGTCCAAATGCATAACTAAAAACTCATAGTGACCATCATGGGTCCCAAAGATAGTCTTGACACATCTTCCCTCACCCTGAACTAGTGGTATCCAAATCTAAGACCCAACTTTGAAAAATTTCTTGCCCCAAATAACTCATCAAGCAACTCATCATTGACAGGAATTGGAAACTTGTCTTTGATGGTTTTTTGGTTCAAAGCCCTATAATCTACACACTTCCTCTAGCTTCCATCATCTGTTATCACCAAAGGAACATGTAATGAAAATGGACTTTGTAATGACTTTATTACACCAAATTTTAGTAAATCTTGCACAATCTTCTCTATTTCAATCTTTTGATAAACAAAAAAAAAAAAAAAAGATTGATACCTGCAAGGCCTGGCTGAAATAGGCTAAGTGTCATTCTTCAAAATAATTTGGTGATCACGTGATCTAGGAGGTGGCAACCCAATTGGTTCATCAAAAACTCCTTGGTACTCTTCCACCTCATTTTGGATTACACCCTACTCTTCACTTATTTTTGTTAACCTCAACTACAAAAACCACCATTGTTTGCTCGCTGAGGAAGGCTTTAGAAACTTAGAACCATCCTCCACAGAAGTATCACCCACAAAAGGCCCTGCAATTTCATATCACCCCTTTTATCTGAAACTGCATTGCCATCTACATAAAGTCCCACACAATAAGCTCAAGTGTTCTCAACCATTGTACTTCCAAAACTACATCGCAGGCTCCCAATATTAATAAGTGAAAAGACAGATTGAACCTAGTGCCTTATATCTTTACTACAAAATTTTCACAATTTCCCTTACTTGTCAACTTCTCAGCATTAGCTACCTTGACCTGTAAATGAGGCCCCTCCAAATCTGCAACCTAGCCAACCTAGCAACTTGTGGATCTAAGAAATTGTGTGTGCTGCCAGAATCAACCAATATTACCACTAGCTAGCCTATAATAACTAACATTATCTCATAGTATTAGAATTAGGGGAGCATGATATGGCATAAATCGAATTTCAAGACTTCCCATTTGTTCATCTGATTCTGTCAATTTAGATTCTCCAACTACTTCTCGTACCTTTTCAACTTCTCCATCACTTGCTTCACTGTTTTGAACTTGCAATAGATATATCTTTGGATTCTTGCAAACATGTGAAGCGTTCCACTTTTCTTCACAGTGGTAACATATATCTTTCCTTCTCTTTTCATCCATTTTGCAGAAGAAACTTTCTTAGCTTGGAAGCTATTTCTTTGATTACCCCTTCCCATTCCTTTCACATTTATTTGACTATCAGTAACCCCTACTACTCCCTTGAGGGCCTTTCTGATACTCCACACATATTCCTTTTGTATTTTTGCTAACCCAAAAGTCACACTCAAACTTATTGGGTCAAGCAAACAAATATGCAATCTAGTTTCATCTTTCAGGCTACTCAGGAAGCAATTGAGTTTGTGTTTCTCAGAAAGCCCCTTCAACCTGTTAGACACTCCCTCAAATTGAGCTTCATAAGCTACTACCATGCTTGTTTGCTTAAGCCTAGTCAAGGCTTCCATGAGATCATCATAAGTTATTGGTCCAAACCTTGTTAACAAGGCTCTAACCAAAGTTTGCCAACCTTCAAACTGCCCACTGTTAGTAACATCTTGATACCAAATTAAAGCTTTCCCTTCCATATAGTAAAAGGCCATTAGCAGTCTCTAGACAAGGGAAGTTTGATGATAGTCAAAATATTGGTTCGCCTTAAAGACCTAACTTGAAGAATTACCCTCATCGAAATGAGGAAACTCTAATCTAACACCTCTGGGCAAAATTTGCCTGTCGTCTTGAACCACCAATCTTGGTTCTAAGTGCCGTCAGCACCAGGCGTGTCAATTTGGGTAAATGTAGTCTTATTTTTTCTCTAATTATTAATAATTTAATGGAGAAATATTGACTATTTTTAAATAATCCGAAATAGACCAATATTCGACGGAATAATTATTATAATTATATTTAATATTGAGATAATACTGACCAACTGTTTGGGATAAATGAGAGTGGCAATCATGATATTTTCCCCTTTCAAGTTTCCACTTTTCTATACGGCAGAAGAAAATTCAAGCATCCATAGATAAATATTTATATAACAGCTAATAAAGGAAGGTTTTAAATCAAAACAAATATGAGCCTACCAGGTATAAAGGCACACTGGTTTTGAGAGATTATAAATGCAGGATCTGTTTGAGTCTATTGGCTAGTATTTTAGTGATAATTTTGTAAAGAACATTACAAAGGCTAATGGGTCTATAGTCAGTCATGTGAATAGGGTTTTTTCATTTGGGAATCATCACTAAATAGGTATAATTGATTTCTTCCATACCATGCTCAGAATTTAAAAAATTGAGAATAGCTTCACTGACCTTTTCCCCTATCACAGACCAGTATTTATGGTAAAAACAAGTTGCATACCCATCTGGTCCTGGTGCTTTGTGTGGTCCCATTTGAAAAACAGCATCCTCAATTTCCTCTTTTCTAAAAGGTGCCAAAAGAGCTTCATTCATCTGTTGACTAACTTTCTTTTTAACTGCTTACATCGAATTATCCATATTTGTGGGGGTGGAGGTTGCAAGAAGTTCTTTGAAATACTGAGTAAAAGTTTCTCCAATGTGCTTGGAATCTAAAATTTTCCTTCCATTCTCATCAATAATCTTGGATATACTATTTCTCTTCTTTTTCTGAGTTGCACAAAGGTGATAAAACCTAGTATTTCTGTCTCCTTTCTGTAGCCAAATTTCTTTTGCCCTTTGTTTCCATTTCACATGCTATCTTTCCAGCTGGTGATCAATTTCTTTTTTTAATTGTTTAAGTTGCTGAACTAATCTTGCTGTAACAAATTCTTGCAGAGCTTGAAGGGAATTCCTTTTCTGTTTTATACTGGCTCTAGACTCCCATTCTTTTTTATAACTCCACTGTCTCAGTATCTGTAAGCAGCCTTCAAGTTTTGTATTTATCTTTGAAAGACCTTCTTTGTTGCTGCCATGGCTATGCCAAGCATGAGTAATAAGCTCCTCACAATCCGAGAACAAAGACCAACTATCCTCATATCTACAAAGATGAGCTGGTTGCCTATTCCAAACATTCTATTGCCCAATTGTCATCAAAAGAGGACAATGATCTGAAGAGTGTGATGCTAACACTTTAACCTCACCCCTACCAAAAGCTGCACACCACTCAGAGTTGGCAGTGACTCTATCAAGCCTTTCCTTTGTAAAATGGTGATCCTCTCTTAAATTAGACCAGATATACTTTCCTTGAATACAGCCCAAATCCTTCAACTGGCAATCTTGCAAAACACTTATAAAGGCTACCATCTGTTTTTCATCCTTTCTAGCCCCTCCATACTTTTCACTATAATATAGAATTTCATTAAAATCACCTAGACATAACCATCTTTTAGGCTGAAGACGATTTAGATGTCTCAAGATCCCCCACCCTTCATATCTCTTTTCTGTTTCTAGATTTCCATAAAAACAAGTGAGCATTCACTCATCTGCTGGTTGACCAACCCACATATTTATATGTCTTTGTGAGTAGGTGCTTATATTGATGTGAACATCCTCTGCCCAAAACAGAACCATGCCACCACTTCTTCCCACACTATCAACAGAAAATAAACATTGGAATCCCTGTTTTAGTTTCAAAGTATCTAATTTCATCTTTTGCAATTTTGTTTCCATAAGAAACAAAATGCTAGGCTTGTGGATCTTAACCAATAGGCTAAGACCTTTAACTGTCCGAGGGTTGCCAAGCCCTCGGCAGTTCCAACTTAGAAGCCTCATTTCTCCCGGCGGGGCTGACTAACAGCCTCCACCGATATATCAAGACCCGATAATAAAGCTTGTTTTTTACCCCTACTATATTAATGATTCTCCTTTATCACCATATCAGATTCATCATCATTTCTTCTCTTCCTAGGAGCATGAATAGCAGGTCTCATCTCTTCTTTAGTTTGCATTTCCCTTGCCCTTCTCTTCCATCTAGTAGTACATACCTCAGGAATATGCTCTACTGGTCCCAACTTTTGTTGATCTTGCAGGTGTTCTAATTGAGCAAGCTGACTAGGCATCACCACATTTGATAGGGGTTGAACTACTAACTGTTCCAGTAAGTGCTTTGAATTATCAAGTACTAATTCTTTTGGTTCTGCCTCCCTGTTGAGCACAAGTAAATCCTCACTTTGAAGCTGGCCTACAATACTGTCTGCTTTATCCTCTTCTATTGTATGATGCTTCGACAAATCCTGACTTGATTCGACCTCAATCAACTGAATTTCTTTTTGAGCTAATTTTTCCCCTTTATTACAAGACCCTGTCTTTAGAAAAGAAGGAAAGGATGGACTTGAGGTGCTGCCATAGCTGGAAACTGCAGCAGAGCTTGAAGCACGCAACCATGATCCATACTGTTGCAAATTGTAATCCTTTGTTTCTTCTATGTGTTTATATTTCCCTATACATCCTTGCACCCCATGCATAATAGCTCCACATTTAAAACAAAACCTAGGCAACCTTTCATATTTAGAAGGAATAAAACTTTTCTGACCCAACAGCTCCATAATTTTCCCTCTTATTAAAGGTTTAATTAAGTCAACCTCAACTTGCACTCTAATCCATTTTCCCCAACAATCCCCATCATAATCAGCTTCCACCTCTATAACTTTACCAATAATGGATCCAATCTTATCTCCAATTTCCTTATTCATGCATCCAAGAGGTAGATTATGAAGTTAGACCCACAAGGTAGTGGAATTAAAATTCAGATCAGCTGGTGGAGTAACACCCTCGAATTTTGTTTATGCAAACCAGATTAGTATCAAATAACCAAGGCTGACCTCCCCAGATTTTATTCAAATCTTCCTCAGTTTGGAATTCAAACACATAAAGATTGTCTCCTACCTCATGAATTTTCACTCCAACACAGGCTTTCCACACTTTTAACATCGTGTTTTTGAACGCATCCTTATTAATCTTTTTATTAGCTATTACTTTTCCCACCAGACACAACCTCCCTCTCTTCATATTGTTCTTGATGTCATGGTCAGTGATTACAATTTCATACCTTTCCTCGTCAGTTACGGAAAACTTACTCCATAATTCTGAAAGTTCCTCATCCATTTGAAACCAAAGCTCCAAACCAGAAGTAAAGCAACTCGTACAACTGAGTTAACAGAAAAATTAAGCAGGTAAAAAACTTGCCCTAGGCAAAGATCCCTTCCACCGAAAGTGAAGGACACAACTTCCCTCTCACCAGAAAGTTCTCGAGTCGAGAGGAAGACCCCACTAAGGGACTTCAACAAGGCTATCCTTTGTCTCCTTTCTTGTTTATCATATGTGCTGAGGTGCTAACAGATTAGTTAAGTGAAGCAGAACAGAAAGGGCATATTACCCAGTAATACCTATGGCCAGAGGACAGATCAAGATGACTCACTTATTTTTTGCTGATGATAGTATGTTGTTCTGTCGAGCTAGTATTCAAGAGTGGGTTACTTTGAATCAGATTTTACACAAATATAAGCAGGTCTCAAGACAAAGGCTTAATAGAAACAAGACTTCTTTATATTTCAGCAACAACACGAAGCAAGCAACACAGAATCATTTGTTACAAGTTGCTGGTTTGCGAGCCTCATCAAACATGGAGAAATATTTGGGGTTGCCATTAGTCATTGGAAGATCAAAATCAACTACATTTCAAGGAATAATTGAAAAAGTGAGTAAAAGAATGGAAAATTGGAAGGTTAAGTTCCTCTCAAAAGCTGGAAAAGATATTTTAATCAAGGCTGTTGTCCAGGCTATACCTACTTATAGTATGAGTGTGTTTCTTCTTCCAAAAACTTTGTGTACTAAGCTGAATTCATTGATTTCGTCTTTCTGGTGGGGCACTCAGGACAAAGGAGCAAAAATTCATTGGAAAAGTTGGAACTGTTTGTGTAAAAATAAAGCAAGTGGGGGGACTTGGTTTTAGGGACTTGATGGCTTTCAATCTAGCTCTACTGGCCAAACAAGTTTGGAGAATTCTCAATAATCCAGCAACTTTAGCAGCAAGAATTCTTAAAGCTGTATATTTCCCACTCTGGAGGCAACAATTGGATTTAGACCTTCTTATACATGGAGAAGCCTCAGTTCAGCAATTAATCTTGTTAAAGATGGCATGATTTGGAGAATTGCTAATGGGGAAGATGTAATGATATGGCAAGACAAGTGGATTCCTACTACTGAATCTGGTTATCTAAGGTCTCCAGTGAAATCTTTGTCAATAGATGCAAAAGTGTCTGAGCTCATTGATCCAGGTACAAAGTGGTGGAACTTACAAATGCTCAAGAATATTTTATGGGAAGAGGATGTGCAACAGATTGTAAGGATTCCTGTAGCACAGACTAACATTTCAAGAGATAAAAGGGTGTGGAAGCATACAAGAAATGGTTGTCTTACAATTAGAAGTGCTTATCATCTTTGTAAGCTGAGGAAAGATCAGAAAAAAGTGGAAAGTTCAACACAAGGAGTGCACAAAGAATTATGGAAGCAAATCTGGCAGATGAACACAAAAAATGCTGTTAAAATGTTTTTGTGGCATGCTTGTAATGATGCTCTACCCACAAAGCAAAATCTGTGCAAGAAGAAAGTGATAAATGACCATTTTTGTCCAATCTGTCAGCAGGTAGAAGAAACTCCAGCTCATGTCTGTGGGATTGCCCTTCTGCACAGGATGTGTGGATGTTAGGAAGTAAGAAGTTTCAGAAAGCTGCATTTACTCATCAAGAGTTTGGTGAAATTTTTATGCACATGTTTCAGAGACTAGGTAATTCAGAAATCTCCTTATTTGCAGAAATAGCAAGAATGTTATGGATGAGAAGGAACAAGTTGATTTTTGAAGATAGCTTCGCAACCCCTTCCATTCTGATGATGAGAGCAACACAGGAGTTCAATGATTTTCAGCAGCTATGTACTAAACAACTCAACTTCAGAAACCATGATAGAATGGCCCAAACAGATTTTGTTTATTGGCAACCTCCAGAGACAGATTGGATAAAAATAAATTGGGATGTTGCTGTAAGAGAAAGAGGAAACAGACTTGGAGTTGAGATAGTAGTTAGAAACTTGGAGGGAGATATTCTGGCTTCATACATGCAACCACTACATTTTTGCCCACAAGCCAAAATAGCAGAAGCCAGAGGGTTAATTTCAGCTGTCAAGTTGTGTAAGGAGCTGAGTCTGCAAAGAGTAATCTTTGAAGGAGATTCATTGCAGGTTGTCAATGCTGTGAAACAGAATGCTCAGAGTTATGGTATGATGCAATGTCTCGTGAATGATATGCATTTGATCTTGGCTGGTATTACTTGGAAGATTTCACGTGCAAAAAGGGATGCAAATCATGTGGCTCATTTGCTAGCACATAAAGCACTTATGCAGAGTTGTGAGCTTATTGATGTTGATTGTATAAACCCTGATATCACTCATCTGGTTTTGGCTGAGAAGCATAGAGCAGGTTTTGGTACAAGTGGGTTTGCAGTAGCATAGTCGCATGTTAATGTTATAAACTCTTGTCATGCACAGCTAGTTTCTAATCTCACACTTTTAGATCTTAATGTTGTAAATTATGGTAGTGGAGAGTATGCTCTTGACTTTTTCACTGTAATGGCTGAGGGCCGTGGTGTTAGTGGAATGAAATTTTGAGGGTGTTTTTTCAAAAAAAAAAATCAAAACAAAAAGTACCGGAATTACAAGGCATACATCCTTAAAAATCACTACTTTTAAGTATTATTGTAAATTTATAATTTATTTAAAAACTTAAATTGATAAAAAGGAATATGAATTCAATAAGTAAAATATTTAACTAAATAAGATAGAATATAAAATTAAGATTCGATCTAAAAATTTTTATTATAATATCAAATAAAATAATCACTTATTCTAAAATTTTAAATTAATATTAATAGATAAATTTTACTATTTATTACAAAAGAGGAGACACGTTTCAAACGGACTCATGGAGAGGAACGTCGTGGCTTCAAGCTAAAGTGATTAGGTAAAGCTGACAATGCAGTTTACTCATTACTGTTTTGCAACCAATAATGACCGGAATCATGTTCGTTGTCAAGCTGTAAAGTGTCGCGATAATAAAATGTGTAATAATCGTAATGCAAGTGTCACAATAAATAAAATAATGTCACGAAAAGTGTCACAATAAATAAAATGTGTAACAATGTCACCATCAAGCTAAAAAGTGTCACAATAAATAAAATGTGTAATATAGCACAACATTATAATGTTATGTGACTTATTAAAAAATATATATTTAAAATAAAATACCATCTAAAATTATAAATAAATAAAAATTAAAACTTTAGATTCTCTATACCTTTTTATGATTGTGTTTTTAATTTTTTTAACAAGTCTTATGACACTACATTGTCATACCAAATCAAAGAAGCAAAGTGACTTCAATAATTAAGAGGCATAATAGCACCGTCCCTTCACTTTAATGGCTAGGTTTTGGCCGGCCATTTGAAATAGAATTTGGGGACTAAATGAATAGTAATTCCTCCTTCCTTTGGTACAATGTGGTTTGTCAAAAAGAAATGTCTATCGACTAGCTTCTTTTGATGGAGTAGTTAGATTATGGAATATGTAACGCCCCGGTTCCGAATGGGTCAGGTAGTAACTTCTTGTCACTTAAAATCATATCTCAACTATATAGTCATATTCTCCAAATTTCCAATGATACGTAGGACTCGCTGTTTCAAATCAACTACTCCAATATGATTAATTTAAACACCACAAAATGTCAAAATAAACATCAACTTTTCAAAATACCAAGTCGGCAGAGCAAAACAAAAGTATTAAATAAAATTCTTTAATAACCAAAGTACTATCTTTGTACATATCCACTATGCTCATGTAGCCTTATACATGCTTTTTAGTCCTGATTCTCAGCTGAAACATCCAAAATATCTGAAAATATTGTAGAGATAGAGGGTGAGTTATCAACAACTCAGTAAGCAGAGAACATATACCAGTATGTAAACATGAGCGTTTTCATATAATTCAGAATGCATAACAAAACATTTCAGTTTTATAATGCAGATCCTAAAAACATATTATCAGAACATCAGAGCGACATTTCAAATTGTTCCTATTCAAAAACCATTTGGCATAGCATGATTAAATGTCATCATCTTATCATATCATATCACCATATCATATCAAAGATCATGTTTAATTCTCGTGGTAGGATTGTGCTATCCTCAGTGGAAAACCAAGCAGTATCAAAATGTAAATTTTTTCCTTATTCATTATTAGAGCCCTGAGTTTGTACACATGATAGACCACGCAGAAAAATCACTTTATTTCCAAAGTGAGTGCACAAAAAAAACAAAAAAGATGGTATCAATCGTATAACAGAATCAGAATCATCGAATTAGAACTAGAATCTGAATCAGAAACAGAAACTAAATCAAGATATCATGCCAAGGTTTTTCAAAAGCCACAGCATATCATAACATAGTACTAAATAGATTCATATCATTTTCACATCATCAGGACAGATACAGATCATCTTCATATAACATGTACAAAATTTTCAGATTTCATATTTGCTCTTTTGCATAGTTTAGAAACAACATGCCAAAATATTACTCATATCTACACCATTCATGTCAAAATATAATTTCTCTTTTATACAGATTTCATGAGTAATACAGAACCCATAACTGAAGTTATTTTCACATTTCTTTTCAAAGCATAACATGCATTTTTTTTTATAAAATAATTCTCAGTTCATTTTCATTTTATGCAAAGTCTAGTATAGGAACTTCGCTTACCTGACTCTTCAATTTTTTTGAATATCCTCACTATAGCGCCAATTAAAATTGATGATCACCTAGACATAATTAATACATATTATAAATTAATACAAAATAAACTGGTGCATCTAAAATAAACATCACACCTATATAATATATGACAATAATTTCTATCATTCCAATTCATCTAACCCCGTTACTATAAAACCACCAAGTGACTTCCCGAACACCCCCTATTTAAGGCATTCACACTAAAATTATCTTTTCAATCTAGCCCAACTTAAAAATAATATAGTAGTTTCTTAATTACAGTAAAATCAAACTCAACCTATCAACAAGGACCATTTGAGTTCAAGCCCACTTTAAATATGGTTTTTGTAACAAGGTACAACCATGCCTATTAAAATCAGGTCCAATACTACGGACAAAGGATAAAATTTGTAAGTCCAAAATATGATCATTGCCATGGATTAATATTAAGGGTATAAACGTAACTATGGACAATTTTTTTTATTTTGTAATAACTTTAACTCGGTTTGGATGGCCAGATGGTCTATACAGATGAGAGGGTTTTGGACATCCAAAGGGTTAGTATTTCATATTTATTTCATCTCTATTTCATCTATAAATTTTCAAACTCATCTCAAACAAATCTCAAAAAGTCAAAATTATTTCATCTCATCTCATCTCATCTCACTATCCAAACATACACTTTTTTACAATCTATCTCATTTCATCTTAACTAAAAAAATCGTACTACTATTCAAAACATCTTATCTCTTCTCATCTGCACTGTCTATCCAAACCGGGACAAGGCATGTATGTGCTTTATGTAAAATGCAAAAGCCAAACTTTTAAATTTGTAAATGATAAACGTTCATTGAGAGAAGTAGGGGTTGTGCGATGGAGAACTCACCAAGGAAGGGGCAAAGGGCGGTGAAAGGGTGGCTGGGCTAAGGTAGAAGGAGATGAGCGCCGCGGTAGAGCACTGAGCGAGAGAGAGAGAGAGAGAGAGAGAGAGAGAGAGAGAGAGAGAGAGTTGTTTGTTGTTGTTAACCTAGAAAGGGAGAGTGTGAAACCAAGAGGATGAATCTCGACAAAGTGGTCGAGCTCCCATCATCGGCAGTTGAGGTGCAATGGCTGGCTTTAGGTCGAAAGTGGAGGAGCCTCTGTCATGGGTACCCAACAATGGTGTAATGAGGGGTGCCAACTGGATCATGTAGAGTCCACGTCGGTTAGTCCTCGAACATGGTCGTCAGAGGAGGCTGAGCCACTTCTGGCGGTTTTCCAATGGTTGGATGAGTAGTACTCGTGCTGCTTCATCTTAGGGTGGCTGGAACTGAGGGCTTGGGAAGGGGTTTTCTTGCTTTGTTTTGAGTTTGGTACAACAGAGGCTTCGGTTGGCAGTGGTGGTGCAAAGCAGTGGCACATTACGGGGCTTTAGGCTCACATTTTGGCTATTCCCACATGGGTGGTGCTTCTGTGTGATGCTTCTCGTGGTTGAAGACCTGATTCACGACGTTGTGTGTAGGATGGCAGCGGTTTTGAAGGGTGCAGGTGGTTGTGCATGGTCATGCCACTTGGTGGTTGTCGTACCCTTGGGTGTGAGAAGACTGAGTTGTGTGCATGGGGATGGTTTGGTTTACGGTGGGTGATGCAAGTTCGTGGGGCAGATCATGGTGGCTAGGCTCGTTCGCGCTAGGTCTCAAGTGATGGCCGCTAGTGGTCTGCATCGAACGGGAGAGACTCTGTGTGCGTGTGTGTGTGTGTGTGTGAGAGTGAGAGAGAGAGAGAGAGAGAGAGAGAGAGAGAGGAACCTAAGAGAAAATTAGAAGAATTGTGGCACAGAGAGCAGTTATGGGGAATGAGAATTTTAGAGAAAGAGGGTCACGGAGGGATAGTGATACTGTTGAGCGTGGGCGTGAATGGGAGAGGAAATTTTGGAACAGAGAGAAAATTGGGGGGAGAGAGAGAGAGAGAGAGAGAGAGAGAGAGAGAGAGGCAAAACTATCGGGAGTGGGGAATGAAGAAAGAAATTGAAGGAAGAAAAAAAAAACGTGTGCAAACGGCGCCGTTTTTTGCCTTAATTTCTTGGATTTCTCGTGGGGCTGACCTGGGTCTGGGCTTAGGATTTCAATGGGCCTGGCCTTGCTTGGCCTAGGTGTTCCAGAATATGTGAGAAAAATTACTATATTGGTCATTGACCTATGTCCCCTTTGTAAAATAGAAATAATGGTTTCAAGATCTTCTCTTGGACAATGCTCATATATTAGAGAGTAATTCTACTTATCAGTCAATATGAAATATGCATTATTCGCAATACTCAAAGTTTTAATTTTTTCCTGTAAATTAATTCATGCCATGTTACTATTATAGAAAGTGTTCCTTCACAGTTAGCTGTGCAAATAGAATTTTCCAGTATTAGAATGATTCATTTGGCCAAATTCTATGAAAAAAGCGACAGCCACCGGCATTTGGTCCAAAGGATGGATCCCGACTGATGTGGCGTGGCTTTTTTAGTATTAAAAACTAATAATAATAACGAATCTATTCCAATCATACAAATTAAGAGAAAACAATTACAAAATTACAAACATAACAGAAATATTAAATCAACATTACAAATAACTGAATCACTAAATACAACAAAACTAACTAGTAACTTCTAAGTGAGCGGTTTGACATTTGGGGTGGTGGCCACGGGTAGAAAGATGTAATTAGAATTTAATGTTGCCTTATGTGAGTCGTGAGATCATAAAATCTGAAATATTAACAATTTAATAGGAATATACATTAGAATTATAAATAAGAAACAAAAATTAAAATTACAAAGAACCATTAGAAATGAAAAAATTATAAACTAAAATCTGACTAACCAATATGAGATGGGGATCAAGATTACACATTGAGAATATATCATTTGAATTTTAGTCCTTGGGCTTGGGATTAGGATTCAAGCTTGAACTATGTATATGGGAGTTAGATTATAAAAACAATTAGACATAAAAAATTATATAAATACAAAAACTAATTAAGGGACAATACAAATTGTACAAACCTATGGAAAATGGCAACGGTGGGTCGGGGTCCAATATGGTGAAGTCATATTACAGCGGAAGTAGATGTCATCTCATGTATTGCTACAATAATTAAATTTGAAATTAATACCGATAAAATTAATATAAATAAAATAAATCAAAATAATAAAATGAAATCAACGATTACCAAATCTAGGCTAATTACCACCCTTCTCCTTGCGGCCTCCTTAAAGTCAAGAACATCCAAAATATTAATTCTCGTCCCTTTGATTCAATTCTGCATGCAAATCAATGTCTCCATAATAATAGTAGACAAATAGCTCCGGAATGGATCAAATATATGCCCTCTAGTACTAAAGGCCAACTCTGAGGCAACATTGCTAATAGAGATAACCAAAATACTGCGGGCTATCTCTCCAAGGACGGGATATTTCACGACATTGGTCTTCCACCATGCTAATATATCAAATTCTACCGTATATGAGAGAAGATCCCCTACCAAATATCGGTCTACCTCCGACTTTGCCTCTATAAATTGATGGACTAATAGGGAGTTCTATGAAAGTCTCTCACCCCACGCCAACCTACGCTTTTTCCTCATCCCGGCTTCTAGAGGAGACGATGGGGTAGGTGTAAGTGTAGGTGCATTATCACCCCTGATCACAATAAAATCATCAAACAATTTATCAAGAGTTTCTCCAACCATTGTCCCAATAAGTACAGCCCATAGGCCCCATGCGCAAGTCCCAAACCATATATCATACCATCAATCTTGATCTGTGGGTCAAGAGCAACACCCATATATAACAAAATATTTAGCCTACTCAAATTCCACCAATACTTGTCATATTTTACCATCATTATCAATTTCATCTCATGCATCCTAATATGGTCACCCCTACACATTTCATCCAATTCTTCTTTCACTTTACATATTTGTTGACAGAAATCATTTGGTGTAAGGTAAAAAGAATCAGATATTCTCAATGTGATCGTATAGAAAGACCTCAAAAAATCTACAAAAATAGTAACCACCTCTCAATCATCATCAATAGACTTTCCTAATCCTTCGTGCTCATTAAAATATTTGACATATTAAATGTCTTCATCACCCAATAACTCAAAATCTGTCTTATATTCTTGGGCCGCCTCCAACATCAAGAAGGTTGAGTTCCATCTTGTAGGAACATCAGTACAAAAGCCCATCTTGGATGTTATGCCCACATTCCTCGTAGCAACCTCGAACTTCTCCAATCTAGCAAGAGAAGATCTCACAAATCTCACAGTCATTCTGACTCACGCAACTGAGTCATCAACATCTTTCAAACCACCAGTCACAATTAAATTTAAAATATGTGCAGCACATCTAACATGCAAATAATCACCACCAAAGATTGTCTTATTTGCCTCTATAAGATAAGTCTTAAGATATCACAATGCGACATCGTTAGACGAGACATTATCAGCTGTAACTCTTAAAACCCGTGCCAACCCTCACTCCTTTATTGTAACCTCCAAGATCTTCTCAACCGTCCAACCCTTGTGATCAGAAAGTTGACAAAACTTGACAATCTTTTTGTGTAGTGTCTAATCACAATCAATTAAATGCATAGTTAAAGATATGTAATTATAATTTTGAACAGATTTTCAAATATCGGTTGTGAGACAAACTACTTGACCTACCAATTGGCCCCTCAAAAAATCCTTCTATTTCTTGTAATATTTTTTAATATCCTTCGTCACTGTGTGACGAGAAGAAAGATTAAATCTAGGTTCCAAGCAATGAGAATATTCTTGAAACCCTCTCCCCCTACAAACTGAAAATGTAGTTCGTCCATAATAACCATACAAGTTAACTTTCTTTTACACTCATCGGGATCATACTTAATGTACCCCTTCATCGTTAAACCCACACTACTCCCATCTGAGATTTTTTTAGTTCAATCTCTAGTCTAGAATGACTCTTCTCCTGTAAGGATCTCAATATTGGACTCTTCTTGCATTGTTCTTCTAAGTGGACTTTTAACTGTGATGTACCATGTTTCATATAGTGACATCCATAGAGTTTACCACAGTGGTTACACTTTGCTTGAGGGTTATTGGGGTCACCAGCTTCTAATTTGATAAAGTGAGACCAAATTATGGAAACAGATTTCTTGCTTGTGTGGGTTTGGGGGTAGGGCAGGGTTCCGTCTACGTAGAGTTAGGACTAGGGTCTGTGGGGTTATTGTCAAGTGTAGGGGTAGTGGTAGGAGAGTTATTACTAAAATCTGATGGAGTAGGCATTCTCCAAAATAAGCAAAAAATCTGAAATGAAAACATAAACACCAAGGATTCACATTAAGAAAAAAAAAAAAAAATCAATGCACATGTATGATCAGTTCTAAAGATTTTTTGAACAAAATTTTAGTAAATTTCATTAAAGTAGTAAACCCATATTAAAAAAGTTAAAAAATCTGAAATTTTAGTAAATTTCATAAAAGTAGTAAACCCATATCAAGGATTCATATAAACACCACAAATTCACAGCAACATTACAGATTCACAAAATGCAATGTATAAAAATCAATAGCGGAAATGTTTGAATTTTGAAATAACATCTATATTTTCTCCTATTTCAAATTGCAATGGGCATTCAATTACATGCATCTTAATTTGCCTTTAGTTTCTTAATTTCAAGGAATTAAACCATACGCAAGGTGATAATTAAGAAAAACAGTATATAATTGTAAGTTGCTATTGTTGGTGATTTAATTATTTTCTTTAAAAAAAAGAGTCAAAATAGGTCCAAATTGTTTCTAAATACTAAGAAGATGGAATGAACAAAGTTTTTGTATAAGTCTCACAACAAACCATTATATATTCAAAGAACATGCTCTCTATCTTCCTTCTTTCACGTATTTATGTAATTCTCAACGTTTTAATAATATTTTTTCATGATAACAAATTAAGGAAATAAATTAATTCATATCTTATTATATAATATATTTTGTTCTTCAAGAATATGGTCGAATCCGAAATCCTAAAAGATTGGAAGTTTAGGATTCCGATCCGAAACTTAAACTCACAACATCAAATATTCAAAACATATGTACAATCAAATCTCCACAATACAAAGTTCACAAAGACACAATCACATCATCCAACTCCTCCATTTAATCCAAACCTTCTTCCAATATCCATAACTCAACTTAAAAAAAAAAAAAAATTAAGGCTTCGGATTCAAAGCTCAAGCTGACTTACCTTCAGCAACAGACATGCAGACAGATGGTGACAACATAAGCGTACGATAAACGGATGGACTGGGATAGAGATGAGAGACTAAGAGAGAGAGCGAGAGAGAGAGAGAGAGAGAGTGAATGACGGAGAGAGGAGTGAGAAGGGTTAGGAAAGCAGGGGGAGGGGGGAGTCATTGGGGGGCTCTTAATACCCTAGACCAGAACGATAACGTTTTGTATTTGACGACGTTTTATCAAATACAAAACGACGTCATTTTGTAACATGGATTTTCTTTTATATAATTATATATATATTATTAATAATATAATATATATATATATGGGGTGGAGGAAAACCGGAGCGGGGCTAGCCCCCTCCGTCCCCCACCTCCACTGGACGCCCCAGATGCGGATGAGACCTCTTGCCCCCAAATCTGCAGCGCAGATCTCCTGTCTCGCCCAAGCAAGGACGGGGTGAACAAGGCATGATAGTGAAGTGCAGCGATCCACCGTCCACTACTACCACACACACATTTGAAAAAAAAAAAACTTGTGTGATATGAAGTATGAAAATAATTAATAAAATTTTTCTTATATCAAAAATTGTGAAAAATATATCGTATAAATCATTTTGCCTTCAAATATGTCTGAGTTCGAGTCCCAATATATTCATCATGATTTCGTGTAGCTGGCTTCTGCCTATGACGTGATAATGAGAAACCCAAGCATGAGGTGTAGACATGCTTGATGTATTTTTCTGCAATATACAGTACATTAATTAACGGGCAGTGCTACGCCTACCTCTGTGGGAGCTCGCTCCTTTTGAGATATTTTTTTTAATTTGTATTTCTTAATATATTTAAATATTTTTAAAAAATAAAAAAATTTATAATATTATTAAAAAAATCTTAACGATAAAAATTAACAATAAAAATAAATGATAAAAATAGTATTTTCCTTAATTAACATCTCTCTCTTTTTAATTTTACAAAAGCCACGCCACGTCAGTCAGATCCATCGGCAATTGTAGTATTAACCAAATTCTATTGATTCAATGAAAATATACTCACACCACTTATTCTTATTGTTGGTTTTTATTGTTAGAATTTTTTTCTTTTTTTTCTTTTTATTTAATGATTAAAAAATTATTCTTTTAACAATACTATATTTTTTATTTGAGAATCGCTTCCCACCAGTTGGGCTGGTTTTTCCACAAAAATAACCCTTCATTCATTTCAAGCCACATAAGATAAAACATTCTAAGAAAAATACACTCCACCACAGACAATCACCTCGTGCATGCTAGCACTGTCCTCTGCCTTCTCCTCCTCGCTGGTCTCTTTGCCCTCAGTTCAACGCCGACACCGACACAAGCATCTCCATCTCCAATCTATCAAAATCCAATCAAACCAAAATTAACCCACAATCAAATCAAAATCCACAATAAAACCACAATCAAACAAAAATCAACTCACAATCAAACCATAATCCATTCAAAATCACAGTGAAAACCATCTCAAACCCACAATCTCAGATCATCAAGTATAGAGAATAAGCTCAAAATCACAGTGAAACCATCGCAAACCCACAATCTCGGGTTGAGCTTCGACTTTGGGCCTCATACTCACCTCCTCCAAAATCTCCCTCACCGGGTAGAGGGGGTGCAGGTCAAGGCTTGGGACGAGCATAGCTGCTGTATTCAGTCTCGAGGGCCTCGTCGCGACAAGCAGAGGGCTCGACGTAGGAGGTGTACTAGGGGGAGACGATAGGGTAGACGACATAGAAGAGAGGGGGGTTAGGTCACACAGAAGATAGGGGGCATGGGGGAAGACGACATAGAAGAGAGGGGGGGCACGAGGGGGAGACGAGAGGATCGTATGCATACTCTTCATCGTATGCATCTCGGTCACACAGGTGAATGGGTGTGCCTCATACGTAGCATCACAGGGTTGGCGGGCTGTTTTTAAGCGTTTATAAGCCCAACCGGCTCTAAGGTATTCTCTTTTTATTTTTTAAAAAATATTAAAAAAAATCCAACTATGCCCAGCGGTAAGTCCAAGCGAAAACTGGGGGTCCACCAGTAGCACCGTCCTTGATTCGATAACATAAGTTATTGATGTAAGCATTCAATTATCACGTCACGAAGAATTATATATAATTGTGTAATAAAATGTAAACTTAGACCTGATTTATTTTCAAGACTAAAATTTAAAACTTTAAAAATCTCTCATTTTATCATTATAATTTTTTTAAATTCTCATACAAAATAAAATAAACAATTCAACTTTTTCAAATTTCAAAACAAAAATAATATTAAAAAATATATTCTAACAATATTTTATTTAACTTCTTTCTAATTTCAATTCATCTCATCTCATATCTGAAAATAGAAGGGCCTTAGTTTTAAAACCCAATTAAAATCTACCATTTCAACATGTCATGTAGGAAAAATACAAATTCGATAATAAAACACAAGAAATAAATAGAAAATTATTTGAATTAAAAACATAAGTTAAAAATAATCTAAGTTAAATAATCTGAGTTTTTAGAAAATAAAATCAAGTAAGATTATGAAAAAATACTTAAAATAAAAAGTAAACTTTACAAAACTAAAAGAAAAAACTCAATGTACTGAAATTCAAATAAGAAGCAAAAACTTGAAAAAAAACTTAATTAAAACTTTAAAATAGAAAACAATAAAAATTTAAAAAGTACAAAACTAATAATTTACAAATAGAAACAAAATGAAAGTAGGGTTGAGCATTGACTTTGTTGGAGTTGGTATGCAGGAAATCCAACTCTAACTCCGACTTAGTCATGGTTAAATCTGTGAGGATCCCACCAACACAAGCGGACAGACCACTAATTGAGTAGAATGAAAGGAAAAGATGAGGGACATACTCCATTGGTGTGGCGAATAAAGTTGTTGTGGTGTTGCAAAGTGCAGCCAGTCCAACATGTGGGCGAGCACTCATCTTGTGGACCTCCTAGTAGATATGTCCCCAAAGCGAGGTGGAGATGAGTGTCTCATCCCATGGTAGGCGAGCTAGAAAGTCGCCAACCATGAAAGGAGGATGAAGAGATGAAAAGGCCAGCGGCTCTGATGAGACAAGAGCTACTCGCCCTAGGCAAACAAAGGTCTAGGAGAAGCCATATCAAGTATAGGAGCTTTTTGGACTAATGCGAAAGATGCTCATAAGAGTGGCAGTGTTATACGCAGAAACTCACACTCCACTGAAGGGTCAAATCTAGAGTGGGTCTATTGGTGGGATTACGACTCGAGGACTCATATCATCTGAATCCGGAGGCATGGCCTGACACGACCCTCACTCAAGGACGGACTAAGGAGTTGGCAGGTCGTAGGGAAGTGCAGACCATGCACTGGCCATCTATCTCTCATCTTGCAGTACAACTGTCGAGGCCAAAGGACTTCTATTCAAGCATGGCTAGAGTCAAAGATGAGTCAGAAGGACGTCTGACAGTCCCATCTTTTATAAGGGATTTGGACATTAGGTCAAAATCTCACTTCCAATATCTTAGACACCTACAACCTCGCGCAGCCGAACAGCTGCCAAGGGAACAAGGAAGGGAGCGACATGACTGAGTTACAAGTCAACCATTGTGAGGTAGGTTAGCCTCTAAGATAGGACTAAGAAATGTAGGGTGAATGTTGTTTGTAAGAGGCATTCACATTTCTGTAACCTTCCGCCATTTTCTAAACGTAAATAAATATGTTTTCAGAGCATTACATTTATCTTATATTTATTTTCAATTTTTCGAGAGTTTGAATGTGTTTGATTTTTTCACTAAATCATGATCCCACTGTGATAATTTGTATCTCTTTGTGAGTGTTGTTTACGATTCTTCGACCTTCATGGAGCGAGACGGAGTTCCCCATGCCCATTCCTGTGAGACATCGCCACAAGCTTCAAATGGGTAGAGGGATTCCTCATGAATCATTGGGAGTGGGGTGGTATCGTGTTTCGACATACTAGGGCTATGCAAACCTGCCGCCTACTTTGATTCTAGCCAACCTCCGTTCTGCTCCAACTCCAACTAGTCAAAATTCAGAATCGGAATTGGAGTACCTCTGAAAACTCATGTTGGAGTTGGAGTCAGAGTCCGGAGCCTAGATGAACTTTGACTTCCAAACTCTGAACTCTGACTTTTTAAAAAAAAAATCAATATAAAACAATATTGTTTTACATCGTATTTTTAAAAAAAATCCAACTAAACGAGGTCATTCTAAAATGCAGGACCCCCTTCTCCCCCTCACTCTTTCGCGATCCTCTATGTTCTCTCTCTATTTCTCTGTTCTCGTAAGCCATTTTGCACCTTTTGCCGCCTCTGTGCTGTCGTCGCAAGCTCAGCCCCATCGTAGATTACTTTTTGTCAGCTGTCACAACGCCGTAAGTATATTACCCCCTCCATTTGTTTGATTCACAATTGGTGTTTGGTGTTTAATTTGTGACGTAATTGAAATTTAGGGTTCCTAAATTTTGAGAATTTTGTTACCATGACTTCACTATAAATCTAATTTAATGATATTTGTGATTTTGTTGTTTAAGGGATGCCTAATTTTGTTGCCCTATTGTGGAGTTTCGATTTTTAGGGTTTGAAAATTTTTAGGATTTTCCTCCCAATTTCGATTTTGTGAATAATGGCCATGCATATTGAAATTTGATTTACAAATAATTTAAAAATTTTTAGGGTTTTTCACCAGTATCACCTGGTTTGCAAAATGATCAGTTGGTAATTCAAAAAAAAATCTAAAATTGATTGAGTACTAGCTCCATATTTCTGCAGGTGAATTGAAATTGTTATGGTTACTAGTTCTGTTGAGTTGTGAGTTGTGGTTTTGCTTTTTAGAAATTTGATTTTTGTTTTGAGTTTTTTAGTTTACTAGCTATATGCCGTTTGTATTTTTTGCTGATGTCCATGGTGCTTAGTTTCTTATCTTTTAATTCTGTTTCTATTGTGCTGATTTATGTGCTTTTGGTAATTAAGTTATCATTTGTGAGTGGTGATTTATCTGCTTATAAAAAATGGATATTTTTGTTGAGTTTTGCGTTTGTGTATCATTAGGCTGTTTTGAACTGATGTTCATATTGAAGAAACTGTTTTATGGAATAAATTAGAGTTTATTTGTTTACGATTTGAAGTGGATTTTATACGATCCAAACATGACGGGCCATGCTGTTTGGATTGAAGACTGTTTTACCGTATGAGATATCACCTCTCAATTTAAAGAAAAATGATAGTTGCAGTCGGACTTAATGAATTCTTAAGCATATATTCAAGTATTTTAAGGTTTAATATTTTAATTTCCCCGCATTTGGGTGCTAGATTAGAAAACCTTTAGGCTCGGTTTAGGTGCTAGATTAAAAATATAACAAACAAATAAATTTTTTCAAATCTCAAAACAATAATAATATTAACAAATAATATTCTAATAATATTTTATTCAATTTTCAATTTTAATCTCAACTCATCTCATATCAACTCATTATCCAAACCTAACCTTATTCTTTCAGTCTGGAATAAAATTTAGTTCATATACTAGAATAATCAATGAATGCTTGCATATATGTTTTTAATAAATATTTGTGTAATTAGATTTAAACACTTGAGTACTGATTTCGGCCATAACAAACATTATTCTCGATAATAAGGCTCGACAGCAGAAGCTTAAATATTATTTTTAAACTTAAGCACTTAAACCACGTGGAGAAAGAAAATAAACCTTAAAAGACATCATTTAAGTATGGCAACGAGAAGACTACGTTGTGAATGTGCATTAAGACTTATTTTATGCAAATATCTCACCCACTTTCGATTGTAAGGTTCTAATAAGAACTTTAGAGGATATTGATCAAATTCCCGAGTTATAATTAGTTGCCTTGCTTTTCATAGTGAGCTCGAAGAGTTTTAGAGCATCTTGATCAATCTCTATCTGAAACGTGGCTCTATTAATTCTCATTATATATATATATATATATATATATATATATATATATATATTCTTTTTAGGTTTTATATATGGTTTTCGGATATTTATTTGACCACTCATATCTCATAACAATCTACTAACATAATTAGTTTAATATGTTGGAATATTAGGTCTTGATATATTTTACTTTATTATTAAAGAATATAATCGTTTGATAATCATGCTTTTTACTTTGTTTTAATGGCCTCTTTTTTTTCTTAATTTCAAGTCTTCTTCAATCATGTTAGAATCAATCCACGCATGCCAGACATTTGTTTTTCTTCTAATTTGTTTTGGTGAAATTTATTTTCTCAACACAGTTGATGTAGATATGGATGCTACATCTATTGTAGACAATCGCCAACAAGGGGATGATATAGTTCCTACATCTACACCCACATCTAGTCTTAGTGGGGGTACCAGGTACTAGGTGGGGTAGTTCCACCCTTGGACCTAGTGGGGGTACTTCCACCCTTACACCCACATTAACAACAGCTATTTCTTGTGCAAGTAGTCGAGTTTCAATAGATATAAAAGATAAGGATATGTTTAATGAGGAAGAGGAAGAGATACATATTGATATCGATCGACCTCCACGACCTAGTAAAAAAGGGTCGTGGATGTGGAAACATTTCACCAAAATTTCTGGTGATCGTGAGAACCTGCAGGCTTGATGTCACCATTGTGGACAACTTTGTGATTGTCATTCGAAGAAATAAGGCACCTCTGTATTAATAGACCATCTTAATGATTGTCAGCTGTATAAGATACACAAGGGGTTGGTGGGTACTGATAAGACCAAGCTCAGTTATGAAATTTCTACAGCCACTGATGGTACGCAACTTAAGAAACTATCAATTCCTCAATACACTGAGAAGATGTTGAAGGATTTGCATGCGGTGATGATCATCTGTGATGAGATGCCTTTTATCACAGTTAACAAAAAAGGCTTCCATAAATTTGTTCACACTCTTAAGTCACGATTTCTCATGCCTTCACGATGTACTATAATGTGATATTGTTGGAAGAGGCATCCCAAGAAGAAGGCGGAGATGAAGGAGAATTTTATTACAACTGACCAGGGAGTGTCATTTACGATGGATACATGGACGTCCATACAGAATGTCAACTACATGTGTATCACAACCCACTTTATTGATAGTGATAGGATGTTACACAAGCGGATTATTGGCTTCAAATAAATTGTTGATCACAAAGGTTCATCTATTGGGATGGAGATGGATGACTGTATAAAGGATCGGGGGATCATAAGAGTGCTTTGTATCATAGTTGATAATGCCAGTGACAATAACACCGCAATTAATTGGTTTAGGCAGAATACATAGGTAAAAGAGGATATCATTCGTGAGCACGAGTTCATCCATGTTCAATATTATCCTTATATCATCAACCTCATAGTTGTTGAAGCGTTGAAGGATGTTGATGATTTCATTATCAAAGTCCGCAACCTTGTGAGATATGTGAAGGCTTCAACCCAAAGGCTTGTCAAGTTTAAGGCAATAGCCGAACAGCTTGAGATCTTAACATCTAGTATGTTGAGTTTGGACGATCCAACTCAATGAAACTCTACATACATGATGTTAGATGTGGCACAGAAGTACCAAAGTGCATTCGATCGGATGAAGGTAGAGGATGAGGGCCTGAGGTATCCTTTGTTGGAGTTCTTACGGGGAGAAGAAGGCTCGGTGCGCCAAACGTATTTGATTGAGCCAATGTGAGATAATTTGTTCAGTTTTTTAGGTTATTTTATTAAATAACTCTACAGATATCTGGTACCAAATATACTACTGCGAGCATATACTTTGACGAGCTTTCAGGGCTTTATGACTACTTGCAACAGAATTGTGTTGACATTGTGGGATTGTTGAATGTTATGACTATGAAGATGAAATTCAGATATAATAAATATTGAGGGAATGTTGAACAGATAAATATAATTATTCAGATGGTGATTCCTCACCATGCTTGTGTGTGTGTGTGTGCACGCACGTATGTGCATGTGCGTGTGTGTGTATTAAACTAAAAGGGTGATTCCTCACCATATTTTATGAACTCATGTGTATATGCCCTGGAGGGTGATTCCTAGCTAAGGCATGAAAATGTGCCCTTCACTATTTACATGAACTGTTCATTGGATCTTCAAGAGAATTATCTCTCATTAACAATTTTTGTCATGGTTGTCTAACCTACTTATGATTTCATTCTCGAAATCAAAGACTTTGGTGCAAAGTTAAGACCATAAGGGATGCCCGAGGAGGAAGAGCTATGTGGCTCCCCGTTCCTCACGAATTCGTGATTCCATGGATGATGGCCAATCAGTCAACACCCAAGAGAAAATTGAAACAGGCATGTAATTTTCCAGATAGAAGTACACGTGCAAGATGTTTAACTTATGAAATCGTAACAGAATTTAAGCAAAACACGTTGCGGTAATAACGTTAACAATTAAGTACTAGAATACTAAACTTTATGAAAAAAGCACTTCTCGCCCTTCATTAAAATCTCAAAATATTACATCATCCAAAATACTTAAGGTTAGTC
Source organism: Juglans microcarpa x Juglans regia (assembly GCF_004785595.1). Taxonomy (NCBI): domain Eukaryota; kingdom Viridiplantae; phylum Streptophyta; class Magnoliopsida; order Fagales; family Juglandaceae; genus Juglans; species Juglans microcarpa x Juglans regia. The sequence goes on along the minus strand of NC_054596.1, from coordinate 32,747,016 downwards.
TCCATAAGATGGCGGACTGAGTACAAATAATCACCAGACTTAATACTGTACATCCTAATGGAAAGCACAATGTAGCTATGACAGGTACTAGTACTGAGGCGAGTACTAGTATCCATGATTAGGACTCGAGCGGAATTGACTCTTATTCCTCAGGCGTCATGTCGGAGTCGGAACCTGCACCATGGCTATCATGCCGGGAGTCCAAGATCCCTAGAATGAAACTATAGGTAGGTTAGGTGGCTATGATAAAACTGCAAATGAGAGATAATACTATTGATGATGCTATGAAAAATTTTCATTAAAACACTACACGGACACTTATATGCATGGCGAGGAATCACCCTCACTCTAATAGCTTTGTGCATCCCTTAAACATGGCGATGAATCACTCTTTGACTAACATGTATATACATAAGCATGGCAATGAATTACCCTTTTGAAACATTGTCCTTTCTCTATCCAAAATACATAAAACACATTAATAATATTATGGCGATGAACCATCCATCCCTAATATAAGTATAAAATCTGTAAAAATCAGTATTCAGTCTATTTCGTCCTAGTAACATTCTTACACCAGAAATGTGCTTATTACATAGATACTCGCCACACAGGCAAGTATTCACCACATAGGCACGCATTTGCCACACATGCATACATTCGCCATACTTGCCATACAGGCAGGTATTCATCAGGCATACTTCTTACATAGAGATATTGTCGCACTGAGTATGCTTCTACTTGGCCAACCAACTTGAGGACACCACCATGTCATACACTAGGGGATCCCACATCCCTACTATCAGGTGTGGCCAAATACGACATCGTTCCACCCTAATCCCATGAGGGATTCTCTTTCTCATGTGATGTATATGGCAATATTTTTCAGAATGGTTCAAGGAATCCTCCATCCCATCCCATGAATATAGACTCACGATAGCGACTTCACACAGAGACAAACATTCTCACATTGAGATAAAGGGTTTCCACACAAGGTCTCAGTGTTATGTATTGAAAACAATAAAACATTGAAAATCAGTGAATAAATATAAATATAAACATTATAATTGAAATACTTATTCATGCTTATAGAATGGGGGAGAAGTTACAAAGATAATGCAATGTTTCTTACACACAACATTCACCCCACACTACCTAGCGTTGTCTTAGAATCTAACCTACCTTCCTATATCAGAAGTTCTTTCATTAACTCTCCGCTCCTTGCATTCCTAAGCAGTTGATTTCACAAACTCTTTTGTGAATACAATCTTAAATGTGAGATCTTGTCCCTCATTCAAATCCTTTAAATAGAGTAGGATTGTCAAATGTCCTTTCTAACGGGTCTCTGACTTCATATCTGCAATTAGGATTTTCTTTAATCCTTTTCTGTCACACTACAGGATGAAAAAAATAGTTTGCCTAGCATCATCAGCATGCTTGGTCCTCTAACTTTCCTTGAGCATGGCTTTAGTCTTACTACTACGTCAGATGACACTCGTCAAGCCTCTACATTTCACTCCAGAATCATTCTGGATGTAACCCTTCAGATGGAGTCTGGGCTTCTACATACGATAGTGTCACCTTTCTGAGCCCTTTTGTGTTATCTCGATAAGTTCACATGTCTGGGTTGGTTGGTCATTGACCATTGCTCATCCTGGGAAATTAATCCTATCTCACCTTGGGCAGGTAACTGCTATCTCATCCAAGTTCACTAGCCTCTTTAGCTCCTCATTCTCTTCTTCATAGGTGGCAACTTTTCTAGCTCGCCTACCATGGACGAGAGACTCATCTCCACCTCGCTCTGGGACATGTTGGTTGAGGCTCCTACAAGGTGCTTGCTTGCACATATGTTGGACTGGCTACACTCTATATCTCCGTTATTGCTTTCCTTAGACTACTAGAGTATTTGTCATCTTTTGCCTTCCACTTAACTACAAGAATGGCCTGTCCCCTTTCGCGTCGAGTGGTTCCTCAAATCCTCCCTACCTTATAAGGAATTTCATCCTCGAAATTCGGTAGGGCTCTCTCTTGCCTGGTCCTCTCAAGAGAGGTGAGTTCAGATGGAGGACCCGTTGATGCATCTGGTCACCTCCAACTGCAAATAGGGCTTCCGTTCAATGCGTCAGTGGACTGACCTTCTTCATCGGAGGTCGAGACACTGGATGATTCCTCCATCTTCTTCTTCAATCGTGTCCACCGATTGTGGTCTCTGTTATCCTAGCACCAAGACCAGGTTCAACCTCATAGGATGTCGATGAATCTTCATGCTTGCTCTCATCTTGCTCGTCATTTTCCGACATCCTCATTTCTTCCCTTCTCTCTATACTACACTCGTGCCCTAACATTTCAAATAGTAGATCCTTGGCCCTTCGAGCAGTCTCCTCGTCTCGGTGACATTCCTCATCCACCAGTCATTGTTCAGCCTCACTTCTCTCCTCTGAGCCCTCATGGCAGTTCTTTTCTCCTACACCATTTCGTCTTCCAAGGGTTACTGATTTTCAGTGGAAAATTAAGGAGAATGGTGACCTATTTATAGTCATTTCCTTCGTTTTATATTGTCTATCTTATCCATATCTCATGCGTTATAGCTCATAATTATGGCTCGAAGAAATATGGAAATTGCTCCCACTTGACTTGCTCGCTTTCTCATGTAAACTCCTTGTTTCTCACATCTCCCAGCTGGACCTTTACCAAGAGTACGATCTTAGATCTCAATCTCTACTCCTTCCTATCTATGATATGTACCGACCTTTATTTGTACGTAAGATCCAATTGTAATTGAACTAAATTTGGTTCAATTACCCGTGGTTATTAGTTCCTGAAACTTCTCCTAAGTGAGAAAATGTGAAACACATTGTGAATACCTTCGTATTCCATCACCTAGTAAGGTCCAATATATCTTGGACTTTGCTTTCCTTTTAGCTCAAACCTTAAGGTACATCCAATCGCCGTCTTCGAAGGTTAACTCTCTCATCTTGTTGTTAGCATAACTCTTTTGTTTACTTTGGGTTTTAGCTACTCTTGCCCATATGAGTTTGACTTATTTCGCCATCTCCTGAATAATATCTGGATCGAGTAATTGGGTCTTTCCTACTTCATCCCAATAGATAGGCGACCGACCTGCACTTCAGTCCATAAAGTGCCTCATAAAGGGGTCATCTGGATAGTTGCCTGATAGTTATTATTATATGCAAATTCATTAAGTGAGAGGTGCAAACTCATCAAGCCTTCACCTTTCATTACCGAACCACTCTGGATGTGACACTTTAGATCAAGTGTGAGCTTCTGCATATGGAACTATCACCTTTTCGAGCCCTTGTGTGTTATCTCAAAAAGTTCTCATGTCTGGATTGGTCAGTCCTTGATTGTTGCTCGTCCTGGGCAAGTAATCATATCTCACCTTGGGTGAGTAACTCTTGTGTCGTCCAAGTTCGCCTACCCCTTCAGCTCCTCATTCTCCTCATAGTAGGTGACTTTTCTAACTTTCCTATCATGGTCAAGACTCTCATCTCCACCTCTTTCTAGGACATGTCACCCAAGCATCCTACAAGGTACTTGCTCACTCAGATATTGGACTAGTTGTACTCTACATCTCTCGTGTTGTTGTTCTTATACGGCTGGAGCATTTCTCATCTTTTGCCTTGCACTCAACTCCAAGAATGGTTTGTCCCCTTTTACATTAAGCGATTCCTCACAAGCCGACCCCACCCGAACCCTAAAGATTAAGTTCTATCTCTATTGTAGGTGTCATGCACTAGTTTGAGTTGTACTTAGCCTTTAGAAAAAGGGCAACCACTGAATTCGGTCAACCACTTATTAGGCAATGGGTGCATCATTTTGGGTTGCATGTAACTAAGGATTATTGTTGATAAGAAATGATAGTAAAATTGTTTTTAAATGTGCTTTAGACTATGGTACTGCAAGGTCTAGTTACTGACTACACTTTTATCTTTTCTGCTATGATTTTATATTCATATCCTACACGTGCACTTCTATTCGAATGAGACAGGCCTAACTTGATCAAACCCTGGGTGTTAACCACTTGGCTGACACCCATGGTATTGCGAAACCATGCTTGAACTTTTACACGAGAGATGGGGGTCACAAAATCCAAACTCCGACCCCGACTTTAACTAGCCCATAATCCAACCGACTCTGACTACGTTAAAAAAGATCGAAGTCAATGTCGAGTCAAATTTATGGTAAAAGACTTCCTTTTTCCATGCTAAAAATGAAGTTCTACAAAAAATTAAAAAAAAAAAAAAAAAAAAAAAAAAAAAAAGTAAATAATTTCTTTCCAATATCATGGCTCGATCTCATTCCTAGTTTAATCACTTTCTCTCACCAAACCGAGAAATTTTCCAAAAACTCATTCAAATCATGTGTGTACGACAATGATGAGAGAAAGAAATTTACCGAGAGGGGAGACGCCGGCGACTAAAGGCTAAGGACGACTTGGCCAAGGTGGAAGAGAAATATTAATAAGTTAAAAATAAAACAAATTAGAATTATAAAGTTATAAAAATGAAACAAAAGTTAAAAAAATTAAAATACAAAATATTAAAAGTACTAACCAAGATGAGATTGGGATTGGGCCATTGGAATTTGGGATGAATATGAGGCAGATGAGCATAGATCGGTCATTAGGATTCAGCATATGTATATTGAGAATATAAAAACTAAAAAATATACAAGCAAAATAATTAGATACTAAAATATTATATAAAATTATAAATGTAAAAAACAATTAAGGGATAAATTGTACAAACCATGGTAATGATGGGTCCAATACAAAGTCATACTGCATCAGAGGTAGCCGTAGATGCCATCTCATATATCACTATAACAATTAAATTTGAAGTGAAATTAATAAATACCAATTAAATGAAAATAAGTAAATTAATAAGAAATTAGAAAATGAAATTAAAATAAACACCAGATCCAGACTGATCACCACCCTCCTCCTCGACATCGGCCTCCCCATACTCAAGAACATCCAGAACATGAATTGGAGTTCTCTTGATCCAATTCTGCGTGCAAATCAAAGTCTTCACAATGGTAGGAGCTAATGAACTCCGCAATGAATCCGATACACGCACTCCAGTACTAAAGGTCGACTCTAAAGCTACGGTACTAACAAGGATGGTCAAAAGACTGCAGGCTATCTCTCCAAAGATGGGATACTTCACGGCATTCACCTTCCACCTACTTAATATATCGAAATCTCATGAAAATGGTAGAACTCCGCTGCTAAATATTTGTGTATCTTTGACAAAGCCTCTACAGAACTCCAGATGAAAGGGGTCTACTCAAACCTCTCACCCCAGTCCAATCTACATCTTTTTCCAATAGACCCAACCTCGACTTTTGAAACTTGTGGGTGGGGGGGTAGGTGTAGGTGCTGCAATATTACCATCCCGCAGGACAGTAAACTTATCAAATAATCTACTAAGGGTTTCCTGAACTTTTGCAACAATAAGCTCCGCCCATGCTTCCCGTACGCAAGGCCCAATCCAAATACTATGACATCCACCTTAAACCTCGGGTCAAGGAGGACACTACATATAATAAAATATTAACCCTAGTAAAATCTCCCCAATACTTGACGTATTTTATCCTCATAACTAATGTCATCTTCCGCAGCCTAATGTGACCACCCGCGACCATGTCATCTAATTCTTCTTTTACCTTACATATTTGCTGACAGAATTGATGGGATGTAGGGTACAAAGTTCCAGATAACATCGTGGTGACATCGTAAAAAAGCCTCAAAAACTCTACAAAAATATATACAAATTCCCAATCATCATCTATGGGTTTTCCCATCCCTCGTGATCATCAAAATATTTAATATATTGGATGTCTTCGTCACCCAATAATGTAAATGCCAGCTTATATTCTTGGGCCGCCTCTAACATAAAAAAATGTTGAGTTCCATTGTGTAGGTATATCAGTACAAAGGCCTTTCTTGGATGTTAGGCCCACAGAGCTCACATCAACCTTGAATTTCTCCAACCTCGAAGGAGAATATCTCACCCATCTCACAGCAGTCCTAACCGAGCAGTCTCGTCATGAAAATCCCTTAAACCATCAGTGACAATAAGATTCAGAATATGTGCCGCACATCTCATATACAGGCACTCACCACCCATGATTGTCTTATTTGCCTCTCTAAGATAGGTATTCAGATATCCCAATACGATATTGTTAGACGAGGCATTATCAACTGCGACTATAATAACTCGGGTCAACCCCCACTCCTTTATTGTGGCCTCCAAGGGCTTCCCAATTGTCTCATCCTTGTGATTATTAATTTGACAAAATTTTATAATTTTCTTATGCAATGTCCAATGGCAATCAACAAAATGCACAGTTAAAAACATATAATTAAAATTTTAGATTGATGTCCAAGTATCAGTAGTCAGGCAAATAAATTGACCTGTCAATTCACCCCTCAACTTCTTCTTTTCAAACCAAAAATATTTTTTTATATCATTTGCCACAGTGTGGCAAGAAAGAATATTAAACCTTGGTTCCAAGTAGCGAGAATACGCTTGGAACTATTTTCCATCAACAACTTGAAAATGTAACTCGTCCATGATGACCATACGAGCTAGGTGTCTTCTACACTCATTGGGATCATACTTAGTACACCCCTTCAAAATTGCACCCCCACTAGTCTCATCCACCATTTTTTTAAGTCCAATTTCTAACTTAGATTGGCTCTTCTTTTATAATAATCATAAAATTGGATTTTTTTTGTATTGCTCTTCTAAGTGCACCTTTAATTGTGAGATGTCATATTTCCTATAGTGGCATCCAGAAATTTTTCTACAATGGTTACATTTGGCTTGGGGGTTATTGGGGTCACCACACTCTAGTTTGGTGAAATGAGCTCAAACTATGAAAGCAGGTGCAAGGTGCCGTAGAGGTAGGTGTGTTTGGCCAGGGGTAGGGGTAGGAGTAGAAGTAGAAGTAGGAGTAGGAGTAGGAGTAGGTGTAGGGGTAGGGATAGGGGTACCCTGGGCCTGGAAAGGAGAGCTCGCATTAGAATCTGTTGGTATATCCATGAATTCAAGCAAACAAGAAATCTAAAATTATAGCAAACATAGCAACATGTCAAACAATTAGTATCCAAACATTAACATATATATTGGAAGTTGAAAGATCAAACATCAATGATCAAACATCAAACATAAAAAAAAAAAAAAATGAAATACCCCAATTAAAAACATCGAACATAAAAAAATGAAATACCCAAATTAAAAATATCAAACATAAAAAAAAAAAAGGGGTTAAAAAAGGAGAAAAGCATTGTACAATTTGCGAAAGAAATGCTGAAACATCAATCAAGATTCATTGAAAGAAATGTGTATGATCAATTTGCGAAACTTTGGAAACCCAGAAACTTGAGTACTACGAAATCATTATATGAATGTGTCGGGCAAGCTGGTGTTTTGCATGTTTCACTAACATTGCTTAAGAGAAAAAAAAAAAAATAGGACATCAATTGAAAATTTAAATGAAAAGAATTTCCCATTATCGAAGCTAAATATGGTGTAGGTGTAGCGCAAGAAGCAACCAATAGAGATGCATCACAAAGTATGCTTGATGTAAAAAAGTAACGATATTGCCCTCTAATCAGAAGAATTATGGATGCACGTTTTAAATGGTGCATATTAATGCAAAGAATCAGATCAAGCTAAAGTGGACAACTAGAACGCCGCAACCAATACAGATGCATTAGTACAAAGTATGCTTGAAGTACCATTTAATGGGAAATTTGAAACACTAAATTAATTTAGGAGTTTCAATCTAAACCCCTCTTTGAAATTCCTAAATTAATTTAGGATTCCAATCTGAATTAATCAGTCACAAATCAACTCATCAATGATCAAAATTCACACACATTACATAATACAAACCAAAAAAAATAAAAAAACACACGGACAGATTCACACACAACTACACATCATTCATTAATCATCAACGATTCAAACCACATACACAAGCAAGTCTCCACAGCACACAATTCACAAAATCTCATCCTCCATCTCTGATTAAATCTCATCCTTCCTCCAAGCTCCATTCCATAAAACATAAATCACAAAAAAATTAAAGTAGATTTAGGATTTCTTACCTTTGGTGACGAAGATGAAGACGGAGTCATGAAAGGCTACGGTGTCGGTGACAAAGACGGCGACAACAACGGCGACGAAGATGCAGATTGCAGAGAGGAGCGAGCGAGACTCAGAGAGAGAGAGAGATATCCAATTGGGTAGGGTAAGCTCGCGGGGGAGGGGGGATCTAAACAAATAAATAAACGAAGTTGTTTCGTTATTTGTTATTAAGTAAAAAAATCTATGCATGAAACGACGTAGTTTCATCCCTAAGTTATTCCTTTTTTTATATATATACTTATATATATAATTATATATATATATATATATTATGCGAGGGCGGAAGGGGGATTTGCGGGGTGGAGGTCACCCTTATTCTGCCCCCACCCCTGCCTTAGGCACCAGATGAGGGCGGGGCCACCCGCCCCCTGCATCTGGCGGACGGGGTAATCGGCCCCGCCACACGGGACGAAGCGAAAGAGAGGCGGGGCAGCGGGGTAGCTTTATTATACTTTATTTTTAAATTATACATGTTTTACATGTTTAAGTATAAGAGATCGCAATTATTCTAAAAAATCCAAAAGAGGTTAAAAGGGACAAAAGATTATAGAAATAAAAAAATATTTTTTTTAAAGTACCAATATTAAATTTTAAATAGTAATTAAAAAATGAAAAAAAAATAGAAACAGATCATTGAACAAGTTCAAACGTGAATTATAAACGACCATTGGGAACATATTAATTAGGGCCCCAATAGCTAGTTACGTCTTGGGATTTGTTTTTTGACTAAAAGAAAGTTGCCAAAAAGTTAAAAACTCTGATTTGTTGGTGTAATTTGCATTAGCTGGGTACAATATTAATATATCTAACATGTTTAGTACGTGTATTTTGAGATTAGTTGAATCTTCATTTTTTAGTATTATAACGGAACATGCGCGTGTGCACTTATTAAGGATCCAACCAATTATCCAAAATATAATTAATTAAGGTGCTCAACTTTCACCACTCACGTTTTAAATAAGTTTGAAAGGAACTTGAAAGAATTGTTTGGTTCACGAAAGGGGCCGGGACTCTTCATTTTTTAATCTTAGAGGAGTGATAAATATTCTTTAATTTGATCGGTAACAAAAGAGGGACATATAATTAATAGTATTGATCAAGTAGAATTTTCAAAATATCTAAGCACAATATTATTTTTTATAAAAATATCATTACTCCAATTTACAAAAATATCCGCTTTGGGGTGGTCGGACAATCCCACGAAGAGTTTTCTTGGAGTTGTCCGACCACCCGCTATGGCCACAAAAAGTCACACAAGCGACCACGGGATAATAGTCGACAATCATGGAATGGCCAACCTTTTAGGAAAAAAAAATATTATCAAAATAAGTTTTTAAAAAGATATATATTAATGTCATTAGAGTTGTCATTGATTTCATCTTTGGGAGGAATAGGTGAAACGAGTACTATTTCTTATTGAGAGAGACAATTATCTCTTTTTATAAAAAACAATTATTAAACATAAATAATTATCTTTAAGCTGGATTTATGTTTAGGTGAAATACTTGCGTATTTCATAGTGAGGTATTTTCTTCTTATGTTTTTTTATCTTTACTATTATATTATCTGTTTGAGCGGACTATTTCTTTCAGGTGGTTTTTTAGGTTGGTTGTCCTGAGTCTTATGTATTTTCTTTTTAACTTGAAATTTAGTTTGATGTCTAGGGTTTTTTTATGTCTGGGTTTTGGACTTTTTTGAATATTTGCAACTCCCAAGCTTCTGGTTTATAATCACGGTTTTCCTCCACTACAAGTGAGGGCTTTTTAATAAAATTAGGGTACTGTCTTCTTCTTAAAAAAATTAAAAAAATATAATTATTCATTTCAAATAGTAGTTGTCAATAGGGAGCTTCGGCTCCTCCCCCCTCCCCCCCTTTCTTTTTCCTTCCCCTCCCTTCTCCTTTGTCCATTTTAGTTTCTATGTAGTACTATGTTTTTCAAGCCAAATAAGAGAGGATTGACGTTCGGGTCTTTCCAATCGTCACCCTTCTACACGCGCCCCACTAGGATGACGCCCTGCCACCGCTGTTCAAGACCACCAAATCCAACGTTCATCAGAGTGGAGCGTAGCCCGCACGTGCGGGACGAAGGTCCAGATCTCATCAACGCGAGACCACGGCCACCGCGGAGCCCTCTGCCGACGCCATGCTCAGCTTCTCTGGCATCCCTAACTTTGTGACTTCCAAGATTGATCGTCGGCTTTCCTCCCAGAGTGACCAGTGTTCTGCACGTGTCACTATCGATGCATTCTGCATTGTTTATCCATTTTTGTTTTTCCGTTTCTGTGTTGTTCCATTTCAATATTTTTGTTGTTGTTTTTTTCTGTTCTTTTATTTTTTGTTGACCTAAGTGAGGTGTTGAGCCTTTGGATCAGACGCAATCTGGGGCAAGAGCTGTTCAACAGTGGTAGGCAATCTTACGGTTGGTGATCGTACGGCCAGTGCTCGCCCGTAGGTGCTGTCTGCGCAGTGGAGGTTGTTTTGTCCGTGTGTGAGCTAGGTGCTCATGCCGTTAGGGCTGAAGAGGCCGATGCTAATGGTGGGCATGATGTCTTGGGTCACATCAGTGCTTGTGGTTCTGTAGTTGTTAATGTGTTTGTTTGTAGTTTTTTTGTTATTTTAGTTATTAATAATATAGAAATAGACTATTGGATTTAGAGTCCATAGCAGTGTCCCGTACTCTTCCTCCCTCTGAGGACAGAGAGGGCCTTTAAGTTCTGTTTACAAAGCGCTTTCTCAGTTAGAAGAGAGTTTGTTAAGAAGTTAAGACAATATCCGTCATAAAAGAATTTGTGTGTAGGGAAGCCTCAGAGCTGATGCGTAGTTTGGCTTATAGTCTGAATTTTCTATGTATAAGTCACAGTTGTAACTTCGATTCATTAATGAAATGAGTTTGTTTTCATTAATAATAATAATAATAAAAATAAAAATAATAATAATAGTTGTCAACATGTCAATCTATGTAAATGTAGTTTTTTTCTCTAATTATTATTAATTTAATGGAGGAATATTGACTTAATTTAAATTATCCAAAACGAGTGTTGGGCGCCGCTCACAGCTGAGTGTGCCCTTAGGTAAAAGATTTGATTACAAATCTCAACAAATTAGCAACCAACTTAAACTAACAATTTACATATGCATGCATGATAGCAAAAGATATGAATGCTGACATGAACATGAATGAGAGTGGCATGACATGGCAACTAGCATGATATGTGCTGACATAATTTGGAAACTGACATGAACTTAACTGACATAAATTGTAATAGACTTGAACTGAATTAAACATGACGTTAACTAAAATTAAACGTGAACTGAACATGAACTTAAAATCTTGTTTCATAACTAAACTGGTTAATTAAACATGACATGTGCTTGACTTAAATATGTGACTAAACATGGACGTGACGTGACTTGATTGAACTAGACTTAACATGAATTGAACTTACATGAATGTGACATGAACTGATTGTGAACTGAAAATACTTGACATGAACTAAATTGACATGAACATGAAATGCCCTAACAATCATAATGATTTCACTAATTGTTTCGTTAGAAATAGGTGAACAGTCAGAATGATTCTGCCCAACGTAAGCTTTCATAAGATCAAGTATATTATAAGTTTAGAACAGTTAATCAGATTGTTATTTAGATACATGGTACCAATGCAAATTTATGGGTGGAGTGCAAGTCATGGACCTAAGTGTGGTCCACCATAGTATGCTAGAATACTAATAGCGGCTCCACTTACGGCCACGAAATGTGTGGCGGTGCACAACTTTGTACACAGGATTAAGTTTGTGGACCAATATGATAAGTAAGATAAGTCAGATAAGCCAAGATAAGTCATGAATGGCATAAGCATGCATATGAATGATCATGGTTTTAATTCTCAACATGAAATATTTCATGAAAACTTTATATTAAGTATGTTTATATTATGATGAGTTTCTAACTAAGTTATCGACTCATTTTAGTTTGTTTGTGTATCTTTAAACCACCCCAGGTCAAGATATTTATGAAGGTAGAGCTGCAGGACGAGACTTAGTCCAATGAGGCATGATAGTAGCCTAATTTTAAACTATGATTTTTACAGCACGAGCTTTCAGAAATTTTAATAAATGCTTCCGCGTATTCTTAAGTCAGGTTCAGTTGTAGCACTCTGGCTCCAGTGATTTTCTAAAAAAAAATGACGTCTTTCTTTATTGTGGAGTCCAGGATGTTACATGGAGTGTCAGCTTCAGCGTACGTTGCTGGCACTTCTCCAAACTCTTCCACGTTATCCCAAAAAGTTTCCATGTTTGGTTCTCTCCGTTGTTGTCTGTAGCTTCTCTTTGGCAAGTGATCTTTTCTTGCCATGGGCGGTTAGTTCGTAACTCACCCGAGCTCATCAATCCCTTCAACTCCTCATTTTTTTCCTCATGGGAGATGACTTTTTTAGCTCGCCTACCATGGCCAAGTTTCTTATCCCTACCTCGCTCTAGGACATGCCAGTTGGATCCCCACGAGGTCCCTACTCGCCCAGATATTGGACTAGTTGCACTCGATGTCTACTGTTGTTGGTTCTGAAAGACTATTGGAGCGTTTATCGTCTTTATCTTTCCTTCAACTCTACGAATATTATGTCCCCTTTCACGTTAGGTAGGGCGACCCTCACGCCATGACATCATACGCCGTCTTCACATATAATTATAGCTTCTTCATTTAATCCTAACACTTCCACATCATATAACCACATCACAAACTACATAATAATCGCATCACTTCACACAACATACAACCACATCACAACTACACCTCACTTCTTCTCAGTCTATCACGATCAACACAAATACACGATTCCAGTCAAAGTCATCATCTTTCTCTTCCCAAGCATCCAAAAAACGACAACATTCAATTACAACATCATTTAATCAAGTAAGCATATTAATCTAAAAGATAAGAATATAGGGGATATACCAAAACTGAGGGCCCAAGTAGTGGTGCCCGAATGAGAGGATAAATTTTTGTGCTACCACATAGAATGGTGATGTTGGGTGCAACTTGTAAACATGGAGATCGGTTTTGAAGGTCGGTAATGGCTTGGTGGTGCGACTATGGCTCTCGACGGCTTCACACTTGCACAATTGAGACAAATGACGGGTTTGGTGCATGGTAGTGTTCCCTAGGTGGCTCACAATGGTGTTTAAAATGGAGGGTTTGGTGGCAGTGAGGTATAAGGTGTGAGGCTTCAGCTGAGTGTGGCAATAGAAGAATAAAAAACGATGTACATGGGCATGGGTGCACAATGTTGGGCTCTCGGTTGCCTGGTCTAGGCATCTAGCGGTTGAAGAAGACTACATAGGGGCGCGATTGCTTGTCCAAGGGTCTGGATCATAGAGGTATGACGTAGCAGTAGAGAGAGAAACAAATCGATAAGAGAGAAAGAGAGAGAGACTAAGAGGGTCTTAGGGCTGGGAGAGGACGATTGAGATAGGGGAGCCGGAGTGAGGCGGCGCGGTTGGTGGTGGAACGGCGTGGGTGGCGGCTTAGATATGAGAGAAACAGAGGGGGAGAGAGAGGAGTTGGGGCTGGGGTGTTCAGCGTGGACAACGGTTGTTGGCTGTGTGTTGCCACTTGAAAGGTGGTTGGCTTCTGGTGACAGTTGGCTGTTTGCTGAGGATGACGTGAGGAAGAGGGAAGAGGAGAGAGAGAAAGAGAGAGAGTGAGAGAGAGAGAGAGAGAGGTCTTGCTGAGGGGAAAAACACTGGAGATTTATGGAAGAGCAATGGTTGTGTGATGGTTGGCGACAACGTGCTCATGGTAGTCGGGTGGTTGCTCACAATAGCATCTAGCGACTTGGCACAAAGGAGGACAAGAGAGAAATCGAGAGAGGGAGAGGGAGGAATTGAGATAAGAGAGGTTCTGCTGAGGGGAAAAACATTGGTGGCTTATGGAGGAGCAATGGCAGTGGTGATGGTGATGGTGATGGTTGGCAACAACGTACTTGTGGTAGTCAGGTGGTTGCTCACGGTAGCATCTAGCGGCTTGGCACAGAGGAGGATGGGAGAGGGAAAGGGAGGAATTGAGTGTGTGTGTGTGTGTGAGAGAGAGAGAGAGAGAGAGGGAGGTTCTGAAATTAAAGAGGAAAAAATAAGGGGAAGGGAGAAAGAGCAAATAAATCCAAGCCCTACACTTGGGGCTAATTTTCATATAAGGGCTAAAATAAACATTGAGAAATAAAAGAGAAAAGAATAGAGCAAATAGAAAGGGAAGGGAAATAGACCAATTATAAAAATGCAACTTTGTTTTCTTGATCCCAAAAATAATATTTCTCATCATAAAATAAAATGATGAGTGTTGGTAAATATTTCTAAGAGAAATTAATTCGAGAAATTAATTCATCCAAATCGATAGAGTTTTAAACATAAATTCAAATGATGAATTTTAATAAATATTTCTAGAGGAAATAAAATCAATTACACAATATAGATTTACAAAACTTTCGAAGAAAATTGAAACTTTCGAAGACACATGTTATTTTTGTTTTTTTCACTAAAGAGAAAAAGAAAAAAATACTCTCACTATAATAGCGTAAATTATTTTCTCATTTTCCATGGGCCGACGAGACCCATGGGCCAAATTTGAAACAGAGGTATCAAAGCCCAGCTTATATATTAGTCTCAGGGGCTGACATTTTCTCATTTTTGCCCCGTTAGCACAAATTCCAAACACCGAGCAATCCCCCCTGCCCTCCGAAGCCATGGCGACCTTGGACTCCGACGTGCCCATGGTCCCCGCTGGCGAGCCCTCGAGCAGCTCCGTCCCTTCCTCCTCCACCAAAAAGAACAAACGCTTAGAGATCAAGAAGTGGAATGCCGTCGCTCTCTGGGCCTGGGGTAACTTTTTCCAAACCCTAGCCCTAGTTTCTCTCTAATTGCTTTCTTGTAGTTTTGTACTGTTTCTCTCTTTTTTTTATGTATGGCAGTTGGTTTACATATCTAGGATTTGTGATTTTGAGGGATTTGATAATTGATCTTCGAGTAATGCAATGTCGGTGCGTGCAGATATCGTGGTTGATAACTGTGCCATTTGCAGAAACCATATCATGGATCTATGTGAGTTTTTATTCTTTTTAATATTCGTTTAAATCATGTAGGCTTTTTGGGTAATCGTTGTTTGTTTATTATATCTCGGTTTTGCGGTATATAATTTTTCTGCTGTGCTTTGGTGAGTAGGCATTGAGTGCCAAGCTAACCAGGCTAGTGCCACTAGCGAGGAATGTACAGTTGCTTGGGGTATGCTTTCTATTCCCTTAAACTTCGCTGACAATACCTTTTCGGGTGTCTATATCTTTGTATTTGGCGCGATGTGGTGTCACAAATATAGTTGTGTAGGAAGTTGGAACAGTACCGATTTCTATTTAGAGTTTGTGACTGAAGTCTTCTATTTTACTTGCTGTGCTTTAAATGAAGTGTGCAGTAAGGGAAGGTGAATTATTGTGTAATTTTGGTTTGTCATGTTTATTAGGATAGTAGGATAGTAATTGTTGGCTTCATTTACTTTGATTTGATTGAATTTTGGGAACTAGCATGTTTTTATATCAACATGAATTTAAATAGTCCTATCACTGTATACAGCACATTTAATAGAACTTTAAAATGTTTAATCTATATCTGAAACTTTTGTGACAATTATATTATAGTGTAGAATATTGGATGAATGCAAACTTGGCCACAACCGTTTATATTTCCTGTTCTGTAAAAGAAGCCCTGTCCATGTGGATTGTGATATAAGCTGTTCATTCCATTTAACACAATGACTATTATTCCAATTTTCTTGTTAAAAATGATTCCAAATCGATAATGGTGGACATAATATTTCTGAGACTGACATTAGGAGGGTGGGGTTATTTCTCCTGGTATACTAGATTTATGGTGGGGGAAGATACGCTTTTTTCATGATGTTTGGTGTGGGGATCAATCCTTGAGAAGCACTTTTCCAGTTCTTATAGAATCTCTCTTGCATGAAGGAGGGAGGCATATGTGGCAGACCTCAAACATTCTCAGCGTGATTCAGCTCAATGTGGTGTCATATTCACTAGGGAGGCTAATGATTGGGAGGTTGACCTTTTCTCATAATTCTATGACAAGTTATATTGTATGTAGGGTGAAACAAAATGGTGTTGATACCTATCAAAACAAAAACAAAAAAAAAACAAAAAAACAAAATGATGTTGATAAGTTTCTTTGGACCCCATCTAAGGAGACGTGTCTTTGAAGTGAAGTCTTAAGGTGCTATAATCATGCCAAGGAACCTTTCCTATGGAAGTTGATTTGGAAGAATATGGTTCCTCCAAAGGTGGCTTGCTTCACATGGACGACAGCAGCTCTTGGGAAAATATTTACCCTCGATAACGTTAAGTGGAGGGGCATGATAGTGGCCAACCGATGTTGCATGTGTAGAAGAAATGAGGAGACTGGAGATCACCTAATTTTACATTCTGAGGTTACTAGCATTTTATGGACCATGTTCTTCGATCTCTTTGGGATTAAGTGGGCGATGCCTTCAAAGGTGGAGTTATGAACATGTTGGAATAGGTAGTTTAGCCACCATTAGTGTGTTTCATTGTGCAAGATGGTCCAATTGTGTGTGCTATGATGCATATGGAGAGAAAGAAACCGGTGTAGCTTTGAGGTTAGCAAACTATCAGTGTTGGAGCTAAAGTTTTGTGTTGTTAACACCTTGATTCTGTGGACAAAAGCCCATTATGGTGCTCCCTTTTCTATTTCTAATTATCAGGAATTTATAGCACTTTCCCATTTGTCGGTTGAGTGAGTTCATGTATACTTCTGTATAGTGGGATAATATATCCTTCATTTTTATAGAGTTTATCATACTCTTAAAAACAAAACATGGTAAAAGGCTAAAGCAATAAATAGCATTATTCTGAAGTTGTAAGTTCCCTTAAACTTGAATCATCATCATTGTATACATGAATCTGCTAATCGCATTTGCTTTGACATGTTATTATGGCCCACTTCTGGAATGGTGTTACGAATCACACATTATTGTTTCTTTCTACACATGTAGATAACGCTGCATGGGCAAACTGCATATTGTTGATAGTAATCCACACTCCTCAGATCTCCTACCAAAAAAGCCTACACTTTCAGATCTGTGATTTTTGTACAGCCCTTATGCCAGGGTAGTTGGTTGATTTCATAACAGAGTAAAGAACGAAGAGTAGTCAACCGTGATAGGGTAGTGGTTTCTATCTATGTTCCCTTCGCTTTGAACTGTAATGATTCTTTTCTGTTCTTTTCTTTTCTTTTTCTTTTTTTTTTTTTTTTTTTTTTTTTTTTTGGGGGGGGGGGGGGGGGGGGGGGGTGTTGTGGCTTTCTGTAGTCTATCCTACCAAAATCTCAGGGAACCTCAAGTATTCTTTTTTGGGGCAACCTAAACATCTTTCCTATTTATTTCTTTGGGCTTTCTAGTGTTATCCAACTTGAGTTGTGAGGATGTTTATTTTTTTATTAAGTAATTCATGCTTGCATAAGGTGTAGGTAGTGACATGCATCTCTTACGTGCTTCTTTATATGGTTGTGCACTCACTTTTGTTATCATTATCTCAATATTTGAGAAGGAAATCTAGCTGATTATTGTCATTTTCTTGCACTCCTGTGTACGATCTCTTTTGCTGAAAGGCTGATTTTTATTTTAGGGGTTTGTAACCATGCCTTTCATTTCCACTGCATCAGCCGATGGCTCAAGACCCGTCAAGTATGTCCATTAGGTAAGCTCTGTGCTAAACACCCCCTGCATTATGTTCTCTTCGATTATCTCTTTGTATTGTTGGAAGTACTCCACTCATTTCCTCTGGTTCGGTTTTCTTATTGCTTATGCAGATAACAGCGAATGGGAGTTTCAGAAGTATGGTCACTAGAATCTTCATCCAGTTGTGCCAATGGACTCCTCATTTCTGCTGCTGATATAGCAATGCTACGAAACTTTTCTGTGTGTCTATTTCCATATTTCTTTTACTTAAATTTCACTGGAATTATCGTAATTTCAAGAATCATATGGGGTGGTATAACTGTTTTGAGTTTGATTGGTCACATATCAGGTGCACCATTTGAAGCCTTCAATTGCTTTTAGCATTATATAGCTCTGCCTCACTGTATGAATTTCTCGTATATGGTTTTGTGTATGTAAAGGCAAAGGCTTCGGCAAGCTCAAAATGGCACTCTACTGATCTATTGACCGCAAAACTAAATTTGTAGTCCTTGGTTTATCTTGTTAGTGAATCCTTTTTCTTTTCTTTTTTTTCTTTATCGAATTTTCCGACCGAGTTTTGAGTTTTCTTATTTGCCATACCATGTGTGAATTTTAGCGTGTGGGGAATTGGTTCTGAACTCGCAGTACGAATCAGAATCCATTGAACGACAATTGGGCTTTTGCTTGATCCCCTTAAAAAAACTATCAAAGCTTGTCAATTTACCGTCCCCAGTGCAATTCCTTTCGTAATTTGTCTTAAGAATCAACCCTTGAATCGTTTTGTGACCCGTTCATCATCCATTGATCCATCTTCAAAATCCACTTTTCTCCAGGCAATAATCCGAAGTGGAGCGCAAGCAGTCATGGATGGCAGATTAAGGCTGATTGGAGTTTGTAATCATCGGTTAGGACAAGTGGTCAGACATTCCATTCTTTCTTAGATCAATGTCATGGTGGTTGAAGAACATCGTTGTGGTGTGCTTACAATAACATTGTTGTGCATTCTCTGCCTGACTTGAAATCAGTGGCCTTTCCAATGACTCGACTGCTTTGATTCCAAGTTAAAAGTTAAGATATGAGCCCTATTCCCTAAAAACATATAATGGTGGAGCCTGGTCCTACTTTCTTCTTGGGCCTTTCCAGTTCTCATTAGACAAAACAATGTATACTGAAAACATAAACGAAAATAAAAAATTAAAAGACCAGAGTCGTCGCCTGAGAGATTCGAACTCTCGCGGGGAAACCCCATGTACTTAGCAGGCACACGCCTTAACCACTCGGCCAAAGCGACTTCTTGTTTCTTCTGTTTTCTCTTATCACTTATTACTTTTATTCAGAATATAATTTTCTTTTAACTTGTATGCTTGTTTTTGAAAAGAATTTGTGCAGTTCAAAAGTATGCAAGTCCCATGTATTCCTTTTGAAAATTGAAAATTTTATGAATTATATAAGAAAAATTCTATTTTTTTAATGGTAAATTTTACTTTTTTCAATGAGAATACATGAGCATGGTAAGAGTATCTAAAATTACTTTCTGCTATATATTTATGAAATTTATTTTTTTCTTTGCGTACAACTAATCCCTAGATGTAATCATAAACTACTTGCATATTAACTTTTTGTTAGTGATGCACTGATGCTTCGATGCTTTCTTTCTCTATCATCTTGATGGACCAACCCCATACTCTCTTCAAAAATAGATTAAAAAAGTTTCCAGAACACTAATGGTGCATTTTAGTTTCTAATTAATTATATATAAAATTCTTTAAAAAGTACATGTCTATCCTCCCAACAATTGCTGAAAAAGATGATACGATGCACAAACCAAGCAGCTGTGCTCCACTTCTGCCCACTCTATGAGAATATCACTTTTGCATGACAAACAGTCCCTTTCAAATCCACACCACTGTTCCTTCACAAACCTTTGTTAAATATGAATATTATTCAAAATGATATTTGTAATCGTCGAGTATATAAATATCGTGTAATTTTTTTAAAAAAAATAAATAAATAAGAAACCTACATAAAAAGATAATAATTTTTTTATAATAGATTCTATTCTTTTTCAAAACAATTACACGATATTTATTTACTTTATAACTGCACCTAGCATTACTATATTTTTTTAATGTTTAAAAGATGTTAAAATTTAGAAACAATGACAAGCACACATATCTCTAGTCTCTCCCTTGATTCAAAAAAAAAAAAGAAAGGATATTATATATAAAGAAGATAATGATAGGAAATATTTGGAAGACAGCTTCAGCCTTCAACAACCAATGATTTTGTTGGGGGAAAAGAGAGCATCTCTCCATGTGCATTTGAGAGAAATTTCTGATTTGTAGTCACACAAACACACACACACCCCCATCCTTAATTAATTAACCCACTTTTGCTTTGTTCACATCCTTTGAGATTGTTTTTTAATGAGATATTATTATGTTTGATCACTTTTTTTCTTGGAAAAGAAAATACCCCAACAAGTATTTCAAACAAAACAGTACTTCATTCCAGCATTGCTGCAAATGAACCATGGAAATCTATTGTACTTTACACAAGAAACCTTATCTCATTTTTAGCATTGGGACCATAAATCACAAAAAGTTAAAATAATGTGCATTTTCGATTAAGATCTATCTAGCTTTCAAAATGACGTAATCTCTATCTATCTTGTGGGAAAGAGTATGATATCTTAAAAGAAGTTATGCATAAGAAATTAACCAAATTTCATGACTAGATAGGAGTTTCCACCCATGTGAATATATTCAAAAGCATGAGTCCATCCTATGTCTTCTGCCTTAGAGGCCAAAAACTCAGACCTTATTATAAGATCTTCTTAGATTTTGGGAAATCGGAATAGATTAAACTATGGATTTTGGTAAATCGGAACTCAGTGGGAGTCTACTTTTTATCTCTTATAATCTATACGTTACTGCTGTGCATGCAAGTAGGTGATCAAGGCAGCTGGAATTCAAAATGTGTCTACTCAATTAGCGATCGAGAAAGGTCTCTATCCCCTTCTATTTCAAAAGTTGAAATGATACTTAGTGTCGTGACTGTATAAATGTCATACAATTATTTTAAAAAAATAAATAAATATATGACTCATATAAAAATAAATTAATTTTTAAATAATAAATTTTATTTTTTTTTTAAATAATTATATAATATTTACACATTCTACGACTGTATATAACATTACTTTTTTTAAAAATCAGTTAATTTCGGGTGGAGTTTGGGCTTAGAGTGTCGGCCGCCCACTACAAAACCCACCAACATGTACAAATCCCACTAAAGAAGTTTGGGAAAAAGTTATATTCACATTGGTCAGGTTGTTTATAATGTGTAATTTAAAAGATCAGTGGTTGCGCAAAGAGGAGGTAGGCGCGTATGGGCTCTTCACACACGTCTTTTTTTATATTTCCATTATGATTCTTACTCCAAATTATGGATTCCATAAGATATATATTTCCATTGTGATTATTATTATTATTATTTTCATTGGATCCATTATCTTTTGATAGTATCAACTCATCTCACCTATCCTTTATTTTGAACAAAGATAGTAGCCGTTGTGAGCAATAAATTGACTGATTTAACGAGATATATTCTTTTATAAAATAGATCTCACGTATATATATTAATTTGTACTTTATAGAGTTTAGTTTTATAATTAATTTTTTAATAGAACTTGACAATGGCACGTTGTTATTATATCAAACATTTTCAAAGCTTTTGAATTGAAGAAAGCTGAGGTGCAGATGCTGATTGCGGCACAAAAACTAAACCAAAAATATCCCGATCGACTATGATTGGTGATCATAGTTTGCCATCGCATGCTATTACAGTTGATTAAATCTTTTTTTTTTTCCTATAATTTTGTTTTAAAATGAAAGATAATATATACAACACTGTTGAAGACATTAACTATATTTTGAGAGATTGAAGTTTATTTTATAATTCCATGCAATGCCTATGAACAAGTTCTGACACTGCCACCTAGAAATTAGAATGATAGTTGATGCAGTAATTGGTTTGTCTTCTCCCTAACCAAATCATTTAAACCAGTTTCTACTCAACATCTTGTGGTCCCGTTTGGTTGTTAAATTTATCTGAGTTTTATTCAATTCAGTCTAATTTTAAGTTAAGTCTAACGTTCAAATATTCAATTCAAAAATTATTAAACTCATCTCAACTCAAAATTTCTTTACACGTAGAATCCACAATCTTTTTTAATTTTTATAAATACATTTAAACTCATCTTAAATATACTCTATAAAAGTTACTACTTTATCATCTCAATTCATTATTATTAATAAAAAATTCAATTCAAAAGTAAACATAGAAAAATACAGAAAACAACAAAGAAGTAAGTGTTAGCCGAATGGCAGAAAACGCGTGGGCATAATGAAAAGACTCGAGAGGAAAATAAAGCACCGTGAGCGTGCGGGAATTCTTGCACTATTTATAGTTTCAATTTTATATACGCTATAATTTTTTAAAAAAAGTTAGGTGTATTATTAAAAATTAATTATTTTTTTAATAAATTATATAATATTTAAATATTTTAAGATTATAAATATCATCTCTATTTGTATATCGAGTAATGATATTTACACAAAAAATTTTATAATATATATTTTAAAATGAGAATATTTTTATAAACTGATATTATTGTTATAAATTATTTTATTAAATTATCATTCATTTAAATATGATTATATAATATGTTGTGAAAGGTGACATGTATTTATATTTTTCTTGTATATTTTACGAAGGGTGAGAGAATAAAAGATCACTATTATAGATATTATTTCTCTAAAGGGTGAGAGGACAGAGGGTGTGTGTGTGAGAGAGAGGATCAGTTGGCTTCATTAGCGCCACCATCTGCGGTTTTGTTTGATGGGCCACACTAGTGGTCAGGACAGAGACCCTCATCCCTCATCATGTGCACGCCTTTCCACAATCTTTTACTTTTCTTTTTCTTTGCTTAATGCTTAGTTACTATGTAAACTGCACGCCCGGACTCTTTCGGCACACAGGAGACAACTCCTGCAAT
Organism: Juglans microcarpa x Juglans regia; assembly: GCF_004785595.1. Taxonomy (NCBI): domain Eukaryota; kingdom Viridiplantae; phylum Streptophyta; class Magnoliopsida; order Fagales; family Juglandaceae; genus Juglans; species Juglans microcarpa x Juglans regia. The sequence goes on along the minus strand of NC_054596.1, from coordinate 32,724,020 downwards.
TGGGATGAAGGGGCCCAACTTCTCTACTCTATGACACATATATGTAAAAATAATATTAGATTAAAATTTTAGAATATGTAAGATTTATGCGTTCTTTTTTTTAAAAAAAATAGAATTTATCATTAAAAAATAATTTTTTTTATATGAATCTTAAATTTATTTATTTATTTCAAAGAAAGTGAGCGGGACTTGTATATTTTAAGACTATAAATATCATTTATCTTATGTAAATTAAAAAGAGATTGAAAAATCATAAAAATATAACTACAAATTATTTTATAGATCATCGAGGTTAAATAATCTTTCTTGTATTTTCACTATAGATTCCATATTAAGAAACTCAATATTGTATAACAAAAAATTTTAGGATTTATATTAATAAGTTTATTATTTTTTCTAAACTTAATTTTAATTTTGGAGAAGTCACATCCTTGAAAATAGATAATATATAGAAATTAATAAAAATTTTGAGACTATAAAAAAAAAATTGAGAAAGACATTTCTAAGTATATTAAAATTTTTAAAAAATTTAGAGAGTATATGAAAATTATAAAATTTGGGGGGTTCAGTTTCTATATTTGTAGAATTATGTATAAAATGTAAGAGAGTACTAGTTTCGTTTGGATCATCAACCATCTCAATTTATCTCAACTCATCATTACAACTTTTTTAAATCTCAATATAAAATATAATAAATCAATCAATTTTTTCAAATTCTAAAATAATAATAATATTAAAAAATAATATTCTAACAATATTTTATCATCTTAACTCAACTCAACTTAACTCACTTCAACATCTAAACGCAACCTAATTTTTGTTTTTACAAAATTTTGGAGGGGCCATGGCCCTCCTTTGGACAATGTGGGTCCGCCAGTGACTCCTCATATCATTTCTATCAGACTTTATCAAAGTTTATCCTTTACAATTTAATGAAAAGTATATATTTTTAATAATTCTAAAATCTTCTTATCTATAATCTCACGTTAGATTAGTTATTAAATTTATCAAAATAATAATATAATATTATTTTTTTAATAATAATATTTTTTGTTCATATTTTACAATTATACTATCCAAAAAAAAATGTTTAATAGTCAAAGATTATACGGAAGACATTCCACATAATATCGGCAATTTTTTTGCTAGTCTAGAATTAGATGAGAGCATCGGATTTTTTAACTAATAATATTATATTATATTATTATAACAAATAAAAATTACTGTAGCTATAACCCTATAGTATTAATCCTATACGAATTTAATTGCGTTATTATTTAAAGAACAAATTATTATATTACTATACACCGTTTATGTAGAAAAGAAGTTGATTTTTGTTTTATAATAAAATATTACTTTTGATGATGAACATTACATTTTCAAATTTGAAGATGTACTTAAAATCACTATAGCTCAAAGTTCAAACTCTTACATTTTGATGAAGCCAATATAAATGATTTTATCTACATTTCTTCAAATTTTGAAGATGCATTGACTTTTGATGAAGCTAATGCCAATGCTCTAATGCCTTCTTCATCTTATTCTTTAAGGCCCCTTTTCAATATGCAAATGGTTTCATCTCATCTCATCTCATCAATACAATTTTTTTAAAATTTGAAAATAATAATAATATTAAAAAAATAATATTCTAACAATATTTTATTCAACTTCCAACTTTCATCTAAAATCATCTCATCTCATCTCACTATCCGAATGCAACGTCATCTTTTCTTGCATATTCAAGCTGCAATCGAAGCATACGAACTATACTTCGTCCAAAGAAGAAATGCACTTAGAAGATTTGGGCATTCCTCTATTCAAAAAACAATTGCTGCAATAAGAATATTCGCTTATGAAGTATCTAGTGATTTTGTAAATGAATACTTAAGGATTGTAGAAAATACAGCAACCGAATGTTTGAAAAAATTTGTTAAGATTGTCATTAGCATCTTCTCCAACTAGTACTTGAGATCACCAAACAATAGCGATATTGCTCGATTGCTCGCAAGTGGAGAAAGTCGTGGGTTTCCTAAGATGTTAGAGTGTATTGATTGCATGCATTGGAAATGGAGAAATTGTCCAAATTCATGGAAATGAATGTATTGTGGTCACATTCATGAAGCAATGATAATTTTAGAAGCCGTAGCGTCATATGATCTTTGGATATAACATGCATTCTTTGGATTACCAAGCTCTCATAATGATATTAATGTCTTAAAACATTCTTCTGTTTTTAGAAAGCTTGGAAATGGAATATTATCTTGTTGATGATATATATCCTTCGTAGTCGACGTTTGTCAAAACAATTCATGCTCCACATGGAATAAATAAAAAAATATTTTATTGTAAGTCATGAATTGGCAAGAAAAGATGTAGAACGAGCATTTGGAGTGCTTCAAGCTCGATTTGCACCCCTATTCTTTATAAATTTCCCTAACTTTTTATTAAAAAACACCATTTTAAAACTTTATCTTAAATTTTACGCATATTTCAAAAACTTCATACATCTCATTCTCTACATCACATTTTAACTAATATTTTAAACAAAAAGTCGATTATTTTTACGGGTACAATAATAGTTTTAAAATTATTACGGTTTTAAAAATCATATTTTCTTTTATAAAAATTTGCATTTTCCAACGATATTTTATTTGTAATCAATAAATAAAAATCGAGATTATAGTTTTCTCTGAGATCTAACGATAATATTTTTTGTGCTTTGTCTGACGGCAACATTTATTGTCATTAATCTAAAGGTAATATTTATGTCATTTGTCTAGTGGTAACATATCTTTTCCGACTTGTAACGATAATTTTTTTGTCATTTTCCTAACGAACATATTTTCAAACGGTAACATTTTTATGTGTAAATAAGAGCACTTATGAATCCATTCACATCTAGAGTAGCTTAAGTTTCGTTTCATTTCGTTTTAAGAGAAAATTCTCATTTTGACCTCATTTTTCACTCTCTTCTTAAATGATTCGTTCTTTTTTTCGCAAACTACTACTTCACTTAGACTCTGAAGATAAGTTGGAGCTTGTTCTTAATAACGATGGAGGATCAAGAATGATGACATATAAGAATTAGGAAGTGGCAATTTCCTCAACAGCTGCTACATTGGCTGCCAGTATTCATTGACCATTCGGGTTACCCTACATTTAGTATGTGCCCATTTTCCTTAATCTCCACTCAAATTTGCGATCATCACAACCGAAGGCTATATAGTTTAACTGCCAAAAAACAAATCCAACTAACAATCGGGATGCATGAGATAGCAAATCAAGCTTGAAAAACAGCATAGCAAATGAAACAAAGAGCCCCCTAAATGGAATAGAATGGCATGCTAAATGGAACATAACAACATGATAAATGGAACAAGTAGCGATGAATGGGTTGTACAAGAACATCATGGAACACATGAATCTTAATGGATGAGGTTTCCGGTCAAACAATGAAAGGGGTGCAACACATTGCAAACTAGTGGATAGGTTTTCTCAAAAAGTAAAAGAGGTAACAAAAAAAAACTTAGGCAAATAATTAATGATTTAACTCACAATTCAACTAGCGGGTTTATGGAAAAGAATAAGAGTAGCCTCATCCACTTTCCTAAAAAACATCATGTTTTATAGAAAAACACATGCCTATATACTCAATCTGTCCACTACTTGAGTATGCAATGGACCAGACCACAACTAATAACAAATTGGGGATAAGTAAATTGACTCCTTAAGTAATAGCCAAATATTTAAATTTTTTTACCATGAGGCTCAGAATAGTTTTTTTTTTTTTTTATTTATAGCATGTGTAGGAAAGGAGCTCAAGCTCGAACGAATGGCTACAACATCTTCAACCCCAGTTGCCTATGTGAAACTATCACAATATAAAGATGGTCATTCGGGTTAAGATTACCCTGTCATATCGATCGAATCCCATTGATAACCCTTGTAATTTTACACATCGAATAATAATTAGAACTATCATCATAGCCTTACACTAGACATACAGTTCCAACGAGAGCCCTAAATCAATTCCAAAAGCTGCAAAGGATAAAGATAGGACTAAACACCAAAGTAAATAACCAATGAATAACAATAACCAGGTAAGCAAACAACACAACACAAAACAAGAGTAGAAGAGATCACAAATAACATTTGTAAACAACAATATACCAACTCAAAATATTGTCTAAAAATCACATGAACAGATTTTTCAAAATTCAAATATCACAGCAACAGATTCCTCAAATTACAGAAGCATAGCAACAACTACCTTTCCATCACATAATCAACACATAAGTGGCACAAATGATAGCATAGTTTTCAATAATAATAGCTCAAATCCAACTTAGACAACATAGAATGATAATGGCTAAAATCACAGATAACTTAGAAAAACATAATCACCAAAATTGAATAAAATTATAGAGGCACAACAATAGCTTTCCATCGCTCACAAAATCAACACAGCTAGGGGCTCAATTCACGGCATAGGTTTGAATCACAGTGGCTTAAATCCAATCCAATCAACATAGAATGACAGTGGCTCAAATCATAGAATCAAAAAGAACAATAGAAATAGGAAAATTACAGTAGCAACCGAGGCACAATAATAGCTTCTAAAAAATCTCAATGTCACATCTCAGAATCACAGAAAATACACAAAGGATAAATCAAAGAAGCTCAACAAATAGATTTGCCCTGCATTTATTTCCAAATATGTAACAAAATTTTAGTTGTTGAAACCCTAGAGAATCTCACAGACAAAGAGATGTGAGATACCAAATACAACCATCAGTCTGAGGTTAGGGTTTTCGATTTTCATCTCACAAAGATCCAATGAATACATAATGCAAACTAGGGATTCGAAACTGGAATTTATCTCATATGAAAGTCATGGCAAAAACTAAGAGAGATTGAGAGTGTGTGTGGCTTTTGTGCGAGATAGAAGGGTAGGAACTTACGTATCGAAGCTGATCGGAAGGGCTACTGTTGAAGGTGGCAAACAATACGAGAGATGGCTGATACAAACGACATTGTCGAGAGAGAGTTTCACATGAGATCAACAACAAAGGACATAATAAACAAACAAATTAAGGATGCATAGTGACTTCCCATATTTAGGGAACCACTATAGCAACCCAAAATAGGATCCCGGATGGGAGGAAAATTTTTTATTTGTCCCATATTTTTTCTCCAGATTTTAGACAATACGAGTATTTAGAGAAATGGATGAGGCTACTCTAAGTTCTTAAACGTAAGTTCACGTGTCGTTACGACTAACTATGGTACCTGTTAAATTATTACAACTAGATTTTTATTTTATTTTATTATTATAACAAGTTGCGGAATAAAAAAAATATAAATATCTTTATGCATTTTATGAGTCTCACAAAATAAGTAGTATCTTGTAGGTAATAAAACTTCATTACTTTAACCCACAAATTAATTTTGAGAAGTTGCTATTTATTATGATTTTAACTATCATTCTAATAGCACACTTCACGATAAGGCATCAAATGATTGGTAGACAGATAAAATACAATAACTTATTTTCAGTTATTTAATATCACATAATAAGATGATGAATATTATTACTTATAAGGAAACCCGCCAACTTTACTATTGAAGTATTGATGATTTAATTCAAGAAAATAATAAGATTTGGTTTGGATAGTGAGTTGAGATTGGGTGAAAGTTGAAAATAAAATAAAATATTATTTCTTAATATTATTTTTATTTTAGGATTTAAAAAAGTTGAATTGTTTGTTATATTTTGTTTAAAAGTTTAGAAAAATTGTAATGATTAGATGAGATAAACTGTAGGGGTGATACTCGTAGGGTGCGAGGCAGGGTGGGCCCTTCTCCTCACCCTGCTCTGCACCATACGGGATAGGGGGTCCCCTACCCCAGTGCCGGGGGATGGGATCAAAACTGCCCACACCCAAGCAACAATCCGTTGGGTCTAAAAATTAAATTTGGTCTAAAATAATTTTTTGACCCAAATTATAATATCATTTAAATTATATTAAAATTTATAAATACAAAAAGAATTTAAACTCATTAGAATTGAATTTTGTATTGTCTTGCCCTCCTAAGTCAACATTTATATAAGAGATTAATGTAATACAATAATCATACTTAAGTAATGTGCAACTTAATATTTAATTTATTAGGCCCTCACTACCCACACCTAATAAATTGAGATAGTTTTACTATTTAAATCAGACCTAAACTCTCAAGCCAAAATTGAAATTAGAGCCTAAAATGAAGAAAGGAAATATATAAAACTAGTTTTATAGTATTTATTGCCCAGAAAAAGCCACATTAATTATCTTGCACCAACCCGAAATTTAAAATATTTCCCATAGGACTTATAAAATTGTAAACTATTTGTAATATTTACTATAAGAATATACACACATATATATATATTACTACTATTTTTAGGTAAATATATTTTACATTAATCTTCTGTGACAACACAATTTTTTCTAATGAACTCTTTTTTGTTTAAAAACTGCTCCCTCCTCCATTATCTGTTACCGGATTCAATGAAGAAAAGATAAAAATAAATAAATAAAAGAGAGATACTACGCGCGTATCAACAGAGATAGAACCTTTTTCCCAAAAAAAAAAAAAAAAAAAAAAAAAAAAGACAGATAGAACCGGTCCTGTAAATTTATATAAAATAAAAATAAAAAAAGAAAATGATTTACATATAACATTTTTTATAATATTTTACACAATTAATTTTAAATGAGAAATATTTTTATAAAATATGTACTAAAAAAATATTTCTTTTTAACTTATCTATTTTTAATGAGACTATCTTTTGAGGTAGATTATTTATGAGTGTGATTAGAGTTGTAAATAAACAAGAAAATCTGAGATGCCATTCGCTTGATTCGTTTATTAAATAAATGATTTGTAAATGAAAAACTATCATTAATTTTTATCCAATACAATTTATATAAAACTCGAGTCGACTTGTATGAGATCGTATAGATTTGAATAACTTTATATGTATTACCTTATAATATTATATTTATATTTATAAAGAGAATATCTTAAATATATAAAAAAACATAAGAAGAATCGTATTTATTATATTATACACGTTACTTAAAACCTTATAGTTATTGGTATATGTATATATAAATTAATTTAATAAAAATTAAATATATAAAATATGTTGTATGGGATGACAAGTAACATCTTATTAAAAAAAAAAAAAAAACTCGCCGTATAACTCACGTTTTTATTTTTGGACAGAATAGAAATCAGTCCTTTTTTCGAAGTTTCCGTCGGGAATTGCAGAACTATAATGAACCGTTACTCATGTAATAATATAATATTGAGCGTTTATTTTTCAGGGTGGGGAATGGGATAGAAAAGAGGTTACCTTCTATTGAAGTAATATGCAAGCCGCCTGAGCGACAGGTGTCAATTATTATTCAGACGCAGTCGGAGAATTGTGGGGTTTACTTTCAGTCAAAAAAGAGGATGAGAAAGAGTGGGAACCGGGCCCGGGGCTGCTTGAAAAAATAAAATAACACATAAAAAAACTAGCCGTTACCCACCAGTTACAACGACAAAACAAAAAAGACAACCGGAAATTTCGGTAAAAGCACCCCATCTCGTGTCTCGACTATCGTGCTATTTGTTATTTTATTTCAAAAGAATAGAATCAGTATATCTTCTCATTTTATCTTCTTATTTTAACAATATATATATTTAGACTTCGTTTGAAAATTAAACTCATCTTAACTTATTATTATAATTTTTTTAAATTTTAACACAAAATATAATAAACATTCAACTTTTTTAAATTTTAAAATAATAATAATATTAAAAAATATTATTTTAACAATATTTTATTATTCTAACTCAATTCAATTTAACATCCAAACGCAGCCTTAATTTTTTCAAAATTTTTTTACTTAGTAGCTATTAGTGTATTACTATATTTTTTATTTTTTAAAGATGTTAAATATATATATATATATATAAAAGATTTTATCTATGGGCGCGGTAGCACCCTAACGATACTCTTCCCAAAAAGTAAACTTTATTTTTAAGCTGAAGTGTAGTCCGTTCGATTTTGTCTAGTTTTAGATATTTTTTTAAATATATGTATTAGTTTTGGAAATTTAAAAATTGATATAGGACTGATTAATTATTGAAACTGAAATTTTCAATTTTCTAATTAATCATTTAAAAGTTGATTAATATACATAATCAACACACTCAACATTACAATTTGCATTGCCTTATCTTGATTTGTAATGATTACATTTGGTAGTTGGTCATTCATATACTTCAACCACTTAAAAGTATGTGCATCCTCATTTGATATCAATCCGCACCCGAATAATATTAATTGTCTATGATGGTTCACACCAATAAATGGTCTAAGCATTAGTCAAGTATGTTGTGTCAAATGTAATCACATCTCCTAATAATTGATACGCAATTTTACATCGGTTGTCTACCCAAAACACATTCTTTAACCTCAAGTCATAGTCCACATCTATCTCATAGTAAAAATCTGATTTTTGTTTTTTTGTTTGCATTTCATGGAAGTAGTTCCTTAGCATTTCAGCATCTTCAACCTTGAGACGAAGTTGTTGTGCTTTGTCAATGCAGTTTGGACTAGGGGTGTCAAATTATGTTAACGGATCGTATTCGTATCGTGTCAGATCCATTTTGACCCGTTAGTAGATACTACAAAATAGGTTAACACGACACGACCTAACCTGACCCGTTTTAACCCGTTTACGTAAATGGATTGAACAGATTCAAATTAACTCGTTTGACCAGATTAAGTTTAGCATAATGCCACCCCTAGTTTGGACACTCCTTCCCAAATGACACATTCTCGTAACCTCCCACTTCAACAACTAGAGACTTGAAGTGTTTTGTTTGTATTCCTGCCTCGTTATTTATTTCATGCCTCTTAATCACAAAAGCATCAACCTTAAAACATCTTAAATATCTTGCCTTTTTCAGACTACAAACGTATGTGTACTCTAAGTTTACTCTAGATAGGGTATATCACCATCATAATTCATCGTTGCATTAACCTTAGACATACACCCTATCTTCTCTGTTTGTCTTAGCTTAAGAATATTGGCAGCCTTACTTTTGGACCTGCTTGTCATGCACATACCAAGGTAAACCATCTTACATTCTCATCTTCTCCTTTACAATTCATTCTACACACCCCAAACCCCTTCTACTTGGCATACTTCATATAGTAAGACCAAACTTCTTTTGTATATGAAAATGTCATTCCGACCTTGGGTTCTTCACAAGTTTCATCACATTCTTTCTAATTAGCAACTCCTATCTCATCATCCTCATTATTCGAGAGATCCATTGCAAATCCAGTATTTAAATTATCTAAGCAAATTTAACTAGATTTAAAAAATAAAAAAAAAAAGTTCAAAGCCAGAGATTTTTCCACCAAAAATGCATGTTCATATTTATGTGATTGCTACTTTGTTACAGGAAGCACAAGCAAAAAGGGTGGCAACTGCATCTTGGTGCTTTTAAAAAAAATCAACGGTGCTTCTGCTAAATGCCCAAACTGTACATACATGTTTGTTAAGATGTTTTATTTTCTCGCAATAAATGATTATGGATATGAACTACAATGTAATGAAATCATTTTTTGCTTCACCTTCAGTTGCATATTAACAATGTTTAGCTACCAGTAAATACTCATTATTAAATTGAGAGACAAACATAATTGTAAGCAGATTACATGATTGTTATTATTTTGTGGGGTTTTTCCCCATCCAGGTTTAGAAAAATGAGATCTACAAATAGTTCGATTCAATTCTAGTCTGTATAAAAGATCGATAATGAGAAAAATAAACATAAAAAACCCTAATATTTGTAGATCAAACACAACAAATTAAAAAAACCTAACATTTGTAGATCGAAAACCCTAACATTCAAGTAAAATATGGAGGGAAAAAAATCTACCGCTCGGATTTGTCAGGGGAGCAAGGCTAGCGGGAGAGCAGTCAGAGGACGACGTCAGAAATGGATCTCTACCATGCAGACTGGAGGAGGGCGCCGCATGGAAGGAGAGGGAGGATGGAGGGGCAATTCTCAGTAGGTTTAGGTCCTTAGGGTTATGAGGGGGAGGGACGAATGGGTTCCTGTTTGTTTGTTTTTAAAAAAAAAATTAATAGCCAAGTGGCATGCCACCTTAGTCGGTACTGATTGTCGATCCATTTTCTCAGTGACTATAACATTACCCTAGTTTTTATATGGATAGTTAGCATTTTTCTTTGTGAAATATATTCATGTTATAATTTTCTTTTTCTTTTTTAAATAATGAGACTTTTGATTAAAAAGAAGTAAAATTCATAATGAATTTACTTTTTTAAGAAACTTATTTATTTTTAATAGAGTGGGAGAGTCAACTGTCGACAATTTGCTTAATAACACTTGCTTGCCATACAACATGAAGATAATAGAGGTTTCTCTACCTTCAAAGTTTAAAAGTCCGTAAATGGATCTTTATGATAGATCCAAGGATCTAGTAAAGCGTCTGGATATCTTCAAAGTTCACATGACCTACATGGATTTCCAAGAAAAATTGTGTGCAATACTTTCCTTTTGACCCTCAAAGATGTAGCAAGAGGGTGGCTTGGGAATCTACAAACAAGTTCAATCACCAGTTTCGAGAAACTTTGTAAGTTTGTAGATAGTTTTTCACGTAGTTCATGGCTAATTGGAGGAGGACATAGCAGGCCGCCTACCTCCTCAAAGTGAAGTAGTGACTGTCCCGAAACTGGTGATTGAACTTGTATATGCTTGCCATTCTCGTCAACATTGTTGTTATTATTATTTTCAACATTGCTTGTAGTTCGAACCTTCATCACCATTGTTGTTGCTATTATTATTATTGTTGTTGTTGTTGTTGTTGTTATTATTATTTTCATGGTTATTTGCCCTCTTCTTTTCTATTATGTTCTTCATCATCATTCGTATTTGAATTGATTTTTCATTATGATACCGAACATTGCCTATAAGTGAAGATATGTGTTACAACTACCCCAAATCCAACAAAAGAGTAAGATTGTTCCCACAGGTCGAGAGAAAACCAGGCCTAGTTTGAAACCTAGAACGTATGTGCATTCGGGCGGTTATCGGCCTGTTTAAGATAACTGGGTTCCCTACCCACCCATACCTGGGGCTAGGTATGGGTATAGAACGTGGGTACCAGATTTTAACTTGATACCCACGACTTAGGTATACTTTTTTTTTAAAAAAAAATCTACTAGTATAAAACAATGTTGTTTTGGCTACGACGTAATTTCATTTATTAAATTTTAGATGTCCTCCCCCTCTAAACTACTCGATCCACTCACAGACTCTCAGTTTCTCTCTCTCTCTCTCTCCACATTGAGGTTCAAGACCATAGCATCCACCACCGTTCTCGTCACAAGGACTATCAAATAGTTGCCAGATTTGTGATCATCCCGAATTTATATTGAAAAATATGGAATGCAAGTATTGACACAGGTTGCTTATTAGTTTTGGATAATTGGATGAGATGACCTGAAATTAAAGGTTTCTTATATTAAAAATATATATACCCAAGTACAACCTTGGTATCCTGATTTTTGAGTTTCAAAGGCTTGATTTCACCCAAGCAGATAACCCGCATTAACCACCTGGGTTTGGGTCCAGGTATATCCAGGTACCTAGATCCACAACCAGATGAGCAGTCTTACAAAAGAAGACGACTTCAGTGAAAATAGGTTCAAAATTCAACAATTGTAAAATGCATATTTTAATACTCTTATCTTGGCAATGTTAAGATTGACAAACTTATCCATATACATGTTTTATTCTAAGAGAGTTATATGAATAATAGTATTAATCTAGACCATAAATTATAACTTATGTGATTTATCCATGTCAATGAGATTAATCCAGATGATACAAGTAATAATTTCTTAGAGTATTTTGATTATAAGATTGGACATTTTATCTGATAACATTATAATATGTGAATTTTGATATTTTTTTTTATCATGAAATCTACTAATTGGCATGTTGACATGAATAAATGCTACCATGCCATCCTATTTTGCCCCATTATTTTGACTGCTCACGTATTTAATTTTTTTTACATTTTTTTTACTTATTAATTAAGAAAGTGAATATTAGTGAATTAATACTTTTTTATATATTTTTTAAAAATATTAAAAAAATATATGAATAAAAAAAATTAAAAAAATTAGAAAAAGAAATTTTATCTACGAGGTACGCGACTACTGGGTGGCACACTAGCAGCACTCTATTAACATACAGAATATATTGAATTGTACCATGTGATTTGTTATTTTGAAAAATACCATAAATTAAATTATAAACACATGATTGCTTTTGTGTTGGGTTCACAATGAATCCAGTAGATCCTTACTTGATCTTGAGATGGTTGTGAACTCCAATACGACATGTAGTTTAATTTAACTGATGTATATAGCGGTGGAATTCTAACGGTTCAATTTCTCAATACATTGGGTAATCATATTAGCATCGTGAAAACACTAATTCCCAAGACGGGATCCATAGTTTCTTTTGAAAAATAAAAAAATCACTCATTGACATAGATTTGATTGGAATTAATTAGTCTAAATCTCGAGCTTAAGTATTTTAATAAATATCTTTTCTCTACTGAATCTGATACTAAAAGTCTAAAAATAACTTAGAGATTATATTGTTTACTTAAGAAAATTAAGATGTAGAAAAATAAAATGGCAATAGATTAAAGCTTTATTTCTCTATGGAGTTTTTTTATATGAAAAAGGTCATTTATAATGTTTGATAAATGAGAGCTTTATGTAGTTAAATAAAAAATAGAGGGTAATTAGGATTTTATAATAAAATAAATTACAATTAAAAGTAATATTGAATTAGTTATGACTCATAACTTACTAAATAACAAAAAATCTAACATCTTTTATTTTTCACATAGAAACCTTTTTATCTTGGTGAAAATCATGGCTAGAGTTCGAATAAAGAAACAAAATTTATTTATTTATTTTAAGGTGAAACGTATCATTTAATTCAAAATATTTTCATTTTAAAAAAGAATTAATCTATTCATCCGTCGTTATTTACTATCTTATATTTTATACTCTATAAAAAAATTTTATTAAATATAAAATATAAAAATAAATAATTGTTGATGTATAACAGACAACCGACACATTTGCACTCCACTTGCACTCCGAAGTCCGACATAAATTATGCGTGTTGACTTAACTATGCAGGCAGGAATATGGCGTGCAGTGGCTTTATAAAGTGGTGGTTGCTTTTATTATTATTTTTGTCAGGGCCAATGGTAAGTTTGTACATGAATTTTTACATTTTTGTAATTTTAAAGTGGTGGTTGCTTTTATTATTATTTTTGTCTTCATTTGATTTTACAAAATTTCTTAATTTATCTCTTATCTAATTATTATAATTTTTTTTAAATTTTTATATAAAATAAAATAAACAATTTATTTTTTTTCAAATCTCAAAACAAAAATAATATTAAAAAATATATATTCTAACAATATTTTATTTAATTTTTAATTTTTATCTCAACTCGTTCCAACTTATCTACAAAAATAAACGAGGTCTTCTCAGTTTATAATATTTGTAAATTGATTAATATATTTTAAAAAATATATAATTAAGTACCTATGTCAATATTATGTTAGAAGACTAACGAATGTCACAGGTCGACCTATCAAACTACAGACACGAGGCATTAATATACGCATAAGCCAATCAAAGTCTAACACGTGTCACACTGATGACACATGCCAGTTCTATCATTAGTCTTCTAACGATAAATTAACGAGGATACTTAATTGTGAGTTTCTTAAAGTTCAGGTAGGGGTGAAAATCGACACGGTCGGTTCAGTTTTGGGTTGAAATCAAAACTGACCGACAGGTGTTTGTAGGTAAGAAAAACCGATCGAAACTGACTGTCTAAAGGGTGTGGAACCAGGCCAGTTCACTATTGGTTTCTCAGTCCTAGCCAGTCTTTTTGGGCCTTTGTTTTTACCCAATTCAATATCTTTTTGGATTTTTTTTTCTCAATTCAATATTCAAGATCATTAACATTTTGGGATTTTTTTGCTAAATTTTTAAAATTCATTTTAAGTATCCAATTTCATTTTAATTTTTATGTCATTTATACTATTACTAACTAGTAACTACTAAGTATATACTACTTATATACTAATTAATAGATAAGTAAAAATAAAAATAAAAAACACCACTAGATGTTTAATATACATTACAAACCAAAACAAACTGTCTTAAGCAAGTAACTAACAATTGTTCTTGAATAAAATTGTGCAAAGTCTTCAACATCCAAACAGATTCTCAAGCGTCTTCAGTCTTCAATAGTTGTGACGCCTGATTGTGCTCTTAAACTCTATATAGAAACATTAATAAGATTAAAAAATCAAATAATAATAAATTTGGATAATGAAAACTAAATTAAATTAATTTATAAAAGTAAATGAATATTGAATGAAAAAAACATTACTAGATTGTACCACAAAGCTCTCCACATTATCCATGAACTCTCTAATATTAATTGGCGTTGACGGATATCGCAACCAATTCTGTGCATAAATAAGTGTCTCGACGATTCTTGGAGCTAACGCACTCCGAAAAGGATCAAGTACACTACCTTTCGTACTAAATGTTGATTCTGATGCAATCGTGGAAACATGCTTGGCTCACAAGTCTCATGCAATTGTCACAAGTATAGGATAGTTAGCTCATTAATTCTCCACTAGATCAACAAGTCAAAAGATAGCTTGAGTGCCTCACAATCATCTTATACATACCGTCCACCTCTATTTTGGCAACTGTAGATATAGTGGCAGAAGATGCTAGCAACCACACATAAAATAATTGTGATTCATGATTGTTTTAACCATCTTTTGTGGGTGTAGATGTTGGAGGGGGCACATGTTCTCGGCACCAACTCTTTAGCCCAAGTCTCATCATGCATTTTTTTTAGGTAGAAAGTAAGAAGTCCTAACTTACTACGTGGATCAAGCATAGTTGTAATCAACAACAATAAGTTCATCCTATTAACGAACCCCAATACTTATCATATTTCATTCTCATGTTTATGGTCATATTCATTAAACAATTACTGTCACTCTCACTCAACCTAACCAAATTTTTTTGGAGCATATAAATCTCCAAAAAAATTGGTATTTGCTGTGACATATAAAGACCCAGAAAATTGACAAGTGGCATCAAAAAATTGTAAAACATCAATTTCACAAAAACTCGCACTGTCTCTTGCTCCTTAGCTCTAAGAGACCCCATGTGTCCATTATTAAAGTAAGAGATAAAATTGTAGTCCTCACTATTTATCTGTCTGAAAGCCTTCTCAAATTTTTCAGCCGCCTCCAACATCATATATGTTGAATTCCATCGGATTTGCACATCAAAAGACAACATTTTTTTTACAATCAATTTTCTCTTTCTCTGCACATTTCTTAAACTTGTCTAATCTTGTAGAGGAGGAGCTCACATATCTAACAACATTTCTAACCATTGTAACGGCGTTATTACACTCATTTAGATCCTCATTCACGACAAGGTTCAAAATATGATCACAACATCTCATGTGCATATACTTTTCCCCCAACACATTTATCGTAAAAAATGTCTTAAATATGAAATTGTAGTATCATTTGAGTTAGGATTATCAACAATAATAATAAATATATTATCAATGCCCCAATCAAGGAGCACGATTCAATATATCTCTCAATAGTATCCCCTCGATGATTAGGGATTAAATAAAAATTAATGATTTTTTTTTTTTTTTTTTTTGCAATTTCTAATCACTATCAATTACGCACATGTAATTAGCATTTTGTATTGATATCCATGTATCGGTAGTCAATGAAATCCCCATTTTTCCATCTTTAAACAACTTTTTAAGTTTGGCCTTTTCTGATGCAAACAATTTAAACAATCTCTTGCAATTGTAATACGACATGATAATTTAAATAAAGGTTCAAGTAACCAAACTATCTTCCTAAATCCTTACCCTTCAACAATTCTAAATGACAATTTATCGATGAATACTATCTTTGCAATCGCCAACCTCACACTCTATTCACTATATTTGTGGGTTACAAGATTCCTTACCACACTACCATCACTCTCTCCATCCCCCTTCTTAGGTGTTGCCTCACTCGCAATATTTTTTGGTATCTATCTAAAGTTCCACGTTTATGAGGATTTTTGGGACATAAAGGGAGATGGTTTTGCATGATTAAAGTTTCGTTCCTCTTTGAGTGGCAAGCGTACATCTTGCCACAATAATTACATTTGGCCTTAAGATTATCTAGGGGACAACCCTCAACCTTTGTAAAATGGTCACAAACAACTGATGGATCATTCCCATCCATTTATTAGGAAGTTGACAACTATTACTATTAGGGGCACTTGGGGGTCTTGGTGTTTGGATCTCTTCCAAATTAATTGCTTGTTCATTCGAATCAAGATTAATTGGACTTGACGAAGAATCCATATAACATGTGAAAAATTAAATACATAATTAATTACAAAACACAAAAAATTAAAACAAACAAAAAAAAAATCAACACAATTACATAACAGCTAATTTGTAACATGACAAATATCACAAGTCTAAAGGCTCTAATCTAGATTTTAGTTCGCTCACAAAATCACAATTTATTTCAATAATCAAAACAATTTTACAACACAATATTAAATCAACACACAGGTTAATAGTTTGATCTAACAAGAACACTTATAGTGGGAATTAGGTCTCGGATTATTGTTTACAGTCTAATAATTTGATCCAAAAATTTTCAATCCCTGTACATACACAAAAAAATAATTTAAAAAGTAAATAATATGTAACATAAAATGATAATTGATATGATGATAAATTAAACACATCAAAACCGAACACATTAAAAATTAAAAAAAATGACATTGCCTTAACTCTCAAGACCGACGTAAAAATACTGAAGTGAGTCAAGTGAGAACAAACTCCCACCTCAAGACCGGCATGCGGTAGTGATTGTGGTCGTGGGAGGGTTTTTTAACACACGATGGAGGTCTTTTTTAACAGGCGAGGGACAAAGGTAGGGGAACGACTGATGGGCTTAAGAGGACGAACTCTGGCCTCTACATCGCTGCCGCTGCATGCGTTGCGCAGTTGCAAGAAGTTCGAAAGGGGAGAAGGATCGTCGATGGAGTTTGAGGGATAGGGAAGGAATTGGGAAGTCAAAGTTGAGAAGAAGAGGGAGGGGAAGGGGCGTTTAAACCCTAGGTTGAATTCCAAACAACACTGTTTCATTTAGATTTTTTTTACAAACTACAGACCTAAAAAGACTATATTTCACTCATTTAAGTGAAACAACGTCGTTTTATATAGGTATAATTTAAAAATATATATACATATTTATATATATATATAATCGGTTGGCTCAGTGGTTTGAACCAGGTTTGAACCGAAACCGAACCAGCCAACGTCAAATTTGATATATTTTTGCCGCCAGATGATCGGTTCCCTGCCGGTTTGACTTGATTACGGCCAGTTTGGACGGTTTTTGTACAACCCTAAGTTCAGGTATTGATTTTGTAAAGGTTAAAATTAAAAATATAGGTATTAATTTTGTAATTAACCATTTTTCTATGCGCAACAAGCACAAAAGAGTTTTCTTTTAATGGACTGAAAGACTATTTGCAAACTTCTTTATTAATACACAAAATGTACCATTGATTTGGAGGCTTATCAAATCAAAAGAAATTTTCTAATGACTAAACCTCGAGATACTTTTCACTTGACTTCTCAAAGCAAGTGAATCTTGCTAGAATGAAATTATTTGTGTTTTGATTTTTTTAAAATATTGTTGATTTCACAATAAGTAGTGTGTTTAAATACAAAACCTGATAAGTAGTATAACTAATTGAAAATTATTTTTCTTTCTTTATTATAAATTTTGATCATATAAAATTTGTTTTTGTAATCATTAGAACCTATATTAATAATAAAAGGAAAGCAACAAGGACTTTAAGGAATATCTTTTACATTTTTAACCGTAGGGATGAGGAAGGATATTTGTTTTAGCTATTTGAGAAACTGGCCTAAGATTATGTGCATCATGTTTGAGGCTACAATTAATCTTGGCTCACATCCCTAATCTTTATAATAGATTTAAAGAGGTCCCAAGCAAGCACAATATTGTTACAAATTCTCCGCTCTTTAATGAAAGCATTTTTCTTGCTTCAAGTTACCAACCGAAGTACTTGTAATAAATGTGAAATAGAAAATGATAAATTCAAAATCTTTTCACAACCTGTTAAAGTGTGTTTTGTAGCCACCAACTTCAAACCCCGTCAAGCATATGCAAAAGAGTAAAAACAGGGTGGTCGAGTGTGTCTGTGACACCTCTGATGCCAAAGTTAGAAAAAAAATCTTTAAGGAAGAAAAGAGAAAAAGAGCTAGCAGTTTTGTGATAGTGATTAACCTTTTTCCCTTAGCAGATTTATGCTACTTATACCCTTCACGTTGGGGTCTTGTCTGCTCAGATTGTCAAACTGATGCATGTAATGCAATCAATTCTTAGCAGTAAAAGGATCTTCCATCGGGATTTCATATTCGAACTCCATGCTGACACATTTAGTGCGGTGTGGCCTTTTATGTGTTATTCGGGTGGGAAAGTGCCGGTGCTTATTTCGGCTTGGGTCATCCCTGCGATTGTGGACCAAACTTGGTATGCTTGGCCCCCAGGCCATGAGCACTGCAAACATAGGCCCAACCTGATAAATTTGGGGGGGGGGGGGGGGGGGGGGGGGGGGGGAGGGGGGGATATTCCCTTCCATTCACCCCGCCAATTCCTACCATTTGAATGGTGGGAATTTTCCTTTCTATCCCCGAGACATTCTGATACCTTGTGACCATTATCTAGGACGGCACGTGTTCCCATGCCTAGGGTAGAGTTCAACAATTTGCTTCCCATGTCCAATCACGCAGTGGGAGTTATGAGTCTCATTCCTGATGTCTCATTTTTGTTGACACTTGTCACCTTCCCATCAGAAACTGTCGAATTGGTTCAAGCTGCTTACTTATATCCCAGCGCTTGGCCGTCGATCTTTCCTTTTCCTTTTTGTTTGTTCTTCCCTTCTCTTTGGTCTCGTTCTTCACTTGCTCTCTTCTTACTCTCACGTTCCTCAATGTTGTGGAACCCTAGGAAATGACCCCCAAAAGTTATTTCCATTTTTCTTGATGGAGTTCGCATCCATCATGCCCTCTCATGACTTGGGATGTAGGTCCCACGAGGACTTACAGTACTTTGAGGGATACCATTGGTCCGCATCTACCTCCCGCTTAGACTTGAACGCCATACACGACTCATTTGGGGTATTTGACTATATTACCTTAGAGGTTCTGAGACCCCAATGAAGGGCCCTGGACTTGGAGGGTTTTCACTAGAAAGTGGAACTGTTCCCTGTGATCTTCTTGAATCGGCTACGACTCCCATTCTGTAGCCCCATTTGGGATGTTCTAGATTTTATCGGGTTAGCCTCGGCAAAACTTCACCCTAATGCTTGGAGGATATTGTTGCCTTGCTACGTTGTTTAGCGCATGGTGCTAGGTGTTAGGGGAGACGAATATTTTAACCTAATGGCTAGGGAGTTTTTCTACACCTACCAAATACAGGGCCACGAAGGCAATCTGTGCAGTTTTAGGTCTCAACCTAAATTTCATATGATATGCCTTGAATAAATATTCTCTCTCGTTAAGGATTGGTTCAAGAAATTCTTTGTATCGGGCCGAAGTTGGGAGTTTTCTTCCAAGGAGATAGTTCGCCAGGAATTCCTTGTTTCGATCTTGTGGAATCATCCCAAAAGACAAGGAGATTGCGATAGACTTGCCTAACTGCGAGCGGTATCGCATTTGGAGGCTTTATGCCTAGGTTGGAGAGCACCAGGAGGAGGTCTGGAGTGAGGCTCTCCTGACTAGAGCAAACATTGATCAATTTGTGGTGATATCGGATTATCAAGAGTTTTTAGCAGCAACTTCTTGAGGGAGGGCTTCGATTTCCATGTTGAGAAAAGGCCCTACAGTCTAAAGATAAAGGGAAAAGGGAAAAGGGTCCATGTTGAGGCTGCTTGGGGACCGTTCGATTCCATTAGCAATTCAAAGGGGTGAATGGCTCCTTTACGACCTGGGAGCTCGAACTAGCCCTCATGTCCCCTTGGTGTGTTGGTTGGGATGTTGCCCTAACATACGCAACAGATGGGATATGCGAGGAGGGCGATAACGGGGTGCGGCTCATCCGCCCCAGACAACATTCAAGTCCTTAAGGAGTAAGCAGAGGCCGACTTCGCAATGGCGATGGGACTCGACCACCCAACGTCTAGCTTGTGGATCGCTTCGACATAGTAGCGAGTTCCATTTCCTACCCCATCGGATAGTCAAGGATGGCCCTCATTGTCTAGCCAGGCGGAGCGGGAACTCGATATGGCCTCTTTGTTACCTTCCTAGACACCATGGTGTCCCTTTCGAAGATGTTGAAGGGACACCTTTGGTTGTGACTACAATCGATGCAGCGAAGGGATCGATCGGGAGCGATTGTGCTTCCCATACACTTCCATCTACAACATCTATGCTGAGGCGCCCATTTTTTGCTTGGCCCTCATACACTCGTCTCGGTCCAACCCACTGGTTGTAGGCCCGAGTGGGGAAGCAACTTGCTCGCCTTCTTGCACTTTCAGTGGCCCGTCTGTGATAGGGATAGAGACAGTGTGGAAGAGATGCAAGTTGAGGCTCTGACCTAGCATTTTGCTGACAAAGGTACGTTGAAGCATCCAATCAGCTATGTAAACGTCAAGGATAGAACAAAGACTTTAGGTGAAGAGGTAATTGGCGTGGGCGTGGAGTAATCCTCGGTTGTTGAGGTGGCTGACATTGGTAGCCATGCAGGTTCACCCCCAGAGTCCCTTCTTCAACCCTGCGAGGCATGCTGGCAGGGCTAATGCGTGTTCCTAAGAAAAGAGGATAGGGTGATGCGGGCAGTGGTGTGGCTCGATCGGAATCCATTTGAGACAAGGTCGGCCAGCTCAGGGGATTCATGTTTTCGGTGAGTCTCTTTCACTGTTTGTCTTTGTTGCTGTTTTTCTTGTTTTTGTTTTTATTTTTTCTTATCATCTTACTATTATGTTGTCTTCGTGCCATAGGGAATTGAACATCTACTGTCTTAGATTACTGATATGAGGTCCGATTTGGAGTGGGAGGCCTGCGTAGGGGTGTAACAAGTTTGATTCGATTTGATTTTAGACATATTTTAGAACCAAACTGGTATACATTAGTTTTGAGATTTAAAGAGCAGATACCGCACTAGTTAAAACCTTAAACTGATACTTCCGGTTAACTGTTTTGGTCTGAGTTTTCCAATTTTAATATAGTATTAGTGGGTTATATAGTTAGTATAACTATATTATAGTGATATATACTTGATTATATAGTGATATAGTATTAGTATAACTACTAATACTATATTGATTTATATATAGTGGATTATTAATATTATTAGTGTTAGTATTAGTGTGTGTGTGTATATATAATAGTATCATATAGTAATATAGTATTTGATTATGTTTGTTAGTGATAATATGCTAGTGATAGTATGTTAGTGTCTAACTTATTTATATATTTTATTATATATTCTAGTGATAATATGCTTGGTCACATATCTGTTAGTGATAATATGATGTTCGTATATACTCATATAAACATCTTTATATGTAACCAAGCATATAAGTACATATATGCTTTCGTCAATCATTTGGAATATTGAACACATTATGATTCACACAATCCGAATATTTAGTGACAAGAAATGTGAGTGCTAAACCAGCGGTCAAAACAGCGCCTAGTGTATGCATAGCATAATAAATACATATTAAGGATAAATACATTTTATTCTTTTGTCAGTCGGCAAAAGTAGTCAACAAAAAAATGGTAAAACTGTAAAAATAAGAACAAAAGATAACAGAAATCAAGGACATAAAGGGAAAATAAATATAAAAGCAGGGGCGAAATCGGAAAAGAAAATATTAGACAAAAATACATTTTATAGCATAATAAATTGTAATATCTATTCTTTTTGACAAATAATTTTCTACATATATATATTAATAACATATGATCAAATGTTCATGTTTAAAATTAAAATTTATGTTATATTAATTTTATGTTCAAATTTTCATGTTTAAAATTAAAATTTTATGTTATATTAATTTTATATTAATTAGAAATTTAGCATATAATATAAAATTATTTTACATATAATTATATAAGTTATAAATAACATTAAAAATCATATAAAAAATATTTTATGTAAAATAAAAGATTAAAATACATATATATATATATATATATACGTATGAATCAGTCTGGTTTGATTCAACCTGGTGTTAGAAAAAAAGAAAAGAAAACTGGAACCAAACCGGTTTTGACCGGCTTTGAGAAAAATGAAACTATTACTTAAGGGTAAAAAAAAAAATAATGAACCAGCCCAAGCCGGTGGGTCCGATTTTGGTTAGGTCTGGTCTCGGTTCCATCTTTTTAAAAGTTGGTTGAAATGGTTTGATTTTGGATTTCCTATTTCTAGTATAGTTATACTAATTATATAATCCACTAATACTATGCTAAAATCTGAAAATCGGACCAATAAAATTGAAAGTACCGGTTTAGGGGTGTAATCGGTGCGATAAACCCATAAATCGATACGATATCGGTTTTACAAATCTCAAAACCGATGTATATCGGTTTTGTTTTAAAATATGTCTAAAATTGGACTGAACCCGACCGGTTACACCCCTACTAGTACCGGACCGAACCGAACCGATTTTGAATCGGACTGAATCCACCGGTTTGGTCCTGTCCACCAGGTCACCGATTATTTTTTCACCCCTAGGCCTCCAGGCTGTGAGCCTTTGCAATCTAGGCCAATGAAGAGGTGCAAAAAGCTCAGGCGGATAAGGATGGAGCGGTGGAGAATTTCATTGATGTACACTAGCAGTGGCACAAGAAACATAAGAGATACTCCTATCTTCACGAGAAGCTAGGTCGCCTCCAAGTTGAGCTAGCTGAGAGAGACGAGGAGATCTGCCATTGTCGTCTCGAGGCCATACTGGTTGGAGAGGAGTGAGATGCTAATCGAGACAGGATAACTGCCAGAACGTCGAGTTGACGAAGTTAAAAGAATGTTGTCGAGGGCACGACAAAGTTATATGGGAGATCAAGAAGTCATTCCAAGACCTCTGATAAATCCGATCGGATTCTGGGTGAGATGGAGACCATGGAAGAGCAACGTGCACTGGAGCTTAGGGAGCAAAGGGGCACGAAGAGGAAGTCAGATCTCAGGACCAACTAATCGCGAGACTTAGTGACTCCCTCCGGCTGGGACCCCTGTTACCCAGGTGACTGTAGCCCACAATAATTTTGTGTCGTCTATGCCTGATGCGGCCCACGCTAGCCGATCCAACTTCTAGTTGTCCTTTCAGAGAATTCGTTCAATAGTAAAGTTGCGAAAGCGGTCGCTCTTCCCATATCCATTGTAGATAGACTTGGAGCCTTTCGCTCCAAGTCTTGTATTTTGCTTAGTTATTGGTAGCCTTAAACACGAGTCTTATCAAGTAGTAAGTCTCCTCACCTTCATCGGCAACCACATATACCCCCACTGCCCAGCCTTTTTAGCATGAAAAACTGTCGTCATAGACATGGTAGGGTGACTACATCTTCAGAAGGTCCAGTCATCTAGAAAATGAAGTTTGCCAAGGCTTGCACTTTTATGGTTGTTTGGAAAACGTAGTGATGTCAAACTCGCTCAACTTGATCGACCAATTCACCAAGTATCCAAATGTGTCCGAGTATTGAAGTACCTTCTTCAGTGGTGCTTTCGTCAGGGCCTTCATCAGATTTGCTAAAAAGTAAGGCCTTAGTCTACGAGCAACTATTACTAGTGCGAATGCCAACAACTCCATTGACAGGTATCTTGGCTCTGCTCCTCTTCATGCCGTCCTGGTGTAGTAAACAAGCCTCTGGGCTTTGTCTTCCTCCCAAACCAACACTACTGAGACGGAAAGGGCCGTGACAGACAGGTGAAGGTACGAGGTTTCCCTTATATCGTTTGGCTTAGGAGGGGCTGGTTAGTGCGATATTCCTTGAGTTGGGTAAATGCCAATTTGCAGTGGTCATTCCACTCATAAAATTCCTATAACACTCAGAAGAACGAGAAGCGACTTTGAAACAAATTGATTGAGTGCCGTAATTCACCCCATAAGTCCTTGTACTTTGTTGATAGTTTGAGGGGATTTCATGTTAATTACAACTTGAATCTTCTCCGGATTGGCTTCGATGCCTTTTTTTAAGACCATGAACTCTAGAAACTTTCCCTACCCTACTCCAAAATTGCACTTTGCAGGGTCGAGCTTCATCCTGCACTTTTAGAGAACTGTAAAAACCTCCTTGCTTTTGACGAGAAGGTCGTCGATGAATACTTCTACATTGTGGCCGATTTTCCCTTTGAACATCCGGTTAACTAGTCTCTAGTAGGTGACCTCAACATTTTTGAGTTTGAAGGATATCACTCGATAACAGTATAGGCCTCAACTCGTAATGAAAGCAGTCTTTTCTTCGTCTTCAGAACTCATATGGATTTGATTGTATCCAGAGTAGGCATCCACAAAGCTCAACATTTTGTACCCGACTGTCGAGCAGACGATCAGAGCGATGGGGGGCAAAGGAAAGCTGTCTTTCAAATGCGCCTTATTCAAGTTAGTGAAGTCAATGCACATCCTCCACTTGCTATTTGACTTTCATAGCAGGACCATGTTTGAGAGCCATTCCAGGTAATGGGCTTCGTGAATGAACTCCATGGAGGGTAGCTAGCCTACCTCCTCTGCTATTGCAGTGAATTTCTTTGCACTAAAACTTTGCCTTTTTTGTTGGACCTTCTTGGCATAAGGATGCATGCTCAGGCAGTGTTCGATTACGTTCTTGTTGATCCTATGCATGTCTGCATGGGTCTAGGCTAATACATCTTGATGCTCGACGAGGAGCCATTTTAACTATGATCTCATCTCACGGTTCATCTTCATTCCTATCCTCACCCTCCTCTCCGAAAGCATGGTGTCAAGGGATACCAGTTCGAGAGGTTCATTGACCTCTCCCTGTTTTAAGTTCCACTTGTCCTGAGTCTCCACCTTGGGTCGGTGAGCTCAAGGGGTGGAGGTAGCACTTGCGAGGTGGCCTGGGATGGTTCTGCCACATGTGTTTCTGCTTTGAAATTCTCGAGCTTCTCTACTTCTGAAGTTGACCTTGCCATTCATTTCGTTGTCCCTACGAGTACTCCTCCTCGATCGGTTAGAGCGGCTTTCTGCTTGTGGGCCATTCGAGAGTAGGTCATAGCTGACAAACGAAAGGCACACTGATGCTGTTAAATCGAAATAATTCTTAGATCGCACAGACGACACCAACTGTTAATGTGTGTTTTGTAGCCACCAACTCCGAACCTCATCAAGCGTCTGCAAAAGAGTAAAAAAATGGTAGTCGGGTGTGTCCGTGATATCTTCGATGTCAAAGTCAGAAAATTTCAAGGAAGAAAAGAGAAAAAGAGCTAGAAGCTTTGTGATAGTGATTAACCTTTTTCCCTTAGCAGCTTTTATGCTACTTTACCCCTCACGTTGGGGTCTTGTTCGCTAGATTGTCATATGACAACATTTAATGTGACAGTTTTGTGTCAGTAATAAGATCTTCTGTTAGTATTTCATATTTGCACTCCATGCCAACACATTTAATGCGGTGTGGCCTTTTTCATGTTACTCAGGTGGGAAAGCGTATACACTTATTTCAGTTTGGGCCTTCCCCACGATTGGGGGTCGGACTTGGTACACTCACCCCCAAGGTCGTGAGCACTGAGAACATAGGCTCGGCCGAATAAGGGGGGGAGAATATTCTCTTCCACACCCATTTCCATAATCGTGTGTTTTAAATTTATGATATAGTTGTTATTAACTTATAAAAGTATAACTATTTTACAAAAATATCATTATTTTAAAACATGATAATTTTTTAATGTGTGAGATGATTTAGGTCGTTCTAGTTGGTTCCTTTTGTCTCAAAACAACCAAGACATTATCGTCCTATGAGGAATGTAAAAAACATATGTGATCTATTGGGTGCTTGAATTAGATATGGGCTTGTTGATGCGGCAACTTTCGGTTTCTAAGATCATGAAACACATCTAATTTAGGTTTAAGTTGATAATTGATCACAATCTTGTTTTATTATATGTGCATCTTCAGCTATGCATAGAAGATGTACACATTTTTCAGAAAAGATATACAATGCATGATTATTTATATATAAACTTTAAAATACAAAGTTTAAACTCCTAATATCTATAACCTTAATTATTTTTAAGATTATCTTCAGCCATGACTTTGGCCATCACTCTGTGTGGTGGTTGTCACCTTGAGAGTCGGATGGAGCAATAAGAAAAACCTACAATCCTACAACCACCTAGAGTGGTGGTTGGAAACCCATCGACGCCGTGTGGTCCAATCTAGCCAAATTCGGCACCTCACCTTTGCGCCGAGATGGCTGGCTGGCCATCCCTCTAAAATTATTTATTCTTAAATTTCCTTTTTATGAGATTCATTCAATGTAAATGTGCTTATTTTAGTGTCAATTGAAAAGATGTGTTATATTTTCATTGAAAATGTATAAAAGATTATTTACACCAAAGACCTTAAACTTCGAAGAAAAAAAAGAAGAATAATCTTAATTCATTAACTCGAGGATATATTAAAAATAAGAAGAATGATATTTATAGTCATATAATATATAAATATTGTGTACTTTTTTAAAAATTATGAAAAAATATAAAATATAAATAAAAAAATAATTTTTTTAATAATAAATCTCATTCTTTTAAAATAAATGAGGGCTTCTCCCAACTTATAATTATATTTCACATTACTTAAAATAAAAAAAATAAAGCACCAAAAATGAGATTCTGTTGGGACAAACAAAACGACAGCACCCGCAAGGATTGCTCAGAAGACAACAGTCGTCGAGTGACGGATAGAAGAACGGCCTACGGTGGCAATATGTAATAAAATAAAAAATAAAAAAAGCGCACAGAACTGTCACATACTCACATGAAATACACACTCCTAAATATATATAAAGAACGGCACCCTTCAATACTCTTTCTAATCTTCTTCTATCTTGTCTCCCTCCCTCTCTGTCGCATATTTCAGAGCCATGGGCTCCATTTCCATGGCCGTCCTCTGCTTCATTCCTCTTGTTTTTCTTTCTTCATGTCTCTCTGTCATGGCCAAGCAAACTTATATAGTTCACATGAAGCACCAGGACAAACCCTTCTCCTTTTCCACCCACCATGACTGGTACTCCGCTCACCTCCAAGCCCTCCCCTCCGCCACTTCTGACTCTCTTCTCTACACCTACACTACTGCCTATCATGGTTTCGCCGCCTCCCTCGATCCTGACCAAGCCGATTTGCTCCGCAGATCCGACGCGGTCCTCGGTGTCTATGAAGAGACCGTTTACACTCTGCACACCACTCGCACACCTGGGTTCCTCGGTCTAGACACCGATTCCGGCCTCTGGGCTGGCCATAACGCACAGGACCTTGACCAGGCTTCTTATGACGTTGTCATTGGGGTCCTCGACACTGGGGTCTGGCCCGAGTCCAAGAGCTTCGACGACACGGGTATGCCCGCCATCCCGGCCCGGTGGCATGGCAAGTGCGAATCTGGACCGGATTTTAGGCCCTCGCTCTGTAACAGGAAGCTCATCGGGGCTCGGAGCTTCGCAAAGGGCTATCAAATGGCCGCCGGTGGTGGCTACTTGAAGAAACCCAAAGAGGCCAAGTCTCCTCGGGACCGAGACGGACACGGCACTCACACAGCAAGTACGGCCGCTGGATCTCATGTCGGTAACGCCAGCCTCCTCGGTTATGCCAGCGGAACGGCTCGTGGGATGGCCACGCATGCGCGCGTCGCCACTTACAAGGTCTGCTGGAGCATCGGTTGCTTCGCGTCCGACATTCTCGCGGCCATTGAAAGTGCCATATCCGACGGCGTCGACGTGCTATCACTCTCTCTAGGTGGTGGGTCCGCCCCTATCACCACGACAGCATCGCCATCGGAGCATTCTCCGCCATGGAAAGGGGCATTTTCGTGTCT
Organism: Juglans microcarpa x Juglans regia; assembly: GCF_004785595.1. Lineage (NCBI taxonomy): Eukaryota > Viridiplantae > Streptophyta > Magnoliopsida > Fagales > Juglandaceae > Juglans > Juglans microcarpa x Juglans regia. The sequence goes on along the minus strand of NC_054596.1, from coordinate 32,695,700 downwards.
TGCTCAGCCGGGAACAGTGGGCCCAGGAGATTCTCATTGGCGAATGAGGCCCCGTGGATCATGACGGTTGGGGCCGGAACTTTGGACCGGGACTTCCCGGCTTTCGCTCAACTCGGAAACAAAAACCAGTACACGGGAGTATCTCTTTACAGTGGGCAGGGAATGGGAAATAAACCGGTGGGTTTGGTCTACAATAAAGGGAGTAATAGTTCAAGCAACATGTGCTTGACCGGTTCACTCGAACCGTCCTTGGTACGTGGGAAAGTAGTGGTCTGCGACAGAGGGATAAATGCACGCGTGGAGAAGGGAGCGGTTGTACGCGACGCGGGTGGGATTGGGATGATACTCGCGAACACAGCGGAGAGCGGTGAGGAACTGGTGGCAGACAGTCACCTGTTACCGGCCGTGGCTGTTGGGAGGAAGACTGGGGATTTGATAAGGGAGTACGTGATCTCGGATCCGAATCCAACGGCTGTGCTGAGCTTTGAAGGGACAGTGCTGGACGTGCGGCCATCGCCGGTGGTGGCAGCGTTTAGTTCTAGGGGGCCAAATCTGGTGGCGCCTCAGATTCTGAAGCCGGATGTTATTGGGCCAGGTGTTAACATCTTGGCGGCTTGGTCAGAGGCCATTGGACCCACCGGGCTGGAGAAGGACACCAGGAAGACCCAATTCAACATCATGTCAGGTAATTTTTCTCCAACGGCATGATTGGATTCTTAAATCTCTCTACATTTTATTATTATTTGTCTCGCATTAAATTTTACCATATATAGGCTAAGGAAATTAACTGCAATAGTACTCCAATAGAAAGTATGTTCTATTTCTAAGAAAAGAAAAGTAACTATATTTAAGAATATTATTTTTGATTTAGAATATAAAAAAATTAAATTATTTATTTTATTTTATATAAAAATTTTAAAAAATTATAATGATTAAATGAGATGAGAATGATTGAAAAAACAAACGATATCGCAGAGTTAATTGTAAAATGAATATCTAGATTTTCATGTTTCTACAAATCGACTTTCAGATTTTTATATTTTGGAAAATGAATATATATGAGATGTGTTTCAAAACTTGTGTGTAGGTACATCAATGTCTTGCCCCCATATCAGCGGGTTGGCTGCATTGCTCAAAGCAGCCCATCCAGAATGGAGCCCAAGTGCAATCAAATCTGCTCTAATGACTACTGCCTACAACCAAGACAACACCAAATCCCCTCTCCGGGATGCTGCCGCTGGTGGATTCTCCGATCCATGGGCTCACGGCGCCGGGCATGTAGACCCTCATAAGGCCCTCTCTCCGGGCCTCGTCTATGATATCTCACCCAACGACTACGTTGCCTTCTTGTGCTCCTTGGGCTACACCATTGATAAGGTCCAAATCATTGTCAAGCGCCCCAATGTTACATGCACAAGGAAGTTTTCCGACCCTGGACAGCTCAATTACCCGTCGTTCTCCGTTGTGTTTGCGAAAAAGAGGGTTGTTCGATATACTCGCGAATTAACGAACGTGGGGGCAGCCGGGTCGGTCTATGACTTAGCCATCAGCGCACCATCAGTTGTGGCGGTGACGGTGAAGCCCACAAAGCTTGTTTTCAAGAATGCAGGGGAGAAACAGAGGTACACGGTTACCTTTGTTGCCAAGAAAAGTGTACCTCAAACGACTAGGTACGAATTTGGTTCAATTTCTTGGAGCAACAACGAACATCAAGTAAAGAGCCCTGTTGCTTTTTCATGGAATTTGTTGACATCCTAAGCTGTCTTTGGGTGTTTGATCTCTTCTCTTGCCTTCTATGTAATTGGGCCCGTGAGTGTGTGTCAATGGAGTTTGTCACTGAGGTTGGGAAGTTAGTGTGACTCAACTTTAAATGTTTATTGGCACGCTGATGTTAGTCTAAGACTGTTTCCTTCTGTGGACAACCATCATTTGCATAGTGGGAGTTGGCCCAAACCTTCAAACCAATTGAATGTTATGTTTGCTTGAGAAATTACTAGCTAATATATATATATACTCAACCTACTTGAAGTGGAAGTTGGAAGTTGAGCACTTGAGAAATTGCTACTTGTTCATTATGCTCCTTGGTCCCAGTTTGATTTGACTTCTGCAATCCAATTTGTGCAAGTGGGATCTTTTTCCTGGTATTTAATTTTAGTATTTAAAGCAATGTTTTAAATTTGGCCGGTTGGTATTTACCATATAGGAATAGTGATTGGTATAAAAAACATGTGTTTCGTACCGGATAAAATATCGGTCGTATCAGTGCATTTCGGTCAATACTGGCTAGTTTTCAATGTACCGGCCGAAATTATTATTTGTTTTTGTAATTAATATAAAATTTCTGATTTTTTCATAATTTTCACTCAAATTCTTACATCTGAATACTATTTTCTTAATTTTTTTTAATCTCATTTTTTTAAAGACTGAAAATCAAATTCTTACTTCTATTTTCGTGATGAAGATGAGTAATTTATCTTTCTAAATAGTTGGATTGATAACTTAGAAGTACTATTATTTAGTTTTATAAATGTGTTTTTAATTTTTTAAGATTTGTATTGATATTATTTTGAAATATAATTTATACATATATAATTAATTTATTATATATAAACTATTCTGAAATGATATTTGGGTATCGAAATATTTTATTCTAATATCTTAATTGAAACGATTACCATATTTAAAACTTTGATTTAAAGCGTTTAGAGCAGAAATTAACAAACTTAATGACCATAGCAGAAATCAGAATTTGGGTTCATACATTGGCCTGATCTTTTGTTGATGTGATATCAAATGATTAACAAAGTAAAAAATAATAAATATCTTTTCAGTCATTTAATATTATTTAAGAGATAATGAAAGGATAATAAATAGCTTTTTTTTGTGTATAGATAGTCTTACTCAAAATTAAAGAACCCCTGTTATCTAATGTTAGTATTTAGAGGGTTTGGAGCATACATTAACAAACTCCAAAGACTATTAACACGAATAAAAAATTGGGTTACAAAATGATAAATAGTTTTTTGATCATTTAGTATCACGTTTATCCGAAATAATCATTGTTAAAATGATGATGAATAGATTTTGAAAAATGATAGAGTTACTACCCTCCTATTACTCATTTACTACTTATTTTATATTTGATTTTTTTTTTAATTTTTTAATTTTACTTAATGGTTAAGAAAGTAATTATTAGTAAAATTATATATTATAGATTTTTTGTGTAGATTTTACACTTAGGCTTCGTTTGGAACTATAACTCATCTTAACTCATCTCATTATTACAATTTTTTCAAATTTCAATACAAAATATAATAAACAATTTAACTTTTTCAAATCTCAAAATAATAATAATATTAAAAAATAATATTCTAACAATATTTTTTCATCTCAACTCAACTCAACTCACTTTAACATCCAAACGTAATCTTAATTAAAGTAATTAAAGAATTCCATGTTATCTAGTGTTAGTATTTTAAGCTTTTAGAGCCGCAATTAACAAACTTCTAGTCTATTAACACGAATTAGAGATTTGGTTCATACATTAATTGGCCAAAGCTATTTTTCAATATGATATTAAATAAGTAGTACAGTAAAAAATAAAAATAATATTTAATATCACATCAAAAAATAATTAAAGGATGATGATGGCTAAAGAAAAATTGTAGGGTCAGATATTTTTTAATCGAAAGTAAAGAATATAAGATAGTTGGAGAGTGAGATGAGATGAGATGATAATTTTGTGAATAATAATAAAATAATTTGTGAATAATAGTGAGATAGTTTGAGTTAATATTTTATGGAAAAAGAAGAGAAAAAAAATTGAATAAAAAAATATTATAAAATTAAAATATTATTAGAATATAATTTTTACTTTGTAATTTGAAAAGGTTGAATTGTTTGAAAATTTAAAAAAATTGTAATGATTAGTTTGAAAGCGTTTGTATTGAAGTGTTTGTGAAGGAAATGAGATTGGATGAGATTAAGGCCCCTTTTAGATATAGAAATAATTTCATCTCATCATTACAACTTTTCTAATTTCTCACATAAAATATAATAAACAATTTAATTTTTTCAAAGTTCAAAACAATAATAATATTAAAAAATTATATTCTAATAGTATTTTTTTTAACTTTTATCTAAAATTAACTCATCCTATCTCCATTTCCAAACAGAGACTAAAACTAATTCCAAACATCCCTTTAAACTTTGGTTTGTGGAATGAGCCTGCACTCTCTCTTATGGGTTTGTGCCAGAGAACTGAGGTTTACAGTTTTGCAGGAAAATGAATCTGACAAACCCAAGTAAGGTCCAAAATATGGACTGCCCATATAATAATAGGCACGAATTATTGGGTTCGTTGTAGGACCAGTGATTTGAATTATGGACGTATGAAACCTGACTATAAAGGAAAGCTATAATTATTATATAGGTCCTAAGGTTTGATGAAATTACAAACTGATCTAGGAAGTAGAAAAATCTAGAAATTGTTGCCTAAGGTAAACATTGTATAAGAAATTGATATCGTTGTACACTTATTGTTAGATTTATGACCAAAAAATGTTGAACTGACACTTATTCAGTTATTTTTCCCGTTACAACCTATAAAGTTTGGACCAAAAAACAAAATTGCACAACCACATAATCACAGATTCACAAAGATATTCGAAATTTAGGAAAAAAAATTAAGACTAAAAGAAAACACTTAAACACTAAAATAAATAAAATCCAAAAATATTTGAAAAAATTAATAAATTAATGCTAACATTTTGGTCATGCAGTCGCCCCCGGCGCCGATACTCCCTCACGAGGTTGTTGTAGGGTGGCTTGCGGCCTGACCATGAGGTGGAGGGCTCCGTGGGGTCGGCCAGAAGTCACCTCCCTCAACTTTTCTTAATACATTGTCAATTTGCTCATACATAAATTTTTAATTGTAAGCTTTAAAATTTAGTTGTTTAATCTGATTGAGAAACTTATCCAAAATGTAGCTCATGCAATTACAGAATGGATTGAAACATATAATGTATTTATGGCACTGCATACAACAGCCATTTAATACATTGTTCTGGCTTTTAAGTTCCTGGTTTTGGTTTTTGAGAACACAACCAGAGATAAAACTGCCGATAATGTGATCTGAGATATGTGCTATTTGTCAAAACTAATCCAACAATCTCAGAAGAAGCTGATGTCTCCACAACAAATCTACCTATTACCCCATTTACAATAAATTTGAAGAACAATACTCCTGAATGGAAATGCTTGAATATGCTAGTAACATAGATAACAAGGGTTACAACAAGTTTTTGTACAACAGCAGCAACGGCGTACCTTTGGACATTTAGGACGTGAACATCTCCAAATGCAGCAAGAGCAATCTGGGCATGAAGGAGATGGACAATTGCAACAATTTCTGATGCACGAATCTGTTTTACAGCAATTTGATGGGGGAAAAGCACAACACCGCCACTTCGGTAAATGACAGCTGAAACAGGAAGCGCATTTACATGTATTGCAGTCACAGGAAGCCCATTTGCATGTATTGCAGTCACAGCAAGCGCATTTACATGTGTTGCAGTCACAGGAAGCAGAGGGGACACAGGAACCACAGTTACATGTATTGCAGCCGCAGGAACCACATTGGAGACAAGAACCACAGTTACATCTATTGCATTTACAGCAGCAGCAGCTGGCACAGGAACAAGATTTACATGGATTGCAGTCACGACAGCAGCGCGGCATTTCTAGATGAAGTGAGCACCCATTATAGCAGCAGCAGCAGCAGATCCAAGAGAGGTTAAAACAAGGCATTCGACTGCAAAAAAACACTCTTGTTACCTATGGAAGTTTTTACACAACAACTGAGTTGACAAATTCTTCTTCTAATAGGAAGATTAAGAAAAACATTGCTGATTTGTCCTACATGTGCTTCTAAGAGACATTTAAAACAAGTGGTTCTGCTTGAGTTATTGTTTGCTGAATGAAAACAAGAGCTGGGGATAAGTTTGCAAACAGTGTAAATAACCAGAATAAAGTGTCAAGGTGATGATAAGAATAGGTTCATCATGCTCCCCCTTTGTTCAGCACAAGGACATTATTATTCATCACAACTAACTGAATTTTCATAGCAGGATTCATTTATTCTTCTTGATACTATTAAGAGCATTGCATGCAGAAAAAGGTTATTATTTCTTGGATTGTCTATACAAGAAATGAAAAAAGTTTTTCCATCTGGTAAATTTCCATATAATAATATTGCACAAAGCAGAATTCAATACAAGAGTCTGGCATTGGTGCCTCCCAAGCTCTAACTACTTTCAAGATGAAAGGGAACCTGAGGAAAATCCCATGGTTGTCTGTCAACCTTCGATTTTAAAATCTAGAAAGTAAGGAATCACCACGCAGAATGATGAGTGGTTAGATTCTATGGATCCAAAATGCAGAAGAAAATTTCCCTTATAACAGGTACAGACAATAATACAGCATATTTTTTCCTAACTACTCAACCGGCCAGAGAGTAAATGCACAAAAAAAAAAATAATAATAATAATAATAATGGGTTATAATTTCAAGATCATATGAAATTCAAGCAATTGAGCCTGGTAGCAATATTCCCACCACTGTGAAGAACATAATTGAAGATCAAAACCACATCTACAAATGCAACAAACTAGAATGTCCATCATCATGTGGTAGTAATGGTGAATCCTATTGCTTCTTGTGCTCATCATTCTCCAATATGTGATAACTTTAAAGAGTGTGTATGGTGAAACTTAGTGCACAGATGTTAGGGCATAAGACAAAATGATCATAGTACCACAGCCATTTCCAGAAGCGACAGCGCCGACGATTCTTCCGATTTCTGCTTAGAAGAAAAAACATAAGGATCATTAACCCCTGAAAGTTTATAGAAGACTTGATCACAGAATTCTTACGTAGCTATAAAAGGATCTGAGTTTGCCACCACATAATCAGCAACCCTACAATATGATCATGTTCCCCAAAAACTTAGAATATAGAAAAACAAAAAAAAAGGAAGTATTTTTTTCATAACAATTGCAAGAAAGAACTCCATATAAACAATTTTATAAACTAGACGCTGAACAAGAAATTGCAAAATTGAACATACTCTTTGCAGCATCTAGAAGCAGGTTGAAGGCTTTGAACGGATTTTAATTCCTCCTGCTCACAGAAAAGTTGACATAACATCTTCACCCACTCATATGTATTAGAAGTATATGAAAAGCTACTCATTGGATTCATTATGCATAAAATTGTCTTTGTGAAACTTTATTATAGGACTAGCAAATTAGAGGCAATTCCTATTATCAACGACTACCTTCCATCAGTCACGGTGTTCTGTCAGGATCAATCTAAACCTTAAACACATCTCGTTGAGCTGGAACTGAGTTATGCTAATAGATCAAGCTTTTCAGATACGAAACCATAGGTAAAGCCAGAGAAAATCGTGTACAATCACTTGCATATCTCTATTTGCCATTTCTATTATAACATAGTTAAATCACTTGCAGAACGGATATATAGACTTCGGGCTCGAGGATGCTGAGGCAATGACCAACAACAGACACTAAACAATGACCAACTTCAGCTTTCACCACTTCAATTTGTGAAAAGGTATGTATGTGTATGCCATGACAAGATCATATTTGTACGAATAAATAAGGGCAAAAGCGAACAAATATGTTATTTTCCATCTTTGAGAAGGCACTCCCAATATGTCCTTTAGGTTCAACACATTCCCCCTTGGTTGTCTGTATTTTCCAACCTACACATTCAAGGTCCACAACTATATATGAATGTTTTCAATCTCTTCGAATTGATCCCATAAAACTCACGTCCCTGATCAGATTCACTAATCAAAACTCTTTCCCCTGTACTCGTCTCATCATGCATTTCCATTCCTTGTTTTTACTTACCAAAAACACTACCTGTGAGTGTTAAAAATCACGGATTTTATCCCCACCCTTCCTTTTTTTTTTTCTTAATTTCTTCCCTAGCAGATTGAGACTTTTAAACTGCCTCTTCAAATCCCACCATACCATAACATTTGCAAGTTCTCCCTTAGCGCCTTTAAATTAAGCCCATTTAAAACGAATTAGCACACAATTAACAAATAAACCACTAATTTTAGGGGGAAAATCACTCTGTTTACTGCTAAATAATCAAAACCAAAGAAAACACAATAGAACTATACCTCAAGAAAACTAATCTCTCTTTCAAGCATCTGAACCTTCGCCATTTCACGGCGCTTCCCGTATAAATCAGGATACTGCGGAGGCGACTTTGGACGTGGTGGCGGCAGCGGCGGCGCAGAGGAAGAATAGCCCGACGAAGCAGCCATTTGCTCTCGAACTTTTACGATTTTCTCGATCCTCTAAATCACTCAAATTTAAACGAAAGAGTGAAGAAATAGGCCCGGCAGCAAGAACTGCCAGTGATTCTGAAGTAGTAATAAGCAGTAAATGCTCGAGTGCTTGCAGTAGAAACAAGAAGAAGTAGCAGTAATAGGAAATAACAAACAAGACATGACATCAAATTATGCTAGGTGTGAACGCTATGCCAAAAGTGAGTGGCGAAGACAGTAAATAGGCTGCCTGACAATGATTATTACAACCCAGAAACACAAAAAATCGAAAGAAATAAGAAATGGGTTCTGCAACAACAGCAGGGTACATAAATGTTTTGGGTTGCAGGGAGAAAATGAGGCTGAAAGGGTAAGAGAAACAGCGATAATAAGGCTAAAAAGGGAGCCATTATTGCCACAGGCTATGAGTGAAAACAAGGGCGTGGTCTGAGAGACTCTGAGGCTCTCTCGAGGCACATCTTTTGTGCATGGCAGCAGTAGTAATAATAATAGTAAAGACGGCTGTGAAAAAAAGCCTGCAACGGCAGTGTCTGTACGAACCCCATTTAGGAAAGTTGAGGGATTTTGATGGAAATCTTAGGGAGATCTTGAAATTCAGAGGGTGCGTTTTTCTCTTCATTTTCAATTTTCTCACTGTCTTTTTTTTTTTTTTTTTCTCTGACAAGGGTTGCAGAGAGGAAGGAGCGGAAAGCACGATGGGAAACAGAAAAAGGATGATGGTTGAATCAGCCCTGAATTTGAGATAAAAGGAAAAAAAGAGTGACTGTCACTGTAATTTCAAGGCGAGATAAAAGATAATTTTACATAAAAATTAAATGTTAAATAAAATGTTATTATTATTTGAAATTTAAAAAAAAAATTAGTTTGACGAGATAAAAGATAATTTTAGATCAAAATTAAAAATTAAATAATATATTATTATTATTTTAAAATTTAAAAAAATTAAATTATTTATTATATTTTATATAAAAATTAAAAAAAATTATAATAACAAGATGAAACGAGAAAAAATAAAATCGTTTCTAAATATAAACGAGATTAAGGTCTCGTTTGTTTTTACAGATGAGATGAGATGAAATGAATTGAGATTAAAGTTAAAAAGTTGAATAAAATATTGTTAGAATGTATTTTTTAATATGAAATTATAGTCTTAAGACAATTTCAAAGTTTGGTGATTGTTAAAATCCGGCCGACTGTCGATGTACATGTGGGTTACGAATAAGGTTTTCGAAAATGAATTAAGATAAAAATTAAAAGTTAAATAAAATATTATTATTATTATTATTTCAAAATTTTAAAAAATTGAAATTTTTATTATATTTTTTATAAAAATTTGATAAAATTATAATAATATGATAAAATAAAATAATTTTACTATCAAACGGGACTGAGTGAAAAGTTGTCTTCGTAAATCCCATTAATTAAGTAACTTCTCAAAAATTATTTAACTATTTCGATTAATTGACTTTCTATGAGTTAATTTTCTCCCCAACCTTTCATTTACTTTTAGAAAAGTAAAAGTAATTTAACTAAAGTAATTTTTCAGGCTTGTTTACCTTTCATTTACTTTTAAAAAAGTAAAAGTAATTTAACTAAAGTAATTTTTCAGGCTTGTTTGTGTAATAAGGTATTCTCATATATTTTTACATATGTTCTTTCTAAATATCATTTAAACTTAATAATTTTTAATTTCAAATTTTTAAATTTTTCATCTAATAATTATCCAAACATAAAATTCAATATAATTTTTTCAAACTTGCAAATAAAATAAGAAAAAAATACAACATTTTTAAATTTGTAAACAAAAATTACATTCAAATTTTTTTAAGTTTATAATATTTTAATTCAATTTTTTTTCTCTTATTTTTAAAATTATTTCATTACTATTCATAAATTATTTTATTATAATTCACAAATATTCTCAGTGTCGAATTGAACCCTAAATAAACTGCCCATCATGTCTTTTAAGACGAGAAGTTTTACTTACATTAATTTTTTTAAAGATGATTGCTTTAAAAAATTGTAGAGAGAGGAAATGAGAGATTTTTATTTCTACGAATTTCAGGTATTCTATAAATAATAGTAAAAAAATAATAATAAAATATTAAATAATAATAAATAATAAATAATAAATAATAATAAAATAATAAATAATAAAAAGATATTTTCAGAATACTATTCTTAATATCCAAACAGAGCTAAATTCCAAGATCTGGGTAGGTCAACGTACAACATCTATGGATCAAGCATTTTTTAAACAAAAAAAGGCAAATGAACTAGTACTGCTTTGGACCTTTGTTCCTCGAGAAAGTGAAGACCAGAGCAATTAAACAACAACTGCGTTTGGATGTTGATGAGCTCAACTCACATAAGTTAAGTTCTTTATAAATTATAATGAATTAAGTAATAGAGAGAACTATATAAAATTATTTAAATTGAGTTTAAAATATGTTTGGATGTTAAGATAAGTTTGATACTTTTTATAAGAAATTAAAAATGATTATAGATCTCACGTATAAAGATGTTTTAAGTTGAAAAATATTATAGGTCTCATGTGTAAAAAGGTTTTGAGTTAGGATGAATTATTAATTTAAGAGTTGAGTATTTGGATGTTAGGTTTAGCTTAAAATTAGACTAAAGTCAATTGAGTTTAGTTGAATTTGAAAACCAAATGCAGCCTAAAATAACTTGACAACTTTGAAATCATGACGATTCCTAACATAATAATATAAATTCATGAAGCAAAGTTTAGAGCCGGTTTGGATTGAGAGATGATTTCACTACTATTTATAAATTTCAATTCACAAATCTCACTGCTATTTACAAGTTATCTCAACTCATCTCTAAATCAACTAAGTCCAACTCTCCATGACACTTATAAGGAAAATGATATTATACTGCCTGAGTTTGTCCTCTCAATTGGACCGACGTTCATGTTATTTTTTTAAATTTTTTTTGCTTAATGGTTAAAATAATGATTATTAGTGTATTAGTGTTTTTTAAAAAAAAAAATATTTAAAAATGTTTAAAAAATATTAGAAAGAAAAAGTAAAAAAAAAAAAAAGAAAGTACAAATTGCACTAGGCAGCCATGACACACCAGTGCTCAAACTTGGACGGCATAGTAGCGCTACCTGACTTGTAAACTGTCTCCAACCCTAAGAGCTTGCTTCCATGCCACCTCTCCATCCAAAACTCTCTACGCAACTCACAACTGTGTTATGTTTCAATCCGCATCATTCTATATATTTGGATTCCAGAGAATTCAGTCCTCACATTTTAAATTTACATTTTTTGATCTCTTTGATTGGTGTTGCTTATAAATAATATAACATTTATAATCTATAGATTCTTATACCAAGTACTGGCCGTGTAGCCTGCAGAACGGGATCCGACGCTGCAGCCATATCAAAACATATATGAGTAAACTCTTATGTTAAGATAACATGAGATAGGAAAGAAAATCATAATAGTCAGCAACTCTATATGACCATTATAAATTGCTTTTATATAGACTTGCATTATTAATGGAAGAATTTAAGTTAAAATAAAACTTTTAAAATTAATCCTAATCAACTAGATCTAAAGACCAACTTGTAATAAAACTCTCCATAAAGTCTAATCTCTTTAAAATCAAACTTCTAACAACATTAATGATCTAGAACTTTTGTTTTGACTGATGAAGGTCTAGCGACCGTCTTCCGAGCTTGGTCACAACTGTGGCCTAGTGTTTTCCTTAATTCTCAGTCAATCAAATGTCCAGCATGAATCCAGTGAAGTCTTGTTTATTTACTCGCTCAGTCGCTCTGTTGAATGTCAAGTGAGATTCAAGCGAACTGTCCAGCTGAGTTTAGTCTTGTGCAATTTTCTTCCCTTTTTAAAGCCAAAGCCATTTCTTTTCCTCTAAACTCTTTTGAGCTCTCCCATGGCCTCAGTCACTCACCTCAAATCGAATGTCCTCATTTTTAACATATTTAACATCTCTTCTATTGCAATTAAAGCTAGAAAGACCTTATTCTTTAAAGGAAAACACTAGTATGCCGTCCCAACTTGACCGCTTGGTAAATTTTTTTTTTTTTTTTTTTTTTTACTTAGTGATTAAGGAAGTGTTTTTAAATGTATTGGTGTATTTTTTTTATTTTTTAAAAATATTTAAATGTATTAAAAAAATGTAAAATGAAAAAAGCAAAAAAAAAAAAAAAAAAGACTGGGCAGCATGGCCAGCGATAAATACTGAGCAGCAGAGTAGCATTGCCTTTCTTTAAATGGTTTTGCCCTCTTATTGTTATTATCTAGCTTAATATATATATATATATGTATATGTATATATATACACATGATTAACGTTTCAAAAGGGAACCTGAGGCTAGGTGGATGAAACGTGTAGATACATAAACAGTTTTATTTTATCTCATCATTATAATTTTTTTAAATTTTTACATAAAATATAATAAATAATATAATTTTTTTCAAATTTTAAAACCAAGTCATCTAACAATATTGTTTTCAAATCTCGAAACCACACATAAAATAAATAATATTAAGAAATATCTTATTTAATTTTTAACTTTACTCTTGAATATCTCTCCTGTACAAACGGACCATTGCATGCCGTGCTCATGCAGAAACAGATGCAGTGCATTAAGAACATGGAGAAAGAAGAGTTGCAGAGGCCTGCCGACCACCACATGCTCACGCGCACTCTGATTTCCGTCAGCACACATCCCTAGGTTTTTCTTTCTTTTCTTTGAGTCCCACATACTGAGATCGACACGTCATTGTCATGTCAGTCTGTGCTCTTTTCCAACGTACCATGGCGGAAGAGTGGTGAGGGGGAGAGCGGGTTATCATTTCAAGGAGATAGATCGATCATCGATCGTTAATGTTAGGTGGTGCCCCATCGCCCAGCAAAGCAATAATCCATTCTTGCTTCCTTCTGCCAAAACCATTCTATTTTTTCTTCGTCTTTTTCCTCCCTATTTCCTTTTCCTTCTCTTTTCCTTCCTTCAGTTAATCAAAGTCTTAGCTGCTCAAAGAACAAAACAAATAAACCTCTTAACTTTTATTAATGCAGACAAATACTTGTCCATACCATAATTTTATAAAAGCAATTTATAAAATATCATTGTAAGTGATATTGTAAAATATTTTGTATTATAAAATGGATCTAACTTATACATCAAGTCTCGTTTGGATAGTAAAAATATTTCATTTCATTTCATCTTTACAACATTTTCAAAATTTTAAATAAAATATAATACATAGTTCAATTTTTTAAAATCTCAAAACAATAATAATATTAAAAAATAATATTCTAACAATATTTTATTCAATTTTCAACTTCTATCTCAATTCATCTCAACTCACTATCCAAACAACACTTAAATCACATCATTGTATAAATTTGTTTTTATCAAATTTTTTTATAGATTTAATGTTATATACAGTTATGAAGTACACAAACACCATATAATTGTTTTGAAAAAAGTGTAGTCTATTATTAAAAAATTAATTTTTTTTATATGGATCTCGTATTTACTTACTTTTTTCAAAGGGATTATTGCTCAGTACTTGCACATTCTGCGACTACAAATATCATTTCAATTTAATAGTTGTCTTTTATTTATTATTGCCGGATATCTAAAAAAAAAAAAATCTAACTAATTTTAGACGTGCATCTGCCCGCAATAGAGAATTATTCGTAAATGCATCTTGGATGAAACAAAAGTGATGCACAGCACAAAATGATACATTCATTCATGACGACCTGCCTACGCAATATTGGTCACGTGAACGCACCATTAGTAAAATGCTGAAGGAAAATAATTTGCATAAGTGCATGTGTGAGCCCTTTAAAAAAAGCAAGATCTATTTGAAAAAAAAAAAAAATCATTTTCTTTTATAATAAGTTGTAATTTTTTTCTAAATCATGACTTATACTAGAGTTGCACATTCTAAATGACTTATTTTATATAATTTAAATAATAAATAATATTCATTTAGCATAATATATAATGGAAGAAAATCACAGTCCAAAGTATTCGTGTAATTGCAGGCTGCAGGCTGCAGGCTGCTTGTACGTACAGGTAAAATTGCTGTAAAATGTATACATGAGCTTGTACATTAAGGATGAATTTAACTAAAAGGGTGAAAAATGCTCCCTTATTGCATGTAAAAATTGGTATTTATGGCTCTGTACATACGTAGGTTTTGGGTTCAGTGCCTCTTGACAAAGTCATGATAAGAACATGCTTGCTTGCTTGCTTCACTTGCCTCGTCTCCTTCGTGGTGGCCTTCCCTCACAGCTCTATTGACAAAGTCATGTGTGAATGCATGTATTGTAAAGGGATATGTAGGAGAATTCGGGGGAAATCGATCTTTTTGGTGTTCATAAAAATGCTCCTGAATTATGCTTGAGTTGAAACATGTATGCTTGAGTTGAAAGTTGCAAGAAGAAGATATTTTTTTTTAAGATATATCATTACTTTCAATGGAATTAGATGCTGAGTGTCGCCAAAGTTGAAGCCGAATATATAATATTGCTGTATAAATCTCTGTATATATTTCGAAATATTGGCCTGGAATCGTAATGGTTAGGTGTATTAATCATATAATATGATCAGTGTGAAAGAACACGTCTTCTGAGAATACTTGAGAATACATTAACTTGCGTGCTAAACTCTTTCAAATATATTATATATTTATTTTAATAGTTTTATATTTATATTAAAAATTCTGGGTAATTAAAGAGAGTAATGATCATATACGCAATATATTTTTACAATACATTTTACAACAATGTTATAAGATGAAAGTATTTTTGTAAAATGATGTTACTTTTGTATATATCCCTCATTTAAAACATAATTGTATAAAGTATTGTAAAAAATGTTGTGTGTAAATCATTTTCCAATTAAAAATAAAGATCATACTACTCATTTAAAAAAAATCAACAGTTACATTCTTTGATGGAAGGAATCAATACTTAGAAAATAGTGGATAAGGGTCTTGACCTATCTATATATAAAAGTAATTTTACATACAACCGTGAAGTACGTAAACGCTGCATAATCGCTTTGAAAAATAGTGGAGTCCACTTTTAATTTTTTTTTTCATATGGATCTCATGTTTTATTCACTTTTTTCAAAGCGATTATACGGTGATTGCATAATTCACAGTTGTAAATATCTTTTCTCTTATATATAAAGGCATGTGATTCTCCATCAGTTACATTTATTAACATAATAAAGATAGGCTGAAAACTCATACTCAATACTTTCTATATAGAAATCTGTGAGTATTCACAATTCAAAAATAATCAATTCCTGCCAATACTTAATCAACGAAGGCTAGAGGTTAGTTTTCTGATGATTCTTTATTATTAGATTTTTTTCCCAAATCTTACACAGTCGCCACGCAAAAAAGAGGAAAAAAAAAAAAATACAAGCACAAGAAAAGAACTAATATTGCTTTGTTGGGCTTGGGATATTCGGAGCTTTATTACCAAACAACTAATTTAAATACAATTAGTGGAAAATTAAACTAGAATTTTCCACTTTTATTTGAATTAGATTTTATATATCTTTTTAAAAAAATATTTGAGACACTGTTTTTATATTATTTTTGTAACATTTATAACTTATTGGTCAAAACATACTTGAATTTAGGTATTTTTACATGATGCATGGGCTTGCTTAATTAATTAACTTGGACATATGATTATTTTTTGGACCAAAGGAACATTAT
Source organism: Juglans microcarpa x Juglans regia (assembly GCF_004785595.1). Classification (NCBI taxonomy): domain Eukaryota; kingdom Viridiplantae; phylum Streptophyta; class Magnoliopsida; order Fagales; family Juglandaceae; genus Juglans; species Juglans microcarpa x Juglans regia. The sequence goes on along the minus strand of NC_054596.1, from coordinate 32,679,572 downwards.
ATAAATAATAAATAATAAATAATAAAAAATTAATTATATTTCTGACTTCGTCTAGCTAGATCGATCATGTGCCTGCAGTAACCCCAATTCGCAGAAGTTCCCAACTGAACCTATGATATTGTATTATATATCAGGAGCATGCATGGAATTAAGTGCATTTTTTAAAAAAGTAACCTCTAATTCAAATTAATTAGGCATTTGATTCTTCTGATTTTATATATATATATATATAACTTTGCTAGTGCATGAATTACCAATTAAATTGTCAAATATTAAAACTTCAAACCCGAGAATCCCCACGGGTCCCCCAAGCTTAATTAGAAGAACCTAAGTGATCATCCCCTGATCCAGTAGTACTAATCGTCACGTGTCAAGATATATACATTGATCGTATGATGTCCATGATAAATTCCCAAATAGATTAGCATGTGGGTGCGTGTATCATGTATTAATTTCATGTGGGTGAACCGAACGTTACTCCAAAGTCCAAAACCAATCTACATATGTACCAATTATATGATATATATCCAAAATAAAGCAAATCGTGTTCAAACTTCAAACGTCGCTCTTCGTCAAAGCAAGACCATTATAATATTATCGATCAAATATTCTCTTTCCTGCAGCCACTTTATAGCTGCAATTTTCAAAAGCTAAAAGACCCTTTTTTGAATTTTCAATCCTCCATGACCCGCCCCTTTCCTATCAAAATAATTAAATTTTTGTCGCATATATAGTTATTTTCGTTATAAATAATTTATCATAAAGAATTATTTTTTTTTGTAGTATTATTTGAATCACACTTTAATTTATTTTTTGAGAATGCAATATATAAGATCGAAGTTTAATCTGCAGGAATAAGTTCGAAAGACCCTACCTTAAAGAGATTTCCCGATATATAAAAAAAAAAAAAAATCACTTTAGATTGCTAAATTGTGAGTAATTACTTTTCTATGGACCAAAATCTCATGGGGTATAAGTTTTAATAATTCTCAGAGGTTCCTAATTAAAAAATGACTGTGATTTTGATTATATCAATATTTATTGTTTTTACTTAAATCATGATAAATATTAGAAAGAGTGAAGTAGTACATCATGATAATATTATTCTTCTTAATTTTGATTTTGTTGTACGGTATTTATAATTTCATATAACATATAATATTGTTGCAAAGTTGCGTTTGGATAGTAAAGTACTTTCAGGTATTCTGTGAATAGTAATGAAAAAATATTGAATAGTAATAAAAATAGGTGAAAAGTAATAATAAAATAATAAATAGTAATACGGTATTACGAGAATACCGACATTCTCAGTACCCAAAACTAAACCTTATTCCTCAATTTATATTAACAATAAAACGTATAATATATCATAATATCAATAAAAAGAATAATTATTGATTTATTAGGATATTAGCTATTTTATTTAAAGACAATATATAACTTGATTTTTAAAGGATCATGACTGATTAGCCACCAACACTAATAGATTTCTCTTAATTTCTATTTCCTCTTTTGATCATAGAGAATTCTCAGCTAAAAAAAAATAAAAAAAATTAATAGTGAAGTACGTACTCCTTGAGATGCACGCACCGAGTCTTCCAGGATCCATCTAGTTGGCTGAGGAGGAGGGGCGCGTGAATAAGCAGATCTCCTCTTCAACAAGCAACATAGACAAGATATGCCACATATTCTCCACTCCAAGGCTATAGCCAGGCTTCTACGTATATCGGCATATTGTCAAAAGCTGCCAACCTTTGAATATGTAGAAGAACCAAATTCAGCAAACCTTTGGTATTCTTTTGATCTGCTCCCAATATTATTGTATATATATAAGTGTGTTGTGAGAAACCAAAATGAAACAAGTACTACCGGGAGATATAATGGCTGCAAAGGCAAACATGATTCCAATCATAAGCAAGATGTACTGCTCCTCTTCCAAGGTTGTCCTTGTTGTTAGGAAGAGGCCGCATGTAATAAGTGGTGGAGGTTTTGTGGTGACAGATTATAGTCAGAAGGTGGTTTTCAGGGTTGATGGCTGTGGAATTCTTGGCAGAAAAGAGGAGCTGGTTCTCAGAGATAGTGGTGGAGATGCTTTGCTGCTCATCCGCCGAAAGGTATCTGTAGACATATGTATATATGTTCTTATATTGTTCTTATATTTCAAACTCCATAATTAATGTTAGTTCAGGGAAAGCATGCATGAAAAAGAATAGATAAATGGGGAGTTAACCTATTATTTTGTGTTAAGGCTGTTTTTTTCCTTCTTCTGACAAAAAAGCAGGCGGCAATGGTTGAGGTTTTGAGCCTTTATAAGAATTGGAAGGGTTACACTTCTGACTACGAAGGATCTCAAAAGTTGGTTTTCAGCTTAAAAGAACCCAACTCATTTTTGGTAAAGAACAATGTAATGAGGATCTCCACAGAACCCAGGGTAAGCAAGAAAGACTGGGACTTTGAGATCAAAGGCTATTTCCCTGATAGAGATTGTAGCATCGTCGACACCAAAGGCAACATAGTAGCGCAGGTAATTGATCAAGTCGCATTGAAATATGTTCTTTTTTAACAGACGAGACAATTCATTTCAGAGATATTATATATATATATACCAATATATCTGTCTTTTTTTTTTTTGTATGTTAATTTACAGATGGCCGGAGGCAAGAAGGAGGTGCCGGGGTTGATGACAAGCAATGATCTGTACCATGTGGTGGTGCAACCCGGCATTGACCAAGCTTTTGTGTTTGGCGTGATTGCTATTCTCGACTATATATACGGTGAATCTACGAGGTGCTGATTTGATTTAGAAATTTTGCAGAGAAGATGGATGCATATGGTTCCTTTCGTCCTGCATGTTAGAAATAAAGAAAAGTGGTTTACGTGTAATATGAGTTGTATATAGTCTCAAAGTATGTTGTACAGCTGGAATATTGTTTGTATTTCATTAAATAATTGTAGTAGTATAAATGCTCGGTATATAGTAACTGTCGAGTGATTTGGAAGACAATGGAAACATTTTTCCTTCAACTTTTCCAGAATACTCTTTTCTTCTCTGTTTGATTTCATGTCGAACATGAAAGAAAGTACAGCTACAAGTTCTGATTTTCATGTTATTATATTATATGTTAATTATGCATGCATTTCTTCTTGTATGTGGGTTTGTTTTCTGATCTCTGTTTCTCAAAAAGTTATTGAAGAATTATTATTGTAGGTGGTTAGGGGTGAAAATGGTCGATCCGGTCCGGTGATGGACCTTCGGTCCATCATTTTTCCGGACCGGACCGGACCGAACATCCAAATGGACCGGACTGGACCGATAAGACCAGTCGGTCCGGCCTAATTTTTTTTTTATTTTTTAAATAATTAATAAAAAAAATTTATTTAAAATACTAAATTAAATTAAATTACTTATTAATGTGGATTATGTAACAAACTCAATAAAAAAATATTTTATATGGTCAATGATAATAAATTAGATGAAAATTATATTACTAATTTATATAATTACTATATAATTAACTAATTGATATTATATATTAGTTAATTCATAGAATATTAACAAGTGTTAATAACATATTTAAAATTTTATATTGTTAATAGTGATAGGTTAGATGAAGATATATATAAAATATTGTTAATTTATAGAATATTAACAAGTATTAATAATATATTTAAAATTTTATATTGTTAATTGTACAATTATTATATATAAAATATTTTTTTATTTTTTTTTTCATTCGGTTTGGTCCGGTCTGGAAAAATTCTGGACCGTAGACCGGAACGAAACTTTTCAGTCCTCTAAAATGTAGACCGGACAGGACCGAAACGGTCGGTCTGACTGGAATGTTTATCACCCCTATAGGTACTATCTTTGACAAATATAATTACAAAGCATATTCGCACGCATGCAGTGAAGACATATACGCAAAGTACAAACATCCTGATTAATTTAGGATGCATTACAGTTTCTTTAAAGGATGCTGTATTGATAAATGCATTTCGCCGGACCATCTATACATTAATATATAAGAAAATTCTATACATTACACAATCATCTCACTTCCGGTGAGACATATGCACAAGATGAGATATATTAATTCTATTTGCAATGAGCAAATATTATGGCAAGTAGAATATTTTCGTCGCATTCAATTAAAGCCAAATGTTTCGCACCGATCGGCAGTTGTTTGATGATTCGATGGAAAATGCTTCACCCAATAAAGATTTGTTGCTAATATTCCCCGTCCACTGAAAATAGTAGCCACAAAGAAGCTAGGTCTATATATATAAGCATTGTCTACAGGGTTTAATTGCTCGAGAGTAAGGAAAATTGTAATCAAATAGCTAGATGGAAAACTTCACCTATTCATTTATATAGTGAATGCATTTACATTCACAATATCCTAGTTTTCATTTACAGGAAAAAAGCAAAACCGAAGCAATGCGATCTCATTCTCAGAGGTTTTTTTTTTTTAAATGCATGAACAGTTATTACATATATTGTAAAAGTTGAAGTAATGTCTTTTCACAAAAAAACAAATGAGCCACGTCATCAATCATTTTCATTAATATTATTTGTGGGGGATTTTTCCTTATCCGAGGCCTGTCAAGCACGGCCTAGGACGAAAGGACATAGATCTGGCCTACTAAGAGGATCCCTTATACATAACCTGTGAGAGGGACGGTGCAGTAGAAGATAAGACTCGTCGAGACTCAATGGTCTGAGGTTCCACGGATAATATCCAGTCATCGAGTGCCCGCCCACATAGCAGGCACAACGTGCGGAAGATCATCAATTTGCTGACAGAGAAAGTATGAACGGACTAGGGGAAAAGCAGACTAAGGGGAGAAGGATGAAGAACCACGCCACATTTAAAGATTCTGACAAAATGAACAGTAGGAGGACTCCAGATCTCATAGCGACAAGCTTGATCTGCTCACCGAACTTCCAGTATAAATAGTTGATCTCAGGTACGAGGATACTCTCTCTGGCTTCTAAGCTTTCTTACTTATTTACTACACTCCAAAAACATTTACTGACTTTGGCATCTTAGGCTCCTCCGGCCACTAGACTGCCCTCTCAAAGTCACATAGATTCCTTTCTTTGCAAGGCCCGTTGTGAAGACCTGAGTTGTTGGAGCCTGGCCTAAGGGTGTGCGAAACATGACATCAACAGTGACGCCGTCTGTGGGATCTTAATAGATATTGCGTGTCCTTCTCATGCCTATGACAACCCATTCCGAACAACTCAGAAGAAATGTTGGAGATGCCATGAAAGAGTGGGTGATAAAACTGACTGGCGAGGTGGAAACACTTCTCAAGGAGAATGTGAAACTCAAGAATCCCCGAAATGACCAAGAAGGCAGGGAGAACAGTGACACTGAGCAATTGGGGTCCCGAAATATGCAAGCGGGACCCAAGAAGGAAGAGGAGCAAAAACACATGCAGGACGAGCTCCGCAGCCTCAAGGGGAAGTATGAGGAGATAGCACGAAAGGTAGGTATGTCATCAACAGTGGACCAACTGCTCACAAGCACAGGTCTACCCTATATTGAAGAAGTAATGGCATTCCCTTTGCCACCGAAATTAAGAATCCTAGTCATGGAGGCATATAATGGGAACATGGACCCTCTCAAGCACTTGGAAACCTTCAGAGCTTACATGACGCAGCATGGCTTCCCTGGAGAAATCGCTTATAGGGCGTTCCCGCTGACCCTGAAGGGCCCATGCGTGCATGGTTTGGGTCACTAGCACCCAAGTTGGTCTGCGAGCTAACCAGACTGTTCCTAACCCAATTAATGTTCAGTCGGAAGAGGCGGCGCCCGGCCGCATACCTCCTCACTATCAATCAAACGGAGGATGAGAGCCTGAAATCCTATCTATCCCGGTTCAATAAGGAGAGCATGATCACCGAAGATTAAGATGAGAAGATCACCTTGGCGACACTCCTAGGAGGTTTCTGGCCACCCTCCCAGTTTATGGCGAAATTGGCAAGGCGAACCCCCGTGATGCTACTGGAATTCATGGACCAGACCGACAACTTCATTAATGTGGAAGACACTCTCCGAGCGTTAACCAAACCACGAATGAAGGAAATAGAGCTCACGAAAAGAAAGGGGACAGCCCTGGGAAAAGGGGAAAGGGACTCCCAAAAGAAGCAACGAGATGAAGTACCGATGAAGAGACCCGGGCCACGATACAACTGGCCCACATTCATCATTCAAGAGGAGGACAACCGGGGAGCAATGCGTCGATACTGCACATACCATCAGTCCACCTTACCTAACACCGAGGACTGCCGCTCCCCAGGAGGAAGGAAGGAATATTTAGAGCAACAAAGGAGCCATCGCTCCCCGAACAAGAGACGAGCGCATGAGCCGAGGAAGCCGAGGAGAAGATCGAGGGAAAGGAGTTGGGTTCGGGATGACCGGCGCCGGCAAGAGAACAACCCTTGAAGGCTGGCGATAGGGGGAGCACCGCCGGATCCCCCCCGATTGCCACCAAGGCAGTAACACCCTATGGGGGAGATTCGAACCATAATAGGAGGGTTCGCAAGTGGGGGCGTCACCTCGTAAGGACGGAAGGCGCATGTTAGGCGGGCCCGATACCATAAAGTGTACTCGACCAAGTATCACCCTGCCATGCAACAAAGGGGTAACCCCACTCCTGTGATCTCATTCACGCAGGCTGATGAATAAGGGATCCTGTACCCCCAAGACGACGCCTTGGGGGTCACCAAGCTTATCACCAACTTCACAACCTGCAGAATTCTCATCGATAACGGAAGTTCCGAGGATATATTATTCTGGGAAGCTTTCGTCAAAATGGGTATCGAAACCTCCCAGTTGCTAGCCTCTCCCGTACCCTTGAAAGGCTTTTTCAGGGGCATCGTCCGGTTGGTGGGGACCATCACCTTGTCCATCCTAGTGGGAAGTAGCCCATGCATGGCTCTTATCATGGTCGACTTCCTGGTGGTAAAAACTTTGTCGACCTACAATGCCATCATAGGAAGACCCATCCTCAACTGCTTAAGTGCCGTCAAATCGACTTACCACCTCAAAATGAAATTTTCAACTCACTAGGAGTGGGAGAAGTCTTGGGGGAGCAAGTGTCGGCAAGTGAGTGCTACGTGCAGGAGCTGAAATAGAAAAATGAAAAGCCCGCCTTAGACTACACCAAGGGGACAAAATAGGTTGGGCACCACTGGAAAAACAATGATAGGCTCCTATCTATGATCCGCCTGGCCTAGTTTTTAGAGGGGAAGGGATGGCACGAGGCTGTGAAGAAAAAGGTGGACAACTACTTCTCCGGAGCGAGAACCCGGACCCTTTAAATTTTGTAATGACTCTGCACTGAACTTGTATATTTATTTTTAATTAATAATACAACTTTTCAAGGTTATTCGGAGCATTGGCTATATGCTCTCGCCTTACAAGTACGGCACCAACAAATAAAAAAAAAAAATGAGGCTAACAAGACACACGACAACTTACCTCACTACGGGTCACCATAAGGAAAGGTAGGCCTGAGTGTTGTCTTATCCCTTTCGCAAGGGAGAGCGGGTCAGCCAGTGGTGGTTCAAAAATAAAAAATTACCTTCTTTGTGGACGTCAACAGGCGGGTGTGGATTCAATAACAAATTGCCCAAAAAATTACCTCCTCGCGGGATACTATAGGGAAAGGTAAACCCAATAGTGACCTTATCCCTCCCAAAAAGGAGAGCGGGACTAACACACTACCCTCCCCTCCCGAATACATTACCCCAACCTCTATCGCAAATGAAAGTGGGATTAGCACCAACCTAACCCAACACTTACATTCCCTATGATATCAACGAGCGGGAGCGAGTTCAGTAACAGACTGCTCGAAAACTTACCTCCCTGCGGGACATTATAGGGAAGGTCAGCCAAGGGTGGCTTTATCCCTCCCGCGGAGGAGATCAGGACCAGCACGTGGCCCTCTCGAATACATTACCCCGACTCCTATCACAGCAAAAGGCGGTCGGCCAACTGTTGCCCGAACTTACCTCCCCGTGGGGGCGTATAGGAAAATGTAGGCCTTAAGGTTGCCTTATCCCTCCCGCGACGGAGTGTGGGTTAGTCCTCAACTACTTGACATAAAAAATTTTACCTTACCCGTAAGTGTCAACAGGCGAGAGCGGGTACAGTAACAAACTACACAAAAACTTACCTCCTTGTGGGACATTATAAGGAAAGATCAGCCTAAGAGTGGCTTTATCCCTCCCGCGGAGGTGATCGGGACCAGCACGTGGCCCTCTCGAATACATTACCCCGACTCCTATCACAGCAAAGGGCGGTCGGCCAACTGTCGCCCGAACTTACCTCCCCGTGGGGGCGTATAGGAAAATGTAGGCCTTAAGGTTGCCTTATCCCTCCTGCGACGGAGTGTGGGTTAGTCCTTAACTACTTGACATCAAAAATTTTACCTTACCCGTAAGTGTCAACAGGCGAGAGCGGGTACAGTAACAAACTATCTAAAAACTTACCTCCCTGTGGGACATTATAAGGAAAGATCGGCCCAAGAGTGGCCTTATCCCTCCCACGGAGGAGAGCGGGACCGGCACATGGCCCTCCCGAATACTTATCCCGACCTCCACTACGAGTGAAGAGTGAGTCTAGCCCCAGCCTGGCTCAAAGTATTACCCTTCCCAATGATATCAAAGAGCATGAGCGGGTCTAGTAACAAATTGCTCGAACAACTTATCTCCCTACGAGGCCAAGAATGGGAAAGCTAGCCCAATGGTGGCCTTATCCCTCCCATAGAGGAGAGCAGGCTCCACCTACGAGGCGACCCGAAAAACTTACCCCACTCCTATCACAGTGAAGGAGCGGACTACTCCACTGGCAGCCCGAAGAAGTTACCTACTTGGAGAATAAAAAAAGGGGCAGGCTAGCTTGAGATAGCCCGACCCCTCCCCGATGGAGTGCGGGTTTGAGTCTTACCTCTACCCGAAGAAAGAAAGCTTTACGGAAAAGAAGCAAAGTGCCGAGAAAAGAAGTTGTGCAAAGTGTCAGCAAGCAAGGAAAATACGGAGAAGGCATAGCCGGATACACATACTTACTTTATTACTTAATGCAGGGTTGCAAAAAAGAGAGTGGCGGGAAATGTGAGAAGAAATACATCAAGGAAAACGTGGAAACAATGCAAAAAGGAAAATACGAAAACGGTACAGTAAGCAAGATGCAGAAGCAACATTACGGGAAAAGCTGGAAACAATATGCAGGAAGTACACAGTCGGGTACACAAAATCATTTTAGTAACTTTACCACAATACAAAAGGTAAATTATGTATCTGTTGATATGACAGGTGGAGTTAATGCCAATAAAGAACAGAGCGATACCATAGAAATCAAATGGACGCCATTTAAAGAGGAAATGTAACTAATGTTGTGTAGCCATGTACATAAAAAAAAAAAAAAAAAAAAAAAAAACTAGTGGGGTAACCGTACTATGGAAGACTTACTCCTATCTAAGTGCCACCCGGCATGGGAACGATGAATAACCAACAAGGCAGACCGTCCGGAATCGCCCATCATGAGGAGATGTCGTCAGAAGCTTCCTGGACAACAAAAAACCTAAAAACAATGCCTGACCTTGGGAGAAGGGTGGGGCGATTCATGATAAAATTCCAGCCGTACTCGTCCCGTGAGAATTAGCGGGATAACTGTGTGGGGGAATTTCTCTCTACCCGAGACCCAGTCAAGCCCAGCCCAGGATGAAAGGACACAGATTTGGCCCACTAAGAGGATCCCCTGAACACGACCTGTGGGAGGGACGGTGCAATAGAAGATGGGACTCGTCGGGACTCATTGGTCTGAGGTTCCTCGGATAATGTCCAGTCATTGAGTGCTTGCCAACACAGCAGGCGCAACGTGCGGATGATTGTCGATCTACTAATAGATAAAGCATGAACGAACAGGGGAAAAGCAGACAAAGGGGAGAAGGCTGGAGAATCACGCTGCATTTAATGGCTTTGCCGCCCGGGCGACACGCCACATTAATGGAACTGTCACAGGACCACGCCACATTTAAAGATTCTGACAAAATGAACAGTACTAGAACTCCAGATCTCATAGTGACAAGCTTGATCTGCTCACTGAATTTCTAATATAAATAGTTGATCTCAGGTACGAGAATACTCTCTTTGGCTTCTAAGCTTTCTTACTTATTTACTACACTCCAATGACATTTACTGACTTTGGCATTGGAACATCCCCGGCCCCTAGACCGCGCTCTCAAAGCCGCATATATTCCTCTCTTTGTAGAACCCATTGTGAAGACCTGAGTTGTTAGAGTTTGCCTCAAGGGTATGCGAAACATGACATCAACATTATTATTTATTCATTTTTCAGTTTCTCAACTTTTCCCTTTTTCTTATTGGAGAAAACCTTTCCCCTCCTATGATATAACTCTTTGATTTTTCAACTTTTACCCTACTCTTATTAGAAAAAAAAAAAAAAAAAAATTCCATTCATTTTTAGGTAATTAAAAATAAAAAACCATTCAGTTTCTATCTTAAGTGCTTGAGTAAATATAAGTACTAACAATCTAGTTTTATATTCTGACCTACGCATTGCATTGCGAGGATTTATGACCAGTTTGAAAGCATTAATTTCTTAGCCATATTGACAGTCTAAGTATTAATTACCATTCATGTGCATCCTCTTTACCATTAAGTAAGGAGCATGTGTTATAAGACTAGCCCTGAAAAACCTAGGTTATCTAGATTTAGCATTGAAGGTTCTTACATAACATGAATGAGAGTGGCTCTAGCTTTGCTAATATTAATTTAGGGAAAATTTTTAAAAAAATTCTGTCCTGAATGCTGATCTTTATATAGTCATTCCAGTTGTGACACGATCATGCTATAGTAAATTTTAAGTTTTTGTAAATACAACATGATGATCAAAGTTGACATTCCACAATCCTTGGAATGGGAGCCCAGGCAACTTGCATGCATTACAAGAAAAGTAGCTTTTTACATTACCTAAAATTGTTGCAAAAAGCATGATCAGTGTTTCAATTACTTTTTTGCATCGCTTTTGAATCAACTCAAGATGGTCACTACTATTGCATCTCAAAAAGCTTTTCGCGTCGAAATGAAATATCATCGCAAAAATATGCACATTTGTGACAAAATTGATTGCCGCTAATGGAGGACATGAGCGATGCAAAAGGCATTCCAAACGAAAAGCCCTATTTGCTGTGATAAAGTAGTCTAAAATTTCGTCACAAAAAAACTAACCATGATTAATTATTGTCTATAGAAAATTTCCTAACAAATTTTTATCGCCGAGAAAAGGTCATTTATAATAAGATTTTTGGTCTCAAATAATCTTATGCGATGATTATATCGCCATAAAAAATATATTATGTCGTGAAAGTTGCACAAATTTGTTTTGATCACAAATACATATTTGCATCGATTAATATTAACATAAATACGTATTTGTGACAAAAAAATTTCTCTAACCAATATATCTCGCCAAAAATAGTATGTTACCAAAAAAAAAAAAAAGTATTGAAAAGAAATATATAAAAACCGTACACATCTTACATTATATTACAATCTATAAAACAATCACATAAAGTACTTACTTTATATTCTAAACAATTACATTATATTACAATCCATAAAAACAATTATATACATTAGATTTCAATTCATAAAGCAATTGCATTATATTCTAAGCGTGCAACTTTAGACTCCTCAAGGTACTTCAAAGTACAAAACTTGTAAGCATTTATTATCTATTACAATATACTAGCAATAATCTTTGTATTGAGATTCCAACAAAAATATTTGATGTTATCCTCAAATTATTATAAAATAAAAATTTTAAAGATATAAGAAGAAATGAAAGCAGGAAGGCAAGAAGCATGCACAGGCAATTATTTCCAAGCCTTCCTATGAATTTCAAATAACACTTATATGACTGTTCACATCAATGGGCAGGGCCGGCTCAAGGGGTAGGTAACCAAGGCCCCCTCCTATGCCTAGAAATTATAGAAAAGAAAAATAGGTTAGTTTAAAAGATGGAAAAATCTTGCCTAAAATAAAATCAACTTAAAATATGGTAAAATGCGGTAAAAACAAAAACCCAGTAAGTGTAGAAGTTTTACTAAAAACAATCTCACCCATGCAGGTTTGTAACAGTTTTGGAAGGTTACATGGAGCTCTATATTTATTTTGAAAACATTAAATGCTGTCTACATTAAAACTGGTCATTTTCTAGTTATTAAGCTGCATCAGAATATTTTAAAATTCAAATTTAAAATCAAAATTATGATGCAAATTATAATCAGCAATAAATGGCTTTTTTTTTTTTTATGAATCATTAAAGATTTTAGATCAATACATTATAATTTTTGGTCACTATTAACTTGGGGTTGCATATATATATATATATATATATATATATATATATATATATTATATTGATTGGGGGAGGACGGTTTCGAATTCCATATTCTCATTTTGAAAGTTGAGGGTTATGTCAATCAGGCTATAGGCTTTTGAGTTGTATATAATTGATCTGTTTAACATTTCAAAATAAGAACATTAAATAGCTTTTTATTTCATGCATCTCCCTATCTCAGGATTCTAAAAAAATGGTATGTTTAGTTGTTTTAAAAAAGTATTATTTTAATACAACGAATTTGAAGGTTACTTGTAACCTAGAAACAATTTTGTTCTAATTTTATAATACGTTGAAAGGGGATAAAGTATATTCTTAAAAAACCTTTGAAACCATCTCATATCTTATTATCTTATCTCAACATCTAAATATTATTTAAATATAAACATTTTTTAATTTTTGATTTTCAACTTTTTAATTTTTTTTATCTAATCAATATCTAATCATTATAAATTTTCTAAACTTCAAAAAAAAAAAATTAACTTTTTTAAATCTCGAAATAAAATTATATTAAAAATTATATTATAACCCTTTTTTAATTTTATAATTTTTTATTAAACTTTTTAACTCTTATTTTTCAAACTGGATTATTGCTATTTGCAAATCTTATAAAGTATTTGGACATTCAACCACAACATGTTCAAAGGTGAATAACAAAGTTTTTACCTCTAAAGTAGGAGTCAGTGAGCCTTCTCAGGAGTAGAATTGGGTTAGAGTGTAATTGAAGGGAAAAGTAACATTTAGGGATGTAAAAATTAATCGGGAAACCGGCTTGAACTGGTGGAACCGGTTCTCTTAGTTCCAAAATCGGTCAATACCAGTCCGGTTCCAGTTTCGGTTCTATACTTTTTAGGACCGGACCGATTCACTATATTATATATTTTGAATTAATTCTTTTAATATTATATATAATATATATAATAACATAAATTATAATTATATATATAATGTTATTATAATTTATAATATACAGTTTTAATCTTAAACATGAAAATTTATTTGACCATATGCTTTAAACATAAAATATATATATTAATAACATTTTACGGCCTAATAAATTCTCAACATATTCCTTTTGATAAATACATAATACATTAGCAACACCAATATACATTAGTATATTAATTACATTTCACTTTAATTAATTAGTATACATTAGTATACTAATATATATTTGTATATTAATTACATTTTATGCCTTAATACTAATACTATTAAAACTGAAAAAAGGGGATCAAACTGGACCGAAACCAGTAAAATCGAACATACCAGTTTTGAAGGGTAACCTGTGCGCAATAGGTTTTCAAAAATGCAAAACTGAAGCATACTGGTTTGATCCTAAATTTTATCCAAAACCGGACTAGACAGGACTGATTACCCCCCTAGTAACATCTCTCTCCCTTCGTTGAACCTTTCCTTTAATGGTTGGGAGAAGCATTCCCTTATCTAAACTTGGCGGGAACTTTATAAAAATTTTAACCGTAAGTATTTCACTACTATTTACAAATTATCTCATTATTATTTACAGATTTCTCATCCCATCTTATCTTATGTGTATGACCAAACGAGCATTTAGAGTTCAAAATTCTTATTTTGTCTTAGTAAGTTTTTACTTTTTGTTTTAATTTTTCAACAGTACTCCTCTTTGTATTTTTCTTTGCTCACAAAGTCGATTCCCTTGCTACTCGTATCATCTTTTGTCCTTGCAATATACTCCTCCCATCTACTTGTAATCTTACTAGAGCTGTTCTAGCGTGCAAAATAAATTTCAAGCACAACATTTATTAGAAACAGAAGCAAAAAAGGATACAAGTAATTAAATAAATTTTGTTCTTTTCCTTCTTGTTATTGGAGTATTTTTGCTTTCAAACAGTTGTAATCAGACTGATTGGTTACCATATTTGGTAAAGAGAAATAATTTGTACAAACTCCCAATAAACAAATCTCGCGAAGGCCATTGGTGTAGAATCTAAATGGGGAGCAGACCTTGACTAAGACATAGTAAACCGCTTTTTATCTATGGACACTTGTTTCTGCATGTTACCACTCATAAGAGTGTTATTTATTTGAAACTTGTCATTTTCTTTCGCTGTTTATCTACGGCTTGCTTGTGAATACATAAACACATATTATAGTTTTCAAGGTTTGAATTTAGGGCATTTGTTCTAATACAAAGCAAAATTATCACTTATCTTAAAAGTTTAAGCAGACAAAAAAATGTAGATTTAATTATTTATATTCTTTACCTTTCATATGATCATTTGTATGGTCATTGTCTTCAAAATGGAAGCAGCATGAGGATTTTGAAATGAAAAATTCTATTTGCAATCTTGAGTGAGGATTGTGTGTGCAGTTCCATTAATAAATGGGAATAAAAGAAGAAAAATATTATTTTAAAAAGGATATTATTGTAATTTTAATTTTTTTTAAACATAACTGTATGGATTTGCATGAACAGTTTCCATTTGAAGACTGTATGTAGACCAACTCTTTTGAAATTAAGCATCTTGGGAGATGTTAATATTTGCTTCAATCTTTCTTCGAGTTGACCATCCAAAGTTCATATAAGGTCATAATGGTCTATTTTTTTAGCTCATATTAATATCTTGCATTTACAGTTGTCCTGGTTGGCGCTTCCCTCATGGATGGTTACAAGGCGACTTTGGAGTTTTGAGAAATAAATTACTAGGTTTATAGGCAAGTCATTTCTTCAATGTTACACTGATCAGTCTAATTTGAGAAGTTATCCCCAGCATGGACTTTTTAAAGAAAAGCTGACGAGTAAAAGACCATTTCATAAAGACTCACACATTAATAACATAACTAAACAAATCATATAACATTTGAGATCAAAATCCAAAAACATTTATTTGTATATTACATGAAGCGCTTATTTAGGAACTCTCAACACTTGGGACTGTGGCGGTCTCACTGATCTCCATGACTTCTAAACACAAAATACCCAAAAGACAGTCCCAACACAATGGCCAAGATAACCCCTCCATTACATGACATGATGGCAAGCATCAGGAGATACCCCATTGCGGAATGGGCCCCGAACAACAGCGAGGTGGCTAACTGGGCAGGGTGGAAAAATCGGCGGCAGTGGCCAAATTTGGAGAGCAGTGGGGCTGCGATTGTGGAGGAGTTACTGGAGGTGGAGTACTTGAAGCGGATGCGGCGGACCTCCATGTACTGATGGAAGGCGGAGAAGAGGAAGCAGGCAAGTAAGGTGATGAGGTAACTCATCCATGTCCTGGTCTTCCACCAGTGGAACAGGAGGGTCACCTTCTTTCCCCAGTATATGGTCACGTGCATCATCTTGAATCTTCTCTATTATTGTCAAGCACAACACTCACACACAGCTATACGAGCAAATACACAAAAACACAGAGCATTATATAGCTGTGGGTTTTTGGGTTTGTTTGGCTGCCCGTTTGGGTTAGTAGGAAAAGATAAAAGTAGAAGCTTCGTGTCTGTATGACACTGCTGCGGTGGGAAACCTGATGTTCACTGTTGAGAAGGATACTTCGCTAGCTAGGCCATGCATTTGGAAATTCTCTCAATGTTACCGATTATCTTTTCAAGCAAAGTACCATACAGTAAATTGTAATTATAGTAAGGATCCAAAAACTATACATCTGTCTAAATCAACCTATCAAAATAGCATTCAATGCATATTTTAGGCGCCAGCGGAATATGCACATGCAAGCATCGAGCAAGAAGATGGCACTGGTGTGAAAAATCACATAAAAGACACTTGTTAAGAATGCAGACAGCGAGTTTCCAATTAAATTCTAACGTTGCCTTCGACAATTTACATGCATCATCATTCCAAATGTCTGATCTATGTATCAGTCTGATCAACAAATTAGATGAACTCGTATTCAAATTCTAAACATTACCTTGCTTAAAGATGGAAGAGCAAGGAGAGATGCACAACGGGAACATCCTCGAGCAATTTTATAGCTGACGAATGTATAATGCATATATTATCCGTGAAAAAAAATAAAAACTGTAACTTCCAACCACAACAAAATAGAGCCCAGGCTGCATGAAGTCATTTATCTGATAAGCTGCAGCTGGTGTTAAATTTGAGCCTGAACGACTGAACCGATAATGGACAGCATACTAGGTCATGCAGAAAATTGAAACTAATATCATGAGTAATCCACAAATCTTAGAATACCATCCATTTTGCAGCCCACGTCACATTTAACAAACCCATAGCACATGAATCACAATGTTCAGCATCGCATAAAGATGCAAAACATGACAAAAAATATATATAACCAAAAACCAAAACAATGAAACACGATCAAACAATGAAAATATAGATGTGGGAACTGTATTGAATAAATGATTGTAGATTACATGAAATCTATCATATATGTACTTCATTTAGAATAAGTACAACTCTGAGACACAACTTACAGCATTGACACAGCCATTCCATCTCAATTCTGCATAAAATATGCATGAATTTCATCTAACAGCCCCTTGTTAAGATAAAGAAGAGGGTGAACCGACCACCACCAAAATCAATTATGTTCTCAGGTTCATATATCATCGAATATCACTATGCTCATGGCAAATATGGAAGCTGTCACTAGGAACCTACTACTGACATGACACCCATTGATGTGCTCAACCTAAAGGAAAGAAATATCAAATAGATTGCTATGAGGCCAATTCCTAACATCTTGTTAGGGCGCATATCATTCCTTGGTAACACAACAAGTGACCAAATAAGTCCTGTTATTAGAAATCCCATGGTAAAAAATAAGCTACTATCTCTGGGAACTATGTATGATGCAGGCCTCTTAGACCAGGATCCAATCAGCATTGAGATCCCCAAACCAGCAACCATGTTGAACATAGGTCCAGCAAAGCATCCTGACATGGCAATCTGCACACCATCTCCACCTTTCGTTGCGAGTGCAAGATTTGACATTAAATCGCCCATTGAGTTTCCCCATGCCAACACTGTTACTCCAAGGATTGATGGGTTAATTCCAAATATTATGCCTAGTGCCACCAGCAAGGCAACAAGCTCATTTGCAACAATGTAGAACCAGATAATACTCATAAAAAATCCGCCCATAACCCATGGAAGTAAAAATTTACGGGGTGGCTGATCAGGTCTTGTGTATAAATATGCAAGAACACCAAGTGTACCCCAAAGACAACACCTATAAAATATGCAATTTGCCCGCTTAAAGAGCTTACATCATCCTGGGTGTTCCACAAAAATGCCAGAAGAAGGGTGCAAATGAAGAACTTGCAACAGCATACCCTTTCGACCATCTCTCCTCCTCAACTACCGGTATTGTAAATCGTCTTGGGAGTGTCAATGGCATCTCCAGCAGTGATAATAATTTAAAGAAAGGGAAGGAAAACTGTTTGTTCTCTGCCTCCTCATCATTCCATCCCCACAAAGACCTTGGACTCTCTGAATCAGCCTTCACACCCTGGTTCGAATAGATTGCTACATTTGACGCCCACATCCACTGAGGCAACTTACTTTGGAGATGTGGCACATCAGTATCAGAGTCCGATTGAAGTAGTGAGGCATAAATAGAATCATCCTCTTCACTTCCCTGAGAAAAGATACTTCCTTTGATAGGCAGCAATGGTGTCACAGCATCCAACCTTAACTTTCGAGCATGTTTTCTCAGAATCTCATTTGCAGTAACCGCAAATGCATAAATCCCATAAATGAAAACAAATGCTATAGCACCCCCAATGGTCACCTTACCAACAGTCAATATGATGGCAAGCGACATGACACTGAAGAGGAAGAAACATATATCTCTGATGAAGCATTTCCTATCAATCTGAACCCTCTTCTCTGAAATACAAATAGATATAGTCCCCACAACAATACAAGTAACAAATACAGCACCCCCCAGCACACTGTTAAGACCCACGTCACCCGCATCCTTACCCACGAAGGCAGCAATGCTGGCAAACACATCAGGAGCTCCATTCCCCAAAGGAAGCAACGAAACGCCAGCAACAGTCGCTGGCAAGTTCAATAGACTTGAAAGCTTCTCCAAAGAGCAGCAAAAGTAATCTGCTGCAGTATTACCCAATAGATAGAACAAGGAAGACATCCATATCGCCAAGACCAAATACCCCAAAACACGGACATTCTCACAATCACAATAAAAGAACTTGACATAATTGAAAAACCCACCGGCCGTACATTCCGGGTGGGCAACCAAATACTCGCATTCGCTCTGGTAGCCCCTGTGTTCAGACAATCCGCTGCATAATTTCAAGTCCTTGACCGTCAAATCATTCGTATCAGACCCATTAACAACGCTGTTCCCACTATAGTTCGCAGAACTAACAAAAACCTGAGCCGTTTTCCGACGAATAACCTCAATCCGATCACCACGGTTGTCAAAACCACCACCTCTCAAGCTCCACTGTGGAAGAACGGAAGGCGAGTTTGTGAAAAATGGATTTCCCGGAAATCTAACGTGATTGTAGAATAAGAAGAACAATACCAGAGCCGAAATTCCATTGAAAATCCCACGGAGCAAGGGATTTCTTGTACACAGAACCCCTCTCGGCTGTTTTATCATATTGTTTCGCTTCTAACCCTAATTTTCTGTTGGAAATTAATCCACCAAAAACGAGCACTTTGCAATCAAGCAAAAGAGGGGTCTAGGGTTTCAAACGGAAAAAACCCAAGTTGGAATTGACCGAACAGATGAACCATAAAAGGGTACAGAGCCGGAATCATACATACATGCATACATAAACATTTATATGCATATATGTCGATCTAAATCCACGGAACGATTTGAAGTACGACGAGGTTGACGGGTGAGAACGGCATTATATGTACAAAGGGAGCTAGATTTATATGTACAAAGATTTTTCTTTTCAGTCTTTTCGTTTCAAGAGAACAAAGCGAGGATCGAGTTACCTGAGGGAGCCGGGGCGAGATTGAGGTAAAGGGATGAGAAAAAAAACAAATGACAAAAGAGGAGCAGCTTCTGCGTAGTTTCCTCTCCTGAAAACGAATTGTTTGTTGTGAGACGATGATTCGGCTCAAGTTCGTGATCGTTGGGACTTGGGGGTATGTTTTTGCGCGTGTGGAGCGCGGGACAGCGCAGGCAGGGACAGAGGGGTTGCCGACAATGCCGAGGGCGTGTTTTGGAATGCGCGTGGCTGAGGAGGAGGAAGAGGCTGCTGGGACGTATTGCACTATGATTTGGACTCATCTCTTGCTTTCTCGGTCCGCTTCTTGGATACTGTTTACCATTTATTTTCGTTCAACAAAAACTATCTTACATACCCTTATATATTTTCTTTATCTTATTAAAAGTAGAAAATTGATATTTACAATCATATAGTGTATGACTCTATTTGAAATTTGAACTGAGCTCAATTTAGTTTAATTTTAAATTGAGTAGAACATTCAAACATTCAATTCTTAAATCATTAAATTCTTTTCAGTTCAAAACATTTTTATATGTAGGATCCACATTCTTTTTCAACTCAACACGTCTTTACATGCGATATTCATAATTTTTTTCAACTTTCTTTTAAATACATCTAAACTCATCTTAGGTAAGTTTTACAAAACTCACTCCATCAACTCAACTCACTACTATTCATAAAGAACTCAACTCAGCTTAACATCTAAACAGGACCTAAGTCTCCACTTATTTTTTTTTTAAAAAAAAAGTGCATAAATTTGGAATTTATAGAAAAAAAAAATTAAATTTTAAATAATAATTCTTATTTTTTATAAAAAAAAATGTGAAAATTGCACATTCCAAAACTATATATAGCATTACCCTAAAAATATATATCCATTTCGGACTGTTATTCTTTAATCTAAATCATATGTATAGATGATGATATGATACATTTCAAATAGTTATTCCGTCGATCACTTAAATGGAAGTTATTTAAAATATGTCAAATAATAAATGTGACTATGGAGTATAAAATCTAAGATTAAGAAGAGTAATAACTCATATCCATAACGAACAATGCTCTTTTTTATTTAAATTATTGTCATTCAGCTATATGATATGGCACATTTCAGTTGGATATCATTAAAGTAATCGATGTTAGAAATTACTTGAATTGTGACGCATCACCATGTGTGATAAGATGAAGGGTACCATTGCCCATTCATTATTATTTTACAATATCTTATACAACAATCTAATATAGTATTTATTATTATTTTTTTTAGTTATTTTTTTTTATTTTGATGAATTTGAATTTAAAAAACTGATAATATTTGAAAAAATTTAAGTAAAAATTGTGAAATAATTATATATGTATCATTCTTCTTTCGCATTTTGTTTTGAGGCCCTCTCATGTGTGAGGTTGAGAAATATTCCCTCTATGCTGCATGTCGTTTTAGAGGAAATCCGCTCGTGTGATTGTTAGATGGGCTACATTGGAATTAGCTTAAGGCCCACAGATTTAGCACTTTTGTTGTGATTTTTGTAGGCCCATTTAAGATATAAATGGTTTAAGAATCCGTTTGGCTTCAGAAAATATTTTATCTCATCTCATCATTATACTTTTTTTAAAATTTTTACATAAAATATAATAAACAATTCAACTTTTTCAAATTACAAAATAATAATAATATTAAAAAATAATATTCTAACAATATTTTTTTCAACTTTTATCTTTAGGAATTATTTGGATTCGAAGATAAGTTGAAATGAGTTGAGATGAGTTGTGAATAGTAGTAAGATTGTTTGAGATGAGTTAAGATAAGATAGTTTTTGAAAATTTGTGTGTTTGAATTGTGAGTGAGTTGAGATGGTTTTAACTTTTTTTAGATGAGATAGATGTGGGTCCCACAAATTATTGCATAGTATTTTTAATAAATTTGTTTTATTTATAAATACATTTATTCCTTAAGTAATAATAATTTATAAATTACCCACCAATTTTTTTTTTTAATATAGTGAATAATAATATTTTCCGGATTACAATATTTTTTTCTAATGGAATTTGTTTGTAAAATATCAAATAAAAATTGATTAATAAAAATTGTTTCAAAAATATTTTTTAATTGTTTTCACAATCGTTAAATAATACTAATATATATAAAATAATTTTTTATAAATAATCTCTGTAAAAGGAAGGGGGATGTGATGTGGTACGGTTACCAGGCAGTAGATGAAACCCAGCTGGATTAGAAGGGACCTCTCTCTTACGCGA
The DNA here is from genome assembly GCF_004785595.1 of Juglans microcarpa x Juglans regia. Lineage (NCBI taxonomy): Eukaryota > Viridiplantae > Streptophyta > Magnoliopsida > Fagales > Juglandaceae > Juglans > Juglans microcarpa x Juglans regia. The sequence continues at coordinate 32,657,922 of NC_054596.1, read as the reverse complement.
TCAACGGACCTGGGTTGCATTCGTCGTGGGTGTGGAGATGCTTCCAATACCTCGGGTCGCCTTCAAATTCGTGCGTTTCCTAGATTGCAAATGAGATGCCCCCTCGCCCATGACGTGAAGTGGGTTGAATTGGTGAGGTCTGGCGTCGATGATGGCAGGAGATTGGTCTGTCCACAGTGACGAGCTCTGCGTCAAGATGAGGGGTGCGTGAAGGGGGCTGGGTGAAGGAGTGGATGAGGGCCTTTAGAGCCTTCATTACACCTGTGTAATGTAAATAGTCCCTTAGAAAAGTAAAAAGCAACGGAAGTAAAAAGCAACGGTCAATAAGCCACTTTGTTGTATATGAGAACACATCAAAACAACCCTGATAACATCAATACTCCGTTTGAATTGGAGAAGAGTTTTTCGTACTAAATGAGTTGAGATATTCTGAAGTCATCTTTGAATCCAAACCACGCTTAATCTAAAACCATCTCATCTCATTTCTTAATTCAAACCAGTCTTGAATCTGAATTTTCATTTCTTGTATCTCTTTTATTGGAGGTGCAATCATCCTCGATCTTTTTGTTTTCTTTTACTTTCTTTCCATCCAAACGCTAAACAATTCCCTTATTATTATTTTTTTTACATATATGTCGGGTGTGAGATTTCTTGTAGCAAGTTTAGAAAGTAGAATTAAAATTGTTGATGTTGTTGTTTGTGTGAGGTAAGTTGGTTCTCATTGTAAAATTAAAGTAGTGAAATGGGAATTGAGATAACAGAACTGCTACATACAGGCATAATTTTTGCCTGTATGTGCACACCGCTGACGTGACCGTTAGCGTTTATTAAAAAAAATTCCAAAAAGCCAAAAAGCGAAATCCACTTCCGTCTGCTTGCACTTTTTCATTTCAGAACAAAAATCTCTCTTGCCCTTTCTTCTACCCACTCCTCAACATCGAACTAGGTAAGATTCTTTGACAAAGCTTCCCCCCCTGTTTGACTTGGAAAATTTGTCAAACGAAGAGTGGGGATTGCATAAATTTGTGATGAGAAGAAGGTGGAGAAATATGTGAAATCTGCGTGAGTTGTGAAATCTGTGACTGTGTGAGTTGTGGAATCTGTAAAAGAAATTATTGTTTTCTTTTTCTTTTTTTCTATTTTTCTGGTTCAATAAACCAGAAGCCATAAACTAAGTTTAGAGCCATAAAGATAGAACAATGTCTGTGTCTTTCGTTGTCCCTTCAGTGGGAGGGATCTTTTGGGAAATTGATTTTTTCACTTCAGGAAATTGATAAGAGAGAAGGGTAATATACGCACAATTTTGAAATTGGAGAAGAAGAGTCTCAAATGAAAATGCTGCATTTTGTGTTTTCAAATGGAGGTTCTTTAGTTGAACAAAAGTCATATGCACACTGTTTTCATCACTTATACTACTTGGAGTTAACAAACTAAGCAAATTAACCAATGACACGTGTAACAAAACGTTGCGTTCCACCCAAGTCAGTCCCTCCAGCACTTCACGCATCACCTTCTAGTCCTCCAAACACTGCGTTTCACTCCCCTTGCCAGAGTAATGGGCTGAATCGTAAATGAAGGGCCTGGACTCTCAGCTATCAAGTGTTCTATCGTAGGCCTTGTAACAATCTGAAAATCAATTTAAACAGAAATCGTTCTCAAGAATGATTTTCAAACAGACTGGTTTTAAATTAAGCAATTCAAATTTTATTGAATTTCGATTTTTAATTTTTAAAATACCATAATTATCATTTTAGTATTTATTATGTAGTATAACTCAAAATTTATAAATATCGATGTAAAAAATCTTATTTATTTAACTAAGAAATATCATGAAAATTTGAGGTAATAGAATATCCTAATAATTCTAAGAAAATTTGAATTCGTATGGCTTATATACATAATTAGTAGTTTAGAAACAGTTAATAAATAACAAAGTACTTTGGAGTTAAAAATTTCAACGATTAGGAATGTCAAGTTCCTGGCAGTTTTGGACTTTGATAATTTCGATAGGTTAGGTTTACACATAAATTTTTATACATGGATATTTACACGCTAATGTAGCTTAATATGGTACATTAAATTTACGTTATAATTAATAGAGTTTTATAATATAGCGGATTATACTAAATCATGTCAATTTATAATTTTGTTTTTTTTTTTTGTCCTTATCTTCTATAGGTTAACTCCCATTTTTCGATTTTCTATATTTTCCCTTTGATCTTTAACTTTATTACTTCGATTTAGCATCAATTTTCTCTAGTTTCTAGGAATTTTGACATTGCATCTTGAATAATCTATCCTTGAATAAGTTCACTTCTATTGGAGCTAAATAGAATATAAGTCACTCAACACTATCTAATAGGGGGCTACTAAGGTTGTGATCATCTCGAGAAGGACCCGAGGGAGTACTGGCTGAGGCTGAGGGCTGTCCAGAGGCAAAAGTCGTGGGTACAAGGCAGGGTCATAAGTCTCCCCAATGAAACTTGAAGGGAGAGCAATTCCCCAAAGTATAGGGTAGGGTCGTACGTCTCCTCGATCTGTATCCTCCAATACCCGAAGTCTATGCCGTAAAACTTCTCAATTTCAAACACGTTCACTTCTTCTCCAACCATCTTTCTCACTTAAACCCGAACCTAACTCGGATACCAATTGTTGGGGAAGCTAGTTGTTTGGAACGAAAAGAAAAAGTAAATGGAAAAGTGAAATCAAACACACACAAACACAAGATTTATATGGTTCAACAACATACCTACGTTCACGGTGTAGCAAAATATTTTATTTAGAGGAAAGTCGAAATACACTATTAGTAGATTTTTTTCCCCTTTTCCTAAATTTGTTTATGATCATTGATTTTCACTACTCCAATTGAGGTCCAATACTGAGAAGTCCTTCTCTTGTTTCCTCTAGCTAAATTCTCAAAAGGCTGACTGTTAGTGGACATTATTCATAACCATATATTGCTAAAGTAGAGTTTATCTCACCCACCTATCGCTGGTATTGTAGAAATAGAAAATGAACTTGCATTGGGATAGAAAATAAACAAAGAAAAAACTGCTATGGTCTATAACAAGAATGTAACAAAGGGAGTTCAATAAGAAGTTATGTCAATATGGGGTGCAAACTGTGTCTAGTAGTATGAAAAATATATTGATTTACCTCCAGTGATTGGTCGATCAAAGTCAAAAGCTTTTGCTGAGATTAAATAAAACTTTTGGAAAAAGCTACAAAACTGGAAGGAAAAACTGTTATCTCAAAGAGGAAGGGAGGTACTTACAGAAACAATGTCACTTTTTATCCCTACTTATGCAATGAGTTGCTTTAAACTACCAAGTAGCTTATGTACTGGATTGGAGAGTATAATGGCACGTTTTTTGTGGGGATAGAAAAGAAAAAAGAGAAGAGTTCATTAGATTAGTTAGGAACACATGTGTGAGTCCAAATTCATAGGAGGATTAGGTTTTAGAGATCTGAGAGTTTTCAACATAGTTCTTTTGGCTAAATAAGGATGGAGAATCTTGAAAAACGAGGGTACTTTGTTGCATAAAATATATAAAGCTTTCCAAAAGTCGATTTTTTTGAGTCCAAGTTGAGCACAATCCCTCGTATGCTTGGAGAGGAATTTGGGAATAAAAAAAATTGTTACTCCAAGATTGCAAATGGAGAGTAGGTGATGGAAAATCAGTGAATATCTGGACAGATGCATGGATTCCCAGACATTAGGCTCTACAGAAGGAAATGAGTGGGATAGATGTAGATAAAATTGAAGATATTGTGGCTAATCTTATTGACCAAGATACTATGTGGTGGAATGTTGAAGCTCTATTCAATGTAATTGTAGCTGTTGATATTTTGAAGATAATTCTTTTTTTGAAGATAATCCTTTGTCCAAGACAAAATGAAGACCAATAGCTATGGATATAAGAAAAGAATGGCAATTTCAGTGTTAGAAGTGCTTACAGATTTTTTAGAGAACAATGTAGAGGAAACCATTGGGAATAACTCCAGAGTTCACAGCCAAACCCACTCATGGAAAGTACTATGGAGGATAAAAGTTCCTAATAAAATCAAGATTTTTACATGGTGACCTTGTAAAGAAAGTTTACCTATTCAATCTAATCTTAAGAAGAGGAATGTGGATGTTGAAGATGAGTGTTGGTTCTTCAAATCTTGTCTGGAAGATATTCAACATGCTTTAATATTTTTCCCTGCCATTCAAGATTTGTGGAACAAATATATACCTGCAATGAAGCATATTGGGTGGGATGTGAATATAATGACTATTGCACTGTATGTGCTGGAGAAATGCAATATTACTGACCTTTTCCTAATAGCTTGGGGTTTTTGGTTTAGAATGAATGAGATGCAAGATGAAAAAATTCTTATTGAACCTGTAAGTGTGATTGACTATGAATTATCTTTGTAGAAAACTCGCAAGGAACTAACATCTTTATTAACTACAAAATCTAAGACTGTTTGCTGCTAAATGCCACCCCCAACTGGCTATCTCAAACTAAACGTGAATGGAGCAATGTTCTTTGACCAACATAAGGCTGGTGTAGGTGTGGTACTCAGAGATGAGAAATGAGACCTTGTGATGGCTGTTAGCAAAGTGGAGAATGAAGTGAATGGTCTAGAAACTATTGAGCTTCTTGCTATGTTTTGAGGCTTACAACTATGTGCTCACTTGGGTCTTTCTAAGTTAATTCTAGAAAGTGATTGTATGCTGATGGTAGATGAATTACAAGAAGAAGTAGAATCCTTTTCAACTCTTGGGCACTTGCTAAAAGAAACAAAGCATTTGCTAGAACCATTTGCTCAGTATAAGATTCAACATGCGTATCGTATGGTAATGAGGCAGCACATGATAGGCTTGCCCTTTATGTTTGGAATGTTGAGAATATTGAAATGTGGTGTGATGATGTTCCAATGTTTCTTTCTCAAGCCATTTGGCTTGACAAAAACAATATGTAATGGTTTTTTATAACCTTATTAATGAATGGTCTTGTTATTAGGAAAAAAGAAAAAAGAAAATGATAATCTTATAATTCTGTTATAATTTTTATAGAACTCTATTTTCATATGAAGATAGTTATTTAATATCAATATTTTAAATGAAATGGAACAATTATATTGGTTGGTTTAAGATGATTTGTAAAATAGTTATACAAGAATTATAGGTGTGTCTCATACTCCTTATAGAAAATTGACTTACGGAATCTGTATGAAATCTTATCTTAAACCCATTATTTATCCTTTTGGTAAGTTCCTGGATGCTGATGTACTTACTCTCACATGTCTAAGACCAAACTTTGCAAGAGTATGCATAGAGATGGATTTTTTTCCTGATCAAAATAATTTTACTAATAATTAAAGAAGAGATACAACTGTAGGGATGGAGATCCCCAACACTCGCCCTCAAAGCAATAGTTGGATTTCATAATGCCTAAATACTATTTGGATTAGGATTGGTGATAAATTTTTGGGCATAAGGTAATTTAGGAGAGGTTTCCAAGCCTGTGTAAACATTATAAGTTGAGAAAGTTACCTTATGAGATAACCAGCCCATCTGTCTTGAAAGAAGTTGCACCCATTACTAGAAAATCCTGGATCCAAAAACCCAAATCAGTTCCCACTTCCATTTGGGTGGCTTCATCTTCCCAACCACCAATACTAGCAGAAGAGAGAGTTTTATCTCAGTCTAAAATGGTGCCCAATGATAAGGCACAACAAAAGAAAAAGTTGATGTCACTCTTTTAAATCCCGTTTGTGATAATGGAAACGAGTTCCCTTTGTCAGTTGAAGTGAAATAGCAGAGGAAAAAACTCATGAGCAAACTTAGTGCAATTCAATAGAGGTTATCCTTGAAAGTTTGAAACCCCATACCCAATTCTTGTAGTAGATAAACAAGCAGTTGAGATAGTTGAAGACATAAATTCTGAGGAAAATGAGATACCATCCCTTAAATCTTTTCCTATGCTTGCTGATGACTTGAACTTAGATTCATCTTTACAATTGATAGAGGAAAAAGTTATTCATTTTAATCCTGGTTCTGCCATTAGATGGATTACTTCCTGGTGTTTTTAATTATGGGCAATTTCATTCGTTATTTTGAACTTCGTCATTTTGATCCTTTGTTTACACATTCGTCAAACCCACTAACAGAAGTCCCACCTCACCAATAGAAACACGTTGCATGTTAACACGAATAAAATTATAAAATATAAACAACCACAACAATTAAAAACGAAAAAAGTTCAATTAAAAATTAGAAATAGAGGTAAAACTAAAAAATATATCTAAATTTAAGTTCTATTTTTAAAATTTCATAGTGGGAAGGGAACCTCCTCCTTCCATCAAAAGGGGTAGCAAAAAAACTTTTGAGGGGGTAATAAATTCAAATGACTGGTTCTCAGTTTTAAAATTGGTTTAGGTTCAATTAATAGATTTATTGCATGATCATGGGTCCTCTGAGGGGGTAACCCCTTGGGTTCTACAAAAAACATTTGCATACAGGTTTAGCAAGTGCATGGCTAGTTTTTGGTTGGCTCAACTATCTCTCCCCTTCTTGCCAATTTAGACTCACTTAATTGGTTGTCACACCACTCCTTTCTTCTCCAACCTATTAAACTTGTTAAGAGGTCATTACTCTTGGAAGATGGCAAGCCCTTCAGTTTTATAAATTTTCCTTCATGATCTTTATCCCTTTCATCCTCCCTCTTAGACATTACCTTTGCTAATTTGCTAATTAGTACATTTTAGGGTTCTAAAATTTATGTCCTAAGTTCCACTCAGAATGACAGAAATAACACAATCCCTTATCTCTCCTGTCCTACAAATGAGGACAATCATTAACCTGTCATTGTACTTCGACTCAAGCTCTTGCTTGGTCCTCCAACAGAGATATTAGGAGTTTTCAACAACCCTGATTTTAGAGAATAAGTTGTAGCTACCCTCTGATATTTCTTTGATAATCCTACATTCTCCTTTTGAAGGTTTGCTAAGATAGAGGTTGAGATTAGACTAGAAAGATTAAACATCCTCATTGTAAGTTGTCACTAGAATGCAGAATTACACTTTAGAAACAATAATTGATAGGTTTGCCAAGAAATAAATACCTCCGGCCATTGATGCTATTCACTATTTTGCTGCGTTTCTCTCTGTGTTTGGCACTTTCAAACTCTTCTCCACTCTATTTAGATGGTGTAATACCAAAGGGAATTGAATGAGTGAGTCTGGGGACCAAACACTGTATTTATAGCCGAAACCTCCATCAAACTTCGGTGTTTACGTGTCCCATGTGATCCTATTTTCATGGGATCAATTATCAACTTGATAGAAAAGTGTTGGACCACTTCAAGGACTCTTAAGTGATAAACTCGTTCTCATGAACGTTTCCGTGAGAAACACTCAACATTCTCCCACTTAGTCCACACTCCTAATCAAAGATTTCATCTTAAACCCATCGATAATCTCCATTTAAGTAATAAATACATGAATCATGGCGATAGGTCCTCTAATGACGAGTATTACCTTCCATGTATTACTATGTATTTATTCTTTAAACATTATAATTTATGTGGGAACAATTTCTTAATGAATAAACCCTATGTTTATTCTTGGTCCAACATAGATGAATTTTTCTCAAAATTTAAATTAAGATGCACATCAATATGAGAAAAAATATCAAAATATTTATGAATTTCATTAAAATAACATTGTTCATACAATGAAAAATTATATAATGGAACCAAGTCTCATGTTCACTACATGATCCTTGAATTTCAATGGTGGCATGCCCTTAGTCAAAGGATCAGCGATCATTAGTTCAGTGCTTACGTGCTCAATGACCACTTTATTTTCTTTAACACGTTCCCTTATGGCTAAATATTTAATGTTGATGTGCTTACTCTGACTCCCACTTTTGTTGTTTTTAGCCATAAAAACAGCAGCTGAATTGTCGCAATACATTCTCAATGGCCTAGAGATCGAATCCATAATTCTAAGCCCGGAAATGAAACTCTTAAACCATACACCATGTGAAGTAGCCTCAAAACAAGAGACGAACTCGGCTTCCATAGTGGAAGAGGCAGTCAAAGTCTGTTTGGCACTCCTCCATGATATAGCTCCACCGGCCACCAAAAATATGTATCCTGATGTTGATTTGCGTGAATCAATACAGCCAGCAAAGTCAGAATCTGAGTAGCCAATTACTTCCAGAATATCCGTTCGTCTATACATAAGCATGTATTCTTTGGTTCCTTGAAGGTACCTCATTACTTTCTTTGCAGCTTTCCAGTGGTCTAAACCTGGATCACTCTGATATCGTCCCAACATTCCTACAGCAAATGCAATGTTAGGTCTTGTACAGACCTGAGCATACATTAGGCTTCTGACAGCAGAAGCATATGGAATGTTCTTCATTTGTTCCCTCTCAAGGTCGTTCCTTGGGCATTAGTTCAAATTGAACCTATCACCCTTTACAATGGGAGCTACACTTGGTGAACAATCCTTCATCCGGTATCTCTCTAAAACTTTATTAATGTAGGTTTCCTGAGACAGACCCAAGATACCTTGAAATCTGTCTCTATGGATTTTAATGCCAATGACATAAGATGCCTCACCCATATCCTTCATATCAAAATTTTTAGAGAGGAATTGTTTCACCTCATGCAGCAAACCCTTATCATTGGTTGCTAACAAAATGTCATCCACATATAAAACAAGAAAACATATTTTACTCCCACTGACCTTTTGGTATATACATTGATCCATAACGTTTTCTACAAAACCGAATGAAGAAATTATATTATGGAATTTCAAATACCATTATCGAGATGCTTGTTTTAAACCGTATATGGATTTCTTGAGCTTGCAAACCAATTGATCACCATCACTAGAGTGGAAACCTTCAGGCTGTTTCATGTAAACCTCCTCCTCTAGATCTCCATTGAGAAATGCTGTTTTCACATCCATTTGTTGCAACTCTAAGTCAAAATGGGCTACTAATGCCAAAATAACACGCAAGGAATCTTTCTTAGATATAGGAGAGAAAGTCTCTGTGTAATCGATTCCTTCTTTTTGAGTGAATCATTTAGCAACGAGTCTTGCCTTGTATCTCTCAATGTTGCCCAATGAGTCTTTTTTAGTTTTAAAGACCCATTTACATCCAATGGCTTTTACACCATTAGGCAACTCAACAAGATCCCAGACTTCATTACTCTTCATAGAATTCATCTCTTCCTTCATGGCATTGTACCATAATTCTGATTTTTTGCAACTCATGGCTTGTGAAAAGAACTCGGGATCATTTTTGGCTCCAATGTTATAGTCAGATTCTTGCAGATACACAACATAATCATTAGGAATTGCTGATCTCCTTGCTCTAATAGATCTTCTTAATGTTGCACCATCATCTTCCTGAGAAGTATGTGGTTCAACTTGTTGTTCAAAAGTTGTTGGCAACTCTTGAACTATTTGATCTACTGGAACGTCATCAGCAGCTTGTGGAATGTCAATAATTGGTTGTTCAACACCAGTTTGCACTTGAGGGGTATTGTAAATAATAACCATTCTATTACTTGAGGTGGAAGGTTGCGATTCTGAATGATCATTCTCAGAAACTATGTTCCTGATTTGATCACTCCCACTGATCAAGTCATTTTCAAGAAATTTTGTATTTCTTGATTCCACAATCCTAGTGTTGTGAGATGGACAATAAAATCTATAACCTTTAGACCTTTTAGCATATCCAATGAAATACCCACTAATGGTCCTTGGATCTAGTTTCTTCTCTTGTGGATTATAAATTCTCACCTCAGACGGGCATCCCCAAACGCGCATATGTCGCAAACTCGGTTTCCAACCTTTCCATAATTCAAATGGCGTTTTAGGAACAACCTTGGTTGGAACTCGGTTTAATATATAAACTGCCGTCTTAAGTGTTTCAGCCCACAATGATTTAGGAAGATTGGAGCTGCTAAGCATACTCCGCACCATATCCAATAATGTTCGGTTTCTTCTTTTTGCTACACCATTCTGGTCCGGTAAACCAGGCATGGTGTACTGGGTAACAATCCCATGCTCTTGAAGAAACTTTGCAAATGGCCCAGGTGCTTGTCCATTCTCTGTGTATCTACCATAATATTCTCCACTTCTATCTGATCTCACGATCTTAATTTACTTATCGCATTGTTTCTCTACTTCAGCCTTAAAGATTTTAAAGGCATCTAATGCTTCGTTCGTGTTATGAAGCATGTAGAGATACGTATATCGTGAGTAATCATCTATAAAAGAGATGAAGTATTTCTGACCATGTGAGTCCATGTCTGGACTACATATATCAGTATGTATGATCTCTAATATTTCTGAACTCCTATTGGCACCTTTCTTTGACTTGTTGGTCTGCTTTCCTTTTATGCAATCCACACAAGTCTCAAAATCAGTAAAATCTAGAGTATTAAGTACTTCTTCATTTACTAATCTTTTAATTCTATCTATGGAGACATGACCTAATCTCTGGTGCCATAATTTAGAGGAATCCTCATTAATAACACATCTTTTAGTGCCAGTGTGAACATGCATTGAATCATAAGTGGTATTGTTTTGTAAATTAATGCAGTAAAGACCATCAGATAAAATACCATTCCCAACACAATCAGATTTATAAAATAAACTGAATGTTGAATTTGAAAAATTAAAGGAATATTCAAAAGGTACTAGTCTTGAAACTGAAATCAAGTTTCTAGAAAAACTTGGAACATAAAAGGTCTTTTCCAACTTTAAAACAAAACCACTAGATAAAATTAAATAGCAAGTTCCTACAGTTTCCACATGCGAACCCTTCTTGTTTCCTGATAAGATGCTTCGCTCACTTCCCACTAGTTTCCTTAGGTTTTGCAAACCCTACAAGGAATTTGAAATGTGGATTGTTGATCCAGAATCAATCCACCATGTGTTAATATTGACATTAACCATATTAGATTCATAACAAATAAGTGAGGTTGGATTACCTTTGTCTGCAAGCCATTTCTGGAATTTAGAGTATTCATTCTTTATGTGTCCTTTCTTTTTACAGAAAAAACACTTGGAATCTTTCTTAATACCACCTTGGGGAGGTATTTTGCCTTTTCCTTTCAGTTTGGCTTGAGATTTGCCCCTTCCATGCTATGCCAGCATTGCACTTTCACCTTGTTCCATCATCAGTCTCCCTTCCTCTTGAACACACATGGTCATGAGTTCATTAATTGACCATTTATCCTTATGTGTGTTGTATGAGATTTTGAAGGGTCCATATTGATGCGGGAGGGTGTTCAGATGTAGTGCACCAGGAAGGACTCTGACATTTCAACCTCGAGTTTCTTCAATTGAGCCACATTGTCCCTCATTTGCAGGATGTGCTCATGCACACCTTTCACACTGGTGAGCCTTAGGGATGAGAACTTCATGATTAGGGTGCTTGCTAGTGCCTTGTTTGAAGTGACAAATTTTCATCAATGGCCTTTAGCAAGTCTCGGACCTTTTCATGCTGATCGACAGAACCATGAATACCAGCATAAATTCTAGTCTTAATGAACATCATGCTGAGGCGATTAGATCGCTCCCATCGCTCATAAAGTGTGATGGCTGCTGCATTGCTGGTATCAGTGAGTGCTGGTGGTTCGTCTTTCCTAATAGCATAGTCTATGTCCATCCACCCTAAATGAAGAAGAACTCTCTCCTTCTTGATTTTGTAATTGTCTCCCTTAAGTTCAGGGATATCATAACGAATATCAGAGAAATTTGTAGGTTGTGTAACTGCATATAGATTACATGCTTACGTTAAAATTGAGGTCTAAATAAATATTCATGTGTTACCAATGTAAATCATGCTTTAAAAATTGAATCTAATGATATAAAATTGCCTGTGGGCTAAATTTTTAATTCAAGTAGATCCAATTAATCTATATGATAGAATTTTATCAAATTATTTACTTAATTCATAATTCTAAAGGGTATATTATAATTTGATGTATATTCTATCTTAGATTTTTATGATAAACTATCAAATTATTTACTTAATTCATAATTCCTGTGGGTAATTTATGAATAACTTGATATTTTATCCTAATTAATAATATAAATATAATAAAAATTCCTGTGGGATAAAATTTATTATATTAAGTATAATTAATTACAATTAATGTCGAATATTCTTTATGTGATCCTAATCAATCATAATAATTTTACTTAATTAAAGATGCTGTGGCTATTCTCTAATTAACATAAAATTATATGGATCACTAGACATTTAAATTGCATAAGACTAGCTTAATATTATGAATTACATAATTTTAACTAATACTAACATGTTATTATTATGCACAAAATATTCATAATATAAGCATAAAAAAATGCATAATCAAAACTGCATAACATTTAATTTCATGTTATAAACTATATACTCATCCAAAAATTGCATGTATTAATATAAAGCAAAATTAATCAATTCATGCAAACTAAATATGAGCATAATAAACAAATTTACACTACAATTATCCAAATTGTATATAATTAAAAATAATAATAATAATAATAATTATAAGCACAAAGGGCATGAGCCAAAAAAAAAAAAAAACTCACTTTTCAAGTTATCTAAATAAAAGTGGAAGATTTTTTTTTTAAACAGGCCCATATAAATGACGTGTCGTTTTCCTTATTGTTTAAAACAAAAAACAGCCATATAAACGACATGTCGTTTTTGTCAACCTTATAAACGACGTGTCGTTTAGTATCGTACTGGTTAAATGGCTTCCGAACAAAACGACATGTCGTTTTCATCAAATTGAAAACGACGTGTCGTTTAACATTATACGGGATAAAATTGCTTCAAACAAAACGACATGTCATTTTCATCAAATTGGAAACGACGTGTCGTTTATCATTATATGGGATACAAACTCTTAAAGTAAACGACATGTCGTTTTCATCAAATTGAAAACGACGTGTCGTTTAGTATTACTGAATAAAACATTCCTTGCTTAAACGACATGTCGTTTTCAATAAGGCTGAAAACGACATGTCGTTTGGGTCGTCTTCAACCTCCAGACAGCACGCAGAAACACGATTTTCAAACCATTTTTCACCTCAAAAATCACATTTTTAAGCACAGAAAGTTTAGAAAAACTATTTCTAAATTATTTCTAAACTTCTTTCAAGTCAAAACCATCTAAAAATCAAAACTTAAAAAATTTTGAAAAATTTCGGCCAAAAAACAGAGATGAACCGAATTTTGATTTTAAACATCAAGGCAGAAGTAAACCTTACTCTGATACCAACTGTTAGACTAAAAACAATTCTAGAATGCAGAATTACACTTTAGAAACAAGAATTGATAGGTTTTAATGCCAAGAAATAAATACCTCCGGCCATTGATGCTATTCACTATTTTGCTGTGTTTCTCTCTGTATTTGGTACTTCCAAACTCTTCTCCACTCTATTTAGATGGTGTAATACCGAAAGGAATTGAATGAGTGAGTCTGGGGACCAAACACTGTATTTATAGCTGAAGCCTCCATCAAACTTCGGTGTTTACGTGTCCCACGTGATCCTATTTTCATGGGATCAATTATCAACGTGATGGAAGAGTGTTGGACCACTTCAAGGACTCTTAAGTGATAAACTCGTTCTCACGGACGTCTCCGTGAGAAACGGTCAACAGTCACACCACTCCTTTCTTCTCCAACCTATTAAACTTGTTAAGAGGTCATTACTCTTGGAAGATGGCAAGCCCTTCAGTTTTATAAATTTTCCTTCATGATCTTTATCCCTTTCATCCTCCCTCTTAGACATTACCTTTGCTAATTTGCTAATTAGTACATTTTTGGGTTCTAAAATTTATGTCCTAAGTTCCACTCAGAATGACAGAAATAACACAATCCCTTATCTCTCCTGTCCTACAAATGAGGACAATCATTAACCTGTCATTGTACTTCGACGCGAGCTCTTGCTTGGTCCTCCAACAGAGATATTAGGGGTTTTCAACAACCCTGATTTTAGAGAATAAGTTGTAGCTACCCTCTGATATTTCTTTGATAATCCTACATTCTCCTTTTGAAGGTTTGCTAAGATAGAGGTTGAGATTAGACTAGAAAGATTAAACATCCTCATTGTAAGTTGTATTTCAACCTTTAATCCATTAAGAAAGCAACTCAACTTGTAAGAATCAAACCACCCCCTTAATCTAGTAGATAAGGTCTAAAAGATGGCCTTGCAATCCACTATTGAGCTGGCTAGTCTTATTCTAGTAAGGGACTCCATTAGTTATCATAAGATCCTAGCCTAAACTTGGCCATTAATGCCCTAACAAAAGCATTTGAATCCATTAATAGTGTCTAGATTCATCAAGGTCCTAGAATTTTATGAGTGCTTTTTCCTCTATGTGAAATGAGGGAAGCCTTAGGCTATGTTGGGGTAAGGTATATATTATGTGCAAGGAAAACTGAGAGAATGGATTGGCCAAGATGACCAAACCTGCGTAGGTTATCATTACTATATAGGAAACACACTATAGAGTTATATTGAAGAATTTGTAACAGATTATAAGTCTACTTGTCGAGTGCACACTTATCTATTTATTACATATTTGAATTTTGAATATACAAGATAAAAACTAGAGACTACTACTCCTATTTATCCTTTTGCTATTATCTTAAATTAATTATGATCATGATCTGTTACTCTATTACTTAAGTCTTCGTGCAGCCTTGTGCCACCAGTTTGGATGGACCATACACCCCTTCAGATGGGTCATGCGCCCCTTGCGTCATTCACCTTGTTACAAAATTAAATCATCAAAGTGTAGCCATAGAGTTTCATATCTGTTCCCTTTCTTTTGAAATAACACACCCTTACCATTGAGCCAACGCATCTTCTTATGGTGGTGATTCACGAAAGTAAATAGTAACTAACATTCAATAAATCCATTTCCTTTGAAACAACACACCCTTATCACTGAGCTAATGCATATCCTTGTAGTAGTGATTCACGAATATAAATAATAATCCTCATTCAATAAATCTACAAATTTAATAACACAATCTATAATACATATAACGACATTTCGTGTACGAGGCTGGCTACCATTGTGTCTTTGCCATCGAAAGTAGAGAGATTTGCAAAAGACACGGAAATATTGGGTAAAAAGTACAAGGGAATGGTGGTGGACTTTGTCATTCTTTCCCATGCAACTTGAGGTATCCAAGAAGGAGAAGTTGCGTTTCAAGCTGCTTCTTGTTGATACATTTACTGTCGACTCACTCGGGAGTTATTAACCAAACTGGGTATATGGGAACGAGCAGGTTTGAGGGGGGTAAACTACATTGGCACGTCATTGATGGAGGAGTTATAGAGCACCACTCAAGGAGCATTTACCCATTGCAAGAATTCCATGATTCAAACAAGTCTATGCTCAATAATGAGATCCGATCAAATATGAGACTGAATCAACTGAGATTTAATTTAGTTTCTTGTGTAATGCCTATGTGTTTGTAGTTTCTATAATCTTAAAGACAAAAGGATGAGGGAAAAAGTATTTAACATTTTTAGTATTTCCTCCCCTCTTTTTAGCCTGAGGCCACTTGGCTTGGCCACGTCAAGGGGGCAAAATGAGCAGTATAAGATCAACGGTCTAGTATGCATCGAAACCATCATCATCGAATTTTGGAAAAACGTGTTACCAACATGTGACTGCGACATGAAATTCACATTCGTCTATGCGGGATGAGAGTTAACTGCCCATTATGCTATGTCTTCCTTGATGCCTTAAGTAGGAGGGAGAATCGATTCTCATGGAAAACTGAATGTAATTATTATATATTTTCTACATGGGACAACAGATTATTTGTTTTTGTATGAATTTATTTACTTAGTAGTTTATTAGGTTTATTTATATTTTCAAATTACTATTATCTAGTGATGTCTACATTTCATTATACTTTTAGATTTATGCTCCCATATGTAACGAAAAAGTATCACTGGCCATTGTATCATGGTAACCCTTAATTAAGCAGGTACAAAGATTACATAAGTTATCGGCATTCTAATTCTCTCAGAAATGCTATTGAATGCATCTTTGGTATATTTAAAAATTATATATTTTCAAAATTTTGACTCAATAACTCAAAACACCTAAAGTAGGCCAGCAAGGGTTGATTGTTATTGTATATTCACCCTACATAAATTCATTCGAATGGTCTCAATTAATGACAAATAATTTGACCAATTCAGTAATTTGGAGGTAGTTCCAAATGGGTCTAGGGTTGATGTGGCTGCTAGATCGTCTCGCATTTCTGACATGTCAAGTGTATCGGCCTGAGCTTTGAACACGATCAGAGATGTCAATGCAATACCGAGACATAGAAGTGGGTATTGAAAATTGTAATTGTTGCATACTCATGCAATCAAAATAAAAACAAAAATATCTACTACAAGAAAATTGACCATTTGTCATGAATTATATGCGACGAGAATAGCTATTTACGACCAAAACATACTCATTTTGACAGAAAATACTCATTTTTACAGGAAATAACTGGCTACAACTTAATAGTTTTCTTGTAGTGATATATCTCACTTATATTCGTCTATATGTATATGGAGATGGATTGTCAATTTAACTTTAAAATGTAATGCATATCTCTTGCGATTGGCTTTAGTATTGATAGTGATTTTATTTGAACTTGTGAATCAACCTTGTACACGTTAGTAGTGCCGTGTCAATAACTATAGAGTGCGGGCCAGTTTGTAATTGTTGCTATCGTCAAATGTGATCGTTACTAGCAAGAATACAAAGATACTATTGCCCACAATAGATAACTATGGTCTAAATAAATTATATCAATATTTATTTAATATTTTTGTCTTATGGATTCCATTTTTCTATAGAAAATGGATAATACTGTATTTATTATTAGTATATTTTTCTATATCCATATAGAAAATGTATACTATATTTTTCCATATCCATTTTTCCATTTGTCTCATGGATAATTTTTTCGTCTGAATCTAATATTTACTCAAATTTTTAAAAAATGACAACAAATATAATTTTTCATTCCATAATTTATGGAAACCACCACTATTAGAGTTCCAATAAAAAGTTATATCTATCTCAATTTAGCTTTACATTAAATGTACTTAAACTATTTCATTAATATTTATGAAAAAAAATGATATTTACAATTTTAAGGTGTGCAAATCCCGCACACTCTTTTTGAAAAAAGTAAAAAAATCTGTGATTCACACAAAAAATTATTTTTTTAATAGTGAACCTTACTTTCTTTTGAAATAAAATGTACAAGATTTGTACATTTTAAAACTTAATCTAACATTACTTATTTATAGAATGTTAAGATATTTGTGCATCCAAATATATTGACTCGTTTCATTTGACGTATCTATTGCCTTTTAATAGTTTTCTAATTAGAGCACTCCCAATAGATGCTCTATAATACATTTTTCTTTAAAATATAAAAAATTTTTCTTGAAAGTGCCCTCCAATAGATCTTATATTTCATTTTTTATTTTACATTCTGTTGCAGTAATATGCTAGATGTGGATGAAACTATTCATCATTGTAAACATTTTAAATTAGTTTCTCTCTCCTGCTGTTGATTTTTCCCATTTCTTCAAAAGTCATTTATTTTCATTTCAAATCATCTCTCTCATTCTCACGCTTTCTTCTTTGCTGGGCTTAAAAGACAAAATCTGAAGCTGAATTAACCTCTTCTTTTCATTATATAATCTATTTCTTTTTATTTTTTTGAATTAATTTATATTTTGGTTTAGCTTATAAATTTGGATTAATTTAAAATAGAACTTAATTATATGATATTGTATATGGAGAGATATTGCAAATATCAAAAGATTTGAGGATATCATTGATAGTTAGAGAAAATATTTGAGATGAATAAAAAAATATTAAAAAGTATAATATTTAAATGATATAAAAAAATAGATAAGCTGATGTATGATATATTATAAAAATCAATATGTAAAATAGAAAACGTGAATTTTGATGATATATTTTAAAGGATAAGATGAATAATTCATTGGGAATGGATGCTCTATAATATATTTTTCTTTAAAATATAAAGAAATTTTCTTAAAAGTCTTCTCCAATGAATCTTGTATTCTATTCTTCATTTTACATTTACTACAATAACATGCTAGATGTGGAGGTAACTATTCATCATTGTAAACATTTTAAATTAGTTTCTCTCTCCTGTTTTTTGATTTTCACCATTTCTTTAGAAGTCATTTATTTTCATTTCAGATCCTCTCTCTCATTCCCACACTTTCTTATTTGTTGAGCGCAAAAGACAAAATCTGAAACTGAATTAATCTTTTTTTCATTATATAATCTCTTTTTTATTTATTTTTTAAATTAATTTATATTTTGATTTAACTTATAAATTTAGATTAATTTGAAATAAAACATAATTATATGACATTATATATAAAGAGATATTGCAAAGAAAAATGCTACTTTGCCCACTCTATTTGTCCCCTCATTTTGACCGCTCTTGTATTTTATTTTTTTTTAAATTTTTTTCTTTACTTTATAGTTAAGGAAGTAACTATTAATGTATTGATATATTGTTTAAAATTTTTTAAAATTTTTTAAAAATGTTAAAAAATATGAATAAAAACAATAAAAGAAATAAAAAGGAAACTTTTAACTAGCAGTAATAATGAGCGGTGCACTCTGAGTAGCAGAGTAGCACCGCTCTATTGCAAATATCAAAAGATTTGAGTATATCATTGATAGTTAGAGAAAATATTTTAAATGAATAAAAAATTATTAAAAAATATAATATTTAAATTATATGAAGAAAATATAGATAAGCTGATGTATGATATATTGTAAAAATCAGTATGTAAAATAGAAAAAGTAAATTTTGGTGATGTATTTTAAACAATAAGATGAATAATCCAAATTTATAAACTAAATCAAAATATAAATTAAAATAATTCATATTTTTGTAAAATTTGAATAAAATAGTTCAATATAACACATCCAATAGATTATGTATTTTATATTTAATATCCAGTTTACTACGGTACTATCTCTACATCTATGAAACACTATTTAAACTTATATAAATATTTAATTCATTTCCTACTCTACGTTTTACTCTTTATTCACTTCTTTATTTACTTTTTACTTTCTACTTTATTTGAAATTGATAAAATATATTAAAAAATATAATATTTAAATGATGTAAAGAACAAATAGATAAACTGATATATAATATATTATAAAAATTAATATATAAAATAAAAAAAATAAATTTTGATGATATATTTTAAAAGATATAATAAAAAATTTATTGAAAATGCTCTTATAAATTCGTGTGTAAACAAATTATTCACTCGAGGATCGATCGTAATTATATAAAAAAAGTTTAAATATTCATTAATATGACAATGTGCGGTGTAAATATGTGATAATAAAAGAATTTGTAAATATATTTTCTCGGACAAAAATGATAAGAAAATCCTATCCTGCTTTACTGGATCCAGAAATTAATATCAGAGTAGAAGACACGAGTCACCCGACCCGTTCTTTTGCACTGTATACGACCATCCTCCAAGAGTTTTATCAGGTGCAAGTAAGTTCGTACATCATATTGCATATTGATAATTTTTTTAACTTAAAAAAAAAAAAATTTGAGAGAAGAAGAAAATTTTCTATATTATAAAAATTAGTTTTATTTTTAATTTACATCGTTTTATTAAATATATATTATATATTAATATTGATCTACGAATTGGTACACGAAACAATAAGATTTTTCCTCCGAAGAAACGTCCGAACTACAACTTCCATCTTCTTTTAAACAATACACACGCCAACCACGACACGTAACTAAGCATTGCACAAAAACTCATCCGCTTTGCTGACCATTAACGTCTATATATACACACAGACACATCAGTCTTCTACCTTGCATTATCTGAGAAACCGAGTCGATCACTTTGTTTGCTGATCAAGAAAATTGCAGAGTTGGTAATTGCAGTGATGGGGTTCTCTAAGAAAGAGTATGAATTTCTAGCTGAGATCGGTCTGGGACCCGATAATCTTGGTGGGTACGTAAATGGTGAATGGAAAGCAACTGGATCTGTCATCTCTTCCGTGAATCCTTCAAGCAATCAGGTTTCTTTTTGGATTATTCGCCTTTTTCAGATCTCTATTACAGAGTCGGAGCAGATGTTTAAATAAAAAAGTTTACACTTTTCATTGTAGTGTTTTTCTATTCTTTAGTTTTCACACTTTTAAGTGAAAGGACGAATGGGGATTGAGCTTAATTGAAAATCCTTAATCTGAGCGTAGTAGATAGATAAACCAAAATAAACCAAAATAAACCTCCCCCGCCACCAATCTTTTGGTTTTTATTTTTATTTTTATGAGTAAATAAGAAATTTTATTGATAATAGGCGAAGTCAAGTACACGGACATATACAAGAACCACACCTAGAATACAAGAGCCCAGTCTTTTTGTTTTTTAATGTTTCTGTTGCGTTTATGTTTTTTGGGTTATTAATGGATGAATTTTACTTGAGTCTTGCTGTAAACAAGTTCCTTTATAATTTTTTAATAGAACATGGGCACTTTTAAAATCCTTTAAAAATTAAAAAAAACAAAATTAAAAACGGGTAAATTTAAATTAAAAAGGTGGCTGTTCACCTTCAATGGGTGGTCTGCGACTGGTGGCCCCCCGTGATATGAGGCTTGGGGTGGCCCGACTGAAAAACTCTACTTATCATTCCCTACACCATATACTAATATTTTTGTCCTTCTATTTAAACACACATATATTGATGTGTAAATATGTGTTTAAATAGAAGAATAAAAATAACAAATCACATGTTAGTGTGTAGTGTGAGGACGATGAGTAGTATTTCTCGATCCAACCACCCTTGGTGGTTACAAATTTTTAAACATATTAGTGAAAAACCAATGCGGTTGAGACTTTTTAAAAATTCATATAGTTCTTGGGGTGTCAGTCTTTTATTGATGGGTGTAACGACATTCTAACAGTGGCTGCTCCCTTACAATATTCTGATTTTCTTGCATTTTGAATCTAGATGATTGCAAAAGTCACGGAGGCATCTGTTCAAGATTATGAGGAGGGAATGCTTGCTTGCAATGAAGCGGCCAAGAAATGGAAGAGTGTGCGTTCAAGTTTGCTCTTAACATCACAAAACAACAAAAACTGTCAAATTTCAGCATTTTTTTATAAGTTCAAATTTGAGTGTTGATGAGGATTACCTGAATGAAGTTTGCTTGACAGTTGATATCTTCATTTTGCTGCGCAGATTCCTGCTCCAAAGAGAGGTGAAATTGTTAGACAGATAGGAGAAGCGCTAAGGGCCAAATTGGATGTTCTGGGTCGGCTTGTGTCACTTGAGATGGGAAAGATACTTCCTGAAGGAATAGGGGAGGTTCAAGTAAGATACTACTCTATAATTTGGCTAGATATATTCTTTCGATTATTTTTATTGGACAATGTTATTACCCCCATTGTTGTAAGAGAGAGTCAAAGGTCGTGGTTGTGCGGTCTTGTGCAGTGAGGCATCTTCCTTGAATGCCACTCTTAAGCAGGCTTTTGGTGCAGGCCTGAGCTGCTTTTAAGACTGTCTAATATTATCAACTAAATTTGTAATGCCCAGCAACTTCCCATGTGGTGGTTTCCTCTTTTTTAAGGAAGAGTTGGTTTACTCTTGGTAGTTGCTTATAAAGTGGTTGTTGAACAGGGTTCACTTACTGTTCACCTCTCTAGGTGCCCTAGTTTTAGTAGCTCTATCTGCCTAACCTGTTTTTCATTTTCCTTTCTTATATATATTAGTCTGCATTACTAGAGGTACCATGAAGAGTTACTAGGACTAATCCAATAATCTCATTTCTGTAGTATGCATTCTTCTACATCATTTTTCTTTTCTGATTTCTATTATTTTCAGTCTCCTCTCTCTCTATCTGGCTGGCATTCCATGGTCATATGGTGCATAGAGACTTGACCTTTGACGCAAAGTGTTTGTAGTTGTCCAAATATGTTTAGATGAACTTTTTGGTAGCATTTCTAAACCGTCTAAACCCTTTCCAGTTAATCCAAATTTTTACTTATTGCAGGAAATTATTGATATGTGTGATTATGCTGTTGGGCTAAGCCGACAACTGAATGGATCTATCATACCTTCAGAACGTAAGCTTGTTCATTATTACAGCACATGACAATTCTTATATTAGTGTCCTTATGATTGCTAATTTGAATAGCTTAATCAACCAGAGGCTTCGTGAGAACTTAATATAAAAACTTTCGGTTGTTGAGCTTAAAGTGTTATATTTTTCCATCCACTGTGGCTCGTTTCTTTAAAAAATACTAACTCATATCTGCCTTTTTTCTTCTTTCCCTTTTCAGGTCCAGATCATATGATGTTAGAGGTGCTGTACGAATTTAGACATTGACTGTGATTAAATTTCAATACTTGACAAAAAAAAAAAAAAAAAAAAAAAAATTGTAAAAAAATTAATGCTACATTAATTTGACTAAAACATTTGTATGCGCTAATTGCAGGCGTGGAATCCCCTGGGAATAGTCGGTGTAATTACTGCTTTCAACTTTCCATGCGCTGTTCTTGGTTGGTTCTAGTTGCCACTTTCACTGAGAAAGTTTTATTTGTCAATCCATGAAATGATTAGGATTATTTAAATCTATTGCATTTAAGTTGGTTGGGAAAATCTTTAATTGCTTGGATACACCACACCACACACCATCCACATGGCATAATTTGATTTGTAAGATTCAATTTTTAAAATTTATATTCCAAATCAAATTATGCTACGTGGATGGTGTGTGGTGTAAAGACTTTCAAAACTCTATGAATGGTTCCCATATGAAGATTTTCAATCCTACATTAAATATTCAGTTTCGTAGTTATGAAATGTGTTTAGGTCCAGCCTCTTTTTAACCATGGGTGATTTCTTGCTGTGATGCATTAGGGTGGAATGCCTGCATTGCGTTAGTCTGCGGCAACTGTGTTGTGTGGTAAGTTAGATGTCTGTCTCCTGAATTTATTTCCTTACATTCTTGACAGTTACTCTTTCAACCTTGGTTTGCTTTACTACCAAGATATTTCGTTCTGAAACTTGATTCAAATGAAAACTGGTTAGACCAACTTATCTCAGTCTATTCTTGGGCTTGAAACTTTGTTTGTTGTTTTATAAGCAAAAATTCAGTTTCTGATCCTTGCATCATCACTCTAAAATGATAACAAGGGTTTTCCATCATTCAGTTTTTTTTTTTTTTTCCGTCTAAGAAACTTTGTAGCGCCCCATCCGCGCCCCCCCCCCCCCCCCCCCCCCCCCCCCCCCCCCCCCCCCCCCCCCCCCCCCCGGCGGTGCCCCAAAAAGAAATAAAAATAACAAGAAAAAAGAACATGCTAGTTATTGATTCCCTTGACCAACTAAAATAGGATCTCATGATTTTTTCCTTTTTACTTATAAAAAGTAAGCTTTCTTTCTACCTTTCTTTATTTTTTTTATTTATTTTTTCATTTTTCTTGAGAAGAAAAGCAGCTGATTTAGATAGGCATTTAGTCTGCTTGATGAATTAGATGCCCAGTAGTTGACATAACATATTTTTGATAATTCACTTTCCTATATCAGCACCTTCTTAGTTCTTGCCATGGAGGCAGCAGTATGATGTATTACATTCTTATTTTATATACAATATTAATTACTTGCTGCATTATGCATTTTAGGAAGGGTGCTCCAACAACCCCATTGATAACTATTGCGGTGACAAAGCTTATGGCAGAGGTTTTTGAGAAGAACAACTTGCCAGGTGCGATATTCACCTCTTTCTGTGGAGGTGCTGAAATTGGTCAAGCAATAGCGAAAGATACACGAATAGCACTGGTCTCATTCACTGGAAGTTCAAAGGTATATTGGTGATATGATTGTGCCATTATCATTATGTTTTAATGGAATATCCAATATAAGAATAGAGTTCTGCCTTGAAAAGCAGAAACATATTTCATGGTTTGTATCCTTAAGGACTTAATAATGCACTCTTTTTATATAGACTTTTGGTGTAAAAGATCCATTCCTGGGAAAAGGTTGCTGCCTACAAAAACACACGAGCATCATATTTATGAATGAACATTGATGAATTGCCATCAAGTATCTGGTGACATAAAATTATGTGCAAGTGTAATGAGCATGTGGCCATATCTGTTTCCCCTGGTGACCCCCACAAGAAGAAAACAAAAACTATCTATGCTATTTGTTTAGGAGCTTTATTTAATTGTAAGTAAGAGCTATTACTTTCAGACTCATCTTTATTACCTAAGCATGTCTTCTGCATTTTGAAGTACAGGTAGGTATGATGGTCCAACAAATAGTAATCGAACGATTTGGTAAATGCTTGCTTGAATTAAGTGGGAACAATGCGATAATTGTTATGGATGATGCCGACATCAAGCTGGCTGTGCGTTCAATTTTATTTGCAGCTGTTGGTACAGCTGGTCAGCGCTGCACAACATGCCGTAGACTGGTAATATGCATCTATTTGTGATTCTGATGACATAGCTACAATATGGGTTGTAGAGGTTATAGTTCTTACAACAGTTTCTTTGTTTTGCTTTTTAATTGTAGTTTCTTCATGAAAGCATATATCAAAAGGTATTGGACCAACTAGTTGGTGTTTACAAGCAAGTCAAAATCGGGGATCCTTTGGAGAAAGAAACTCTGGTCGGACCATTACATACTCGTGCCTCAAGGGAAAACTTTGAGAAGGGAATCTCAAGCATAAAATCTCAGGCATGTATCATATCTCTTGTAATTGACCATCCCTAGTATCACCAATCTGTTGGCCTTATAGATTGTACTAAAGTGCTTACTGTTTGCATAACTTCTTGGTGCTTGCCTAATAGGGAGGGAAAATCCTGGTAGGTGGATCTGTTATAGATTCAGACGGAAATTTTGTACAGCCGACCATTGTCGAGATCTCTCCAGATGCCTCTGTAGTAAAAGAAGAATTGTTTGGTCCAGTTCTATATGTTATGAAATTTAAGGTAGTTTATTCATGACATTGCATCCATTTGGATACATGTTTATTTTATTTTATTTTGAGATTATCAGATCAAACTTGAATTTATACATTATCTTGCACAGACTCTGGAAGAAGCAATTGAAATGAACAATTCTGTACCTCAAGGATTGAGTAGTTCAATCTTCACACGCAGGCCTGAAGCTATATTTAAATGGATTGGGTGAGCACTCAGAACTTGATCCTCAGTGTGTAAGAAAGACTCATATGTTGTTGTCCTCGAGCTATTTCACTATTTCATTTTTATATTGAACACATTGACTTTCGTTTCTAACTATTGTACTGCCTCAAAAGTTTAATTGCTGATCACCACCAGAAGCTAGAGGCATATATAAAGTTTACTGCCACAAGTGACTTTTGCACTCAAGTATTAGATAATAATGCTATTAGATAGTCTGAGTAGTGCATGCTGCAGGCAATTTCATTAAAGATTTGCTATGTAGTTCTGTATTATCTTCAATTACATGTATGTATAATGTGTTCATGCATTTGAGTATTATGTAGGCCACATGGCAGTGATTGTGGTATCGTGAATGTGAACATACCTACAAATGGAGCTGAGATTGGTGGTGCTTTTGGTGGAGAAAAGGCAACCGGTGGTGGTCGTGAAGCTGGAAGTGACTCCTGGAAGCAATACATGCGACGCTCAACATGGTATGATTTTTCTGAACTCCTTTATGTGCATGTCTGACTGCTCTCATAATAGTTCCCTGAACATATTAGTTTGCTTGAATTTGTGTCTGCAACTTTTTAGCGATCTGTTATATTTGCCATAGTGACTTAAGACTATTCTTTTTCCTTGACAGTACAATAAATTATGGAAGTGAACTACCGTTGGCTCAGGGAATTAGTTTTGGCTCATAAATAGGAAGTGAGGTATGCTGCCGTGACATCTGCGGCTTTGTTCCACCGGAGGATCTAGATAATCTCAGCAAAATCTGCAGTCAGGGTTGTGCTACTCTGTCCTATTTTAGTGTTTTATGAAGAAAAAAATGGAAAAAAAAAAAAAAAAGAACAAACGATGGGGATTTCAGATATTTCAGTACTGCAAACAAAAAGCAGTCTGAAATAATTTATCTAATATAAAGGCTGTCTTGTTTGTTATGTCTCTCTTTTGCTTTCCCAGAGCTCTATCTGGGACATGGGTGAACCATGAAAATGGTCTAATATGTTCTTGTGGTGATGATAGTTGAAGAAAAATGTCCCTAAAAATGTCTCAAAAGGACTTTTACTGGGTTCGGATTCATATCACTCTCATTAGGTTCAATCTCCCTGCCACTGTGTAGGGGTGTGCAGGAAAACAACAAACCTAACATGAAGCGATCTGACCCAAAAAATGTAAGTCAGTACGGGTTGCTTCAGCTATTATCTCAACTGATGAATATCGAGCAGATCGGTTCGATGATCCTATCGGGCGGATCGGTTCTATAATTCGGGAAATTTTCCTGATAATACGTCTTTTATTGCACTTGAGACGAAGCCCATGATCACCTGAATCAAGAGGAAAAGATTTAAATCGGATTTATCGGAAGCAGACTAATTTCAAATAAAACCTAAAACCAATTGTAAATACAAGAATAATTAAGGAATGGAAAAAATCAAACTGGCCAAAAATGAAACTCATAGCTAGCTAATTCAAGAACCAAATCCAACTGAACTTGATTCCACTCCGAGAAAGAGGGTTAAAGGCATACTTTCAAAGAATGTTGGAAGACATTATCAAATTAGAGAAAAAGTCTAAGATAGTGCTAATTAAAAAAAAATGTATGCATGCTTTTGAACTTGAGAAATGCTTGATCTACAAAGAAATCTTACTCAATGCGATACGTCAAAACTACACAGTTAATCAAACTTCCTTGCATAAGATTTATCTGTAGACCTAACACTTCTATTTGAACTTATCACCTAGTCCTTATTTTTCATAACACTCAAAAGATTAAATTAAGATAGACCTTGAAGCCTACCATGCAAAATTCGACCACAAGCTATAAGGAATCATAAATCCAAAGAACAACCAATGGCCCATGAAAATTAACAAAAGCCTCTAATTTAATCACAACTCAATTCAATTCAAGGTTGAATAAAACAGGGAAAGAACAAAAAATTAAAACAAAAAACAAAATTAGGAGTTGAGAACTTGAGAGAGAGTGAGAGAGAGAGAGCATATTTACATTGATACAAAAGGTTAAGCAAGCATATCATGTTCATAATCAGAGTGCTAGGCTTTGGGTGCCTGCACACTTATTGATACAACCATTTCATTAGCATTAGAGACAGATGACCTTGAGATTAATTACTTGGCCTATTTACGTACAATCTATATTCTGCTCTCAGCTTCTCTCGGGCATGGTAGCTGAAATTCTGGTGAAATTTTAACTGATCTTTGCCATAAGTTAGCAATATTCCGATATGATTGTAATAGAGTCTTAATAAGATTATGATTTACTGTCCTAGAAAGATCAAAACGAGTAGCCCTAGTAAGATTGTTCTTGCAATCAATTAACGTTCAACAATGGGTACATTTCAAAATTAAATTTAAATTCATGAACCTTAATAGCTTGACCAACATACCGTAATGGTCTTAGCAAGGAAAGATACTAGTTTTGATTGGGAATCCAAGTAAGGCTCTTGTTGGCATGCAAATTACTAGTTCATCAGGTTACTAGGTAACCTAGGCAATGTAGCTACTAGCTAGCCTTAGTAAGTAGATGATCATGAATAACTACATTTAAAACTTAAACATAGAATAACAAAAGAATAATGACATAATATATATATATATATATATAAGTTTAAAATGTACAAATCTCGCTTAGATTTTTTTATAAAAAAAATAAAGTACCAAGTACCCCACCATAAAAATGTGTGAAATATTTACTTTTTCTTAATGAGATCTATTTTTTTTTTTTTTTTTTTTTTTTTATAAAAAATTTATACAAGACTTATTCATTTGAGACTTATCCTCAGCATTAAAAAACAATAAGAGAAATCCATGAGGTTAAAAATATATAGTACTGAGAGTGAGATTCAAGAAGTTAAATCTCGTGGCCTCCATTTTCAATGTTGGGACATGATTATCGTGGCTTGATCATGGGTCTTGCTCCCAGGAAGGTGTTTGTTCATACCATGTAACTTCTTGTTGGAATAATTCTTTAGGGTATTGCAAGGCATGTAACTCGTGTAATATTGATCATGATACTTTTCCAATTCAATGTTGGTCGCTATGATAATATATATATATATATATATATATATATATATATATATATAAGGATTTATTTAGATTATCGATTAGGATTTATTTAGCCTTAAGTCTTAAATGTCAAACAAATTAGGTTTGATTTGGACTGTGAGATCAGATAAAAGTTAAAAATTAAATAAAATATTATCAGAATATTATTTTTTAATATTATTATTATTTTATAATTTTAAAAAATTAAATTATTTATTATATTTTATATAAAAATTTAAAAAAATTATAATAACAAGGTGACCTTAATGTTTAACAAACTCGACTTAATTTTTTAATGATTAAATTGCTCATTTTTCTTTGAGAGTGTTTTGGACACCAAACACGAGATCCATTTAATTAGGCTTTTATTATGCAGAGGTTAGGTACACAATTAACTTTTGAGAAAATGCTGCATAAACGTGAATCACGTTTGGATTTCCTGCATGCTTTTAATCATGATTAGTGAAATATTAAGCTTGACAGACAGGCAATGATTGTTTGCCAATCGGTAACGTACGTCAGGCTACCTGACGTTTGTTTTTAACTTTCTATCTCATCACAATTATATTCAACAAGATTTTCCACCCTTAAATTGAGGCGTCAGCTTCTCTGCGCAATTTTTTATTACACGAGAGATCATGTAAAGAAGCTATACATAAATCGTATCCAATATTCGATAGGATACGTATTATATATTCGATAGGATACGTATTATATATTTGTGATCGGTTTTCTAAAAAATTAACAGTTTTATTATCTCTTAAATTTGTATAAGTGTCACTTTTGAAGTAATCTATAAATGAATTATCATATAATATAACATACAAAAATCAAGATATTAGTGATATTTTAATTAACATTTTCCTATAATATATATAAACTAGTGATCTAATAAATAAATATGCCAGTAAATGAGTTGTTGGATGAATTAATCCTCAAACACTGCAAGTCCAACTATTATATTTTGACCTGGAAACTTGTTCATACTTTGGAGGACCATGGGCATTTGGTAATGATATAAAAGCCTAACTAATATTTCTACATGATGAACCTAACTAATCATATAAAAACCTATGCTGGAGCAATAATCTTCTGTCATCTGCGATGACGGAAGATTATTGCTCTAGCAACCTCAGCAACCGGTTCGATCTATATTTGAATCAAGTGGTTCTTTTTCTTTTGACGGGTTCTTCATCAGAGGACGGTGATGGCGAATGATGATAGTGACTAAGGTTTCTGTAGTAGGGAGAAGA
This sequence comes from Juglans microcarpa x Juglans regia, assembly GCF_004785595.1. Lineage (NCBI taxonomy): Eukaryota > Viridiplantae > Streptophyta > Magnoliopsida > Fagales > Juglandaceae > Juglans > Juglans microcarpa x Juglans regia. Next base: position 32,628,289 of record NC_054596.1, on the reverse strand, counting down.
GAGTCTGAGATGTTTTCGGTTTTGACAGAGAGTATTTTTCGGTTTCAACAAGTTGCATTGTATAAAATCCGGTATTAACTTTTGACCGGATAAATTCGTGTTTGTTCGGATTGGCTAAATCGAGTGTCTCGGACAGATTGGGTCAAAGCCCCTTATGCACTGGCTGCTCGCTGCTACTTTTAAAATGTTAAATTATTTACGGTTAATACGACTACGACGTGGCAGTGGCAGAGTTAACCTGAATTTTGTTGTTGCGAAGCCTGTATAAATGCTTACAATGTTAATGAAAATATGACAAGAAACCTTGGATCTATTCTATCTGAATAGATACGGCAGCAATGAAACTGTCCCACTTTTTCTTTGTCGTATTTGATGTATTCCATGAGTTCACACTTTCACTAGATTACTCCTTGTCAAGAAACTTCAGCCCTGAAGATCTGTTGACAATCTTGACAGATATTACCTCGTCCTGATGATTATCAGATTAATTGCCTGTTGGCGTTAAAATCACCTGCTTAATTCGTTTATTCACTGCTTTTTTTTTTTTTTTTTTTTTTTTTTTTATTTTTTTTATTTTTTTATAAAAAAAAAAATCGTTTAATTATTCACTTAATGCGGTGAAATGGGTGTTTACAAGGAAAGAGTTACAGACTCAGAACGTAATTAGATTCTTATTTTATTAAAAAATATTAATAAAGATATAAATTGAGATGAGTAGTGCTGCATGTATTTAAAGTTTTATTTACAATACTCATTTTGTTAGTTTTATTTTGAAATTCAAATTTTAAATTTTAAATTTCATAATTTTCAGCATATAAATAACTGACATGTAGAAAATTAACTTTTTTTATAAATTTTTCTTAAGTAAATTTAGCATTTTCCAAACTGAGATATATTATATTTATTAGACATTTAATGCTAATCGAAAAAGCATAAAATAACTCCCTTATTATACATCTAGAACAATTTTTTTTTTTTTTTCAGAAAGTTTTTTTTTTTGTTACAATCTAATCCCAAATATGGAACAAAAATATTGAATTTTTCTTAAAAATTCAAGATTTTGCATGGCTCCCAATTTTTTTTTTTAAAGTAAAAAAATATTATAAAACTCATAGTATGTAATCTCTGTATCATTCTTGGAGTCCTCTTCAAGATTTTTTTGCTGTTGTTATATTTTATCTTCTCTACACATGATTTTTTCTTAAATGTTTTTAATATCTTTCATTCTAATGACCTACACTAGCTGACTATATCAATATCATGCTTTTGCTAAAGAATAAAAATTATCTTTCCCCACGCCAATAAATATATTAATAATTTCTATAATTCCCAAGCAGTGCGGGCTTTAGGGCAGGTTTGGGGGGTGAGATGAAAATTTTATGTTTTATTTGAGAGTTTAAAATATTGTATTTTAACATTATTATTGTATTGAGATTTGAAAAAAGTGAATTGAGATTTAAAATGAATTGTTTATTATATTTTGTATGAAAATTTGAAAAAGGTATAATGATGAGATGAGATGAAAATTTTGTGTCTCATCTCATCCCCAAACCTACCCTTAATCATGGGCAAAACTACTGGCTCCATTAAAAGCTAAGCTGCCCGCTCTCTTTCTTGGGAATTTTCTATGCAATTTCATTCTGTGTCACCATTTGCTGCAATTTACCCGTACTGTGTACTGCTTTCCTTGTCTGTGTACCTTCCAAATGAGGCCATTTAACACAAAAGGCCGGGCAGTCCTCTAAATTGACTTAGAACGAAGCTAATTTACACCAAAAATCACAAAAAAAAAAAAAAAAAAGAAGAAAAGAAAAGAAGAAAAACACAAAGGGAATGCATGTAAAAGTCTTTGCAAAATTAAGTCTCCTTCAGTCCACCTTTCATTTCGCTAATACAGCCAAGACAAGTGGAATTGATCCTAGACGTGTTTTGGGTGGCCACCGAAAACTGAACCCCACCATTTTCCCGCAACTAATATCTCACCAAAAAAAAAAAAAAAAAAAAAAAAAAAAAAAAAAAAAATCTGGAGCAGTCTCCTTGACAATTTATGTATATCAAAAGAAAAATTTTAAATATAAGTACTACACTTTCGCACTGTTTAAAAATGTAATTTTATATTTTTATCTTTATATTTTATGAAATATAAAAATAAAAAAATAAAATAACATATTTTTTAAGTGATATAAGAGTGTGAACAAGTGTGAACCTTTGTACAGCGCCACTCATATAAAAATCATGGGCAATGGAGCAATTCAATTTTGATGGAAAATCCAAGAGCAGCTTGACATGATCATTTCACCAACAAAGATATTACTTGCTGATCTGGCTTTAGGCAGCCTATCCTCGACAACATAGTATGAAGGGAAAAGAAAAAGGAAGAAGAAAAGTAGAAAATCCAGAAATTTGGAAGTTGTCTGAAATAATATAATTTCCATATTTACGTTAAACTTCTATAATTTCCATATCCATTAACGGGACAGAGAAGGGAAACAACTTTCGGACCGACCAAGACCAGAACTCCGAACCCCATCAACTGGAGACAAATCGGTGCTCGAACTAGACCTAAGGGGTCCTGGGGAATCCAAGCTTCGCCGGAGAAGCCTGCCGATGGCGGAGATAGGGTGCTCACCTTCTTTGAGAGAAGTAGAGGATCTGAACTGCTTGTAGAAAGTGATGTGGCGGTTGAGAGCTTCTTCGGTGGAGATGCACATGTCGGATCTCAGAACCTCGTCTTTCACGGCCTCGACGCAGAGCCCGCATATCCACCGGCCTTGGTACCTTTCCCGGACGCGAAGAATGTATGCGGGGGTGCACTCTTCTGTGAACCCGCACGAGTCACATTTTACTGATAAAACATCCATGGGAGGAGGTATTTTTGAGGTGGTGTTGGCGGTAGAGTGAGTCTCAGAACCTTTGATTGCCATTAATGCTCAATGCTCAGGGTATGGCATTGAACCTTGTCTCTGTCTCTCAGAGAATACGAGTGTTTGTGATTGTTCGGACTTCGGAGAGAGAGAGAGAGAGAGAGAGAGAGAGAGAGAGCATAAAGATATCAGTTACGACGGTGGTGTGACTGGTGTCTATATCCTAGTAAAGATGTTACCATATATGGCGTAGTGAGGGAAATTTTTGCTTCATGGAAGTTTTCGGTGGCTATGCCGCTATCCACCCAAAAGTCTATTGTAAATTGAGATTTTTATTTTTATTTTTTTATTTTTCTACGCAAAAGATAAATGATAATAGTGGTCGAGAATATTGATTTTCATAATAATTTGATATTTATCTTATCTCATCTTGATATATATATATATATATTTTTAAATAGGGATCTATACTTCGTATTGAATGAGAATAGTAACGATATAGTGCATGTTTGAAATTGTGATGAAAAATATAGTTTATAACTTTAAGGCTTATAACTTATAGTTTAAATAATAAGTTATACTATTAAAATGTTATTTACTGTTTGATAACTATAAGTTTAAAATACTTTCAAATATGCTACATTCGTTTGAAAACAAATTAAAAAAGCATTTTGTGAGGTAAAAATGAAGATCATTTGATTTTTTAAAAATTATATGATCGTATCCTTAAGTTTGAAAGTTGTAATTATCTAAAGATTGTATGACAGGTTCTTTTTTTTTTTTTTTTTTTTTAAATTTGAACTACATTCCAGATTATTCTAAAAAAAATGTTTGAGGAAAAAATCAAAATTATTTTTTAGCTTATTTGAGATTAAAAAGTACTTTAATATGTAACAACCAAACAACCTAATTTTTTCTATTAAAGAGATTTTAAAGCTATTCAAGCATCTTTTAAGACTCCTAACTCAATCCCGAACAGGCCCTAGCTCTCAAAGTCCCTCTCCCTCGTTTTCTTGCTCCTTTCTCACGGTATTAGAGTGTTTGGCTAATGACAAGCTCTACCCTGTAGACTATTCTTTTTAAAGCTCCTATGCAAGTTTGACCTCCTATGAAGTTTTTATCTACCGTTCAACTATATTTTGTTTCAAATCGATGCATTTAAAATATCTTTATTAGCTGTGATCTTTTTTTTATTGGATTTTCATCTGTCGTAAGCATTGTTTGAAGTCTCAAACCCATTTTTCGCATTGTAATTTTGGTCCCATATTTGATCACCAAAGACATATGTAGCCCATTATAGGCCAAATATTCTTTCGGCCTATTGTTAGCACTTTGTTAGGTTTAGCTCATTATTAACCTATTGTTGGCCACAATTCTAGATTTGATGTTTCAGATGCCAATCGCTTCATCACCAATACCACTTTCATAATCTCATTGGCGATAAATAAACGGGCATAACAACTACACTCAAATTTCAAACAAAATTCTCAACCTTGAATATGATGAAGGATGTTTGAGATAATATCAAATCAAATATCTTAACCTTGACTTGATATTATCGTGATTTGATTTTTATAATTATCAAATCAAGAGATTCGATTTTCATGAATATTAATATATTTACCTTATCTCATCTACATGTATTTTTCCTATAAATAAGGACATTTACTTTGTATTAAATCACAATTAAGAATGATAAAAATGTAGCCTCAAAGTTTTTCTCACTCCTTTCTTTTCTATCTCAATTTCTTTTTATATTTCATATTTTTTATCACTACAAGAAAAACAAGCATTTGTCGCTGGAAATGACTGGTCACAAATAAGCAGTTCTCTTATAATGTATAAGAAGAATGGGTGAGGTCCAATAGAAAAGTAATTATAATTACTACAACAATAATTACTAAAAAAAATTAAAAAAAAGGTGCCGTGTGAATGTTGAATGCTCTTGTCTAGTATTTTCTTGTCTAGTTGAGCACTGATAACGAATGAAGGCCATTGAGTAAGCAGTATGGAATATTACAAATAAACTTGGGTTTGCCTCTTGTGATGGGGTTGCAACACTTATGGTGCGCTTTTGTGTAGATAAGTTGCTGTGGAGAATCTGTTGAAGAACTTATTTTCTTTGCCATAGATAAAGAATTACATTAATTTTAGTTTTCAAGGAAAGCTAGAAGATAAATATGTAGCTTGGATTGGATTGATTTGAGCTTGGGAGGCTCCCTTGCATGCTTTGCACATTGCTGTACCATGTAAGGCGTGAGGCTCATGCATTGATAGGAGAGCACTGTGGTGGGTCAAATCTTGGAAATATGAAATTGGAGAAATTAGTACTTTTTTTTTTTTTAAAGAAACTGATCTCATTAATCAGATAAAGCTTACATCGACTCTATGGTCCCAAACGACATAGAGCTAAAGGATTATTACATTTCCTTAGCTACAATAGACATGATACAAGATGGACACAGTTCAATATCATACAGATCCTTTAAACAATTGAGGGTAGTTTTTGCAAGTTGGTGAGCTGCCATGTTTGCCTCTCGATAGGCATGAGCTGCTATCCATTTGGCACATGAATCCAACACTTATCGAGCATCTCCAATTAGGCAACCTCCCAAACTCCAGTTCGAGTTGTGGCTATGCAACAAGTCCACAACTTGTTTTGAATCTCCCTCTAGGCAAATCTGTTGCAGGCTTAGCTCCTTTAAAAAAATTGCTGCTATTAGTATTCCATAAGTTTTAGCATCAAAAGGACTTCTTCTGAGGGACATGTTAGCACAAAGGGCACCAATGACTTGGCCTTGATGATCTCTGATTATCCAATTCTCCCCGCCCTAGTTTTTACATCCGCATCCCAATTGATCTTAAAACAATCCTCAGTTAGCTTTGACCACTTATGTACCACTGCTGAAGACTTGACACTGACTTCCCTTGAGTCTTTGAGTACCTCTTTGTGGGATAAGAGCTCTGCTTTGGTCTGTTGACATAACATTGTAGGGTGCTTGAAATCTTTGCCATGAAGAAACTCATTCCTCTTGGTCTAGATTCCTCTTAGTATAGCAACAACCTCCTAAAGTTCTATAGAGTCAAGAAGATCCACTAGAACTGACCAAATGTCAAAGAACATCTCACTGTAGAAAGTTGTCTTTTGCACTTTCTTGCAACCTTGATTCCATACATCCTAAGCAGCAACACAACCCCATAAGGTATAATAGATGCTTCAGTAACCTGTTTACAGATGAAACATGAATTGTCTTCACTATTTTCCTCCTTTTCAAGTTGGCTAAGGTTGAGAGAGCCTCACTATATGCTCTCCAGATGAACATCTTGGTAGCAGGAGCAATTTTCAGTTTCCAAAGGGTCTTCCACACCAGTTTATCCCAGGATCTTCTTGATGGCTCCCCTTCCAAATCCTTTTCCATTTCTCTGTGGAGGTGATAGCCACTCTTTACAGTGTATTGGCCCTTAGTAGTGAAATGCCATACCATCTTGTCATCTCTCCCACCAAGACTAATAGGTATTGCTTTGATGGCTTCAATCTCCTGTGGAGAGAATAGTTCATGTAGGAGGGGTTCCTTCCACAGTTTCGGGTTGGGGTCAATGAGGTCACTTACTGTCTCACACCAGCAGCCTGCAGCTTGAGGGGACAGAACCTTGTATAAGGGTATGGAGGGCATCCAGCTATTAGTCCAAATATTCATATTGCACCCATTTCCTACCCTCCACGAGTCATCTCTTTAGCAAATTCAACCTTGCATGAATGCCTCTCCAAGCAAAAGAAGGTCCTGACCCCAATTGTGCTTCTAACAACCCAACTTGATTGCAATATTTCTGCTTGAGGACCATAACAACCAGAGAGGATGGGTTCTGTTGAATTCTCCAACCTTGTTTTGAGAGAAGGCTAAGTTGAAACTCCTAAAGTCTCTAAAACGAAGGCCTCTACAGTCTTTGTTGTAACTAAGCTGTTTCCATCTGACCCACTGTATCTTGGAGGTGTCTTCATTATAGCCCCACCAGAATTTCCTGAGCAACTGGTTTAGTTTCCTTGTAATTGAAGCTGGTAACAGAAATATTCCCATAGCATAGGTGGGTATGGCTTGAAGTACTGTTTTGAGGATAATTTCTTTTGCTGCAGCAGATAAATGTTTTGTCTTCCAATTTGCCACTCAAGCCCAAGTTCTGCCAATAAGGGAGTGGAATGTAGCAATTTTAGCTCTACCCACAAAGGCAGGTAGCCCTAGGTACCTCTCAAAAGTTTCAGTTGACTTAACCCCTACCAATTGCAAAATCTGTTGCTGTGCCTCCTACAAAGTGTTCTTACTAAAGAAAACTGAGGATTTCTCTTTGTTCAGTGCCTGTCCCAATCCCTTTTCATATAGAGCAAGTATGTTGAGCACACAAGTGAGTTCCTTAGAGGTTGCTTGATAGAATAGGTGGCTGTCATCCACAAAAAAAGTGTTTCACTGTGAATGGGCCTCTCCCTATTGGTGCAAGTGTTATATCATCACACTGCTTGGCTTGATTCAGTAGTGATGTAAGAGGTTCAGCACAAAGGATGAATATGTAAGGGGACATGGGGTCCCCTTAAAGGAAAAAATTTCTGTTGAGGCTCCCCATTTACAAGTATTGAGTATGAAACTGAGCCGAGACAGTTCTTGATAAGATTGATCCAGTGCAAAGGGAAATCCATCTTAAGCATCGCTACTTCCACAAACCTCCATTCTACCCTATCGTAAGCCCTTATCTAATTTAAGGGCCATGAAACCTCTCATCCATTTCATTCTTGAAATCATGGAGTGGAGGACCTCATAGGCTACTAATGTATTGTCTGAAATGAACCTTCCAGGTACAAAGACACTTTGATTCAAAGAAATGAGATTAGGGAAGATGCCTTTCAACTTGTTTGCAAGTTTTTTGGATACAATTTTGTACAATACATTGCACAGGCTAATAAGTCTATATTCAGCTACTTTCATATGGTTTTTTACTTTGGAGACGAGAAAGAAATGTGTCATTTACCTCAGTTAGAGAACCACCTTGGTTGAGGACTTGGAGAGCATAGTTGCACACCACCACCTCCCAGTGCTTCTGATAGAATTGGGCTGGGAACCCATAAGAACCAGAGGATCCTAATGGGTTCATTTGAAAAACAGCAATTGTGATTTCCTCTTGAGTGAAACGATTCATCGAGCCAAACTTTCATCTTAGCAGCCAATGTAGTATCCAATACATACAGACATTCCTCAAAATTAGTAGAGAGAGAAGTAGTGAAAAGAGAGGAGAAAAAACCTGTGAACACATCACCAATGGCTCCCTGCTCAGTTACAACCCTCCCATGTGGTTCCTCCACACATCTGATTGCATTTGTCTTCCTTCTTTGGCTTGTCTGCATATGGGAATATTGGATATTTCTATCTGCATGCTTAAACCAATGTTGCTTCGCTCTTTGGCGCCATTTCAAGTCATCTTTTGAAAGTGAGAGCTCCACTTCTTCTGTAGTTGTTTCATGGGTACTAAGTGATGACTAGTACCAATGTTTTGGAAATGACTAATCTTGGCCAACCCCTGTGTGATGGTATTTTTATTTTGCTGCTTGTTTTTCTATTTCCATTTTAGCAGACCCCTTTGACACATTTCAAGTTTATGTCTCATTGACCTGGCCTCACAACCTCCCACCTTGTCATTTTTCCATGGCTCCGTCACAACACTCTGGCATTCTTCCTTAAGTTCCCAGGCAACCTCGTATCTAAAACATACCCCTATCTTTCTCCTCCCATATACTAGGTTCTGTTTATTAATATGAAGGGGGAGTGATTAGATTTGATGGCAGCAAGAGAAGTGCATGAAGCATAGTTAAATAATTCATTCCATTCCTTGTTGGCAAAGGCTCTATCTATTCTTTCTTTTGTGAACTCTCTTCCACTCATGTTGTTTGAACATGTGAATCTTTGTCCCTGGGAGTGGAGGTCATTGAGACCATAGATTTCAACTACTTGCTTGAAAGCCTCGATTTGCTTGTAGGGCATCTAGTTGCACCCAGTTTTTCTCTTTGGTGCAAGATTTCATTGAAATCACCTGCACACAACCATGCCATGAGATTGGAAGTTTTTAACATCCTAAGTTGTTGCCAACTACTACTTCTCTTGGCAGTGTCTAGGTGGCCATAGAACCCAGTGAACTGCCAGGTAGGTCCATTATCCTCCTCATGTATCAAAGCATTGATGTGCGATCGAGTATAATTGAGCACTTTGACATGATTGTCTTCTTTCCATAAAGAGCAATCCCCCCACTCAACCCCACACTATCCACTACAAAACAGCCATCAAGCTTCAAACTCCTCCTTACCTCCTCCATTCTTTTGTTTCTACACTTAGTTTCTATAAGGAAAACTAGATGGGGGCACTTTTTCTTAGTTAGTTGCCTAAGGATTCTTACTGTCTGAGGGTTCCCAAGAACTCAGCGTTCCAAACTAGGATGCTCATTGATGGTGGCAGGGCTGTGATCCAGCCACTGCCATTGAATTGTGGTTCTCATTGGTCTCATTATGCCTCTTGATTCTCTTAGGACCAGGATCACTTGCCTTACTACTCCTTTTATAGCCCCTCTTATTTCTAGTCCTGAAAGAGTAATTAGAAATATCTGCCAGTGCCTCACTACCAGTACCTCCTGTGTTAGAGCCCCTCCCTTATGCTTTTCTTTTCCATTTTTTAGTATTAGGCTCACATCACCCGTAACAGGTGCCTTGCATGCTCCTCTGCCACGTAAGCAACATGTCATCACAATATTGGTGTCACCCTTTTTGTTTGGGCCTGTGTAGTCAGCATGTGGTGTCACCTCACTGTTGTCCCATCCCTCACGAGTTCGAAATGAGCTGTTCAGAGTTGCTTGTTGGGCAACATGTTCCAGAGTAGCTATGTTAGGGTCTAGCTTCATTCTCGTGTTAATCACCAGTGAGTCTAGGGCCCCAGGATTAGCTTAAAAAGTGAGTACCTCTTGTAGGTACGATGGTTGCTTAGGATCTGGGAGTTGAATCTCGAGCTGGGCTTTATGGGGGGTCTCGAGAGGAAAGCCTGTTATGTTTCTTTCGTCTGGGGTCCCCTTTGTTGACGACTGTCCTTTGCCACCTCAAGTGTCTTTTTCTAGTTTTTTCGTTGTAGGCACTTCCTGCAATTCCACTGAAAGTTCTTGCTTGACAGCTTGTTTGCTTGGCCTAGGCTCTTCCCTGTCACCTGTCACCTCTCCCCCTTTCTCCTTGTTGCCCCCCATGGTGGTGGTTACCACTAGTGGAACCACCGTATCTACGACAATCGAAGATGTTGGTGTTCCTAGGTTGGCCTCTAAGCTAAGAGACAAACTGTTGTGGGGCCTGCTCGTCACCCTGTTGTTCATAGCGTAATGAAGTGCAGTTCTTTCCCTTATGATAAAGCACACCACACTAAAAGTAGAAGTTTTGTAGTCTCTCGTACTTGAAGGAGATCCAGTGCTATTGTTCATTGAACATTAACCATTTTCCTCTCAACAGGGATTTACGAAGATCCACAGTAACCCTAACTCAAAGACATCTCCCCATGCTCGTCCATTTACCTTAGCTTCTACCCTGATGACATGACCAATAGAAGCAGCGAAGTGTTCCCCAAAGTCTTTTGTCATGGTGGCCAGTGGGAGGTTGTGGAGTTGAACATAGAAAGGTTCGTAACCAAACTGTAGTGCGTTGATAGATACCGTTTCGTCAACCTCTAGCAGAGTTAAAAGACTCCTATCGAAAAACTAATGTCGTCCACTCAGGACCTTCTCTTTGTCCACCAGTTTCTGGAATTCAATAAAAAACTATTGGTCACCTTGCTCCTTGAACCTGACCTAGCCCTCCAACCTCCAGACTTGAGACATAGTGACTCTAAAGGCCTCACTGTTAACACCTTTCTCAGACAGTGCCCTCCCAATGATACAATACTTCCCATGTCTATCCTCCTCTTTAACTCCCTCCTGCTTGACATGGAGGAAAGAGCTTTCTTCCTTTGACAAGTGTAATCCCTCCCAATGTTTGGGCAATTCCGCTACCTTTATCACAAACCAACATTGATGATACAAACTCACAGGATATGAGACCTAAGCCTTTGATACCACAAAGGCACTGGAGCCTCACTTTGTCTCACGAGAGAAGAGAAGGCACTCAATAAGAATTGGAGAAATTTGTACTAGTCGTGCATGTAGCGAATATATGTGCGAAGGTGTGACAAAGAATAATGTTAAGGAAGAAGATAAAAATGCAAATCAGATGCCATGAATCAAGCTGCTATTGATATGTCCATGATTCAAGCTACTGCAGATCAATCATCATTCAAGTCTCGAGATCATAGCTCAATACAATAAACACAATCTAAGATATTAGCTCCATCATATTAGCACTTTGAATATTTGTAACAAATAGTTATTTAATGTTGATTTGTTATCTTGTATAGATTAAGATATTACTGCCTACAACTACAATATATATATATATATATATACTTGTACATATCATATAGTGAAAGTGTGGAAAATTTCTTCCTTCTTTACTCTGTTCTTACAATGTATCTGAGCCCCAAGGGTCTACACCTATTGTTATGCCTGATTCTAGTTCTACTCCCAGTACGTTTTCTTTTCCAAACATCACACAGTTGGTCTCTATTAAACTGAACTGTTCAAATGACTTGTTATGACTGTCACAGTTCATTCTAGTTTCAAGGAGTCATGTGTTTTTGGACATTGTTTAAGGCACTGAGCCATGCCCTCCATGAAACCTTCCTGATCCCTAAACTATAAATCCAAATTATATCATCTGGAACAAGAAAGATCAGTACCTACAAAGTTGGATTAACGTCACGCTCACTAATGCTGTGCTTTCAACTGTGTATGGTCTTAACAGTTCAAGGCAAGTGTGGCAGTCCTTAGCCTTAAGATATTCCTCTCAATCTCACTCATGAATTGCTCATCTCAAAAGCCAAGTATAGAGTCTTCGTCAAGACTCAAAGTCCTGCCAAGAAATTCTTTCCATAGCTAAGGCGCAATGGATCAATTAGCAGCAGTGGGGAAATCAGTAGATGATGATCAGGACCTCATTTCATATATCAGTAGTGGACTCAACCCCTCTTACACCTCCTTTGTAAGTGCCTCCAGCTTTGCTACTAGCAATACTCCCATGACATTTGAAGACTTCTAAGCAGAATTATTAAATCATCAACTATTACTAGCTATACAAATTCCCTTCGTTGAAGCCATGGGTCTTGCTCTCTACTCTCATCAATGTAACAATTGCCCTCCCCATTCCAAGTCCAAATACTTTAGCTCGTCTAAGAAATATTAGCAATACAAGAATAAAAGGCAGTCAACTCCACATATGAACTTTAAGTCTAGCAACTCATCTTCCACACTTACATGAGTTCCATGTCAAATCTGTGGGAGAAAAAATCAACAAGTTTTGGATTGGTTTCATAGAATGGATCATGCTTACTAGGGTTGTCATCCTTCCAAGCAATTAGTTGCATGGTTGCCACCAAAAACTCAAACCTCGAAGACCAAGCAAGGTATGTTGACAGCAAGGCAAGCACTCACATTACAACTAGCTTGGATAATCTCTCAAATCAACAGCCATATCAAGGTTTTGAGTTAGTTTCAGTTGGTAATGGTTCCTCTTTACCTATATTACATTCTGGTCCTAGTATACTTTACACTCCAACCTCCTCATTTACATTAATAACGTTTTTCATTGTCTTAAAGCTCTTGTCAATCCTCTAAGCATCCATAAATTGTGTGCAGATAATAACTATTTTTTTGAACTCATTGCATCCGACTTTTCTATCAAGGATTTCAAGACCAAGAAGCTACTACATCATGGACACAGTGAGGATGGATTATACCCCATCTACCTACATAGGGCATTTCTAAAAAATAACACAAGGTTCACTTGCATGATGGGAGTCAAAACATCAAAGTCTCTACAACATTTCAGACTTGGACACCCAGCCCAACCAATAACTGATCATGTTCTCAAGCACTTTCAATTTCTAGTGTCCCAACAAAATGTATCTTCTTTTGTATGTGAACCTTGTTATCTTGCAAAAATAAAACAATTGCCTTTTATTAGTCCTTCAAGAGTCAATTTCAGTCCTTTAGAAGTCATTCATTTTGATGTTTGGTTATCTCATATTTCATCTATTGGAGTTTGTAATCAGTATGTTATTTTTATTGATGACTTCTCCAAGTTCACGTGGTTGCAACCAAATGACTCAAAAATCTGACGTTTTCTCATGCTTTACAAAGTTTAGGTGCTTTGTTGAAAATAAGCTCAATACCACTATCAAATCTTTCCAAACTGATGGAGGTGGTGAGTTCATCTCACATCAGGTCAAACAACTTTTAGAAACATATGGAATCCTTCATCAAATGTCTTGTCCTCATACACCACAACAGAATTGGGTTGCCAAAATGAAACATAGACACATCACAGAAATTGAGCTAGCCTTACTAGGACATTCAGGTTTCTCACACAAATATTAGGTTCTTGACAGTAGTCTTTCTCATAAACAGTCTGCATACTCCTCTCCTCAGTCTTGAATCACCCTATACCACTCTTTTCCATAAGCCACCAGATTATAAACAATTTAAAGTCTTTGGTTGCTATTGTTACCCCTTACTCAAGCCTTACAATTCTCAGAAACTCAGCTTCCGCAATAAGCAATGCATTTTCTTGGGTTGCAATATGAATCATAGAGGTTATAGGTGTCTGGATCCATAGAGCAATCGGGTGTACATCTTTTGCCAGTTATTTTTTATGAATGCACTTTCCCAGCTCATGATAAGGTAAATGCTTCAATCCCCCACGCTTCTCCCATTATTTTACTAGCAACACCATTGCCATCTTCTTTAACTAACCACTCTGTAGCACCACCTACTTCCCCTTCAACCAACATCACTACTTCACCAATGTTGCCCTCTTCTCCTATAGTTGCCACACATGATAGTGCCCCCACTCCTTCCCATCAAACAACCATAATAGTCCCTAGTCCTCTCCCTATTCACCTCATAACCACTAGATCTCGAGCTGGTGTTTCTTGTCCCAAACAGTACCTCGATTACCAACTATTTTATAGCACTAAGCATCCTTATGATTCTGTCCATACCTCCAAAATCTACAAATTGGACACTTGCTATGGCATCTGAATTTGAAACCTTACAAGCTAATTAAACATGGGAACTCTAGATTTACAAGAAAACTGTAAATTTGCCTCCGGCCCCCATGCAAAAATGTCATTCATTTCAAGTGGATTTACATGTTAAAACTTAAAGTCGATAGTACCATCAATAGATACAACGCTCGAATAGTGGAGAAGGAATTTGAGCAACAAACTGGCATTGATTTTACTGAAACTCTTAGTCCTGTGGTGAAACCAACAACCATACAAAATGTCATTGCCTTGGAAATATCTTAAATGCATTTTTGCATGACCACTTGAATATGAAGTATTCATGGAACAGCCTCTTGGTTTCAATATTGATGAATCCTATCCTCATCATGTCTGTCGACTTAAAAAGGCCATCTATGGCCTCAAACAAGCTCCTCGAAGTTGGTTCATTGGCTGTCCCAAGCTCTTCTCAGTCTTGGGTTTGATGAATCTTAAGTTGATTACTCTTCTCTTTTCACATATCACTCAGACTCCGTCAGTATTCTTGTACTGATTTATGTGGATGATCTTATAATCACATGCTAATGAATCCTTTATTCATGCTCTCAGTACTCAGCTAAGTTGAGACTTTGCAATGAAAATCCTAGGCAGTTTACATTACTTTTTGGGTATTCAAGTTCATAGAGACTCCATAGGTTTTCATATGAATCAATCAAAATATATAGTTGATCTACTTCATTGAGCTAAGATGTTAGGAGCAAAACCCTACTCCAATCCACTAGCCTCGGGTTCAAAATTTTCAAAATACACTAGAGAGCCACACACAGATGGTACTGATTATAGGCAGTTAGTTGGAGCACTCCAATATTGTACCATTACCAAACCCGACATAGCCTTTCTAGTGAATCAATTCTGTCAATTTATGCATTCCCCCACAACTGAATATCTCAGAACACTCAAAAGACTATTAAGATATTTGAAGACAACTCCTCACTACGGAGTTCAGTACACACCAAGCTCACTTCAGCTTAATGCAATATACTGTGACTCGAACTGGGTAGGGTCCATTGATGATAGGAGATCCAAGACTAATCATGAGTGATCAAGCAATGGGACTCACACTTTGATTGAAACCAGATACTTGTCTAAGATGCAGGGAGACCATTGGCATGCTCCACAAGGCTCTAAACAAAACTACATATTTCAAGCAAACTTTTTTGTTTTATTTCAAACTGCAAACTAATATTTACTATTTTAGGTATATTATTTTTCATGTAATTTTATTTCATATAATATTTTGATAGAGCAAATCTCAATTCTTAGGGAGATTTATTAGAAAATAATATTTACTTTTAAACATAGGAGAAGTTAAGTAAATAAAGTATTTTTATTAATTTGTAGTCATCATTAATATTCTCTAATTTTTTTTAAAGATTTTAAATCAAAATTTTTACTTTAAATGTTTGCTTAAACTTTATGTTTACACTTTTTGATTAAAACATTATATAAACTTATTTGTTGTTATGACTTTTGTGAAATGCCTATTTTCTGTAGGCCGTTCTGGATTTATATTTTGTTTCTTATTCTTTAATCACTTTTTTTTTTGTTTATTATAATTTTATAAGTGGTATTTTTAGAGAAGTTCAATTGAACTATTTATTCCAACTTAAAATGCTAGACCTCTCCAAAATTATAATTCTGGCTTCGTCTGGCTTAGGCCAGAGTAGATCTAAAGTAGGGTTTTAATATCGGTGAACTTCCAGCGATTTATAAATTGCTGGAAAAGATTACAGGCGGCGACTTTGTGAGTTTTTCTAGCGAAAATGAATCGCTGGTAAAGGAATTTCCCCTTATAGTGCCTGGACACGATGAGCAGCATGAGACGTACGCTGCAATGTGTGTAACTTGGAGGTGGCCGCGAAGACAATATGCCAATCTTTATCCAAACGTAAGATAGGATTAGGGCGGCTGGAGCTCCTTTCTCTCGGCTAGGCTTTTAATGTAGCTGTTGAGAGAGGGTGCTAGAAAAGTACTCATAAAATTCTACGGTGTTAACGTAAAAACCTTTTCAATCCATGTCACTATTAGTGGTAGAAGTTCATGTCTTATGCGAAGGGATAGCGTTTCCATGAGCAATTTCAGCGTACAAAGGGTTATAATCATTAAGAGAAAAAATCAATTTAATTACAAGCCGTATATTTTTATACACCTAATATACCTCTGTGTGGATCGAACTCTTCCACGTGAGCTATCTTAAAAACTGATCTCTATTTGTGTGATGAAAGACTTCAAATCAAGTATCAATTTAGAAGCATAAAGAAGGAAAGATAGACCATTGAAATATTTCCCATATGAGAAATGCTTTGTCGGCAAAAAAATCTTATAAAATAAACTTATAAACTAAAGTGGATGAGTACATGATCCAAGAGCAAAACTTCTATTATTGGAAAGTAGATTTGACATCTTACATCAAGTGACATCAATTTGTAAAATTCCTTTATTGATGAGTAGTTCTATCTCTTCCTATACATTGTTTTTCTCCTCGAAAGCCTAGGAAAAAAAAATCAATTTATTTAAGGTAGTTTTATTTTTGGTAGTGGCTGATTGTTTTGCAAGGCCGTGAACTTGTTTGTACTAGCCTTAACATGCATACTCCTCTTAAGGTAGTTCTTTGTGGAGAGGATGATGAAGAAGCATAGCATCAAATTAAGTACTTGCTTCACATGTTAATTAATGGGGTCCAAAAAAAGAAACAGCTCGCATCACATGACTAATGAGCCAATTATATGATATATATGCAATATTTTGTGGGTTGGTTTTGTTGAAGTTGTAATGTTAGATATAATTATAAGATGTTCAAACTTTACGTACTCCATTTGAAAAATGTTGAATTTTTTAATAGTAGACTCAACTTTCAAAGGGAAATCCTAAAACTGCAAATATAAATTCTCATTGTCAAATGAATAATGCTATATACAGTTCTAGGATATAAAAGCCGCCGCGCTGTTTCTTTGAAAAAAGTTGGGTCAATCGTTTAAAAAAATAATTTTTTTCATGTGCATCCAGATTTATACATTTTTTTCAAAAGGAGTGCGCGAGGTTTGCATGCCCTATGATTGCAAATATCATTTATCTTCGTCATATGAATAATGTTAGATATAATCCTGGACTGTAAATATAATTTCTCTTTATCAAATGAGTACTAATAATAGATATAGTCATAGGTTGCAAATATCAATTTTCTGTGCAGTAGGTTACTTTTTATTTTTTAAAGTGGTACTCATCATGACTGGAAAGATCACATTTTTTATGTCAATCTTTTTTCTTTTAAAGATCTTATTACACGTCTTTGAATTTGTATTTAGTACTCATGTGATGATGCAAGGCGGCATGTGAAATGTATGCCAATGTATCGATCTGATATCGCGACACAACAATTGGCAATCTAAGCGCAACCCCTGTCGTTTCTTCCTGACCAAGTTGATCATGAGACTCGTATCACTTGGCAATACTAATTAGGCCAAAGGAATCTTTTCCTGCTGGGACCGCTAGCTTAGCTGATTGCAGGGATGATGTTTCAGACTCTGTTGGTATCTGAGGTAAGCATACAACTGCTGCAATCACGGTTTTGTTCTTTTGCACTCGCTTAACTCAACATCTGAAAGCTGCGTACCTTTTAGAGAGTCTCTCTCCTCTCGCGCGTGGGTTTAATACGTAAAATATTTAATTAAATGAAATAGAGTATAAAGTCAGATTTAAATTCAACAAAATTACGATTTATTTAAAAATTTTAAAGCAATAAAAATAAAAATGTTTAATTATTTATATTTTACCTGTCCTGCCTAGGTTGTGTGGACTAGTGGATGGCCCCCCATAATTCACCGGCCAACAGATTGGTTTTGCTTGTAGACGCCGATCATCATCGGAGGATATATATATAGAGCTTATCCAATATGACTCATCAAGCGGAAAAGTCCAAATTGTAGTATTTTTTGGCCATAAGCTTGGACGCCCATTTCAATAATAACGATAAGGAATGTGAAATTATACATAGAGAAAAGCATTCATTCTCAAGTATATGTTATTATCCTGCTGCATTCCTGCATCCTGCGCGCATGCATAAGCTCTAGTTTTTCTCAGAATTATATTTTTGTCCTTTGCTAATATATAAATATGGCTTCTCACTCTCAAGAATCCTACATTTTCACGTTGTGTATTTTTCTTCGATCACAACTGTAATGATCATTTAGTTCCCTGGCTCCTGCGTCCAAAGCACCAGTGCTGTAATTTTATCGAAAACTACAAATCGTCTTAAATTGCCACAGGGCGCAGAATTAATGTAGTTTCAGCCCCACGCACAGCTATTTCTTTAATTGCATAAAAGAAACAAGACGTACGTCTCATTCAAAACAATGCCAGGCTCATTTGGTTTAAAGTATGAGGGTGGCTAGATACACAGGAATTTTATAAAAAAATTTTATACGTTGATGTGATACATTACTAGTATGTCATCAATGTGTGGAATAGGGGTAGCGGGCACTGAGATAGGGCACAAGGAGAGGGTAGGGGTGGCAAGCACAATGGAAGGTAGAGAAAGAAGGAGAAAAAAAATAGAAAAGCCGCGGCAGTGTGCCACGTCAATGTGTAGAATTTCTTTATATCTGGTTTTTGTGGCACAAATGATGTGGCACACTTTGTGTGTCTTTGTGAAATTTTTTTGTACCTATAGTATTTTTCTTAAAGTATATCTCATAACTTAATGCCTCAAATCTGGTATTTAAAGGTGGAGAAATAAATCGAGCATTTGGATTTTATTTGAGAATAAATATGGATCTAAATCCTATATTTTTGTCAACGTAAGGAATTAAATGATAGAGTTAAGTTCAAATTTAAGATTTCTACTATGATAAAATTATTAGATATCTTAAAACTTTGAAAAGATAAAAATCATTTATATTTATGTCAACAGCTTTAACCTTTCAAAACAAAATGCTAATGGGATTTCATTTTACCGGCCTTCCAGGCTTTCAGCCTCGCCCTTGTTTATTTTTTACGATAACAACCTCAAATTTTGTTCAGGTATGGGAACTGGATTATCAATGTCAAGTCGTTACCTTTGCAGCTAGTACTTCCAAATTTAGACCACATCCATCTTGCCCTAAGTAATTTTCCTATAGAAGTTTGAGCTTTTGATGTTTATCCGCGTTTAAAAATAGCGCAACAGACTTGAAGGAAAGAAATAGTCATTTCCAGTCCGTTGAGACTATTCAGGTTTCGATCGGTACTGTATAGAGCTCCCCAATGATGGTCTGGTATGGCAGTATGGTGTCCGTTGCATTCATCCATAGTAGTGAGCAGTAAATATATACATGAAAAATAAAAGAAAGGTAGATTCAAAAATTTACGTAGTTCGACACTAAGCCTATGTCCACAAGTCCTTTGAGAAGTTGAATCCACTATAATATATTTATTTTACAGCCTCTCATCCTTGTTGTACAATAGATATTAGAGTTCTATCTTCTGAGAAAATCTCGTCGTTGTAGTCCCTGTAGTGAGGTTGAAGAAGCTGAAAAATTTGAAATTAAAATCCCCCCCCCAAAAGTCATCTAGAAGCTTCCTTTTATCATCTGCCACTCCCTTACTTTATGTCTCATCTTTTTTTTTTTTTTTTTTTTTTCTTTTTACCTTACATCTCTACTTTTCATCCTACACTCTTTTCCCTCCTTAGCCCTTTGTCCTTTCTTTCTTTTTTCTTCTTCTCTCATTCTATTATCTTCTAGTAGTACTGGCCCTTTAATTGACTGGGCTCTTTATATGGGCCTGTGATATTTATCCCACCACCCGTACCATCATCCTTATCAAAATCCCACGTCTCCACCTCAGACATCATTGAAGCGTACTGATTGAGGCTATGAGTCCAAAACATGGCCTACCGGCCATTGTTAGATCAAAGCGTTGGTTTCCAGCAGCATGTTCAAGCTTCCTGCTAGCTTGTTTGCTTGCCTTTACACTTCAAATCCTTTTCTTCTCACCCATATCCCCAGCTGGACCGCTTGACTTGCCTCTTTCATCTTCAGCTTCCTCCCTTCCCGCAAACAACAAATTGCAGGTAAATAGCTTGCTTCTGTTAATATCTATTGGTTTTTGGCTTCGTGCTTATCCATTTGAAGCCTTGGAATATGCGTTTACTCCTTTTTTGTTCCGCAAGGGAGTTCTCAAACTTGGAGAAGGATTTCTGAAGGAACCAGAAGACGTTTGTGTGGATAAAGAGGGTACAATCTATGCTGCAACTAGAGATGGTTGGATTAAAAGATTGCATAGAAACGGGTCTTGGGAGAATTGGAAGATGATGAACAGTAGTACTTTACTTGGAATCACAATAACCAAGGAAGGCGATCTTATTGTGTGCGATTCTGAAAAGGTAATGTTGCTCTCAAACACAGTACAATGCACAAAGGCTGAGAAAGAAAGTAACAATTATTATAGGAACAAAGATAATAGTAATATAAATCATAGATCTGTGCATAGACTACAAGAAATTGATCTTCTAGCCCAATAAATAGAAAAGGAGGACTCGGGCATTGGCCCATTTGCATGAACTAATTAATACAGCTAAGTCATGAGTTGAACCACTGTTTATTTAACACTGAAACTGAGTATATACTTATATGCAGGGTCTGATTAGGATTGGTGAAGATGGCGTCAATGTTCTTGCAACACATGTTAACGGTTCCAAAATAAGGTAATATTTTGCATTGAATGACAAAAATATATACGATTCGTTGCGATCATGTACGTGAGTACTTAGATCTTACGATATTGGTTAATAGTCATAATATTCAATTACTAATTAATAAAACATGATTCATTGCTTTGCAAGGCGAGTATTCGGGGTGCTACTCTCACTCCTGGCCTAGTGGTCGTTGGCCCCGCTCTTGCACGTGGGTGGGCCGGGGGAGAGGGGGGTGGTTGGGCCCCGAGCCCCGGCCCCCGGCCCCTTTCGGATGCTAGGAGGTCGATAGGCCCCGGGGCTGTCCACTGACAAGCTAAGAGAGAGCATTTTTAAAACAAAATATAAGGTGAAATGATGACTTTATGAGGAGTTTTTCTTAAAATCACGTCGTTTTATTAAAAAATAAATATATATTTATGTTGAGTCGGGATGAGAAACCTCAGGTGAGCTTGGGCCTAACCTGGGTCCCATCCACTGGCAGCTATAGTCGTGCGGGTGGAGATCAGGCGGACAAGGGAAACTCAGGGCTGACATTGGCCCAAGATTGGATGGATTTCAAGTGAAAGAAAGATAGAGACATGGATTAGATTTTACACAATTTATTTAGCAATTAATGCTGCCCGAGAAATCCATGCGGGCAGAATGCAATAAATGCTACTGCACTTCATATGTCTTTTTCACCCTAGTTGAAAGCTATCAGATCTGCAAAAGAAGTTGAGGGTATATATACTTTTTCCATCATCCATGACCCAATTTTCAAATTTCAGTATTTTCCTTTCCTTTCTATATACAGGAACATTCAGCAATAAGTTACTATGTTGAATCAGGTTTGCAGATGATGTTATAGAAGCATCAGATGGGAATCTATATTTTAGCGTTGCAAGCACCAAATTTGAACTCCACAATTGGTATCTAGATGTGCTGGAGGGAAAACCTCATGGGCAACTGCTAAAGTACGATCCATCTTCAACCGAGACATCGTTGCTGCTTGATGGTTTGTGTTTTGCTAATGGTGTTGCACTCTCAAGGGACCAAGACTATCTAGTGGTCTGTGAGACATGGAAGTAAGTATATAATATTATTCTATGTATATGAAGAGGAAAAGGCTTAATTATGACTTCGTGCCAATTGTTCAACAATTCCATTGCCTTCTCCCCAAATAATTTAATTATTTAAATTATATTTTAGTACTTGTCTTCACATGTGATCAGACTTCTCCAAAATGTTACAAAAGTTTAGGCTGATAGGAATGTTAAACTTGTCACGATTTGATAAAGAAATAGACATGAGAAAGTGAGATCCTCCAGCTTTATATTAATTCAGCTTTATATTGCTTACTACAGATGCGAAATTGGGAAACATGCACATCCCATATATTAATTCTCTCTTTTTCTGATACAGGTTTAGGTGCCTTAAGTATTGGCTGAAAGGAGAAGACAAGGGAAAAACTGAAATTTTTATCGACAACCTTCCGGGTGGTCCTGATAACATCAATCTTGCACCAGATGGATCTTTTTGGATTGCTCTACTTCAGGTACTACTTAACTCCATGCTCAAAGATATAATATCATAGATCAAAACAATTATACTTTGACACAAGTTTACATTCTCTCAAGCTATCAAATATTATAATGTGCATTCTCCATTAAACTGACCCTTTTAAAGGCAAAACTAATAATTTTATGGTGCAAATTAGTGTAAGTGTGCCTAACATATTTTTTCAAAGAGAAATGATATTTGTAGTCGTAGACTGGGCAAATGCTGCATACTCATTTTGAAAAAAATGAGTAAATATGAGACCCACTTGAAGAAATTAATTTTTTAATTGTGGATCCTATTTTTTTTTTCAAAATGAGCGTGCAGCACTTACAAAACCCATGACTGTATCTAGCATTACTCTTTTTTCAAAACTAACAGTAATAATTTGCACATTGTCAGTTAACTTATGAGGGGCTGGAGTTTGTGCACACTTCCAAGGCATCCAAGCACTTGGTAGCAACGTTTCCAAAACTGATTGAAAAGGTAAATGGCGTTTACAGGAAAGCAACGGTTGTAAATGTGGCAACAGATGGCAAGATAATCAGGAGATTTGATGACCCAAATGGAAAGGTGATGTCCTTTGTGACTGCAGCCATGGAATTTGAGGATCATTTGTATTTGGGAAGTCTGAACTCCAACTTTGTTGGAAAACTACGGCTAAAAGATTCGTGCAACTTAAAGCATTGAACGTACGTAGATCAAAGCACAAATAAGGATATGGCCCTAACATGCATTAAGCAAACATTATCTGTAGCAGACAGCTAGCTTTACAGGTGCCCGTTCCAGAATACAACTCTCCTTTGTAAGATGTTAAATTGTAGTTTAACTTGTTAAAGAGTTATTCCATTGTTAATGTAACGCCCCGTACCTGGATGGGTCGGATATTTACTATCTGTCACTTATAAACATATCTCCCAACACATCTAAAATCTCCAAAGATTTCATAAACAATAAATTACAATCTCATATTTTCTAAATAAATACATTATAAACTCTATAAAGTCATCACTACAATAATAATAAACCAAATGGTCCACAATGTCCTAGTAGTCATAACATACTAAACTGATAAATCTATAAGTCCTACTAAACCAAATACATAATTAAATTTAAAAGACATCAGATATCCTTATTTTAACGGTAGTACCCAATGGTACTCGACACCCTCTCCTCAGCTTAGCCATGCTCATATTTCCTAATCTTGGTCCTCAGTTGGACTCTCCACATTATCTAAAAATATTATGAAGATAAGGGGAGTGAGTTATCAACAACTCAGTAAACAGATGACATATGCTAGCGTGCAAACATAAGCACTTACAAAGTACAGTATACATAACAAAATATTTTTCAAAGTTATCATGCAGAGCAAAACAAGTTTTCAAATGTAACAGAGCGATGGTTCTAAGACAAGTAAAACCCAGAATACTTTAGCATAACATAACTTGAGCATCATCATCACATCAAAACAGAGCATCTCACAGAGCAGAGATCATGTTTCATTCCCGTGGTAGGGTTGTGCTATCCTTAGTGGCCAAATCGAGTAGAGACAGAGGTGAAATATTTCCTTTATTACTCATGGAACCCCGAGTGTGCACACATGAAAGACCACATAAAACAATTTTGTTTCTAAAGTGGGTGTGTTCGGAAACAGAGAAATTGATACCAACCCAAACAGAGCAGAGCAGAGCATAACAGAGCATAACAGAGATAAAATCAGACACAAAATCAGTACACCATGCTAAAGGTTTTCAGATGCCATATAAAAAAAAATAGAATACCAAAACATAATCAGATCATTCTCACATTCTGAAAACAAAAGTCGGAGCATCTTTATAAATCAATGCACAATTTTTCAGATTCTCAATATTGCTCTTTTCAGATTTCAGAGACAGTACTGTGACAAAATTTAGCTCATGTCTACTCAATGCATGTCAGAAACAGTTTTTTTTTTTCATATAGATTTCATGAATAATGCAAATAGACGATCGAGGTTTTTTTTCCCAAATTCTCATTTCAGAACAAAACATGCATAATTTTCAAAAAGGTTAACCTCAGTCTAAACCATTTGTGTAAAGCCTAGAATTAATTTTGACCTCTAATAATCTCGTCACCTATTGTAACACCCGGACCCAACCAAGCACTATTTCTATCTATTTATTTATTTTTAGTTCTTTTATTTTATTATATTTTCTTCACATGTTTATTTTTTGATTTTAAACACCAGATTTAATTTTGTTTTCTTTTCTTTTCGTTTTTATTTTTCTTTTTCCCCTAGGTCTGCCTCTCATCCATGGCATGCATACACACGCATTTTTCGTTCACGGCATGCATGCACACGCGCGTCTCTCTCGTTGTTCTAGGGTTTCACCTCACATATATATAGATGCTTATGTTTTCCCCATGCAATGAGAAACTATCCAAACACTACTGCCGCTTGAAACTCCTCCCCACGCAAACAGCAACCGCAACGTTGCATGCCTCCCACTGTCCAACTTCAGTGCGTCCTCTCACCCGCTTGAAGACCAGCCGTAGCGCAGCATCCCACCCACTGCCTCGATCAAACCAAGCCCAAAACACACGAACCACCGTGCCCACTGCCCAGACCACGCGAACGTAAGCCTCAACCACCGCATTGTCTTAGCCTGCGTCCTTGTACGTTTGCAGCAAACGCCTTCGCACCGCCACCTCCATCTCCATGTAAAACCGAAACAACCCACACGTCTGGCCCCTTGCACGAAGGAAAACACTAGCCCGAAGCAGAATTGACCACTGCAAGCCTCCACCAGCAGCCGGACGACCTGCAGATAAACCCTGAAAGGAGCCAAAACTGCTCTGTTTTTGCATCAAGAAACAGAGTACTTCCATGGCCAAACTATCTTTCCCAAGCACGCATTCAGCCACTGTCCTCGGCGGAAACAACCATAACCCCGTCTTGCTACGCCCTGCATCACCTTGCTACTCTGCCGCCGGCTCAAACCACCACCCTCTCTCTCGGTAACACCTCCATGCACACGCCGTGTGTCACCCTTTATAGCATGACATTGTCTCTCTCTCACCGTGTTTCTCTCTCTCTCTTGTCTAGTGCTCCGCCAAGATCATCGCCGTCTGCCTAGCCCCTTGCTACGTCGCACGTTGCCGCATGATTTTCCTCCGTGAGTAAGCCTTGCCGTGCGTGTTCCGTTGTTTTACGTAGGTTTTGTTTAGTTTTCAAAGAATTACTTGGAATTACCTTATTACCCTCTAATACAGGATATATTAATTAGCTTTTAATTTATATTATGTAATAGTACACTCTTATATATTTAGGATTTCATAAAATCACTTAAGTATTTTTCAACATGTTATTAAGTAAAGATTTATTTTAAGAATAAATAATATTGGAGTAATGTTGTTTTTACACTTTGGATATGTTTTAGTCTATTTAAAAATAGTTATGTTTATTTTAAAATATTTTAGGATAATTATATATTCTAGTATTAAACGTTATAGTTTGTTTTCAATAATAAATAGATCAAACTTTTAAATGTGTTAATCATAGTGATTAAAGCAACAGTGACGATTTTAGAAAGTGATTATTTGAATTTTAGGTTTTGAGGATTTTAATAGGCTATTTTAGAAGTTTAGGATTAAATATCGAAATGTGTGATTAATTGGAAATTTACGAGAATTACATGATTATTTTATAGGTGACGATTAATTATAGTTCGACATTTTGAGGAAAATTTTGAAAAAGCCAAGAAGTCCAGGTAAACGGGGTTCCTATACTAGACTTTTCATAAAATAAAATGAGCTGAGGTCTTTTTTGGAAAATGTGCATATTTTGTTATGAAAAGAAATCTGAAAACAACCTCGGATATTTGTTCTGCATTACTCATGAGATTCTGTTTAAGAAGAAATTATTTTCTGTCATGGCTGGTGTAGAAATGAGCTTATTTTTGACTTTCTGTTTCTGAACTTTGAAAAGAAAGCGAATATGAAATTTGTGCATAAATATTGTAAATATGGTTTGGATCTGTTTTGATTACGAAGATAATATGATTTTGTTCAGTACTCTGTTTGGATAAGATGTGATCTCTGAAAACATTTGGCATGACTCTTTGATTCTGAATTTGATTCTGTTTCTGTTCTGTTCAGTACGGCTCTGCCACGGGTTATAATAGTGGATATGGCCCAACCACGGGTAATAATAGTGGATACGGCTCAACCACGGGTTATAATAGTGGATACGGCCCTGCCACGGGTTATAGTAGTGGTCTCTGTTTTGAGTGCACACCTTGGTGACAAAGTGATTTATGTTTTGCTTGGTTATCCGTAGATTCCACAACCCTACCACGGGGGTTATACATGGCTTCTGTTTTGATATGATGTTTTGATGATTATGATGATCATTTATGCTATGCCAAAAAGGATATTTTTGAATGAAATTATTTCTAAATCTTCGCTCTGATATTTTGATAACATGTTTTGCTTCCGCACTCTGAAAATGAAAAGGTTTTGTTATGCATTCTGATTTCTATAAATGCTCATGTTTACACACTAGTATATGTCCTCTGTTTACTGAGTTGTTGATAACTCACCCCTTATCTCCATATATTTTTCAGATAATTTTGATGGTTCAGCTGGAGAACAAGAGTAGGAAGTTTTAGTAAGTTGTGATGATCGAAGTGGAATAAGTACCTGAGGGTACAAGTGCTTATTGGAGAGTCGTAGTTAGTAAACTGATTTTATTTTTCGGGTATTTTGATTTGATGAGTTAAGGATAATTTCGCGTTTTGGAGAATTTTTAAGTTATGTTATTGAGATTCTCTTTATTGTCCCCATGGAGGAACTTAGATATTTGGATTGATTAAATGAATTAGCATTGTTTCGGATTTTCTGGATTTTTAGTTGTGTTATTTAAGTTGATTTTAGATGTTAAGAGTTAACTCTCCGGACCTCCGGGATCGGGGCGTTATACCTATTGATAGAAAAAATATACACTAAGTGTAAAATGATTATTGACACAACTTCGATCTAAATAATTAAAACCCATAATTCCAAACCATATTTCAGCAAGATAACTCAACTCAAACAGCTATATAATAATATGGACATCTCACACTTAAACCCAAAATACCATATACCAATTTTGATATTGACCTATAGACCGATGACCCACCAAAGCCAACGTCAAACTCAAATAATCAATATATCAACCCCACTTCAATGGCCCCTAACTCCAACCAAGCACCAACAACTCAACCAAAATAGCAATAATGTACGTCCAAATAATTAACCTCCACTCTAACTGTCGTATAAAACCTGAATAGTACAAAAACAACCACTACTCAACCCCGAGTATCCATTTAATTCACTGCACGACCAAACCATATAATCCAACTCCAGACCATTCCAACACAAGGTGTTTGCTTACACAAAAAAAAAAAAAAAAAGGAGCCCAAAAACCAACAGACTACACATTTTGAAATCATATCACAGGAATTTCATTGGAGTGTAAAAAAATAACTTGGAGTGAATGTGTGTGCGTGCGAGAGAAACAGAGAATATGAATAGCCCACCGGCGGTTGATAGTGTCTCTAGTGATGGGCTTCAACAGTTACAAAAATTCAAGGACCCATGAAAAATGCAGCACCAAAAATCACAAAGCAAAAATCTGCATGTGATGAGAAAGAGGGGGTCGGCTGAGAGGGGCTGTAGTTCAGAGTCTAATTGTAAAAAATGAAGGGAAAGAGAGACTGAACTTACCAGTGCAGGAACTGATCGGCAGCACCAAACTAAAAAATTCCAGCAAAAATCAGCCACACCAAATTTGCAGGAGGGCAAGAGAGAGGATGCAACTTTTTTTGTTGTGTGTGAGGAAACTGAAAAATGATTAAGCAATAGAACATAAGGAAGTTGGGAAAGTGAGATTTCGTGGGAGAGAAAAATGTGTGAGGAAGAAAAACTGATGAGAGGAAAAATCGGGACAGAATTGCTACATACAGGTGAAATTTATGCCTGTATGTGCAGGCCTCTGATGTGGCTAAATGCCACGTCATTGTCTATATTTAAAAAAAAAAAAGAAAAAAAAGAAAAGAAAAAAGGCTTGCAAAGGTAAGGAAAGAGACGTCGTCTGCAATTTTTCAACAAGAAGTTTCAGTTCAAAATCGATCCCGCGCGTTCTACCCCTTGATGTTGAACCAGGTAAGATCCAAGATCAAAACTTTTGATTTTGTCCATCTGATTAGTTTTATGTGAAAAACTCTATGAAACTTGGCTTCTTATCAAGAGAGATGTGTTAGAAGGTTAGTTTTATGTGAAAAACTCTTTGAAAAAATTTCTTACCGAGAGAGAGATGCGTTAGGAGGTTAGTTTTATGTGAAAGGATAGACACGTCTGGCAAATGGTATTGCAAACGCTTGGCAAAGTCTTATTCCTAAGCTTGAAGCCTATTCCTCTTTATAAAATAATTCATAAAATAGAGCATAGTCAATATCCAAGGTGATAATTGCTAGGAAACAGACCAAGGTACTCGTACACTTGGGTCTTTTTTCTTTCGCTTTTTGTTTTCCTCTTAGAAAGAAATGTACAAATTCAAATCTAAGTAGGAAAGCAGGTCAATCTTGTCGAGTACATGGAAAAACTTTAACTGTTTTTTGTGTTTCTTTCAAAAAAAAAAAAAAATGTCTATGAAAAAGTCTGTAAGATTAATAAAATGCCCAGATTATAAAATCCATAAAAAATTTTCTTGTCTTTGATTTTGGGTTTTGTGTTAAAGATATTGGCTTTGTTTTAAAGATTTCAAGAAATGGGTAATACTATTGATACTAACGAGCAGTTATGGGACACTATCCACGGAGCCTATTTCAGGGTGTGATATCACTGAGGAGCCAAAGGCAGGGATGTGCTTTAAATCAGAAAATGAGTTGGTTGCTTACTATAAAAAGTACTGTAAACAATGTGGATTTGGGATAATGACACAGAGGAGTAAAAGGGAGAAGGATGGGACCATCAAATACGTCACTCTAGGTGGCAAGGCACGTAATCAGATGTCAAATGTCTTTAAGCCTCGGCCAACAAGCAAGACAGACTGCAAGGCAATGATAAATGTGTTGTTGAAGAATGAGAAGTTGTGCGTCACATCGGTATTTAACACACACAATCATGTGCTAAGTCCAAGCAAATCTAGGTTTTTCAGATGCAATAGAGAAGTTAGTGAGTTCGTTAAGAGGGTTTTGGATACAAATGATAAGGCTCGCATATGAATGAATAAGAGTTTCCAAGCTATCGTGACTTATGCGGGTGGGTTTGAGAACGTACCCTTTGAGGAAAAAGATTGTTGTAACTACATTGATAAGGCACGTCACCTACGGTTGGGGAAAGGTGGTGCACGAGCACTACTTGAGTATTTTCGAAGGATGTAATACAATAATGATGGTTTTTACGGCATAATGGATTTGGATGATGATGATAGGATGAGGAATGTGTTTTGGGCGAACGCCCGTAGTATAGGAACGTACAACTACTTTGGAGATGTGGTAACATTCAATACCACGTATCTAATAAATAGATATGGAATGCCATTTGCACCTTTCGTGGGTGTAAATCACCATGGGCAGTAAATCCTCTTAAGTGCAGGGCTTTTTTCAAGCGAGAATACAGAATTATTTGTGTGGTTATTTAAAACTTGGCTTGATTGCATGGATGGAAAGGCACCGAATACTATTATTACAGATCAAGATCGCGCAATGAAAAATGCTATCGCCATTGTGTTCCCTAACACGCGTCATATATATTGCTTATGGCACATACTGTGCAAGGTCCCTGAGAAGCTTGGTACCCATAGTCAATACAAATGTGGCCTGAAAAGTAAGTTGTTATCTTGTGCCTATGACTCCCTTACTATCGAGGAGTTTGAGTTGGGTTGGAACGTCCTTATTACAACGTACAACTTGCAAGAAAATGTTCGGTTGCAAAACTTATATGTAGAGCGAGAGTTTTGGGTGTCGGTATGTTTGAAGAATTCATTTTGGGCTGGAATGAGTACAACTCAACTTAGTGAGAGCATGCACGCATTCTTCGACGGCTATGTGCATGCTAAGACAAACCTAAAAGAGTTTGTTGATTGACAGTGCATTGAAGAAAAAAATTGAAAATGAAAACCAAGCAGACTTTCATTCATTTAACTTCACAATTCCACTCATATCACACTTGGCACTTGAGAAGAAGTTTCAAGAAGTGTACACGAATGCCAAATTCAGGGAGGTTCAATCCGAGATAATGAGAATGATTTATTGTCATTGCCATTTCTAGAAACAAGATGGAGTAATCTCAACTTATCATGTCGATAATGAAATTAAAGCTGAAGATTTCATCAAAGAGATTGTTTATACTGTTTACTTTAATGAGGTCGAGTTAGAGGCTAAGTGTCTATGCGGGTTCTTTGAGATGCGAGAGATACTGTATAGACATATCCTTGCCATATTTTCAGCTAGAAAAGTCTATAGGTTGCCTGAAAAGTACATATTAGACCGGTGGAGAAAGGACATAAAATGAAGGTATACTATTATTCCAAGCAGTTATGACGAGAAGGATTAAAGGCCCGAAATGTTTAGATATAAACATCTATTGAAAATTTGTTATGAGATAATAACAAATGCAGCATCATGCGATGGGTATACTAAGGATATGGTCTTGAAGTTGTATGCGATGAATGAGGTATACCGCACCTTGAATCCCTATAGCGTAGGTTCAAATGTTGGATTAAGTACTGTTCATGCAACTATGGAAGGAAGTTCTAAAAAAGTATTAAGTCTCCATGTTGTCAGAGGCAAGGGAAGACCCTCAACTAAGAGGAGGATGTCGATGATGGAGGAAAATGTGAAGAAAATAAAAACTAAGTCTGCTAAAAGCCGCAATGACAAGGGAAAAAGCAAACCGGTGAGCGCATGGAATGCAAGTTATGTTAGTTGTTACCTGACAATAGATATATAGTGTCATATGTTGCTTATATAGTACTTGATAATATTTTTTTTGGCTTATTTTTGGATTGTCAGCGGCGGCGTAAATTGGACACTGAATTATTGGAAAGCAATGGGAACCAAATCAACACATCGATGATGGGTACACAAGAAACTGTACAAACATCCGTAATGGCCAACCAAGAAAATGTACAACAACCAATGATACAAGATAGT
The DNA here is from genome assembly GCF_004785595.1 of Juglans microcarpa x Juglans regia. Lineage (NCBI taxonomy): Eukaryota > Viridiplantae > Streptophyta > Magnoliopsida > Fagales > Juglandaceae > Juglans > Juglans microcarpa x Juglans regia. The sequence goes on along the minus strand of NC_054596.1, from coordinate 32,596,818 downwards.
GTACAAATCCCAGTGATGGGGACACAAGAAAGTGTATAATTACTTGATTTTCTTATTTAACTTATTTATATGTTGTTATGTGTGTCTTACTTTCTCTTCTATTACATGCATAGACGCAATTGGAAATGGATGGAGCACAACCTTCGACGGTAGAAGGAACACAACTAGAAAGTAGTTTGAATGATGCTAGTGGAGTATGTTGTTACTTGATAATAGTTTGATGTTGTGTATTGGTGGTGATTTCAGAAGTTGTGTTGGTGGTGGTGATATGTTGTGTAGCAGTGGAGATTTGCAAAAGTCAAGTGTTTTGGTGATGTAGTGTGTTGGTAGTAGTGAGACGTGTTTTAGTAGTGCTCTTAAATGTTGTGTGTTGGTGGTGGTGAGATGTAATGTATTGGTAGTGTATTGGTGGTGATTTTAAGTTGTTGTGTGTTGGTGATTTTAAATTGTGTGTTGGTTGAGATTACTTTATTAATTTACTCGTGAATGTGTTTTGTCATTATTGTTATGCAAACATGTAATTTAAGTTATTTTCTCGTATCAGATACAAGAAAAGCCTGCTTTGGATGTCATGGATGCATAACACTACTGATGGGAAGATTTACTTGTATAAAGATTATTGTTGTTTATGTATTAAAATGCCTGAAACTTGTAGTTTATGAGGAACTTTAGGTATGGAACAAACATATATTTAAACCGTCATTTTATATTCAAGTGCAAGTTTTATGTAAATTTGATTGAATTTGGTTAGTATAATTTAAATACGGATTCTATATATCCGTAGCTGCAATGGATGCTTTCATACTACTTGCCATGTCAAGGGAAAAAGTCACTTTAAGCATATCAATTATTTACTCATGAATGAACATATCCAATCCATGTGAGCTGGATTTTTGACATGTTCATTTCAAAAAATATTGCAACTATCGTAAGCAGAAATGACAATTCAAAACTAAATACATTCTCAAATATACAACAATTTCCAATGATGGATTCGAAGATCACTAAAGCTAAATAAAGTCTTAAGTACATATCAGAATTTCCAATCATGGGTTTGAAGATCAGTAAAGCTAAATAAAGTCATAAGTACATATGCGGTGCCTTACTCAAGTTACAAATGCTAAGACCCTAACACCAGTTCTTCATCATTACAAAAGTCCCTATGTATTTGATCATCAAATACAATGAAATACATATGATGAACAACCAAGACACATGAAGTAGTGTGCGTGCATGCCGCATATCAACCAAGACACATCGTTGTGGAGTGCAAGCTCCCTCTTCCCAATCTCTTCTTATATGCTTTTAAGTGCTTCATCTTTCCTTAATAATTCTGCTTCTCTAGTTACAATGGCTTTCTCTCTGACATCTCGATTATCTGCTTCATAAGAGGGATGTGATTTTCAGTTCTCTTAATAAGAGGAAATTGAAAGTTTTTACATAAATGGAAGAGGGCAATATATGATCCTGCAGAGAGGCAAATAATCAAATTATAGTTGCAAAATGCAATAAAAATTCATTATATATCACATGATACAAACCAAAACCATATGCACTATATCATGCAAAAGCATAAAGCATACGCACTATTTCAAAATAGGAAGCATTTGACTAAATGAACCCCATGTACGCATGTAATCTGCTGCTACCATTAATTGAGAGTAGAATCTCCAAACATTAGGAAGCATTAGGGAATTTCCAAACCACGCAAGTCAAGGGCAGCCAAGCTATTCCTAGCAGCCCTAATATTTTTCTGTCGACCTTATTTCTTACCCTAACAGCCTCTTAATCATATTAATTAGTAAGGCAACAATAGGAGAAACCCATCCACTCCCCACAGTGTCACCTAGCAGCACAAAAGCCCTTTGGCTCTTGATTCTAGTAAGCCATCCAAGAGAGAGGGCCACAACCTCTTGCATCTAGTATGCCACCAATCCTTCTGGCTATTGCACAAGGATTTTTTGTGCCAAACCAGCAGTAGCAAACCAAGAATCAAGTCACTGCCACTCTAGGTTGCCTGAGAAGTAAAGTAATGCACGACCAAGTTCTAGAATTAGCCACTGAGACAACAAGTCTAGCACAAAAAAGAAGACACCAAGTCGAGCACTAGAATTAATATATGATCTTTAATGATCTTTAACCTTGGACAAACTCAAAGCAATGCCTTCAATGATCTTTAACCTTCTTCTCCCATACACTCAGAAGCCCCCCAACACATATCAAAATCCAAACCAAATTTTGCATCTATATTAAAACATACACATTTTCATATGCCATAAGATCACACTGGAAGAGTCAACCAGTTTCTTCATGTACAACCATTCCATCTTCATATAATCGGGTTCACATAACAATCATCCACAAAATTTGAACTCATCCACAATATTAGGCTGAAAATCCACAAATTTACCAAAAGAAACAAATAAAAATAATTATGAAGCCAAAATGGATTTCAATTGGAGTCGTTACCTAGGGTTAAGGTTCGGGTGAAATCAAGTTAGTGGGAGAAATAAAATGAAGTCGTTACCTAGGTTTATGTCAGGGATGAAGTCGCACTTCGATAGCTGGGAGAGACGCTGAGTTGGTGGACAGAAATGGCTTGGGATGCTCGAGAAACAGGTATGATGCTCTGGGGATGAAATCGCATAGAGAGATCTGGGAGAGCAGTCGAGTGGGTTGAGGGAAAGAAAATGCAAAACGTACCGTTTTGCAGCATTAACATCGAAGCCGCACCCCCTCTTCAGAAGCATCTAAACGCACCGTTTTACTTATTTAAAAACGGTGCGTTTCGCTCCACGTCAGATACCGTGCGCACGCAGGCCTGAGCTGCGCCTGCGTCTAGACTTTTTGAAATCGGGAAGGAAAAAATTGATAGAAGGGATACTTACCAAACGTCATCGTATTTGGTTCTCCAAGAAGGCTGGGCCTTGTTCATGGGGCTGGGTCTCACAATTCAAGTTATTGATAACAATTGGTCTCTGTAAAGAGCTTTCTCACTTTTTTCTCCATTGTAAAAACTATTTTCCACTTTTTGGACTTTTTTTTAAAGACATAAAAATGGGTATACTCGTTAAAGATTTGTTCGATCAAATGTGTTGAAATTATCTCTACATTTTGTCAAATTTCAATTTCTAAAGTAGATTTTAATTACTTAATTATTATTCCCTTCAATTCCTATTGTACTCCTTAAAAAATTGTTTTGATGGACTAGTTTTGGAGTTATATACAAAAGCGTTTTCCCACTTTTGGGATTATATGCTCCAAAATCATTCATGAGTTTTGATAGACTAGTTTAGTAGTAATCATTCATCACCTTTTATTTTTATTTTTATTTTAGTCCTGTAACATCTCCTTCCCGTAGGCTAGGAGTGTCATGTATTTTTCATAAAATAAACTCGGCAATAGATCTCATATTTCGCTAATGAAATTAGAATTTATTTTCAAGAAAAATGTCTAATAAAATGTCTTAAAAAAACATTAAATGAATAAACTGAATATAGTTATGTCATAAAAGTAAATTTTATTCTAGAAAGTCTGAAATTAAAATCAACTGCTCCTTCTAATCCTGGCCTGCCTGCTTATATTCACCATCCTCACCTAGGTACTTAAAAATATAAAAACAAACCAAAATGAGTCGAAGACTCATCAAGAAATCCATCACAATGTAAACATTAAGGTTTTCATAAAAGTTTTCATGCTGAGAGTTTAAATTCATGATTGTTCATACTGATACTTATGCTATGCATGCCTGATTTAACTGACTCATTTATCTTATTTAACTGATTTATTTGACTGACAAACACACTTAACCCTGTGTGCGAGGTTGTTCACCGGCCCCACATCCCGCAGCCCTGAGGAGAGCCTCTGATAGTATTCTGGCATACTATGGTGGACCACGCTTGAGCCCATGACTTGCAAATCCACCTTAAAACTAAACTGCATTGGTACCATGGATCTGAATGATCATCTAATTAATTGATCTTATCTTATCTTGCACGTGAACTTAAGATAGGTTATGTGTTTTATACACATGAGATGCATGACATATTACATACATAATTATAATTTCTGAATTTAAACATGATGCGGAATGACATAATTGTATGCTATGCTGGATGACATGTTTGCATATGACATGAGTGGTGCATAAATAATGGCTGGAAATGAATTGGCTTGAATAATACTTATATATAAGCTGAACTGTGATGATCATAATTTGTGATCAAATTACTTACCTCACTGTGCTTCTTCTTGAATCTCACTTCATAGCTCGTTACCTATACGCAATATTAACTATCACTAAATCTTTCTAGGAACAACATGTACTAATATCCTACTTAATTAAATTTATAATCCAAAAGATAGTCAAATAAATCTTTGTGTAACACCATAATCGATAAATTCTGATATTTTAAATTACTTAAATACTAATAACATATTATAATTTAGTAGGATACTAGGGCTATTTTAAAATAAGTCATAAAAATCCAAATTCTTAAAATAGGTTTCCATTCTTAATATAATTATTCAAAAACTCATAACATATTCCTTAATTTTTCTATTTAAAGTATAACATAATAATTTTGTTAAAATCCTACTACATTGACAAAAGAAATATTAACTAAAATATTAGGCTCAATAGTATACTTTAAAATATATTTCCAATTCTTTAAACACTTTCTTATAAAATAAGTCTATGACTAATATATTTATTTAAGTAAAAACTCTTGTTTAAAATATTAAGTCCAACATCAGAGTGCAGCCCATAAAACTACTAAACTTTAGGATAAAATTATCATAAAAGTAGAACCCACGTAATAGCACAACTCAAGCCCATTTCACAAAACTTTACGTGAACTTAAAACATGTGTTTAAAACTTTGAGGGTGGAATTGGAATTGCACCTAATCAAGGCTTCTAGAGATTTCATTGAAGGGCAGTTTTGTAAGTTCAATGAAAAACAAACATGCAAAGCTTTAATGAAAAGGAAATCTGGAAATCTGTTAACGTAGAAATGAAAAGTTTCATTGAAGAAGAGAGCTATCACGCGACAGGGAGAAACCAACTCACTGTGTGAGGAAAATCGATGCGACATATCTGTGAAGATCAACGACGGTGAAGCTGAAAATGGGGTCTGAATATTGTGGAGTTTAGAAAGAGAAAGGACTTAGTCTTTGTAATACTAATTGAGAATCAAAAGAACACAGAGAGAGAGGGAGAGAGAGAGAGAGAGAGAGAGAGAGAGAGAGTGAGAAAATGGCGGATGGAGGGAAAAAAACTTACCGAGAGGAGGAGCTGACGTGCGTTGACTCTGGGTGGCTAGGGAAAGGGTGGTTTGTTGCAGTGGCTGCTAGTTGCTCGGAGGGACGCTGTGGTGGTTGCTGGACAGAGTAAAAGGCTTATGCATAAGTGAGTTTCTTCGTATTTTCGTGTGTTTAAAGCAAAGGGTTTTCGTGGGATTTATAGACGATGGGAAAAGGAATGTTTGCTGATAGGATTTTAGAGTTGGTTCTGATTTGGGTTTACCAAATTAGGGGATAAGGATGAGTATGAGGTTAGGATCATAAAAAATCAAAAGATGAGTTTCAGTGGAGATAGGAAGAACTGAGATTTAAATTCAAACCAAAATTCTAATGGGATGTAAAATCTGATAAAATCTAGTAATAATTATTAGAATTAATAATAAAACAAAACTCTAGTAAATTCAAACAAAATTATAATAGTAATTATTAAAATTAATAAATATAAAATTTGATAAGATTATAATAATAATAATAATAATAATAATAATAGAAAAAAAAATAACTAAAAGATCTACTTATATACCCTAAATCTATGACTAGTGTGTTACAAATCTCCCCCACTAAAAGAAAATCTTGTCCCTGAGATGAAACGTACCTCAATTAAATAAGTAGGGGTATTTCTCTCTCTTGTCTTCCTCGTGTTCCCAAGTGGCTTCTCTCTCGTTGGGGTGACTCCAAAGTACTTTGACCATTTGAATAGTTCTATTTCTTAGCACATGGGCCTTCTGTGCTAATATTCTCATTGAAATTTCTTCATAGCTGAGGTCGTCTCGAATCTGAAGAGGCTCGTATTCCGATACATGTGTGGGATCCGTGGCATATTTTTGTAACATAGAGACATGAAACACGTTATGCACTGCCGACAAGTGAGGTGGAAGTGCTAGTCTGTAAGCTGCAACACCTATTCTTTCTAATATCTCAAAAGGACTTATGTACCTTGGGCTTAGCTTTCCCTTTTTACCAAAATGCATTATCCCTTTCATCGGTGCAACCTTCAAGAATACTTTGTCTTCTATATCGAATTCTAATTCTCGTCATCGTTGGTTTGCATATTTTTTTTGTCGCTCTTGTGCTATGGCGAGTTTCTTTCTAATAATTGATATTTTCTCACACATGTCTTGTATAATTTCTTGTCCCAGTATCCTCTACTCTCCTACCTCATCCCAGTAGAGGGGCGACCTACATTTACGTCCATAGAGAACTTCATACCGCGCTGCCTGAATACTTTCCTGATAACTATTATTATATGCGAACTCAATAATGGATAGATACTTAATCCAACTACCTTTAAATTCCATCACGCACACTCTAAGCATATCTTCTAGGATCTGAATTGTCCTCTCTGACTGACCATCTGTCTGAGGATGAAATGCCGTGCTGTAAGTCAGTTGAGTTCCCAACTCCTTCTGTACCTTCCTCCAAAAAACTGAAGTGAATCGAGTATCTCTGTTAGAGATGATCTTAGATGGTATCCCATGTAATATGACAATCTCTCTAATGTACAATTCTGCCAGTCTATCTATGAAGTACGTCATCTGAATAGGAATAAAATGGGCTGATTTTGATAGTCGGTCAACAATCACCCATGCTGCATTCTGACCTCCTAGCACCTTCGGGAATCCTGAAACAAAGTCCATCCTAATCTCATCCCAAGTCCACACTGGTATTGGGAGTGGCTGAAGTGTACCTGAGGGTCTTTGATGCTCTGCTTTGACTTGTTGACATGTGAGACACTGTGCTATATATGTCACTATCTCTCGCTTCATCCCACTCCACCAAAAGTGTTGTTTTAGATCCCGATATATCTTGGTGCTCCCCGGATGAACTGTGTAGAGTGAACGATGAGCTTCTCTCAAAATCAAATCTTTGATTACTCTATCATTGAGTACACATAATCTTCCCCTAAATCTCAAGGTGCCATCATCTGATACTAGATAATTAGGTCTCTTACCCTATGCTATTTCTTCTTTAATCTTCATCAATTCTGTATCACTTGCTTGGACGACCTTAATTTGATCTATCAATGTTGAACCTAGGGTCAAACTATTCATCTTAGATTGAGTGTCCTGGATTACCTCAATGCCTGCTCGCTCCATGTCTAGTAGTATATTCTTATTAGGAGTAAACATCGTAGCCAGGGTGCCAGAGGATGACTTTCGACTAAGTGCATCTGCTACGACGTTTGGTTTACCAGGATGGTAGTTAATATTACAGTCATAATCCTTCAGAAGTTCCAACCATCTCCGTTGTCTCATATTCAATTCTTTCTGTGTGAAGAAATATTTCAGACTCTTATGGTCGGTATAAATCTTGCACTTCTCACCATAAAGATAATGTCTCCATATCTTCAAGGCAAAAACCACTGTTGCAAGTTCCAGATCATGGGTTGGGTAATTATGCTCATAATTCTTTAGCTGTCGGGAAGGGTATGAAATTACTTTCTCATTCTGTATTAAAACACAACCTAAACCCTTTAGTGAAGCATCGCTGTATATAACAAATCTTCCATCTCTCGAGGGAACTGTAAGAACTGGTGCCGTCACTAATCTTTTCTTCAATTCTTAGAAGCTGTCCTCACACTCATTTGTCCATAGGAACTTCTCATCCTTTCTTGTCAACTTTGTCATCGGAGCTGTTATACTTGAAACTCCTTCTATAAATCTTCTGTAGTAGCCAGCGAGACCTAAGAAACTTCGTACCTCATTGACATTACTAGACTTGACCCATTTTACCACTGCCTCAACCTTCGCTGGGTCCACCGAAATTCCTTTTGCTAATATCACGTGTCCCAAAAAGAAAATCTCTTGTAACCAGAACTCGCATTTCTTAAATTTTGCATACAACTTCTTTTCTCTTAGTGTTTGAAGAGCAATCCTTAAATGCACCTCATGCTCTTTGCTACTCCAAAAATAGATGAGAATATCATTGATAAAAACTATCACAAACTGGTCCAAATAATCCTTATATACCCTATTCATAAGATCCATGAAAGCTGCGGGGGTATTAGTTAGACCAAATGGCATAACAAGGAATTCATAGTGTCCATATCGTGTCTGGAAAGCCGTCTTCTGCACATTTGTCTCCTTAACCTTCAACTGGTGATATCTAGATCGCAAATCTATTTTAGGAAAGACTTGGGCTCCCTGAAGTTGATCAAATAAGTCGTCTATCTGGGGCAGAGGGTATCTGTTCTTGATAGTTACTTTATTTAACTCCCTGTAGTTAATACATAAACGCATAGACCCATCCTTCTTCTTCACGAAAAGTACTGGAGCACCCCATGGAGAAACACCGGGGCGTATGAAACCTTTTTCTAATAACTCTTGTAATTGATCCTTGAGTTCCCTTAACTCAACTGGAGTCATGTGGTAGGGAGCTTTAGATATAGGCGTTGTTCCTGGAGTGAGATCAATCGCGAATTCTACTTCTTTATCCTGTGGTAACCCTGGAAGATCTTCAGGAAACATGTCTCTAAATTCTCTAACTGCTTTTATGTCTTCAATCTTGAGTCCATCTTCTGATGGTAAGACCAAACTCGCTAGGAATCCCATGCACCCTTGTCTCAGAAGTCTGGTAGCCTGTAAAGTTGAGATTACATGAGGATGGGAACTTTCTCGTTCTGACTGAAAACTAAACTCCTCCCATTGTAGATTTAAAGACTACTCTCTTATTAAAGCAATCCACACAGGCATGGTTCTGGGACAACCAGTCCATTCCCAAAATCACATCAAATCCGGACATATTAAATATGATTAAGTCTGCAGGGAGAATTCTCCCTTGAATCTCTATCGGACATCCAATTAGCATAGAATCACAAATGATATGTTCCCCTGAGGGTGTAGCAACAGACATGCTAGGTTCTAGTAGTTCAGGTATCTTCTCAGTCAAAGGTGAATAATGATTTGAAATGAAAGAATGAGTAGCATCGAAATCGAATAAAATGGAGGCATGACGTGAAAATAACGATAATGTGCCTATATAGATGTCACAACAACTTAGAGCTATCAGGATCATATGATTTATTCATCATATAATAGACACATCTAAATTTAGGATAAAGAAATGTACCTGTGACTACATCATTTGACGCTTCAGCATCAACAGGGGTGAGGGTATATACTCTTGCTGTAGTTGTATCTTATGTCCTCTACTCCTACCTGGTTCCCCGGGTCTCTTTATTGGGCAGTCCCGAGCTAGATGGTTTCGCTTCCTGCACTTGAAATACACGTTCTGGCCATAGATACATTTTCCCAAATGTCTTCTCCCACATGTTGCGCAAGTGGGGTAAGTTTGCCCTGTTGGTGGTGCCCCTGACGATTCTCGATATGAGGCTTCTTGTCCTTATGCGACACTGATTGGAGTTGTTGCTGCTGTTGCTGATGCTTCCTTTGGTTGTTGTACTCAATGTTTTCTTGGAGGTCTTCTTCAACAATGGTAGCTCGAGTGACTAGCTTTGTGAAACTCCGAATCCTGAGAGTACGCACACGTTCTCGAATCCCACGATCCAGTCTGCGCTCGAATTTTTCATCTTTCTTTTCCTCATCTGGAATTAAGTAACTGGCGAAACGGGAAAGCTCCATGAATTTCATAGCATACTGTGCTACTGTCATTGTTCCTTGAGTGAGGTCCATAAATTGGCGAGCTCTCGACTCCCGAAGGGTCCGTGGGAAAAAGTGATCTAGAAAGATTCTCTTGAAATGTTCCCAAGAAATGGGGACTGCTTCCCCAAATTCCAATTGAACTGATGCCTGAGTCGACTTCCACCACTTTTTTGCCATGTCAGTCAAATGGTAAGTGGCATATTTCACCTTTTGATCATTCGTGCAGTAGAGCGCTTCAAAAATCTGCTCCATACGTTCAATCCAGCTTTCCACATCTAAGGAATTCAATCTGCCAACGAAAGTAGGGGGATGCTGGCGGGAAAATTGTTCCAAGGTACAACCGGCCTATGGAGCTCTAGATGCCATAAATTGGCCACTAACCAGTGATTGGAAAAATTGGGTAGCAGCTGCGACAAGAGGGTCTGAGTTATCATTCTGATTAGATCCAGAAGATCCCTCTCGATTTGGGTGATTTCTAGTGCTGGTGGCCATGATCTACGTCAAGATGTCATAATAACAATTATCTAGTATTTGATAAAAATGTAAAATAATGACAATAAAACAACTACAATGATGGTTCTAATTAGAAAAACTATAAGTTATTCAACCCTAAATAAAAAAAAAAAACCTCGATTACTCACTGGTAGGCTAGGAGCATCCTAGGTAATAACTCTAGAATTTATATAAGTTTTTTTATTTCCAAAACAAAAGTCCATAGAATCTCTCGTACGGCTCTGATACCAAATTGTAACACTCCCTTCCAGTAGGTTAGGAGTGTCATGTATTTTTCATAAAATAAACTCGGCAAGAGATCTCATATTTCATAAATGAAATTAGAATTTATTTTGTAGAAAAATGTCTAATAAAATGTCTTAAAAAACATTAAATGAATAAACTGAATAAATTTATGTCATAAAAGAAAATTTTATTCTAGAAAGTCTAAAACTAAAATCAATTGCTCCTTCTAATCCTGACCTGCCTGCTTGTATTCATCATTCTCACCTGGGTAGTTAAAAACATGAAAACAAACTAAAATGAGTCGAAGACTCAGCAAGAAATCCATTACAACATAAACATAATAAACGTAAGGTTTTCATAAAAGTTTTCATGCTGAAAGTTTAAATTCATGACTGTTCATACTGATGCTCATGCTATGTATGATTGATTTAACTGAATTAACTGACTGGTCTGACTGATTTATCTGATTTAACTGATTTATCTGACTGGCAAACACACCTAACCCTGTGTGCGAGGTTGTGCACCGGCCCCATATCCCGCGGCTGCAGGGGGAGCCGCTGATAGTATTTTGGCATACTATGGTGGACCACGCTTGAGCCTATGGCTTGCACATCTTCCCTGAAAGTGAACTGCATTGGTACCTTAAATCTGAATGGCCATCTAATTAACTAATCTTATCTTATTTTGCACTTGAACTTAAGATAGGTTATGTGTCTTATACACATGAGATGCATGACATATTACATACATAATTATAATTTCTGAATTTGAACATGATGCGAAATGATATAATCGTATGCTATGCTGGATGACATATTTGTATATGACATGAGTGGTGCATAAATAATAGCTGGAAATGAACTGGCTTGAATAATACTTATATATAAGCTGAACTGTGATGATCCTAATTTGTGATCAAATTACTTACCTCGATGTGCTTCTTCTTGAATCTCACTTCGTAACTCGTCACCTATACGCAATATTAACTATCACTGAATCTTTCTAGGAACAACATGTACTAATATCCTACTTAATTAAATTCATAATCCAAAAGATAGTAAAATAAATCTTTGTGTAACACCATAATCGATAAATCTTGATATTTTAAATTACTTAAACACTAATAATATATTATAATTTAGTAGGATACTAGGGCTATTTTAAAATAAGTCATAAAAATCCAAATTCTTAAAATAGGTTTCATTTCTTAATATAATTATTTAAAAACTCATAACATATTCCTTAATTTTTCTATTTAAAGTATAACATAATAATTTTATTAAAATCATACTAAATTGACAAAGGAAATATTAACTAAAATATTAGGCTCAATTGTATACTTTAAAATGTATTTCTAATTCTTTAAACACTTTCTTATAAAAAAAGTCTATGCCTAATATATTTATTTAAGTAAAAACTCTTGTTTAAAATATTAAGTCCAACATCATAGTGCAGCCCATAAAACTACTAAACTTTAGGATAAAATTATCATAAAAGTAGAACCCACGTAATAACACAACTCAAGCCCATTTCACAAAACTTTACGTGAACTTAAAACATGTGTTTAAAACTTTAAGGGCTGAATTGGAATTGCACCTAATCAAGGCTTCTAGAGATTTCATTGAAGGGTAGTTTTTGTGAGTTCAATGAAAAACAAACATGCAAAGCTTTAATGAAAAGCAAATTTGGAAATCTGTTAACGCATAAATGAAAAGTTTCATTGAAGAAGAAAGGTATCACGCGACAGGGAGAAACCAACTCACCGTGAGAGGAAAATGAATGCGACAGATCTGTGAAGATCAACAACGGTGAAGCTGAAAATGGGCTCTGAGTATCGTGGAGTTCAGAAAGAGAAAGGACTTAGTCTTGGTAATACTAACTGAGAATCAAAAGAATATACATATAGAGAGAGAGAGAGAGAGAGAGAGAGAGAATGGCGGACGGAGGGAAAAAAACTTGCCGAGAGGAGGAGTTGACATGCGGTAGCTCTGGGTGGCTGGGGAAGGGTGGTTTGTTGCAGTGGCTGCTGGACAGAGTAAAAGGCTTATGCACAAGTGAGTTTCTTCGTATTTTCGTGTGTTTAAAGCAAAGGGTTTTCGTGGGATTTATAGATGATGGGAAAAGGAACGTTTGCTAATAGGATTTTAGAGTTGATTCGGATTTGAATTTACAAAATTAGGGGATAAGGATGAGTATGATGTTAGGATCATAAAAAATCAAAAGATGAGGTTCGGTGGTGATAGGAAGAACTGAGATTTAAATTCAAATCAAAATTCTGGTGGGACTTAAAATCTAGTAATAATTATTAGAATTAATAATAAAACAAAACTCTAGTAAATTCAAACAAAATTATAATAGTAATTATTAAAATTAATAAATATAAAATTTGATAAGATTATAATAATAACAATAATAGAAAAAAAAAAAAAAAAAACCTAGAAGATCTACTTATATACCCTAAATCTATGACTAGTATGTTACAAGTCCACTTTTCAAAATATGCTAAATGCATGTGTATATTTAAATTCTCTCTCTCTTCTATTAAAACAAGAGCAACTCATGAGATAGTGGATTAACGCCCATTACAATTTAACTATCGTTCACACAACTAGTTTAGTATTGTATTACTGCATGCTTTTTATGGGCCCAATTTCTGATTGCGATTTCGAGGAATAAGTTGATGTCAATTATAATACCGTTAAAATACCCATACTCCCTTCATTCATCCATATTCTTAGTATATTTCTAGCTTTACCAGTGTTTCTTTGAACGCATTTTCATTGTCAAGTCTTTTCAAACAATTGGGCGCTGGTCGGGAGAATAAGGATACAACAAAAAAGGTTTACATACATCATGTGTAAACCAGAGAGTTTACACTTAGATTTTCATTACTTAGAATTGAAATGACTGAAAACAAGTAGTGCATCATATTGCATGTGTGGTGGCGGACATTGACTTTGAATGTGATTTATAAGTTCTATGCGGTCGGATAAGAGGCTTGCATAGCTATACCACATAGGCCTTCCTTTGCATCAACATCTCTTTGCATCCTTATGTACCCTTCTTCACCCCATTCTGTACCCCACGAGTTTTTCACCAGCCAATACTTGGTTCCATCATTAGTAACCCCATAACCAATAGCAGTAACGCCGTGGTCTAGATTAGTACCACACTCTCCTGTAAAAATTCCGCTTGAATAGAATTGGAAGTCAGATCCTCCAGCATCTATGGCAACAGAAATTGGCTGATTAGCTACAGCCTTAAGAAGTGCCTTCTCACTGTTGGCTGGCACATCTTCGTAGCCGTTTATGTTGGCTGCATGGTTGGCTTCTCCCTTTGTGTTGCAGGTTCCATCCACACCTGTGTAAGGATAGTTGGCTTCTGTAGTGAGACCATGATTGTTTTGGACGAATTGGAAAGCATTGTCCATCAAACCACCGCTACATCCTTGGTCGACTCCTTTAATGTCGCAATCAACCAGCTCTTGCTCTGACAATGAGATTAGTTTACCACTTTTTAGCTTAGTAATTCCTTCCATGGCTGCCACTGCTGAAAATGCCCAGCAACATCCTACATTTCATCACCAAAAAGTGTTAAGAAACATAAATTGGACTTAGTTCATCTCAAAATTAGACACTTACCACATTGGCCTTGGTCTTTGATGGGTGTTACAGCTCCCTTCTTTCTCCAATCCATAGTAAAAGGCAATGCAGTCACATTTTGATATTTGAAGGTAGAAGTCTTTGTTGAGCACTCATGCCCCTTGAATCTATTTCGAGAGGCTTTGAACTCTTCATTCATAAGATCTGCAAATTGGTTGACTCCTAACTTGTAAGGTTTGTTTCCAACGCCGTTGAAAGATTCTATAAGCGCCACATTTTCCTTAAATATCTTCAAACGCTTCTCCTTCTCCTAATTATTTTCGTATAACCGTCCATAACGAGCCATCCATTGTTCATGCATCTCCCGCATTGTCACATCTTGGAGGGTGCGAGCAGCAACTTGAGAAGCCAAAGCTCCCAAAGTGAGGACCAAAGCATAACAAATGCATTGGCAATAGTTAGAGAAGCCCATGGTTTGTTCTGGTTGCTGCAATGACTAGCATACTTGCTCTTGACATTTATATTGTAAGGCCCTGCCTCTTCATCAAAGTGGCCCGGATCAGTGCGTGAAAATGGCCCAGCCATTTTCGTGTTTAGTGAGAATCCCGAACGACGTCGTTTTTGAGGTGAGTATTTTCTTCTTCAACTTCCGTTTCTTTCCGCATTTTTCTGTTTCAGTTTCAGTTTCTCCCGCATCTCTCTCGCGCACGTCTCTCTTTTCTTTTCGGTTTCATCTTTATTTCTTGTTGTTGGCTTTAGTTTGAGTTTCCGAATCCCTTGCCCTAGACCTCCTCACGTGGATTTCTGTTGCTGCGTTGCCTCTGGTTTCCCGAGTGTCGCCGTCTGTTGCACTCTGTTTTCTCTCCATTTTGCATTTCGGCTTCCATCTGCAACACACGGGCATCATTTCGCATCCCCTCCATTTTCGACTGGTAAGGGTTTCTTTCTCATCCAAGTCTCGGTTTCTCCTTCTGTAACCGTGCGATTTCTGCTTCTTAGTTTTGGGTTTGGTTTATCTTCATTTTGTTGCAGTATCTGTTTTGGCTGTGAGATTGAGTAGCTTTTTGTGAGGTTTTTCTGGTTGTTGCGTGGTGAGTATTTTGGGTTGGTATTTTGTCCTAGGTTTGGATTATTTGAAGTTTCATTGTAGTGGAATTGTTGGACTGGTGGTTGAGAAAATATTTGGAAGTATTAGTTTATACTTTATGTTATGGAGTTGGGAATGGAAAGAAGAGTGCTTTTTGTAGTGTAAACTAGTTAAGTTGGCAAAATCTGCGTACTTCACTCGAGCGAACTGTCGAGCGCTACTCGAGCGAACAGCCAAATGAACTTTGGCTTGAGCGGAGTGTCGAGCGAGACTCGAGCGAACCTCTCTGACTTGCATTCGCTCGAGCGGAGTGTCGAGCGAGACTCGAGCGAACCTCTCTGACTTGCCTTCGCTCGAGCGGTCTGTCGAGCGAACTTGGCTCGAGCCAACTGTCGAGCCAACTTTCAGCAAACACTTTTTCAGTTCCAAATCTGTCTCCACCTATAACCAATATACTGAGTTTAGTATAGAATATTTTGGGTTGAAGTGTGGGCTGTCCGGATTGTTATTTGGCTAGTTAAGTTTGATTACACTCGTTGAATTATGGTCTAGAGTTTGAGTCTTGAGTTGTTTAAGACCAATTGTGTATTGTTGGACTTTAATATTTAGTTTATATTATCTTATGAATAGGTGGCGACACGGATAGAGACCGTATTCAAGTCATAGATAATACGCTGCAGGACTCAGGTAAGTGGGGTTCCTATGCTAGGTTTTATACAAGTTAATAAGACTGAGGCTGGTTTTATGAAAAACTTGCATATTTTGTGTTATGTTGGGAACTTGTGAAAATAAAGATCAACCTCGGTCACTCATCTGCATTATTCATGAAATCTGTGTGAAAAAGGAAAAAAAATATGTTTTGGCATGCATTGTGTAGACATGAGCTAAATTCTGACATGTGGTTTCTGAAATCTAGAAAAGAGCGATATTGAGGATATGAAAAGTTGTGCATTTTTTTTAGAAAGTGTTCTGGCTTTTGTGTTCAGCGTGTGTAACTGTCTGATTCTGTTTTGGTACTCTGTATTATTTTGTTATAACATCTGAAAACCCTTGGCATGGTGTACTGGTTTTCGTATCTGACTCTGCCTCTGCTTTGTTCTGCTCTGCTCTGTTATGCTCTGCTCTGTTTGGGTTGGTACCAACTTCTCTGTCTATGAGTGCACCCACTTTGGAAACAAAGTGGTTTTATTGTGGTCTTTCCTGTGTGCACACTCGGGGCTCTGAGAAGAATAAAGGAAAGATTTCACCTCTGTCTCTGCCTGGTTTGGCCACCGGGGTTAGCACAACCCTACCACGGGGGTGAAACATGGTCTCTGCTCTATTTGATGCTCAATTTTGATTTGATGATGATACTCAGTTTATGTTATGCCAAAGTACCATGGGTTTTACTTGTTTTAACACCATCGCTCTGTTATTTTGAAAATATGCTCTGTTCTGCATGATAACTCTGGAAAAATATTTTGTTCTGCATACTCTCCTTGATAAATGCTCATGTTTGCACGCTAGCATATGATTTCTGCTTACTGAGTTATTGATAACTCACCCCCTATCATTATAATATTTTTCAGATGATGTGGTGAGTCCAAATGAGGACCTAGATTAGAATGCTGTTTGTGTCTAAGCTGAGGAGATGTTGGTAGAAGAAGGACTTCTGGTGTTCTTAGTTTTAATAACTTTGAGTTTTATCTATGTCTTGAGTTTAGTAAGATTTATGAGATATTTAGTTGGTTTGTTATGACTATCGGGAGGTTATGGACCCCTTTGATTTATTATTATTGCATTAAAGATTGTGTGGAGTTTGTAATGAGATTATTGAGAAGATTTGAGATTGATTTC
Organism: Juglans microcarpa x Juglans regia; assembly: GCF_004785595.1. Taxonomy (NCBI): domain Eukaryota; kingdom Viridiplantae; phylum Streptophyta; class Magnoliopsida; order Fagales; family Juglandaceae; genus Juglans; species Juglans microcarpa x Juglans regia. The sequence continues at coordinate 32,579,652 of NC_054596.1, read as the reverse complement.
ATTTATGAAGTTTTTTTGGAGTTTACTCTTTGGATGTGTTGGGAGATATGTTTATGAGTGACAAGTAGAAATTCTCCAAGCCACCCGGATTTGGGGCGTTACATTTGGTATCAGAGCCAGGTTTGTATTCTGCATACTATAAACCTAGGAGGTTTAGATTTCTGTGGGTGCATAGGATTGAATATTGTTGAAGTGGGAAGTCTTAGAATTCACAGGCTTTGCGAATAACTATGAAGTGTGGTATTTCATAGGTCTATGAACTAAATTCATGTTGATTAAGGTTTAGTTTAGTGGCGGAGCCTTCTTAAATACTCAGATGGAGTAAGATGTTAAATTTTGGAGAGATTGACTATTACTACCGTTGTGCGTTCCTCTTTTGTCTCTGTTATAGATATTCTTATATTTTTGAATTCTAATATATATACGTTTTGTTTTTACAAATACCACTAATTTTCTATGTTCTTATAAATTCTATTTTCGAAGCGATTTTTAAAAATTCTAGTTATTTTGTCAGGATGCCACCTCGTCGTAGAGAACGAAGCATGTCGGATCTGGATGCGATCGAGAACGAAAGGGAAGCAAACCCGAGTGCTTCCGACGTATTACGAGCAGCTGCACATCAGTTAATTGATGACCTTGTGCAGAATCCCATGGGCCGCCAGCGTAATTTCAATGAAGGGGGTTGTACTGTTGAACAATTCAATCGTATGCACCCTCCTTTATTTGATGGGAGAGGCGATCCAACTTTGGCGGAGGATTGGATTCAGGACATTGAGGAGATTTTGCGAGTCCTAACTTGTACTGAAGAACAAAAAGTGGCATACGCCACATTCAAGCTTACTGGGGAAGCGAAGAGGTGGTGGATCTCTGAAAGATCTATCAGGGAAGCAGAGGGGATAGAGATAGTCAGTTGGCTGCACTTCAAGCAGATCTTTCTTGAGCGCTTCTTCCCTAGCTCTTTCCGTGAGGACAAGGCTATGGAATTTGCCACCTTGGTTCAGGGGACAATGACGGTACATCAGTATGCTGCTAAGTTTACTGAGTTATCCCGTTTTGCTACTTATTTGATTCCCGATGAGGAAAAGAAGGCACGCAAATTTGAGCAAGGACTGAATGAGAAACTATACGTGCGTGTGGTGGGTTTCCAGATTCGGAACTTCTCAGAATTGGTGGATAAAGCAACAGTTTTTGAAAGAACCCTTCAAAGAAGCGCTGCAATGCATGAACAGAGAAAAAGGACTACTCCTACTGGGTACCAGTCTGGCATGGATCAGGGACCATGGAAAAAGAGGAATGAAGGTAGTAGTTCGGGAAAAAGGCTGGTTCAGAGTAATCAACAGCCCTACCAGTGTAGGACATGCAATCAAGTGCACTCCGGAGAGTGCAGAAAAGGGGTGGGATTGTGTTTTCGTTGTGGCAAAACAGGACACTACATCAGGGATTGCCCAATGCAAAATAGGAGCAACCAGACATTCATACCACCACCTCAGAGGAATGAAGTATCGGCCCGGGGCAGCAATCAACGTCCTACTGCACCTGCTCGAGTCTTTGCACTAACACCTGGAGAAGTTGAGGGTAGGAATGACGTGATCACTGGTATGACTCTTTGGTTTTACTTCAAGGATTTATAGTTTCTATTATTTTCTTTTCTTTGATTGATTCTGGTTAAGACTTTGAATATTCTTGGTTCATGGATGAGTTTGAATGTGATCACAGGTACTCTTTCTCTGTTTTCTAATAATGCTTTTGTGTTATTTGACTCGGGAGCGACACATTCTTTTGTTTCCACGGCGTACTCTAGATTTTGCACTTTAGATACTGAAAGGTTGAGGAACAAGTTAGTGGTTGCGACCCCAATAGGAAATTCTGTAGTCTGTAGTGAGATTTTACCTGGATGCCCTCTTTCTATGGAGGGAAGACTGATGCCAGCAGATTTAATAGTTTTCCACATGGTTGGGTTTGATGTAATTTTGGGTATGGATTGGCTGGCTTCCTTTCACGCCAGTATTGATTGTGCTAAAAAGGAAGTGGTATTCAGACCCCCTAATGAAGGTGAATTTCGGTTCACAGGATCAAAAGTGAGGTTGACTCCACCCATAATTTCTGCCATTCAGGTTGGAAAACTGTTGCATGATGGTTGTCAGGGATTCCTAGCCTGTGTGGTAGAAGCGCCAAAGGGGGAAGTGATGTTGGAACAGATACCTGTTGTGAGGGATTATCCAGAGGTCTTCCCTGAAGATTTATCGGGACTTCCACCCGAGCGGGAGGTAGAGTTTGCTATTGAGTTAGTTCCAGGCACGACACCCCTTTCGAAAGCACCTTATCGCATGGCGCCATCTGAATTAGCGGAACTCAAAAAGCAGTTGCAAGATTTGTTAGATAAGGGTTTCATCAGGCCCAGTGTTTCACCTTGGGGAGCTCCAATTCTTTTTGTGAAGAAGAAGGATGGATCGATGAGAATGTGTATCGATTATAGGGAACTTAATCGGGTGACCATAAAGAAGAAGTACCCGCTACCCCGTATAGAGGACTTGTTTGATCAGCTTCAGGGTGCTCAAGTATTTTCGAAGATTGATCTTCGATCAGGTTACCACCAGTTGAAGATCAGAGCTGAAGACGTGGCTAAGACGGCGTTCAGAACCCGTTATGGCCATTATGAGTTTTTGGTCATGCCTTTTGGCCTGACTAATGCCCCAACCGTATTTATGGACTTGATGAACAGGGTGTTCCATGAGTTTTTAGATAAGTTTGTGGTTGTCTTTATTGATGATATACTGATATACTCCAAAAGCGAGACCGAGCATGAAGAACATTTGAAGTTGGTACTTGGGACACTCAGAGACAAGCAGCTGTTTGCTAAGTTGAAGAAGTGTGAATTTTGGCTTGATTCAATCACGTTTCTGGGGCATGTAGTTTCAAAGGATGGTATTTCAGTGGACCCAGGAAAAGTGGAAGCCGTGGTTAATTGGTCGGCACCGAGGAATGTTCAAGAGGTTAGAAGCTTTTTGGGATTGGCGGGGTATTACCGTCGATTCATTGATGGGTTTTCCAAGATAGCAGTCCCTCTCACTGCACTCACCAGGAAAAATAATAGGTTTGAATGGACAGCAAAGTGTGAAGAAAGCTTCCAAGAGTTGAAACAGAGATTAGTGTCAGCCCCGGTGTTAACAGTTCCCACAGCTAGAGGCGGATTTGTTGTCTATAGCAATGCTTCTAGGCTTGGTTTGGGGTGTGTACTGATGCAACATGGGAAGGTTATAGCTTATGCCTCACGCCAACTGAAAGTGTATGAGCAGAATTATCTCACCCATGATCTAGAACTCGCGGCAGTCATTTTTGCACTTAAGCTTTGGAGACATTACTTGTATGGAGAAAAGTGCGAAATTTTTACGGATCACAAGAGTTTGAAGTATTTCTTTACCCAAAAAGAATTAAACATGAGACAAAGGAGGTGGCTTGAGTTGATCAAGGATTATGATTGCACCATTAATTATCACCCAGGCAAAGCTAATGTTGTAGCCGACGCTCTAAGTAGGAAGTCAGTGGGACCGACAATTGCAGCTATTACCACTCAGCATAGGTTGTTGATGGATTTAGAAAGAGCCGGTATTGAAGTCTTTTCTAGTGATACAAGTGTTGTCATGGCCAGTTTAGTGGTTCAACCTACTTTGATAGATAGAATCAAAGATGCTCAGAAAGTGGACTCAGAGTTGGTGAAGCTAAGGGAAGAGATTGGAAACGGGAACAAACCTGATTTTTGTATTTCCAAGGATGGAATTTTGAGGTTTAGGAGTGGAGTATGCATACCTGCTGATGATGAACTAAAAAGGTTGATTCTTGAAGAGGCACACCGTTCTTTGTATACTGTTCATCCAGGGAGTACCAAGATGTATAGGGATTTGAGAGAGTCCTTTTGGTGGAATGGCATGAAAAGGGAAATTGCTAAATTCGTAGAACAATGCCTGACTTGCCAACAAGTGAAGGCGGAACATCAGAGACCTGCAGGATTATTACAGCCACTTCAGATTCCAGAGTGGAAATGGGAACATATCTCCATGGATTTTGTGACAGTTCTACCAAGGACCGTAAGCGGGCAAGATACTATATGGGTGATCGTGGATCGCTTATCGAAGACCGCCCGTTTTGTGCCCATTAAAGTTTCTTATAAACTAGAGAAACTAGTTGAACTGTATGTGCGGGAAATAGTGAGGTTGCATGGAGTACCGGTATCTATTGTGTCGGATAGAGATCCTCGCCTTACCTCGAAGTTCTGGCGACGCTTACAGGAGGCAATGGGTACTCAGCTAAGTTTCAGTACTGCTTTTCATCCTCAGACAGATGGACAATCAGAAAGAACTATTCAGATTTTAGAAGACATGTTGAGGGCATGCTTGATGGATTTCAAGGGATCTTGGATGCAACATTTACTATTGGTTGAGTTTGCATATAATAATAGCTTCCAGGCTAGCATTGGGATGGCACCTTACGAGGTTTTGTATGGCAGGAGATGTAGGTCTCCATTGTATTGGGATGAAGTAGGTGAAAGGAAACTTCTAGGGCCAGAGATTATTCAGCAGACCACCGAAAAGATAGATATCATTCGGGCTAGAATGAAAACAGCTCAAAGTCGACAGAAGAGCTATGCAGATAAACGCTGCCGTAAGTTAGAATTTGCGATGGGAGATAAGGTTTTCATGAGAATTTCACCAATGAAAGGAGTTATGAGATTCAGAAAGAAAGGTAAGTTGAGTCCTAGATACATTGGGCCGTTTGAGATTCTTGATCGGTTTGGACCGGTGGCGTACAGGGTGGCTCTACCACCGACGTTCTCGGGAGTGCATAATGTGTTCCATGTGTCCATGTTGAGAAAGTATATCTATGACCCCACTCACATCATAGATCATGAACCCTTGCAGATTCAAGAGGACATGACCTACAACGAGGAACCATTGCGGATTCTGGACAGGAAAGAGCAAGTGTTGCGGAATCGAACTATTTCTTTGGTTAAAGTATTGTGGAATAATCATGCTATCAATGAAGCATCTTGGGAATTCGAGGAAGAGTTGCGAGTTAAGTATCCTCACTTGTTCGAAATAAATTAGTATAGCTTGTAACGAATTCCGAGGACGGAATTCTTGTAAGGGGAGGAGGATGTAAGGCCCTGCCTCTTCATCAAAGTGGCCCGGATCAGTGCGTGAAAATGGCCCAGCCATTTTCGTGTTTAGTGAGAATCCCGAACGACGTCGTTTTTGAGGTGAGTGTTTTTTTCTTCAACTTCCGTTTCTTTCCGCATTTTTCTGTTTCAGTTTCAGTTTCTCCCGCATCTCTCTCGCGCACGTCTCTCTTTTCTTTTCGGTTTCATCTTTATTTCTTGTTGTTGGCTTTAGTTTGAGTTTCCGAATCCCTTGCCCTAGACCTCCTCACGTGGATTTCTGTTGCTGCGTTGCCTCTGGTTTCCAGAGTGTCGCCGTCTGTTGAACTTTGTTTTCTCTCCATTTTGCATTTCGGCTTCCATCTGCAACACACGGGCATCATTTCGCATCCCCTCCATTTTCGACTGGTAAGGGTTTCTTTCTCATCCAAGTCTCGGTTTCTCCTTCTGTACCCGCGCGATTTCTGCTTCTTAGTTTTGGGTTTGGTTTATCTTCATTTTGTTGCAGTATCTGTTTTGGCTGTGAGATTGAGTAGCTTTTTGTGAGGTTTTTCTGGTTGTTGCGTGGTGAGTATTTCGGGTTGGTGTTTTGTCCTAGGTTTGAATTATTTGAAGTTTCATTGTAGTGGAATTGTTGGACTGGTGGTTGAGAAAATATTTGGAAGTATTAGTTTATACTTTATGTTATGGAGTTGGGAATGGAAAGAAGAGTGGTTTGTGTAGTGTAAACTGGTTAAGTTGGCAAAATCTGCGTACTTCGCTCGAGCGAACTGTCGAGCGCTACTCGAGCGAACAGCCAAATGAACTTTGGCTTGAGCGGAGTGTCGAGCGAGACTCGAGCGACACTCTCTGACTTGCATTCGCTCGAGCGGAGTGTCGAGCGATACTCGAGCGAACCTCTCTGACTTGCCTTCGCTCGAGCGGTCTGTCGAGCGAACTTGGCTCGAGCCAACTGTCGAGCCAACTTTCAGCAAACACTTTTTCAGTTCCAAATCAGTCTCCACTTATAACCAACATACTGAGTTTAGTATAGAATATTTTGGGTTGAAGTGTGGGCTGTCCGGATTGTTATTTGGCTAGTTAAGTTTGATTAGACTCGTTGAATTATGGTATAGAGTTTGAGTCTTGAGTTGTTTAAGACCAATTGTGTATTGTTGGACTTTAATATTTAGTTTATATTATCTTATGAATAGGTGGTGACACGGATAGAGACCGTATTCAAGTCATAGATAATACGCTGCAGGACTCAGGTAAGTGGGGTTCCTATGCTAGGTTTTATACAAGTTAATAAGACTGAGGCTGGTTTTATGAAAAACTTGCATATTTTGTGTTATGTTGGGAACTTGTGAAAATAAAGATCAACCTCGGTCACTCATCTGCATTATTCATGAAATCTGTGTGAAAAAGGAGAAAAAATATGTTTTGACATGCATTATGTAGACATGAGCTAAATTCTGTCATGTGGTTTCTGAAATCTGGAAAAGAGCGATATTGAGGATATGAAAAGTTGTGCATTTTTTTTAGAAATATGTTCTGGGTTTTGTGTTCAGCGTGTGTAACTGTCTGATTCTGTTTTGGTACTCTGTATTACTTTGTTATAACATCTGAAAACCCTTGGCATGGTGTACTGGTTTTCGTATCTGACTCTGTCTCTACTTTGCTCTGCTCTGTTTGGGTTGGTACCAACTTCTCTGTCTCTGAGTGCACTCACTTTGGAAACAAAGTGGTTTTATTGTGGTCTTTCCTGTGTGCACACTCGGGGCTCCGAGAAGAATAAAGGAAAGATTTCACCTCTGTCTCTGCCTGGTTTGGCCACCGGGGTTAGCACAACCCTACCACGGGGGTGAAACATGGTCTCTGCTCTGTTTGATGCTCAGTTTTGATTTGATGATGATACTCAGTTTATGTTATGCCAAAGTACCATGGGTTTTACTTATTTTAAAACCATCGCTCTATTATTTTGAAAATATGTTCTGTTCTGCATGATAACTCTGGAAAAATATTTTGTTCTGCATACTCTCCTTGATAAATGCTCATGTTTGCACGCTAGCATATGATTTCTGCTTACTGAGTTATTGATAACTCACCCCCTATCATTATAATATTTTTCCGATGATGTGGTGAGTCCAAATGAGGACCTGGATTAGAATGCTGTTTGTGTCTAAGCTGAGGAGATGTTGGTAGAAGAAGGACTTCTGTTGTTCTTAGTTTTAATATCTTTGAGTTTTAATTATGTCTTGAGTTTAGTAAGATTTATGAAATATTTAGTTGGTTTGTTATGACTATCGGGAGGTTATGGACCCCTTTGATTTATTATTATTGCATTAAAGATCGTGTGGAGTTTGTAATGAGATTATTGAGAAGATTTGAGATTAATTTCATTTATGAAGTTTTTTTGGAGTTTACTCTTTGGATGTGCTGGGAGATATGTTTATGAGTGACAAGTAGAAATTCTCCAAGCCACCCGGATTTGGGGCGTTACATATATAGAGACAATCCTCCCTGATCAATTGGATACTATATTAGAGGTAGAAGATATAGTGTTGGAAATGATCTGATTTGGACAGATAAAAGAATAAGTAATTTGGTTATTTTCAATTGGCATTTTGTATATTCTTGTTACAAAGTGTCTCTTTATGATCATATTTGTCTAATTTATATCTGTGAAGTGTTAAATTAATATGTTCATTGGTTGATAGTACACATATAGATTGGTATTTTGTCTTTTATTGTTGGGGCTTACCCATGCAATCAAAACCAAAATGGTCTCACCGTAACGTTTCGCTTATTTATAAGAAAAAGTACAACACAACGTTGGATAAACGCAGTTTGATCATTCTCCAAAGGCATTACAACGTTTCTGTTGGTTTGACAAGTAGTATTCCATATAAACTAGCATTCATACATTAGTAGTACTTGAATATGTCCGCAACTTCAACTGTGATTGGGAAAGGATACAAAAAACTAATTCTCGGTTTATCGAATAAATAGCAAACATCTGCCAAATAAATAAATAATATTCATGAAATCAGAATCACACTATCAACTAATATTTTACTTATGATAACAAATAATAATAAACAATTTATTAATCATAAGTGCCAAAATAAAATAACAATAATAAATAGCAGGCAGTTGGTTAATTTCAATTAATAAAATAAGTAAAAATTAAGTTGTTAGTTATAGTTAATAAAAACAAAATAACAATTAAATGGTAATTAGTCCCAATTTATAAAATGAAATAACAATAAATAACAACCAAGTGGTTAGTCACAGTAAATAAAATGAATAACAATAATGGCTAGTACAAGTTTTTATTTATTTATTTATTTATTTTTATTTTTTATTTTTTATAGAAACAAACTCGTTTCATTAATGATCCGAAGTTACAATTGTGACTTATCTGTATATAAAAAAACTAGACTATAAGCCAAACTACGCATCAGCTTTGGGGCTTCCCCGCACACAAATTCCTTTGTGGCGGATATTGTCTTAACTTCTAAAAACTTTCTCCTAACAGAGAAAGCGCTCTGTAAAAACAGAACTCCACGGCCCCCTCTGTCCTCCCAGGGAGGAAGTGTACAGGACACTGCTATGGACACCAAATCTAATAGCATATTTCTTTTATATTACTAACTAAAATAACAAAAAATCTACAGATAAAAACACATAACCAACTACAGAGCCACGAACACTAGCGTGAACCCGGACGTCACGCCTACCGCAAGCATCGGCAACTGGAGCCCCGACGGCACGGGCACCCAGCTCACCGCTGAGGGCTCCTGCTAATGCATTCTATGTTTTTTTTCTTTTTTTATATAATTTTTTTAATATCATTAAATATTTTTTAAAAATGAAAAAAATTCACAACATTATTAAAACACATTTACTTAATCACAAAGTAAAGAAAAACTAAAAAAAGAAAAATTACTAGTGGCGGGAGACCCAACGGTAAGCATAGCTTTTTCCAATAGAATAACAATACCAAATAAATAATTAGTCGCAAGTATTACGTAATAATTAATAAATGAACAAATAAACAACATACATGTTCATAGGACTGACGCCTTTCTCCTATTTATATTGTCAACGCATATATATTTTCTTTTTTCTTCCATTCTTGTATCCTTCCTTTTCCTCTCTTTTCTTCTTTCTTCTTTCTTTTCTTTCTTCTCTCCGTCTTCTCTACTTTTGCCAACAACTTCTTCCCTTCTTTCTTTCTCTTCTGTTATCTCTTCATCCCTCATACTTTTAGCTAATCATTTCTGTGGTGATTAGACAAGGAACCGTGGTCCCCAATAAGAACATGTGTGCTTGTATACTAATGTGATCAACTGCTCATTTTCTCTTGATTGGTCACGAGCCTCATATTTGCGTTTTTAATCTTGAATTGGTATTTTAAACTTAGCAGATGATTTTTAAATGGAGCCGAGTATTTTAAAATCTTTAAAATATTTTCATAAGTCCAAAATTATTTTAAATGAGGTGTTTTTAGTGTTATTGAACTAAGCCAAAATTTTAAAGTAAGCCTCTTTATAATTTTGGAGCTCTGAAAATAATAAGAAAGGACCTCCTTTATAACCGAATAGGGCCGATACTGCTACCAAGTAATTCCCTTCAGTTTAGAAAATGTAGGGGTAACATATCATAGGCTAGTAAACCACATGTTCAAAGGAAATATTGGATGGAATATGGAGGTTTATTTAGATTACCTATTGGTTAAAAGTAAGGAACCCTGCTACCACATAGTGATCTTGAGGGAGGCCTTTGTGGTACTGCACAAATATAAGGTGAAATCCACGACTAGGCTTACTACGCTTTCAGTGTAGGGTCTCGCAAGTTCTTAGGCTTCATGGTCTTAGAGCAGAGAATCAAGGTTAATCCATAGAAAATTAGGGCACTATTGGAAATTAACCTCAGGGGAGCTAAATAGGGTATAGAAGATGACCGACAAAATAACAACATTGAATCGGTTCATGTCAAGGCTGACGAACAACTGCTTGCTGTTTTTTAGGGTGCTACAAAAGGCACACAATGGAAACAATGAACGTAATGAGGCATTTGAATAGTTGATTGCGTACCAAGCTAATCCTCCTATCTTAAGTCAGATGAAGCCAGGGGAGGTCCATATTTATACCTATCAGTCAGGTCATATGCCTTTTCCAATGTGCTTACTCGGTAACAAGACAAGAAGCAAAGGGTGGTGTAGTATATGAGTTGTGCCTTGAAAGGAGCAGAAACACTCTACCCACACTAGAGCTGTTAGCATTGGCGCTAGTGGTCACCACCCACTGGTTGAGACCCTACTTCCAGATCCACTCAACAACACTTTTGGTGGATTGGTAAATTGGTCGATTGAACTTAGTGAATTCGACATCAATTACATTCCTAGAAAAAGCCATGAAAAGGCAAGTCTTGGCGTACTTCGTCGTTGAGTTTGTCAACTTCCTGGAAGAAACATGAATGGCCTTGAAGGGAAGTCCCTGGCAAGTGTGCGTGGATGGCTCTTCCTGGCGCAACAGTGGGGGAGTAGGCCTCCATCTTCTCATAGACCGGGGGGGAAGAAATCTACTACGTTGTGAGGTTGACATTCAAGGTCACTAACAATGAGTTAGGATATGATGCATTGCTGGTAGGACTAGCCGTGGCAGAAGGGTTGGGAGGAAATGAAGTTAAGGTGCAAGCAGATTCCCAAGTTGTAGTAACCAAGTAAAAGGGGATGTTCCTACATTGGGGGTGGGAGCGGTGTGATCGCTTCCAGTTTTCGACATTTGAGAAATACCTCGAGAAAGTAACTGGTGAGTAAACAAGCTAGCACAAACCGCTTCAGGGGCAGAAAACTCACTTCCTTCTTGGGAACTACCCACGAGCGTTTTGCAACATGAGCAGATACCTGACTATGGGGAACTACCAGACGAATGAGCAAAGGTGAGGAAGGCAAAAAACTGGTCGCAAGATTTACCTGTGTATAAGGAGTGCTTTCTTGGCACCACTCCTAATATATATGTCCGTGGAAGAAGCTCAATACGTTTGGTAGAAACACATGAAGGAATATGCAGAACCCATTTAGGCAGCAAAGTGTTAGCACAAAAATCCCAAAGAGCAAGGTATTAATGGCCGCGCTAAAGGATGCGAACAAATTCGTTAGAAAATGTGCAAATTGCCAGCTGCATGGTAATATGCCTCGTGGCCCACCCAAAGAATTAACGACGGTAGTCATACCATGGACGTTCTCACTTTGGGGAATCAATAATGTAGGACCCTTGCAGACCGGGAGGGATCGGGTCAAGTTCGTTGTGGTCGCCATCGATTATTTCCCGAAATGGGTAGAAATAGAGAAGCTTAATCGGTAATATGGTAAAATTCCTCTAGAAGTCTACTGTATGTCATTTTGGGATACCGTGTTTTAAACGTAGAGAATGGGAAATAGTCTATTGTATGTCATGTCGGCAAACCGCGATTTATAATCTCAAACAATAGGAAGTAGTTTCAAAGTGACCGAATAGACCTATAGTCGGCCTTCGCCTGCGTTTGCTCCCCACGAGGTCATTCCAAAGGCGAGAGTAGGAATGCTCGCCCTCTACAACTTTGCTCACATACTTAAGACAATGCTCACTCGTTCTCGCCAGCTCGTCCTTCAGCCTATCGTCGCGATCGCACTCCACTATCACCACCTGATCCAAAAGTGCAGAGTCGTGTATCACCTCTTACTGACTGTGCGGGGACAAAGGCAACTCATCTAAACTCTCTGAAGCTAAGGCATGCTAGAGATTAGAAACCTCCACCCTCAAGGCTGCAATCCCACCCTTTTGGGCAAACAAATAGGAGCTTGGTTGGGACTATGCTTCCACCCATTTACCTCTCTCTTTGAAACCAACTTGGAGGACCTCCGCTATGAGGGCAGCTTGGGCTTGTGAATAAGCCTTGAGTTGGTTCCCTTTAGGGTAGCTATTGCCCAGTGAATTAATGAGAAGGAAGAAAGATATGCACAGGGTACAGAAGCATAACAAAGTATATAAAGAGGAACGAATGACGGTTATGCGAAGAATAAATAGGGAGGAGCAAATTAAGTAGCTATGATCAAAGGGGAAAACACCACATGTCAAGGACTGGGAGGGCACGCCGAGTCTAAATATTGTCAATTTATTAGGAGCATGTTTTTCCAAAACTGACAATAATAATTTGCTCATTGTCTGTTCACTTCTAAGGGATTGGAGTTGTGCACACCTCCAAGGAAACCAAGCACTTAGCAACATTTCCAAAACTCATTGAAGTGGTAAATGGCATTTACAGGAAAGTACCGGTTGTAAATGTGGCAGCAGATGGCAAGACAGTTAGTAGAATTGATGACCAAATGGAAAGGTGATGCCTTTTGAGAATGCAGCCTTGGAATTTGAGGATCATTTTTATTTGGCCCTAACACGCATTAAGCAAACATTATAGTTTTACGAGTGCCTGTGACTCATGAAACTTAAAGCAATGAACGTAGAAAGCACAAATAAGGATATGGCCCTAACATGCATTAAGCAAACATTATCTGTAGCAGACAGGTAGCTTTACGAGTGCCCGTGCCACAATACAACTCTCCTTTGTAAGATGTTAAATTGTAGTTTAACTTGATAAGGAGTTATCCCATTGTTAAAGTTATTGATAACCATTGGTATTTGTAAAGTGCTTTCTCACTTTTTACTTCGTTGTAAATGTAACGTCCTGTTCCCGAAGGTCTGGAGAGTTAACTCTTAATACTTAATATCAACTTTAATAATGCAACTATAAAATCCAGAAAACTCCATAAAATGTTAATCCATTTAATCAATCTAAATATCTAAGTTCCTCCATGGGGATAACGAAGAAATTCTCAATAACATGAATTAGAAATTCTCCAAAAACTCAAAAATATCCTTAACTCATCAAATCTAAATATCCAGAAAAAAAAAATCAGTTTACTAACTACGACTCTCAAATAAGCACTTGTACCCTTAGGCACTTATTCCACTACGATCATCACACCTTGCTAAAACTTTCTACTCTTGTTCTCCAGCTAAACCATCAAAATTATTTGAAAAATATATGAAGATAAGGGGTGAGTTATCAGCAACTTAGTAAGCAGATGATATATACTAGTGTGTAAACATGAGCATTTACAGAGTTCAGAATGCAGAACAAAATATTTTCTTTCAGAATACAACGTCAGAACATGTTACCAAAAATATCAGAGCGAAAATTCGAAAATATTCATAATCATAATCCCTTTGGCATAACATAAACTGAAATATCACATCTTATCTTATCATATCAGAACAGGTACCATGTTTAACCCTCATGGTAGGGTTGTGCAAACCCCGGTAGCTAACCGAGCAGAAACAGAATGTGAATCTTCCTCTTATTCATTCTCGGAGTCCCGAGTGTGCACATAGAAAAGACCATGCAGAAAACCACTTTGTTTTCAAAGTGGGTACACCAGAAACAGAAAAGTTGGTACCAATCCAAACAGAGGCCGCAGTTTTACACCCGTGGTAAGGTCATAACAGAACCAAAACAGAATGTTATGCAAAAGGTTTTAGTAATCACATCATATCACATCAGAGTACAGAACATTTTTCAGAACAGAACAGAATCAAATCACAATTTTTCATATTCGCTCTCTTTTGCATAGTTTAGAAACAGAATGCCAAAACCTTACTCATGTCTACGCCAGTCATGACAAAAAATACTTTATTTTTATACAGAATTTCATAAGTCACGCAGAACAAATAACTGAGGTCCTTTCAAATTTCTTTTCATAACAAAACATGCATATTTTTTAAAAAATCAACCTCAGCCCATTTTATTTATTTTTATGCCAAGTCTAGCATAGGAACTCTGCTTATCTGGACTTCTTACATTTTCAGGAATTTCCTCAAAATGCCGAACAATTATTAATTGTCACCTATAACATAATAACATAATTCTCATAAATTTCCAATTGAACAAAAATTTCAATATTTACACCTAAGATGCTAAAATAACCTATTTTAATTCTTCAAAAACCTAACTTCACGTAACCCTAAAATGTCGTCACATTTTCTAAATTCATCAATGTCCCAATAATCAGTCTGAACAAAACACAAAATCTAACTTATTTAGTAATGAGATCAAATTATAACATTTAATTCTAGCTAATATATTTATTGCAAAATATCTTAAGATTAAACAGCTAAAACTATAATAAGCCAGATCATAATAATAAACACAACATTATTGTTTACTCTTTGAAAGAAAACCTTGCTTAATACTAATTTAATTTACTTAAAAGGTTTATGTAAAACTTAAATAAATTAGGGAGTATTAATACATAATAAGAGTTTGACAGCACATTAATACAACATGTAGTAAATGATACTAATGTAATTTCATTTAATAAAAATAGACTAATTAGTTTTTTTTTAAAAAGTTCAAAATAAAATCTTGCACTTACCGTGTACTTCTAAAAATATATTATCACTCATAATAATATATCTCAAATCTTTATTTGAAACAAAACCTACACAAAGTGAGTTTAATATATATAGACCAAACATGATCAATCTATAATTAGTCTCATGATAAGGGGCATTTTAGGAATTAAACAAAACATATAAGGGCTCTTTTGGAAGTAACAGAGATTTATAACTACAAGTTCATAACCATATGACTTTGTATGGTAGAGGAACCAATACTCACTGAGGGATGGAGGGCACGAAGGTGGCGAGCTGGTCGGTTGTTTACGGTGGTGGGGGACAGCGACAGAACACTGGTTACAGAGAGAGAGACCAACTAATGAGAGAGAGAGAGGGTGATAAGCAAGAAAGCACGGAAACTCACCGTGATGCAACAAGGCGTGCGACGGTCTGGGGCTGAGCGTCGACCAGGGCAATGTTCAAAGGTGAAGGCTCAACCTCTAGTGTTCTCTAACGGCAGTGGCGTGGTGGCTCTCCCGAGATGTGGAGGTGGTGGCTCAAGTTGTGGCTTCCTCTGTTTCGGGAAACAAAAACAAAGGTCATTCGGCGTTGGTGAGGCTGCGTTCTTGTGTTGAACGACTGAGGGATATGGTCAAAGGACGGGGCTGGCGGCTTGTGATGGCGTTGCTGTGAAAGTGGGTGGCTGCGGTTTATGGAAGGGGCTTGAGTAGTGCTAAGCGGAAGTGTTACGGTGCACATGCTGGACGTGACTTTCCCTCGGTCCGTACGTCAAAGTGCAGAGGAGGAGGGCTGAAAGGGTTACGGCAGCTTACAGAGGTGCAAACCAGGTTCGTTGGAATAGTGGTTGCAACGGCTGAGCAGTGGCTATCACGGTGGTGGTGCAGGGATGGCGCTGTGGGGGGTTGTAGCGCAGAGCTAGGCAGCAGTGACGCACACGTTTAGGCTTTCGTGAGGATGTTGGACGGCAAACGAGGGTGCAAAGATGACTTCGTGTGTGACTGTGCTAGCAGGTAATGGGAGGCAGCAGCAGCATGGAGGTTGTGGAGGGTGGCGGCTTCAGCACACGAGAGATATGGGGAAGGAGACGACAACACTTTTCTTGAGTTTTCTTCATGCACGAAGGATTAAATATAGGCCAACGAAAAACAACACAAACCCTAGAGAAGTGAGGGAGACGTGCGTGTGCTTGGAGTGGATAAAATACAATAGAGACGTGTAAAGGTGGGGAGTTTTTTTTTTTTTTTTAAAACCAAACTGCGATTGGGTCTCTGGTTTAATAATCACGGGCACGGGCCATACGATGGTTGGGTAGAGTTCATTTCAAAAATTTAATTATAGAGACAAGTCCATTGGAAAAAAAAATTGATAACCGATAAAAAAACATTATGGGCCGATAAAATAGTATTTGAAGGAAAAAAAAAATTCAACAGGACTTTTCATATATTTAACTCAATAATATAAAAAAATATGCTTGGCGCTGGGCCTGGGTGTTACAGTAAAAACGTTTTTCCACTTTTTGGACTTTGTTTTTAAAGACATCAAAATAGGTATACTTGTTAAAGATTTTTTCTATCAAATGTGTTGAAATTAGGCCTACATTTTGTCAAATTTCAATTTCTAAAAGTAGATTTTAATTACTAATTAATTATGATTCCCTGCTGTTTATATTGTGCTTCTTCAAAAATTGTTTCAATGGACTAGTTTTGGAATTATATGCTCCAAAATCATTCATGAGTTTTGATAGACTAGTTTAGTGCGTAACATTATGAGCTATTAATGTAGACGAAATACAAAATTTAGATCAGCGTAGGCCTATGTCTCTATCTAGATTTAGCTAGAAAATCACTATTTTTTAGCACACTTTTCAAAATATGGTTGATGTGTATATTTAAATTATTTCCCTCTTGTATTAAACCAAGAGCAACTCATGAGATAGTGGATTAACACCCATTGCAATTTAACGATGGTTCACACAACTAGTTTAGTATTGTATTAATGCCTTTGATGGGCCCAATTTAAGGTTGCGATTTCAAGGAATAACGTGATGTCAAATATAATACCGTTAAAATACCCATACTCCTTTCATTCATCCATATTCCTAGTATATTTCAAGCTTTCCATGTGTTTCTTTGAAAGCATTTTCATTGTCAAGTCTTTCAAACAATAGGGCTCTGTTCGGGAGAATAAGCATACTAAGAAAAAGGTTTACATATATCATGGGCAAGGAAACCAGAGAATTTACACAAATAGATTTGAATAGTAATAATTGAAACAACTGAAAAAAAGTAGTGCATTATATTGCATGTGAGGTAGTGCACATTGACTTTGATTATGATTTATAAATTCTATGCCGTCGGAAAAGAGGCTTGCATAGCTATACCACATAGGCCTTCCTTTGCATCAATATCTCTTTGCATCCTTATGTACCCTTCTTCACCCCATTCTGTACCCCATGAGTTCTTCACCAGCCAATACTTGGTCCCATCACTAGTAACCCCATAACCAACAGCAGTAACGCCATGGTCTAGGCTAGTACCACACTCTCCTGTAAAAATTCCGCTTGAATAGAATTGGAAGTCAGATCCTCCAGCATCTATGGCAACAGAAATTGGCTGATTAGCTACAGCCTTAAGAAGTGCCTTCTCACTGTTGGCTGGCACATCTTCGTAGCCGTTTATGTTGGCTGCATGGTTGGCTTCTCCCTTTGTGTTGCAGGTTCCATCCACACCTGTGTAAGGATAGTTGGCTTCTGTAGTGAGACCGTGATTGTTTTGGATGAACTGGAAAGCATTGTCCATCAAACCACCACTACAACCTTGGTCCACTCCTTTAATGTCGCAGTCAACCAACTCTTGCTCTGACAATGAGATTAGTTTACCACTTTTTAGCTTAGTAATTCCTTCCATGGCTGCCACTGCTGAAAATGCCCAGCAACATCCTACATTTCATCACCAAAAAGTGTTAGGAAGGTAAATTGGACATAGTTCATCTCAAAAGTAGATGCTTACCACATTGGCCTTGGTCTTTGATGGGTGTTACAGCTCCCTTCTTTCTCCAATCCATAGTAGAAGGCAATGCAGTCACATTTTGATATTTGAAGGAAGAAGTCTTTGTAGAGCACTCATGCCCCTTGAATCTATTTCTTGAGGCTTTGAACTCTTCATTCGTAAGATCTGCAAATTGGTTGACTCCTAACTTGTAAGGTTTGTTTCCAACGCCGTTGAAAGATTTTATAAGCGCCACATTTTCCTTAAATATCTTCAAACGCTTCTCCTTCTCCTGATTATTTTCGTATAACCGTCCATAACGAGCCATCCATTGTTCATGCATCTCACGCATTGTCACATCTTGGAGGGTGCGAGCAGCAACTTGAGAAGCCAAAGCTCCCAAAGTGAGGATCAAAGCAAAACAAATGCATTGGCTTTGGTTAGAGAAGCCCATGATGGTTTGTTCTGGTCGTTGCAATGACTAGCACACTTGCTCTTAACATTTATATAGAGACAATCCTCCCTCATCAATTGCATGCTATGACATTAGGGGAAGATATAGCGTTGGAAATGATCTGATTTGGACAGAAAAGAAAAAGTAATTTGGTTATTTTCAATTGGCATCTTGGATATTCTTGTTACAAAGTGTCTCTTTATGATCATATTTGTCTATATAATTTATATCTGTGAAGTGTTAAATTAATATGTTCATTGGTTGATAGTACACATATAGATTGGTATTTTGTCTTTTATTGTTGGTGCTTACCCACGCAATCAAAACCAAAATGGTCTCACCGTAACGTACGTTTCGCTTGTTTATAAGAAAAAGTAGAACACAACGTTAGATAAACGCAGTTTGATCATTCTCCGAAGGCATTACAAAGTTTCTGTTGGTTTGTCAAGTAGAATTCCATATAAACTGGCATTCATACATTAGTACGTAGTACTTGAATAGGTTTATCTATTCTCAGCGTGTGAACATCATTTTTCAAGAACATGCAATAAAAAACACATAAGATGATATTTATACATTTATTTGTCGCGTAATGTTAGATGCAGTCGTAAAGTGTACTAGCCCCCACTCTTTTCATTTGAGAAATATTCGGGCCTACCATTAAAAATAAATTTTTTTATATGAATTTCAGATTTATCCAGTTTTTTAAAAGAAGTATGCGAAATTTACACGGCCTAGAACCGTACAAATCATTCTCTGCTTCGTAGCCAAACAAGAGTAAGTAGTAAATAAGATGCACATCCGCTCTGGATCTGAATAATTCTTTAGGACAAGGTTGACCTATAATTGTAGGACATCATGTCTTCCTCATATGTATGTGGCTTTATCTTGAGACGCCTAGACATATTTGTAAAACTATAATACCATTTTTGATGAAATAAATATTTTAATATACACTCAAATGAAATTATAATAATTAAAAAAAAAGTATGAGTAAAAGAAGAAAAAGGGTCTCAATATGTTCTAATTTTAACTTTATTTAAATATTAAATTAGAACTTCATGTTCTTAAAGATTTTGAGAATGATTTATGAATAACTTTTAGGAAATTCTACAATGAATTTGCTTTCGAGGTACAAACATGATCACAGAGTTAATTAGAAGATTATCTAATCTAAAATTTATTGCCAGAAAAATCTTAGATCTTAAGGAAAACTATTAACTTTCTGAGGTCAACAGATGAAATATATTTTGGGCTCTACACTAAAGTATTCAGTCGTCCAAGTATTTATAAGTACTATTAGAAAAAATGCTCCGTATTTGTTGGTATCCTTTTTCTTTTTGAAATTTTTGTTCGCCTAGGGTTAGCCCATGGCGGTGCCCATCGCCCCTCCGTCGCTAGAGGGGATTGGAGGGGACGGCGGGACTCTGTCTCACGTCCAAATGGTAGCGAAGGCTGCGGTGTATTCTTCGTTTAAGGTTCAGATGAGATATCCAATGGATGTGGATGGCGAGCCTGGTTTCGTTTTCATGGAGCCAGAGATGTCAAAAGCTGCTGAGGATTCTCGATTTGCTTTGGTTCTGAAATTTGTACGTCTTCGGCCGTCAATTGATGATATTCGTTTGGCTATCATTAAATCATGGGGATTACTGGAGATTCTGACGGTTAGCGTGATGGATGAATATCACATTTTGGTGAAGATGCAGTCTGAGAGGGATTTTATACATGGATGAGCAAGAGAAGGTCGTTTGATTGCTGGTGCTGTGTTTAGACTTTTTCGGTGGACAAAGGACTTTGATCTTCGAAAAGAGTCCACTTTAGCGCCTCAATGGATTTTTATGCCTGGATTGCCTCTTCATATGTATCGAACAGATGTGTTGCAAATTCTTGCGACAAGGTTTGGACGGTTTCTGGGGATTGATAATGCAACGCTTCATAGAACGTGAGCTTCGGGGGTCGTATGTGTGTGGAAATTGATTTAACAGAGGAGCTGGTGCAGAGTTTTCCAATAGTGGTGGCTAATAAGAAGTTTTGGTAGGAGGCTCGATATGAATGACCTGGGTTTTATTGTCAAAAATGAAATCGACAGGGGCACACTTATGTGGTATGTAGGATTGGTGAGGGTCCTTTGTGAAAGGGGAGAGATGTAGCCAAAGGGGGGATTAAGAAAGTATGGCAAGTGAATTCAAAAAAGACACTTTTGCAGGAGGAAAATGCAGAGGAGGGAGTGGCTGGTGAAAGGAACGAGGTTTTGAGTCCTAGGGGGATGAAGGAAAGTCATCAAGTGAGGATCCTGAGCGTTCATTGAGTCAATTGGTGGGGGGGCAAAGTCATGCAGAGATGGGACATAAGGGGGAAAATACAGAGGTGGTGGTGATTGACAATGGCAAAGATGTGGGGAGTACTAGGGAGGATGAAGGGAAGGTTTCTCGGGATGATCTGGAGAATTTTACGCAGTCTCTGGTGGTGGGGACAATCCGTGCTAAGACGGTGGTAGAGTTTCCTTCAATCCAAATAGTTGATGTGACTAATGCTAGTGATATGCTGCCTGTAAATGAAAATGAGAGGGATCCCCTTCCTCCCATGGATTTATTTCTGGGTGATGTTTTAATGTCTCCATGTAGTGGGGATCGAGCTCATGCTGCGTTGGTTTCTGAAGTACTTGATATGGAATGCCGTATAAAACCAGTCTCACGAGAGGAGCCTTTGGAGCCTGTCTTTTATAGTACTGATGGGGAAAGGGAGGAGACTATCTCTGAATTGGCCAAACAGAAGGGTTATGAGTCTGATAAGGTGCAGGCCCCGGATTCAAATGGCAAAAGGAAAAATTTTGTTGTTCGACAATCCCAGCGGATGTCAACCCGCACTACTAAACTTAATCTATAACAAAGTCCATCATTGCATGGGATATAGGGGGGTTGGGTAGTTCTCGTCGTGTGTTGCGTAGTATGATTCAGAAACATAATGGGTCCATTGTGGCTCTCATGGAGCCTTTTGCAAGAGAGGAAGCACTTCAGCGGTTAGCCAGTTCTTTGGGCTTTGATGGTGTTCATTGTAATGAGGCAGGAAGGGGTAAAATCTGGAATTTGTGGTGAGCTCCTTATGAGTTTGAGGTGGTTTGTGCTTCAGATCAGATGGTGACAGGATGGTTCCTGCTAGAGGGTACTCGCACTCTTGTATCCTTCATTTATGCAAAGTGCAATGTGCTGGATCGAAGAAGTCTATGGGAGAGCCTGATGGCTTATCGGTCCAATGGGCATCCGTGGGTTGTTATGGGCGATTTTAATATTATTCGGGAGGATCGGGAATGTGTGGGTGACCGTCCTCGAACTGTCCAAGCTATGGATGATTTTAATGAGTATATCGATGCCAGCAGTCTGATTGATCTTAATTACCATGGCAATCCATTGTCTTGGTGCAATGGGTAGGAGGGGAATGCTAGGAAGTGGGTGAGACTTGATCGGGTTCTAATAAATATGGTTTTCTCAGAACGGTTTAATATGGCAGAATTTGAGTATCTTCAACGGAAATCTTCGGATCATAGTCCAATGGTGGTGAGATTATCACGTATAAATTTCAGGTCTGGTCCATTTCCTTTTCGATTCCAACAAATGTGGTGCTCTCATGAATCATTTTATGGTATGGTAAAGGAGATATGGGGTCGCCCTATGTTAGGATCGGGTTTGATTAAGCTGGTGGCAAAATTGAAGAGGCTTAAAATGGAGTTGCTTAACTGGAGTAAAAATGTATTCGGATGAATTGATACCAACTTACGGGAGTTGACAGCCAGGCTTGAGGTTTTGGAAGCCCAACTTCAATCTGCATATTCGGAAGCTACGGAAGCAGATTACCTAGTTACTAAATTGGAGATTGATGTTTGGGAAAAAAGAGTGGAGACACGCATAGCTCAGTTAGCCAAGAAGAAGTGGCTGAGGGAGGGAGATCAGAATTCTAAGTTCTTTCATGCAATTGTTTCACAACGGAGATGGGAAGCGGTCATTTCCTAGATGCGAATGGAGAATAGTTTGATACTGGATTCCCCGGAGCAAGTGCACTTGGGGGTTGTGAATCACTTCACTAATTTCCTTTCTGATATGTCGAATTTAGAGCCTACAGATTTGTCTCAAGTTCTAGGTTTGGAGATATTAGCGGATGAAAATTTTGATTTATTCTGCTTGCCATCAGAAGAAGAAGTAAAGAACGTGGTCTTTTCGATTCCTCAATATAGCATTCTAGGACCGGATGGGTATGGATCCTTATTTTATATCTCTTGCTGGCATATTGTGAAGGATGAAGTTGTGGAGGCAATAAGGGATTTTTTTGCAGGTTCTATGTTACCAAGGTTCTATACTTCTTCATATATTGTGCTAATTCCAAAAGTACCGGATCCTAAGAGCTTTGAAAAATTTAGACCAAGTAGTCTATGTTCTGTGGCTTATAAGGTTTTTTCAAAAATCATTGTGAACCGTTGACAAGTCTCTTGCCTAGATTGATCTCGGCGGAACAGGGGGCTTTCATTCTGGGACATAGTATTTTTGAGAACATCTCCTTGGCTCAAGAGATGGTTCATGCCTTGCATAAAAAAACGACGGTAGGAAATGTGATGGTGAAGCTTGATATGGCAAAGACATATGATAGGATGAATTGGGTTTTTTTAATTAAGGTCCTTGGTAGTTTTGGGTTGTTGCAACAATTTTGTAATTTGATCAAGGCATGTGTGGAGTCCCCTTGGTATTCGGTGATGATGAATGGGTCGTATAAGAGTTTTTTCCAGCCTAGGCGAGGACTCCAACAAGGGGACCCCCTCTCGCTATATTTGTTTATTTTAATGCAAGAAGTCCTCTCGCGGCTCCTTCGGAAAGAGTTTGAAGAAGGTCATATTGGGAGGTTTTATCATCCAATGGGGGCTCCATTGGTGTCGCATTTGTTATATGCAGATGATATTTTGATTTTCCTTAATGGTGCAAAGAGATCGTTGCGAAGGCTAGGGAGCATTTTATCTCGTTATGAAAACCAGTCTGGGCAGCAGGTTAGTAAAGAGAAATCGTCCATTTTTATGCCACCCAGGATTAGTGCAGCATGACAGCGTGGGCTGGTGAGGTTAATAGGGTTTGCGCAAGGTCAATTCCCAGTTAAGTATCTAGGGGTTCCGTTGGTATGTGGGCGTTTGAAGGCACTTCATATGGAACAATTGATAGTGAATTTTCGGGCCAAGGTTGCAGGGTGGAAAGTGAGGCTGTTATCCCAAGGGGGGCGGTTGATTTTGATCAAGCATGGTTTGTCTAGTATGGCTTCTCATTTAATGGCTGTCATGAATATCCTGAATATTGTTCTTAAAAAAATTAATGCCATCCTTTCTACTTTCTTTTGGGGCGAGAGAAATGGAAAAGCAAAAATGAAGTGGTGTGCATGGTCTCGGATTAGTAAGCCAGTAGAAGAGGGTGGTTTGGGTTTGAGGGATTTTTCAGAAATACAAAAAGTGATGCATATGAAATTGGCATGGTGTATTTTATCAATAGACTCGTTGTGGGCTCGATTTATGGTTTTGAAGTACGGTAGAGGTCA
This sequence comes from Juglans microcarpa x Juglans regia, assembly GCF_004785595.1. Lineage (NCBI taxonomy): Eukaryota > Viridiplantae > Streptophyta > Magnoliopsida > Fagales > Juglandaceae > Juglans > Juglans microcarpa x Juglans regia. The sequence continues at coordinate 32,556,054 of NC_054596.1, read as the reverse complement.
ACATGCCTCTCTCTGTTTGTAGCTCGACCAAATAGTTCGAGACTTTGGAAAGCTATTGTGTCAGTTCTACCGGATGTTTGTGAGGCCACAAAAGTCAGAATTAAGGAGGGTAGACCGTCTTTTTGGTATGATAGTTGGTTTTCTCAGGGACCTTTATGTAATATGGTGGACGTGGTTGGTAATCCTTCTTTGCAAATCAAGGAGGTCTAGGTAGATGAGAATTGGAACTTTGAGATGCTTATGCAATTAGTTGGTATGGATGTTGTGAATGACGTAATAAGAGAAATTGGGGTAGGCAGATCTGGGAGTGACGTACTCATATGGAAGGCCACACATGATGGACAATTTACCACTGCTAGTGCCTGGAATTTAATTAGAATGAAGGGAAGCAATCATCCTTGGATGGACTGGATATGGAGTAACTATCTACCGAAGAAAATCTCAGTATGCATGTGGCAGGCTCGGTTTAATTGTTTAGCAACAGATACAAGGGTACAATCACGTGGTATAGCTATGGAATCTATGTGTGATTGCTGTACAACGCCACAGATGGAAACGCTGGATCACGTTTTGGCCACTGGACAGGTTGCAGAACAGGTATGGCGTAAAGCTTCTTTGGCTTTAGGCATTTCTTGTTTGCAAGCTACAACATGGTGGAATCGAGTGGTGGCCTGGATGGTGTGTGCGAAGAAAGGAACCAAAAGGGGAATTTTAATTGGTTTATTGCCGAGCAATCTGACTTGGTGTTTATGGATAAGACATTGCCAATCTCGGATGGAGGGTGTTCAGTGGAATGCAGTGGATGTTTGGAGATCAATTCGGTCTTGGTTGGGAAATTGGTGAATGACATGGATGATAAGAAGTTGTCTCAAATTGATAAGCAGATTTTGCTTGCACTGGATATTAGTATTAATGTTCGCGCAACGTCCAAATCGCAGTAAATAGCATGGGTAAAGCCTCCTTATGGTTGGTGGAAATTAAATGTGGACGGTAGTTGTCGTGGAAATCCAAGGAATTGTGGTGGGGGTGGAGTATTGCGAGATCATCGGGGCTGGATTATGGCGGGTTTTTCTACGCCGTATGGTTTTGGCACTAACAATGAGGCTGAATTAAGAGCTTTACTTCAAGGAGTACGATTATGTAAAGAAATGGGCTGTCAACATGTTATTTTGGAATGTGATTCCAAGGTAGTGGTGGATTGGGTGAAGAACAAGCGCTATAATTTATGGAATCCATGGGATTATTGGGATTCCTTACTTCAGGAACTGGAGGGAGTTAGTTTCTAAGTGGTGCATCAATTTTGTGAGGGTAACCAAGCTGCGGATTTTTTGGCAAGGAAAGGTGAGGAAGGGCTGAACTGGAGTTTTGGATCAGAAACCTGTCTACCAAGGTTGCTGAGGGGTATTTTGAGATTAGATGCGATTGGACTTCCATCAATTCGGAGGTAGCCTGTGGTTTGTTGAGTTTTATTTATTTATTTTTTCAGTATAGGGGGTGTGTTTGTGGGAGTTGCGCTGGTTTGGGTTTTCATTGTATATTTTTGTTTAGTTTTTTGGCTAGTTGTTAATACGGTTTTCCTCCGCCATAAGTGAGTTTTTTTTAATAAATTGGGAGGAGGTCACTTGTGGACATGTGATCTCATATCTTTAAAAAAAAAAAAGTTATCCAAGTATTTATAGAGCGTTGAGAAAAAAATCGTTTCATGAAGAAAATAAAAACCTTTAAAGACATCTATGGAGAAGAAAATGTTATACATACATACGCACACTGATATATATATATATATATATATATATATATATATATAATTATCAATTGGAGTGGGGCTAAGTTTTTCTGTCAAAACCTAATTTTGATAGGGGCGAAACTCTAATTATAGACATAAAGATATGTTTAATTTTTTATTTCTTTGAAAGTTACACATATAATAAACAATGAATATTAAAATTATGAAGTACAATGATATATGAAATATATATTTTATGTTAAGATATACGTAGAATATATAGATATATAGACTTTTTCTAGCAATTTTAAGATCGCTGCAAAAAAAAAAATTCATCGCAAAAGGTCCTTTTTTGTGGCGGTTTTCCAGTTACCGTTGAATTCTAGTGTGCAATCGCGAAATGCTGAACGAGAATTTACTGTTTACTTTGTTGTGGCGTCTTTTACACCTATTGCGGCAATTTTGTCACCACAGCAAAAGATTTTTACTATAGCCATTTTTTATTTCCGTCGAATTGGAGAATCGCTGCAATAGATACTCAGTGAATATTGTCGCCATAAAAGTGATATGTGGCCAATTAAAATGTATTTGCGGTGAATGACAAGCGCCGCAAAAACTAATAAAGTTTAAACCCCAGCATTTTCCCTATTCATTTAATTCCCTCCCCCCCCCCCCCCCCCCCCCCCCCCCCCCCCCCCCCCCTCTGCCTCTTCCGCCTCTCCCCATTCCCTCTTCTCCCCCGATCCCTATTTTTCATGCCTCCACGCAGCAACCACTACACACCGCCGTGACCCACCTTCACCGTCCACCTCCACCGTCGCCGACCAACCCAGCCAAGTCCCTCCCTCACGGCTTCTCTCTCTGCCCCAGATCTCCCTCTCTTCTCCCTCGAATTCCTTTTTCCCTCGGATTCCCAGTGCCGCCGCGTCCGCAACCGCCGCACCACCTCCAGCTACCGGCGTAGCTACCCCCCAACGGTCCCCAGCCCCTCCACCGAAGCTCTCCCTCTCTCTCACCGTCGATCTGCTCTCCCCCTAATGGATCTCGCTCAAGCTCCTATACCCACTTTGCGCCGCCTTCCTCCACGGCATAGCATCGCAGAAACCGTAACCTATTGTATTTTAGAATCTAGAGATTTCCAAAGCAGAGGCTTGCAGTGCCCAAAGCTTCTATCTTTTCAGCAGTTTGATTCTGTTGTAAAAAAGGTATTTTCTTTGTTTGGTTTCTAAGAAAATTAAATTTAAAAAATTGGAACTCTTGCAAGATTTTACTTTTGATTCCTCAAGCGGTGTTTGGTGACGAAAATAAGACGATGAAAGACTCAGATTTTTGTTGCATATAACTAAGTTGGGGTTTAAGTAAGTAAATTTTTGTTTTGTTGCTGTTGCTGCGAATTAGAGAATTTTGAAATATGGAAATAGAAGGTTTTGTTCATATATGCCTTTTGTTTCTAAGAAACTAACGGAGAACTAATTGAACATATCAATTTCGATGGGTTTTTTACATTTGGGTTTGGATAGGGACATACGTTGACTGAATAGGAAGTTGTCAATGTCAATGTGCTGGCAGTGGTTTTTCTGTATCCAAACTATACAACTGCTAGCGTAATTTATTACCAATTCTTTTAATCATCGGCTTTTTTTCCCTCCTTGTTTGTGAATACTTAACCGTTGGACTGAGATGATTTTTCCCTTCCCCTTTATGAACATCTTGATGGGTCCTTGAATTTTTTTTTAGGAATTTTATATTCTATAGGTTGTATTGTGTACATGATAATGTGGGGTCATGTGTTTTTTATGCATTAGTTTAGCTACATAATTTCTGAACTTTATGCATTGTTGGAGGCTGTAGTAGTTGGAAGTTCAATTAGAATCTGATTTCTCTAGTGCTCTAACTGGGAATAATGACGTAAATGTTTTTCCCAAAACATGTTGAGATATATTCCTTGAATAACTTGATGGTCAATCACATGCTTGAATACGAGACCTAGATGGAGCTTATTGGTGAAATGATATTGGTTCATACAACCTCAAGTTGTTGGATGATTATATTTATTGATGTTTTATATTCCCAAGCTTATGGCATTTCTTTATGCAATAGACTTATTTTAAAAAAGCTGGGTACTTGATGTAAGCTATGCAGTTCATATATTCCTGTATGCACTTTGTGTTTTTGCTTTTGTAAACGTGTATCTTTTTTAATATATGCCATGCTCTGTTTTTGAAGCTTGAAAGCTTGAAAAAGGTTCAAGGAAGGAAGTCATGTCTCGGTTGAGTTCTAGGATTTAAGCACTTGGAAGGGCTTGCAACAGGGATTTTGAAGGTTGTCCTCTTACTCACATCATTTTCAAATATACAGAATGAATAAAATAAGACAAGGTTGTGGAAATGAAAATTTTTTATTTTTTGTTCACTTCTGATTATTGTGAACTGAATCAGATTGGTCATAAGTTTGGTTCGACATGTCAATCCTTCTATTTTTGTAAACTTGTATCCGTTTATATATCAAAGTACATTTTTACAAAGTTTGGATTTTGTCCTTTATTTTACCAGTTTGTAAACCAATATCATGTCCATGTGCATTGGATCAGTTCTAGTCTATACGCAATGGGAATGTGGTCACTTCCCTTCAGGTCCTATATTATGTTATAGGAAACTTAGCATGGAAAATGTGTTTGTAAAAATGATTTAAAATTTTTTTTGTCAAGCAATTGTTAGTGACTGACTTGAAATGGGGTAATTTTAGTAGTGATTGTTTTTGTTTTAGCATAAAAAAAATGCTAGTGAAACTATTTAGACAAACTGTTTTTTACTAGAGTTGATGATGCTCCCACTGTAACAGAAAGAGGCTACTGTTTAGACACTCTTTGTGTTGACATTATGCAATCTCAGAAGAATCCCAATAGGAAAAAGTTAATTTATTGTGGTACGTTTTTTCTCTTTCATACAAAAAGCTACTCCAGTAAGGAGATAGATAGGCTTTTTGGGTTGGGGGCTTTTCCTGGGAAGGGCAAATGGTTGGATGAAAGTAAAAATGACATTTCTCTCTGGTATTTAATTCCCTAATGATTCATGAAACTGAATTACCCCCATTTCTCTATGTGATTTTGCATCTCTTCTGTTGTCTTCAACTCTTTCTGAGATGTTTTGGGCATGTGCATGTAAAGGTATCAAGGAGGCTGGACCTTGTGTATGGAGGTGGGAGCATTGGGCTAATGGAGCTGGTTTCACAAGCTGTGCATCGTGGTTATGGAAAAGTTCTTGGGTACAATCACTTTACCATATCTTCACAATTTTGGGTTGGATGTTTGAAGTTGATTTTTATTGTTCCTTTTCACATAGTTTAAACTTTTTTATTTTATTTTATTTTGGTTTATAGGATCATCACGAGGACTCGAATGTGCAAAGAGGTGAATATAATTCCATTTTGGTTTTCTTTTGAACTAGTCAATGGGTTTTTCTTTTTCTTTTTCATGTTAATGGTTTAAAGTTTGGCACTTTCTTACCAGATTTTATACTTTGGTCAACTGTTTTTATTATAGTTTCCAGGCCACTCCATGTTTTTTTATTTTTGACATTAATGGATTGTTTTGATCATTGCCATTAGATCTCTTTGTAAGTTATTTATTGGATAGCTTATTCTTTTACTAAAAACTCGCATCTTCACAAGTCCCTAAACTCATTTTGAACCGTTTGGTAGTTTCTATCTATAAATATCTTGCTGCTTAAGATCATATCTGCCTTTGCTATTTTAGGTGTATCACACTTTTCCAACTATGGGGTAAGATGGTGCTTTTATTTTTTGAGCCAAAGTAAACAGAGACTCAAGGTGTGTATAGATCTCATATAAAAGTTCAAATCATATTTCAACCATTTTTATTGCTTTTACTGCATTTCAATGAAGTATAGGTTCTATTCTTCGTAACTAATTCATTAGGTAGTATACAACAAAGAACCTCAACTATAGCTTCTTATCCTAATTGCAGATAAGTGACCTTTGTCTTTTAATATTGAACTGCTTTATAGTTTTTTTAGGGCATCATTATATATATATATATATCCGTTGAAGCTAACGGGTTGTCTTTTGAGTTAAGGAGATCATGTGTTTTGGTCATATTAGTAGCTCATAACTTTGGATCTTTTTTGAGTATGTAAAAAGAATATTAGTGCAATCCATAGTGTAAGATAAAATTGTGAAGCTTGCAAAACTTGGGTGATTTGGAAATCCTCTTTGAACTTGTAGTGCATTGTCCGTTGCTCTGTCTCTTTATTTCTCATAATATTAGATTTTTTGCAACATGCAGGCATATGGCAAGAACCTATAATTTGGATGTGTATTACATTGGATGTGCCTACAGGTTTTTTAGACATTCTTTAAGCTTCTAGCCCATTCTTCAGCAACCCATTTGTTCAATTCCTTTAGGTACATGGGTTTAAGATTATTGGTGAAATGATATTGGTTTAAGATTATGTTTATAGGTTAATTAGCAAATTTGTTTAATGTGGATTAACTTCTTTAACACCATCAAAAGAAGTTAATCCACATTGATGATACTATAAAAAGATATCATAAGGATAATGATACTTGTGAAACATTTCACTAGTAATTTTTTTTTTAAAAATTTTGTAGCAAATTATTTGCGGCGACTTTAAAGGTCACTTCGTCATCAAAAATACTTATTTGCGACGAACGTATGCCGCAAATAATGTTTTAGCGTCAAAAAATTTCAATGGAAAAGGCAATAAATATTTGCAATGATTCCGTGATCCATGGAAATGTCTAATTGCGGCGAATAATGTTCATCGCAAAACGTCTTTATGGTTTCCATTAACTTATAGTGTCGAAACACGTATTCAGTCAGTGAGTTTTATAGTATTTGCAACAAAAAGTTATTGCCACATAAACGTTTTCTCAATGATTTCCTATGATAACGGAACACACATTTTCGGCAAATTTTTATCTATTTGTGACTAACTTAATCGTCGGAAGTAACACACTATTTGCAACGATTTTTGCGATTCATTGATTTGAAGCCAAAAAAAAAAAAATTCCAACGAACATGCAGTGATTGAAAAGTCAACGAGAATAGGTATTTCTGGCGATTTCAATAGTATTAGCGACGAAATGTGGCACCGTGAAAAGTCTTATTTCTTGTAGTGCAACCCAAGTTGGCCCAAATTCAAGAATTCCGACACGACCCAAAATTGATCCTTTTCCGAAGTATAAGTTTCGATTGAGTTCAAATAACCGAATTTTCGACTTGATTTTATTCCGATAAAAATGGGTTTTCCTATCCTTTAAAAAGAGAGAGAGAGAGATCAATGGATCTGAATATTCTTGGGACCCTAGATCGGCATTAACAAACTAAGAAGCATCGATTTTGTGAAAAAAACAAATGTGAATCTTGTGCAGGTCTTTAGGAAAAGGTTAATGCCGATCAATCAATTTGAATATTTGGTTTTGTTTGTTTTCACAAATGCATCTCATCTAATAATTACAATTTTTTAAAATTTTCACACAAAATAAAATAAACAATTCAACTTTTATAAATCTTAAAACAAAAATAATATTAAAAAAATATATTCTAACAATATTTGATTCAATTTTTAATTTTAATCTCAATTCATCTCATCTTATATGCAAAAACAAACAAGGTTAGATCTTAGACTTGAAAGCAGACAATCCAAGGTTCAAACTCGGTTGGTGAGGTTTAATTACTCAAGTGACCGGTGGACTGAAGTGGTGGTGGGGTAGGCTGCCTTCGATCACAATCTGAAACCCCTTTCGTGAAATCAGAGTATAAATCAAATTAACTTCTCACGCCCCCTTACATACCATAATCTTTTCCTTCTATTCTCTTCCTTTTCCTTGCTACTCTCGAACCGATCGAAGGAAAATGTGAACAAAGCAATTCAAATATTTTTCACAAGAACTCACCCACCATATACGATAACACACATGGACATGCATCTCATTTCTGATTTCAGTCATGGCAAAAAGACCCCCACTTTGTAGCAGAGCTATCCTCTTATAAGATTTCGTAATTTCTTGTCACGAGATATGCATCCCCTCCATTCGATGTATTGCACTTTCCAAATTTAGATCTAGTGCGGCAGTCCCAGTCTTAATACCACAACATTTTTTGGTTGAGATCTATAATCATAACATAAACTAACTTAATGTCTATTTATCCATCGACTTACTATATGAACATGCATAAAGCAATATCGTGGGTGCGTGATTGGGAAAGGATACAAAGTTCTAATTCTCGGTTTATCAAATAAATAGCAAACTTCTGTCAAATAAATAAATAATATTAATGAAATCAGAATGACAAACTAATCTTTAAGTTATGATAACATAATAATAATAATAATAAATTAAGTTATTAATCATAAATGCCAAAATATAATAACAATAATAAATAGCAGTTAGTTGGTTCGTTATAATAATTAATAAAATAAATAAAAATTGAGTGGTTAGTTATAGTTAATAAAACAAAATAAAAATTAAATGGCACTACAACAAATAAGGTCCTTTGGGACGAAAAGTTTCCTCCTAAAAGATTGGAATTTCATCCCAAAATATATTTTGGGAAAAAAAAAAAAGTTCCAAGGTCATCCCATTAAAACTGTCCCAAAAGGTATTTTGGGACAAAAATCACAAATTCATCCCAAAAGATATCTTTCGGGATGAAATTTAGATGGACCATTTGGTCACGTTCGAATGGAATTTTTTTCTGGGGTGATTAAAATTCATCTTGAAAAGTCGTTCGAACGGAGGAAATAACGTTTGAACAATATGTCTATTCCAACTGGTACTTCATGGCCGGTCGATCGATGCCAGTTCGTTCGACCAAATCCACATGAAGAAAAGTTCGAACAAACAAATTAATGATCGAACGTAAATTAAGCCATTCGAACGTGTTTGAGATGGAAAGATTGAATTTTCTATTCAAACGGGGTGCAACTTTTTTTACCGTTCAAACTCTAACTTGAGAGGTTCGAACGGTTGTGTTTGATGAATATATGTTCGAACATTTGATGACTGTTCGAACAGTTAGTATTTTCATGGACAATATTAATTTAAAACCAAATACATATTTATATTTCAAAAATACATTACAAATTGTTCAATATAAATAAAACTAATCTAATAAGTCATAACTAAATAAATAAAATAGTAATAATATAATGTTGTTATCAGTACATATATAATTGTTCAATATGCAAAACATTTCTAACAAAAATCAATTACTTGGGTGCCTGAATTGTTGTATAAGCATATGCATTTGAAGCTGCATCTCTCTTTGTTGATCTTCTTGTTGTTTTATGCACATCTCTATGTCTGCTTGTTTCGTCAATTGAGCCTCTAACTGATGCTATTTTGCAATCAATTCTTTGATCCTAGAATTTGCATTCTCCAACGCAATGGCAGTAGTACTTGATGTTGATGAATAGTCTGAAGGCTTTACACAACGACCCAAACCCCTCAAATATCTTGAATGTTGACCTAGAACTTGTGTAAAAATTTCAACATCACTTCTTGATGAATTCTGATCTGATGCAGTTTCAGCACGGAGGGAAACCATTTATCCTACATACAACATATAAAATTAATATTGACACAATAATTTAAATATGTTTAATTAAAACAAATTATAATACTTACATAATTTTCACGAGCATCGGGATGAGTCCACTCTCCATTACTATTAGTATGTGATGCAACATATAATTTTGTCAGATCATAATTGGTGTCTGACTCTTTCTACAAGAGACATTATTAAGATATAAAATCAATATTAAAAACAAACTATATAGAAAAAAAATGAGTACATTACCAATTTCTGAGAGAGGCGATGGAAAGATCTTGAGCTTGCATGATGATGAATCTTCAATTTCAATCTATTTGTTTTTTTTATAGAACTTCGCTACTGCATAGAAGTTGTAAAAATTAGTAAGTGAAAATTATAAATATAACAGATAAAGAATTCATTTAATTTACCTTATATAATGGATTCTCAAACATGTCGCAAAATTTTTTCCAACCTTCAGGTCGGACATCCTAAAAAGGATGCTAGCGTGCATCTTCCTTGTTCTCGTACTTCTTGTAATCCTCGTGACACCTCGCCTTATGCTTGCGGAATGTATTACACATAAGCTCATTGACAGTCTTACACTCCTCTCTCTGACCCAAATTTTGTTCGAAGTCATCCTTGAAAAAGTATATACACAAAGATATTATCATTTAGAATATTAAATAATATCAATATAAATTTATTATTTAAATATTACGTACCAAACAACAATTTTTTATAAAATCTTTCACATCTTGCAGGACTTTATGCCATGAACTCGTAGCCAAAAGTGCATAAGTCCGTTTAAGAGCACCCACATGTGATGCAAGCCAAGTTGCTTATTGTCCCTTGCCTCCGCTATGTTCGTCAGGAATGTTAACCTTAATCTTACATACTTTACGTTATTTCTCCAACGTCACGCCTCTAGTAGTGTCTCGTCCATGACGAGATTGTACTATTATCTCTATAAAATAATACTAGTTATTTACCTCGTATCAATTATCAATTATCTTAATTGAAAAAATGAGTATTAGCTATTACCTTGTTGCGTAGAGTTAGTCTCTAACGGTGAGTCAGACGGAGAGCTAGGAATAGGTGGAGATGGGATGCGAACTTCCTTCCTCTTTGGTGGCATAATTGCGAGATACTGTATAATGTGAACACAAAACTGGTCAATCATCTGTATCATTTTCATCTATAGATTCACTCTCATCATCTGTAGATACTTCAGATGACTCAACACTTTGATCAGCTGTCGCCTCAACTGTTTCAGCCTCAATATCTTCCCTATGTAATGGAATTATCTCATACTGACTCAAATATACAAATAAGTTAAAGACAGGTTGACTCTCTCAATATGCTTCTTGAGTAGAAGGATTATCTTCTCCTTTATCTTTTCCATCCACCTCAAGGATATTGTCATAAATACTTTTAGAAAAAAACTTTTGTACTACTTGCCATTTAAAAGAATCATTTTCATACCATTTTTTTGATGTGTTAATACTCAGAAAATATTCATCGTAGCATTTTCCCCTTCGAGGATTGCTTAAATCCCATCAATTACACTTATATATATAAACCACAAGCTCCTCCACATATCTCATTCCAATTATATTTACAATAATTCCATAGGAATCAACATTGTCTCCATCATGAATCCGTTTGACAAAGACACCACTATTTTGTGTTTTCCTATAACGTTCTTGATCAATTGTGCGATATCTACTTCCTCGAGAAATACATGCAAAATATCGAGCAGCATGTCTCGAGAGGTCACGCGCCAGTGCTATAGATCGTCTGATATATCGTTTGGATTACTCGCATGCATTTGTACAACGTAGGTATTAAATAAAGCATAAACATTCAACCGTTAACAACCCAGTCTATTTTAAATATGTTAGTGCAAAATCACATCTGTATTAATATCATTACCTGTTATTTGAATCATTTAGGGAACTCTTGTTCATATCTCTGGTCTATATCATTTACTCATAGTTCTTTAAGCACGTTAATATGATTACTGAAATTAGAAATTATTAACAATAAGTATATTTGTATAATTGTTTAATAAGTAAATTTAATGATTAATTAACAATTAATTTGAACTTACTTCCAGTGGTTCTCTATCTTAGGAAAATTATTTAGCACGTACCACTGAGTTTTCTTGAATTCTGTTTCACACAAAGCATTACCACGCTAAGCACAAAGTAGACGTACTTGTTGGGAAAATATAGAAAATCCGTTCCGTTGTCTTGTTTGGTCAACATTAAAGTTTTTTTCTGGCCGGTCAAACTTTGTGTCAACGCCGTGGAATTATTTGAAACAGAATGTATGCCCCTCATCATCAATATATGTTTCTGCAATTGATCCTTCTAGGCGGGCCTTATTACCCATTGTGCGTTTCAACTTTCCAAGAAACCGTTCAATGGGATACATCCATTTATACTGGACTGGTCATGCAAGTCGAGCCTCACATGGCAAATGAATGGCTAAGTGAACAATGATGTCGAAGAATGACGGTTGATAAATACTTTCCAACTTACACAATATTTGTGCAATATCTCGTTCCATACGATCCAAACCTTCTACATTCAACATTCTAGCACATAAATCTTTAAAAAATGCACCCAACTCAGTTAATGCAAACCACACATCTCTGGTCAAGAACCCACGGATACCAACAGACAAGATACGTTGTAAAAATACATGACAATAATGACATTTTAGTCCAATAATTTTCAATTCATTTGTTCGCACACACCATGTTAGATTCGAGGTATACACGTCTGGTAATTTAATCTTCTGCAACCACTCACAAAATGTAGTCCTTTTGTTCCTTGACAAAGTATGCTATCCAATTGACATGTAAACAGACAAACAACTTTGTTGCAACTGCATTTCAGGTATAATTTCCAGCTCCTTTAGATCTTTCTGTGAGTTTATATTATCCTTCGTTTTACCTTCAATTGACATCAACATTCCTAACACGGATTCGCATATATTTTTCTCAATATGCATAACATTGAGACTATGCCGCAATTTTAACGTCGACTAGTAGGGAAGTTCAAAAAATATACTCTTCTTTGTCCAATTCAACTCATTCGCACTTCATTTTCTCTTCCATTGCTTTTTACCAAAATTATTACTTCCGACATCTGCAAAATGTGCAATAACATCTTAGCCAGACAAGAATGGTGGAGGGTGCCCCCATTCAACAGTGCCATCAAACATCCTACCATTTCCACGCCATCTATGGTCACCAGGTAAAACTTGACAATGACCCATGAATCATAGTTTCCTCTCATACACAAGCCATTTAGATTGGGTATGTTTGTCACAAGTTGGACAAGCCAATTTCCCCTTAGTGCTCCTACCTGACAAGTTTTCATAAGTGAGAAAATCATTTATTGTCCATAACACTGCAACATGCATATTGAACGACTTGCCTGTTGGTAAATCAAATGTTAAGACCCCATTCTCTCACAAATCTTTCAATTCTGCTATCAGTGGCTGTAAGTGTATGTCTATATCATTTTCTAGTGATCTTAGACCTAGAATGAGCAAACTCATTATGAAATATGGATCTTTCATATACTTCCACAGTGGTAGATTGTAGGCCATAAGTACAACTGGCCAAGTACTATGACTAGTACTCATGTTTCCAAACGGATTAAATCCATCTATTGCTAACCCAAGTCGAATATTACGAGGTTCTTCATCAAACCATGGGTGTTCCAAGTCAAATTCCTTTCAAACTTGAGAGTCTGTAGGATGTGACACAATATTATCATTCTTGACTCTAGATGATGAGTGCCATGTTATATCCATAGCTATTGAACGTGACATAAATAATCGTTGTAATCAAGGTATCAATGGAAAGTGACATACGACCTTCCGCGGCACATTCTGCTTCTCAGTTGTTCATCTTAATTCATGGCAAATGTGACACTCATTCAACTGCTCATTCTCTCGCCAAAATAATACAGAATCATTCTTACATGCATGTATTACATTGTAATCAAACCTGAGTCCTATTTTCAATTGTTTTGCTTCGTAGAAGTTGCGAGGTAAAATATTGTCTAATGGAAGTGCCTCTTTAAACAGCTCGAGCAACATATTGACAACCTTAATAGATATTTGGCACATGGATTTTATATGAAGTAGTCTAATAGTAAATGAAAACTTACTGTGCCTTCTACACCCTGGATATAACTCACATTGTGAACCATTCCATAAGCGGGTAAAAGTGTTATGGCACAGATCATTTGAATTTGATGGATCTGTATCACCTTCATCCATAAACATTCCCACACCAATGTCGCCCAGCATTTGCTCCATATCCTTTTCGGGATTGTCACCAACAACCTTAGGATGTACATGTTCATTAATATCTTCTTCTTCATCTTGAAGTACCAATAACGTTGGATACGGTTCTCCATATAAGACCCAATCGGTATAACCTTGGTCAATACCTTTGACAAACATATGCTCTCTCACCAACTCTATCTTATGAGAACGCAATTCTTGCAAAGTTGGCATGGGCATCTAATACGATCGTCACTGACAATTGTACAAGATGCGAACTCCAAAAATTTCTTAACTCCTTCAGCATATAAATTGTAATTCTCACCCAACCGATCAATAACTCACATCCAGCTCTTATCCATGTCTAATATCCTATTACAAACAGTCACGTGCATCAACAAACAATTAATTATCTAACATATTATGCAATTTCTTCATTTCACCGAATAGTTGGTTCTATCCCATTCAGGATTCTAAGATCATAATCGCCAACCGACTAACTATTATCTATCATATCCAACAAAATTTCAGCAACATCTCCTCTTAGTTCTCCAAATATGCTCGTTTGGTCATGCACATCATTGAGTAATACATCGATGCACCATCACCGAAACTACATATCCAGAGAACAACAAGGGATGACACTACCAAAATCATAATGTCGAATGCAACATATATAGTTTGATAGTTTGCGAGAAAGATCTTACAATCCCAAACTATCTACTGTAGACAATTCAAGAGTTATCAATCAACCATTCAACATGATGATAACTCTCGAATGGGTCTAAGGTTTATTTCAATAGCAAGTAGAAGATGATATTAAAACACAATAATAATAAAAGATAAGAAAATACAAGATGATACAAGAATAAAAGTTACGAGAATCCCCAAATCTTAGTTATGTTTTTTAATTATTATGTACTTTAAGTATCTATATATATCATGGGTATTCTAAGTATTCTAAATATTAAGTGTATTGTAAGTATCCTAATGATTATGTTTTTTTAATATTAAGTGTATTTTAAGTATCCTTAGTAAATTAAATTTTACTCAATTACTTATTAGATTAATTATACGTTATAGTTATTTTTAAGTATTAATTAAAATTTAATTTTATTATTTGTTAAGTTAGTCCTCATAGTTTTTAATTAATTATCTTTTAAATATTAATATGAATTTAAGTATTAATAATTCTTAAAATGACTGTTCGAACATGTTAATCCGTTCGAACGGAATATTATAAGGTTCAAACGGTCTCAACCCAAAATCCAACACCAATTAGTTCAGAACGAAACACAATCTCACAAAACAAACTCATTCAGAAAACATTACAAGCATACAACATATATACTTCGAATAGCAACCCTTTAATAAAAATATTTCGAATTTAATCTAATAAACACCTACACAATATATATAAACTATACAACCAATAAACAACTGTATTAAAGTATAGAGTTCTCCAATAAACACCTACACAATATATATATATATATAATAGAATCATTAATTGATTTGTAAATAAAATGAAAAAGAAAGCCATACATTTAAGTAAAATAAGTGTGCAATCCTCTTTGTAAAATAATAGAATGAAGGATTGTGTGATGAAAATGGAAGATTTTGGAGAGAAAATGGAGAAGAGAAGAAAATGAGGGACTAACAGCGTGCGAAAATGTTTTAAGTTCTCACTTACCGCTCGAACGGAAATAATTTGTGGTCGAACACGAAAAATTTTACGCGCACTAGTTTTCCCACCCTAAAAAATTTTCGTCGAAGCATTCGAACGATGACAAAGGACATTCGAACAGTAATCCATGAGTCATTAATTGGAGGGATATTTTCCCACCACTGTAATAAAACGTTCGAACAATTACAAAGAACATTCAAACGTACTCCAGGAGTCATTAATTGGCGGGATATTTTCGTGCCACTGCAAAAAAACCGTTTGAACGATGACAAAGTGTGTTTTGTCCAAGAAATCCACAGAATTGATGCATTTTTAAGTATTTTCATGGCTGCTAAGTTGACTCAGCTATGGGCGAGCTCGATCTGTTTTACGTTTGAACGTGTTTGAACGAGTTTAACATTTCTGATCGAACACTTTTTTGGACGTTCAAACGGTTTGAACCAAACAAGTTATTTTTCATTTGACCATTTTTTTCCGTTCAAACATTATAATTTCCATTCGACCACTATATATTTCATTCGAACCATTTACTTTATATTAGCTTATTATTTTCATCGTTTTATTAAATTGTTCTATCAATTAATTTATTAAATTGCTATTAATATATAATTTTGTAAATCTTTTCTTATATTAGATTTTATCACTAATGTTGAACATATATTTTATTTTTTAAATTTTAGGATCATAATAATATCTAATAGGGTCTGTAAACGTGGTAGATTGAGGGAACCTTCCATCCAAATAGTTCTAAAGCGGACTGTTTTACTTGAGCGGCAGGTAAAATTGTCTAATTTTGTGACTCTTATATGGGAGGGTCATTTCCTCCCATCATTATTCAATGATCGTGGTTGGGTATCAATCTTAGATCAGTGAGAAGAAAGAATGGAGCTCATTTCCTACATTGACATCATTGCTGAGTTCTATAAAGAGCTCAGTGGTACCAGCCCAGACGATGGAGGAGCATATTGGATCTGTGTCTGAGGAGCTCTCGTTATATTTTCAGTGGACGAACTTGTTGCATATCTCGATATTCCTAGACTGGTCGATGTCTATTCGAACATGCCGCCTAGAGAGTCTGATCTTTCAGGTGATGTAGAGATGGCTCAGGACGAGGGACCAGTTTATACAGATGAGGTTGATACACTTGCTGATCATGAGGTCAGAGACTTGATTGTTGGTCCACATGCTCCAGTGTATGATGGGACGAAGAGCATTAGACAGGCAGATTTATCTTCTTTCTTCAAGATCATGAATTTGATCATCGTCAACAATATTGACCCTCGACAGCACAAGACTGAGGTTGGTATGGATCAAGCAAAATTTATGATACGGGTCGCTCGTGGCATTCCAATCGACATTGTGGGGTATATATTTTAGAGAATCCGATTAGAGGCTCGGTACATTACAACAGATATACTGTCGTTTGGGATCCTAATCACTCAATTTTTGCTACATTCCAAGGTCGTGCCAGAAGTTGCCGAGCGTTCACGGGAGCTGATGGGACCAATCAACGGCACCATCCTATCACGGAGCACGGGACACTCAAGACTTAGTTTTCGTGGACTTATTCCTGATAGGGCTGATATGAGATGCACAGCCTGGAGATACTGGAGTATCGGCTGGTGAGGCATCTACACAGGTCGAGGCATCACACACATCTACTCACGAGGAGATGGCCAACTACTGCGTGCTGAGATCGGCATACACACATCAGCGGTGATCGATGTAGTGCATACTGCTATGTGTGAGTTGCGTACAGAGATTACTGCTAGCATCTCTGAATTACGTACAAAGATTAATACCAGTAATGCAACTCAGGTCACGCTTAGTGCTCGACTGACACAGGTAGAGACACGATTATCTGTAGTCGAGGATGTGTGCAGAGACCTCGCGTCACAGTAGTTTCTATTTTATTTATATATTTTTTTGTTATAGTTATGGAGTGTATATATGGTGTTTTGATAATTTGCTTTAGTTATAAATTAAATATTTTATCTTTTCTGGAGTAATTATTAATTTATATTATGTAGTTTATGGTTGATAATATTTATTTAACTAAAAATCTTATTTATTTTAAAAGAAATCATTAAAATATTTTAAAATTAATTACATAAAATTAATTTATGAATTCGTATATATGATATATATTTTTTATATTTTGAGTTACATACCGAGATTAATATTATATATTCAAATGTATAAATGTGGTGTTTGAATATGTTTGAACTAAATATGTTCCGTTTGAACAGTTAAGAAACCTTCTCGCTAAGTTTCGTCACCAAATATTTTCCGTTCGAACAAACAATTCAAACGGGTTTGAACTTTTCCTGGCATAATAAATTACTTCCCCTCCAAGATTTTACTATTCAAACTCATTTTTGTCCGTTTGAACGAAAAAAACTTTTTGAGACGATTTAATTCGTTACAGAAAATAATGTTCAACCAAATATTTATCCAATGGAACGGTTTTGTAAAGTCATCAATTTTTTGGGACGAAAATTAAATTTCATCTCAAAAAATTACTTTTAGGGATGAAATTTAGTTTGTGCCTAAATAATTTCATCCTTAAAAATCAAATTTGTTGTAGTGTAGTCAGTCCCAATTTATAAAATGAAATAACAATAAATAACAAGTAAGTGCTTATTCACAGTAAATAAAATGAATAACAATAATGGCTACTTGGCTAGTACAAGTTAATATAATAGAATAACAATAGCAAATAAATAATTAGTCACAGGTATTACGTAATAATTAATAAATGAACAAATAAACAACATACATGTTCATGGATTGACACCTTTCTCTCTCCTACTTATATTGGTCTCTCCTACTTATATTGGTCAATGCATATATCTCTTCTTTTTCCTTCCATTCCTGTCTCTCTCCTTTTCCTCTATTTTCCTCTCTCCCCCTCTCTACCCTACTTTTGCCAACAACTTCTTCCATTCTTTCTCTTTTCTTCCGTTTTCTCTTCATACTTTTTGTTAAACATTTTTGTGATGCTCCCTATCCCCAGTTGTAGTTAGGTAAGGAACTACAATGCCCAATAAGCACACGTGTATACAAAGTCATATCGGAAAAAGTGAAAAGTGTTAGTCGGAAACTAATAATAATAGTACCAGAGATTTTTTCATTACTCGCCCATTAATAAATGATATCCAAAAGCACTCCATCAATAAAATAATTACAAACAAACCAATATATGTTCATTGCCCAACTCAAATAATATTACACCATAGTTGTTAGTCGCCCAAACAATTGACCATCCTAAATTACAAAAATTATAAATTTAAAGGGGACAGGCCCTCTTGGTTATTCCTTGGCCTGGTGGAGCTATCCTTGGGGTATCCCTCATGAGCTATATGAGTCTATGGTTCCAAAGGCTGAAACCGTAATGTGACAACCATGTTGAGATTTCAATGAAATCTCAGTAAGTTAAAACTCATAACAACACTAACAATGTAATAAAATAATGACGAATATAAATGCATAAGTTTTATATAGATAAAAGATAAAAGTTGAAACTGCATATATCATAAGTCTATTGAGGAACAAACCTTCCGAGTAAAACAACGTAACCACGAATCACCGTAAACCTTACTGAACACCGAGTGCCCAAATCATCTCATAACATATCATATCATTTCCCAGATCCCAAGTCCAAATCATCACGTGGAATCTCTCCACCACAAACACCCATTTCGTTTATTACCACATGTCACTATAGCTCTCATCACTTGTTTACACACACCCTGGCTCCCTTTGCCACACAATGGGTAATTACCACAGAAATGACTTTACAACAAGTGATGCTCAATTCTACGTTGGGCGCATTCATGGTCAATAATAATAAATTAGATGGAAATTACATCTTTACAATAAATGTTATGCATGTGAGTAGCACGTGGAAACACTTTCCATTACATTTGCCGGTGCTGGTAAACGGAATGGGAAGATTGATAAGTTTTGAAAGTAAGCAGGTACACTTTGATGCAATTATTAGTTTTGGAGGTACATTGTGAATTGAGTGGAAGTTCGAGGGAGTAAAGTGTAATTAACCCATGTAAAAAGTTGGAAACTGGGGATATGAAAATAGACTCTATTTTGAATAAGCTCGAATCGTTTGTTGAGAAAGCATGCTCCAATGGCTTTGAGATTCATATATGATGTTCCTAGGACTTCTATTTACATGTTAAGATGTTAGTTTGAGGATTTATGTTGTTGGTTTTAAATATGTGAATTTTTTTATGTATGGAAAGGTCCTGATAGGTCTTGTATTTGAGGTGTGCGGGTAGATCTATGTTTTAATGCAAATTTTGCTATGTGATCTTAGGTTTGATGCTAAGATTTATTCTAGGACTTGATTATTAACCATATGATTTTGATGTTGATGATTTATTTCATGAACGATTCCGGATCTAACGGTATGATCAAAACCAAACCACATAGCTTTCGGTTTTAGTGAATGGGTGAAAACTGAATGTGTTAAGTTAGGTTTTGTGAGTTTTTTGGTTTTGGCATGATAATTCTAAACTTGATAGTTCTTAGTAATGTGTTATGAATATATTGAGTGTATGTTAGTAAATTTTTGGAGTTGTTTTGAAAAGATATAAAACCTTGAACATCAAGCGTTGTTCTTAAGATTAAATCCTTGAAGTTTTATATTGAAGAAATTTGTGATTTTTTTTTATGTTAGTTTTGATGGCTGTTCTAGTATGTTATTTAAGCATTGGATGTGATTTTTGGATGTTGCATATTTTGGTTTTAGCATGAAAAATAGGGTTTGAAATAAATGCAAAAAAAAAATCAAGAGTTTTAGACTAAACATGTTTCAACCTAGGCTTGTTTCACCTAATTATGTTATGTTTTAAACTTTTCTAATTAGATATTTGGATTAGTGACAAACTTTACATGAAAAATGTAAATTTTGGTGAGTTTTGGAGTTAGGATGTGAAATCCTTAACTTAAGGGTAAAATAGTCATTTTCTCACATGTAAGGGTGAAATACTAATTTTACTTTTAAGTGTTTTTATATTTCTATGTTTGTTAGTGAGGAGTTTCTAACATTTAAAAATCTCTCCTTACAGTTTCCCGTTAATTTACACATTTTATTTGTCATGCTACATTTAGTGTAAGTTTGCTTCTAACTTACACTGACCATAACATGTGTAAGATAACATTTGTTTGTGTTCTTATATTCTTATACATGTCATGATATGTCATTTCACAAAATGTTTATCTGTTCATGTTATGTCATGTCATGAAACGTATATCTGTTACATATTTTATTATGTCATGAAATTTATATATGTTACACACTATACTATGTCACAAAATGTATATCTATTACACATTATGCCATATCATGAAATGTTCTTTTATTATATGTTATGTCATGTCACGAAATGTGTGTTACACGTTACGTCATGTCACGAAATGTTTGTTTGTTTTAAGTTATACCATGTCATTCATCTCATGTACATGTCACATTATGTTATGTCATGTCATCTGTCATTTCATTTCACGACACGTCAGTTCATGTTCAGTTTTTTGTTAGTTCATGTTCAGTTGTTCAATTTTATATTCAGTTTCACATTCAGTTCATGTTATTTCACGTTTAACTTTATGTCATCCTTTATTTAACATCAGCTCAATACATTTAATGTCAGTTTAACTCATGTCAGCACATGTCATGTTTTTTTTCAAGTCACGTCAAGCTTAATCATGTTCACGTTTTGCATTCATATTTTTACTATCATGTATGCATCTTTAAACTTTTAGTTTATATTATTTGCAAACATGTTGAGATTTGTATTCAAATTTCACTTGGTAGTCTCAACTACCATTTCTTCCGAAATGGTAGATCATGCACCAGGATCAGGAGAAGCTACAGAGGATCAACTAGAGGAGACCTATTAGGCAACAATGACACGACTTGGAGCTCATTGCTACGATATTCCATTTAATCATAGGATTTTGGCTTCCTTGGCAGAGTTGTGCAAGCTACTCGAAGGTTTAGGCTAATAGTTATCTTAGTCATTGCATATACTTAGGGACCTCTATCTCCAGTACTCTTATGGTTATAGATCTTTTAGACATACGTTGTAACTTGAACGTCTATTATCTTAAATTTATGAAATATGTTTTAATATTTTGGGATATAGTTTATCTGGTGCGTATTATTCTTTGAAGCAAAAAATTATCCGTTGGGATATTGCATATTGCTAGATGCATGCTTGGTGTATTGCATCCTTAATTATCATAAACGGGGGCAGGTAAGCTTGTGTTGCATGTCCCGATGCTTCAGAATCTGTCCGATCAAGCTAAATCTGGAGGCGTCACAGGTGGTATTAGAGTAATACGACTCAAGGCTAAACCCACATGTTTCTAGGACTTGTTCTAGAGTTTATGATTGAATTTTTAGTCTTTCTTTAAGCTTGAATTCCCTAAGTACAAGAGTTAATACGTGTGTTTGATATGCATATAAATGTGTTTCAGAAAGTTACACATGATGCGTGGTGGAGTACCTAGGAATCGTGATTGAGATCATAACCAGGAAGATCAGAATCCTCCAATGGATGGAGGGAAATGAGTAGCTAAAGCAGTTCGCCTACTGACAAACTTGCTCAGACAACATCAACAACAACAAGTGCATTTCCCTAGATCCGAAGTTAGGGGATGTTTGTATGAGAGATTTCTAATGCACCGTATCTCGAGCTTTTCCATTAATGAAGGTGCCCTGAGGGCAAATAAGTGAATTATCGATTTGGAACAAACATACAAGATCTGTGGCTACACTGAAGAGCAAAATGTTCTGTATGTTGGAGATCTATTTCAAGGATAAGCTGGCATTTAGTGGGATACAAGAAGGTAACTTCTAGTGAGGGAATTAGGAACCCTAGTTGCATTTTCATAGGGAAGGTTTAAGTAAGAGTTTGATAACAGATTCTTTTCAGATTCAGTCAAACAACAAAATGTGTAGGAGTTTACGACTCTGTGTCAGGGTAGCTTGACTTTGGAGCAGTACGTTTCCAAGTTCATGGCATTAGGGAGGTTTGCACCTCACCTAATTTCTACAGAGAGGATTTAGGTAAAAAATTTCTAGGGGGTTGCAACCAAGTGGCTTGTCTTAGAATTGAAAATTATCAGGAGTTGGTAAATGTCGCTACCATAGCAAAGGCAGAGCAGAGGGATTTGACCACCTAGATCATTTCAGAACAAATGAGGACTTCACCGTATGCAATTGAAGAAAGTTCGAAAAGGAAGAAGATGTCTACTAGACCAAATAAGGGAAAAGGCATCGAGACTAGTAGCTCAATGCTGAACACATACCCAATATGTGGGATGTGCAGAAAGAACCATGGAGGCAAGTGCAAACTTATCTTAGGACTCTGTTTCAGATGTGGCCAACCTGACCACTTGATCAAAAATTGTTCAAAAGAGCTCAGATAAATGGGGTTGTTCTCAACGGAGATTCCAGACCAAAGGGATGGCCTCCAGTACTAGCTCGCATGTACATTGTTCATGTCAATGTATTATTGTTCATGCCGGTGTAGACATGGAATGCCCTTTAGTAGTATGAGAAAGGATATTGAATGTCGATGAATTAGTATTCTGCATATTGGAGTTTGTTTTGATTCTGAAAATATAATGGAGTTCGTGTTTGGAAGAGTAAACTGATTGGTAGAGACATTGGCCTTAGTAGGATTCAATTATGATAGTAGTTTTACCTGGCTGCCAGTAAGTGGTCTCTAGCGAAGCAATGTATTTTTGGAAACATAGATCGCCCTTATATTGGAGACTAGTATGGGAGAGTAAAATCTTGGCCTTGAGGTTTCACGTGTTCTATAGAGGCAAAATTAGAAATGGCTCTTGCTAGATAGAACGGCTATGCCGACCATGAGAGAGAGAGAGAGAGACAGAGACAGAGAGAGAGAGTTAAGGAACGTTAGGATCTTAATGGTGAAAATATATGTGGTGAATAACTCTTTGAGCAGCAAGGAATGTAGTAACTTCACTTAAGTAAGGATTCAGTGTCCTAGACGGTTAGCCTAGAACTTTACGAGTGTTATATTCTCCATTTATAGGGTACTAGTTATTTTATGAACCCATGTGATGGTTATAGATAAGAATAGTGGAGGCTATGAGAGTTAGGTTTTGCCTCATGAGGAGCGTTATCCACCTTATCACCTAATCACGTGGATGGATAGAGATAGCTTCAAGGCCAGGATGACACGGGATGGAGCTGAGTCCGACAGAGCAGTAGAGGAATGTGCCTCAGCCTTCAATCCTAAGCCTGAGACATCAAGATCATCGATGTTGTCTACTGATCGAGGATGACTACTTGTTCAGGGTCATGTACCTGACAACAATGATGAGGAGGTCGAGCATCACCTTGGCCCTAGGCATTTCGGTAATTTGATTTATGATTCTGAGGAAGATGCATTCTACTATCGGCCTCAGCATACCATGCCTATGGATATCGAATCACCCCCACCCGCATCGACTAGCGAGGATATGTCGAATGATCCACAAAAGGTTTGGTGAGCAATATCTTCTTTATTGTTGGTAATGGTTATCTTTAGTATTACATGCGTAGGTTTCAAGGAGGACATCTTTTTTTAGGAAGGCAAGATGTAACAGCCTACTAGAATTTCAGTGGATAAATTTTTTTAGGTTTCAGGAACCTCATGAAACTCTGAAAGTTTCACGAATTAAACAATCGCACATGGTTTAGTCTGTCAGCATAATCAGTTTTACTGCTCACTCTGGTAGCAGAAACGTGATTTTATTTATTTGAGGTACTTGGAAGTGTGAGAATTAGAAATGATTTACACTATTAGTCTCAGATGAATATTTATGATTTCTTGGAGCAATAAAATGATTTTTGCTTTCGAGACAATAGTTGTTCGAAAATGCGTTTTAAATTGTACGAGTCACCTAGTTGTTGAATTACACAAAAAGAAGTACGCTCCTAGTTCCATATGAATATTTAGGATTCTATGGTATAAAGTTATTTTCACCATTTTTGAGACACCTTGGTGTTAGCACTCAGTACAGTGTTTTCAAGATCACAGTGTGGAATATCCAAATTAGGAAAGAAAGGTTTTATTTGAACACTTGAAAAGATCATAGCCATACATGGTGAATTGTATTGGATACTTGACACCAAAAGGAACCATAGCATGGAAATGTGACGGAAATCAAGCTTTATGATCTTGCCACCTAAGTTAAATATTATTCGATCCAACCATCCAATTTATGTCAAACCAAAGAAGGCTTCAACCGTGATGAAATTCCAAATAATTAAAATCCAATTGAAGCCCCAAAACCTTGATGAAAATCGAAACCCCAAATGGTTTCCCCAAATTCCAAAAGTTTGTCTCCAAACCCTAATTGAAACTGGTTGTAGCTTAGTGTTTAATCACTTGATTAAATCACTTCTACATGCTATTAACCACTCAAATTCTTTTTATTACATCTTATTTATTCTTTTAGACCTTAGTAATTTCATTGGGCCAAAAAGAGTTGGATTTGGGTTTGATAGAAACCCAAACCTCATTGAAACCCCAAATGAAGGCCCATTCGGTTAAACCCCACGAAATTGCATCACCAAGGCAAAGCTTTTGGAGGAAGCTTCTTCTTGCGAAGGGTGTCCTTTCACTACCAAATCAGCCCCAAATAGTGGTTGATGGGAAGGCCAAAAACCACCGCACCATCACCCTTCACATGGACGCTTCCTTCATTGAAAACAATGCAATGTTGCCCACTATTTTTACCAATGATTTTGGCTAACAACCCATCACCCAAAGTGTCTTTCACACATCTCCCATCACCCCTCTAGATTCTTAAGTGTTGACATTGTCCATTCCCCTTGCATGTGATCACTTTTCAAGCATTTTCTTGGAGATGAGACAAGGGAGACACTTAGACAGTTTTTCTTGCTTACTTTGCTCAACTTTGTTGAACCTGTTTAAATTGTTTTCTCACAAAGTGCCCTTCACATAGGTTTTTCCTCTTCGAGTATCATTTCTTGGTATGCTTTGTGTAAATTTTCATGGTCATTTGTTGTGTGAAAACTTTGTTTAAGCATGGAAAGGAATTTTGGGCAATAGCCATGACAATGCTTCATATTTGATGTTTTTGACGAAGTTATTGGCAAGACCTTGGTTTGTTTTTTTTATAGTTTTTAGCTGACATGCCAATATACAAGTTTGATGAAGATTCATTGCATGTTATAAGTTTTTTATGAGAATTTTACGAAGATCTAAAAAGTTGAAAACGAAGAGTATGAAAATAGATTATGTTTTGAATAAGCTTGAATCTTTTGTTGAGAAAGTAAGCCCCAATGGCTTTATTATTCACATATGATTTTCCTACAAATTTGATTTACATGTAGTATATTATTTTGATGATTTATGGTGCTGATTTTAACTATATGAATTTTTATGTATGAAAAGGTCCGGATACGTCTTCTATTTGAGGTTTTCGGGTAGATCTACGTTTTCATGCAAATCTTGCCATGTGATCTTAGATTTGAAGCTTAGATATATTCTAGGACTTGATTATTAACCATATGATGTTTAACAACAAGGGTTGTTCTTAAGGTTAAATATTTGAAGTTTTATATTGAAGAAATTTGAGTTTTTTTTTTATGTAAGTTTTGATAGTTATTCTAGTATGTTATTTAAGCATAGGATGTGATTTTTGTATGTTGAATATTTCACAATTAGCATGAAAGATAGGGTTCGAAAGAATTACAATAAAAATCAAGAGTTTTAGATTATACATGTTTCAGTCTTTGCTTGTTTCACCTAGTTGTGTTATGTTTTAAACTTTTCTATTAAGATATTTTGATTAATGACAAAATTTACATTAAATTTTGATGAGTTTTGAAGTTAGGACGTGAAATCCTTAAAGTCAGATGTAAATCTTGCCCGAAGTTTTGGTGAGTTTTTATGTTTCTAAGTTTTTTAGTGAGGAGTTTCTAACATTTTGAAATCTCTCTTTACAATTTCCTGTTAATTTATGCATTTTATTCGTCACACTATGTTCATTGTAAGTTTACTTCTAACTTATTGTTAGAATATTGTGTATGTATGTGGGTAAGAGAACATTTGTTCATATTCTTATGTTTTTATACATTTCATACTATGTTATGTCACAAAATGTTTACCCATTACACATTATGCCATGTCATGAAAGGTTCATCTGTTCATGTTACAAAAAGTACATCTGTTACATATTTTATTATGCCATGAAATGTATATGTTACACACTAAACTATATCACAAAATGTATATCTGTTACACATTATGATGTCACAAAAAATTCATCTGTTCATGATATGTCATGTCACGAAGCGTACATCTGTTACATATTTTATTATGTCATGAAATATATATGTTTGTAACACCCCGTATTTTAGTGTATTTTTATTGAAGGATTATTTTTTTATTGTTCAAAAATTTATCCTCTTATTTTAAAATTGGTTGGATTTTTAGTAAGTTTATTTCTATGATTTTAATTTGATGAAAATTAATTTTTATGTGCTTTCTTAATATTTATTTATTGTTGTGTATTTAAATTATTTTTCATATTTAATTAATTACTGTGGGATTTAATTATTTCAATTTGACTTTACCATTGCGTTTGAATTATTTTATTTAACTTGTGGTTTTAAAATCATCTCCGTTGGATCATTTTTGTGACCCAAGTTATGAGGATTGGACCTCATTTCTTTTCCCTCCACTTTTCTTTCCTTCCTTTTCTTTTCTTTCTTTTCTTTTTCTTCTTTATTTTTCCCCTCCCCGTGCGCGCGAACCAGCCCTCTCCCTCTCTCTCCCCGTGCGTCCGTCACCTTCACCCAGCCCGCCGCCGTCGCATCGCCGTGTGCGACACCGCCCGGCCGACCAGCTCCCCCTCCCTCCGACGACCTCACCCCCAAATCCCAGCCCCTACCTAGCCGCCAGTAGCCCACACGCACCCTACGAAGCCGCGGGCCACTTTCACGCCAGCGCCGCCGTGAGCCAGCGGTGGCCTTCACCGCCCACCCCATTGTGTTCCCCTGCCGCCGGCGACCTCACCCCACCAACCTCACCTCTATTCGCGCCGCCTTTAACCACCAGTAGCCCTTCAAGCCGCGACGTCACTTTCGTTCCAGCGCCGCCGTCGCGCCACCTCCGGCCACCATCTTCACACCACATCATCCTCGACCTCTTGGCAACCCATTGGACCCAACCCCAGCTCCGATCCGCCACTGGTGAAGCTCCACCATCTACATTTCTGATTTGGGCATTTTGGTCTTCTACCGCCCATTCCGCTGCCACCCACGGCAAACCACCACCACCATTGGCTTCACCAACCTCTCTAGGCCCTACCCTATCAATCTTGGGTCTTCGTTTGCCTCCGTTTGAAAGTTGGTATTTGTGACCCACGGCCACAGTGTATTTTACACTGTGGTGTTGCTCAAACGTCGCCTTTTTCAACTTCGTGATCCTTCGGAAATTGTTATATTGCACTGTAAGTATTTTCCTTAAATAACTTTCGTGATTTAAATATATTTTTGCACTAACACATATTATCTGTGAATTGGTTTGTTTTGCCGGACTGAGTCCGAGGAGTTTCGGGGGTCGGATGGATTGTGGACGGAGTTGTTGTGTGTTTGTTTGCATTGTGAATTGTGGTTGTTGGTTGTTGGTTATGGCTTGTTCATGTACATCGCATATTGCACGCATGATCATGTTTGTAAAGAAAACTGGGTTTTCGCATGATTGCATACATGTTCATGTGTTTATTGGAATTGGATTCTCATGTGAGTAAAAGGAAAAGAGATTGTAGGGATGGTGGTAAGCAGGGATGGTGGTAGAGTCCCGCCTGCGATTCCCGCCTACGGTGCACGCGGTAGGGATGGTGGTTAGCAGGGATGGTGGTTGTGTCCCGCCTGCGATTCCCGCCTACGGTGCACGCGGTAGGGATGATGGTAAGCAGGGACGGTGGTAGAGTCCCGCCTGTGATTCCCACCTACAGTGCTCTGTTAAGTATTCATTGTGTGTAAAGGAACTGTAGGGATGGTGGTAAGCAGGGATGGTGGTAGAGTCCCGCCTGCGATTCCCGCCTACAGTGTCCGATAAATGGGTTGTTTGTGTGAATCATTTTATGGAAAAATGAAAAACTATATTTTTGGGCCAAAATGGGATTTTCGGCGTGTGTTGGAAATAATCATTTTTCTGGGTAAAAAGGTATTTTATGACTAAATGTATTTTGTCGTATTGTTGGTTGCATTAATGTATTTTTATCCCGAGAGTTGTTTGGTTTATACTTACCTGTGGTACCATTTTATGGTATCGCAGATTTTGATGCAGATGATGATGACGAGCCTTAGCTTGGCTCCGTTGGTGGAGTGATCTGGGATTGCTCATGTTTAGTGAGTTATGTTTTTATCATCAATTTATGTATTTACCTTTTGTATTATATTTGGAATGACTGTATAACTGCTATTTAAATCTTTACTGATGTTTGATTGAAAATAAATTCTGGTACTTAGTTGACTATCCGCTGTGTTATTTTATTTGTACACTGTTGCATGTACACACACACTGGCACTTCGTTGGGATGTGTGACCGTGTTGTCATCATCCCGACGTCACGATTCCCGTTCTTTTATACGTGGGAGTCGGGGCGTCACAATGTTACACACTAAACTATGTCACAAAATATATATCTGTTACACATTATGCCATGTCACGAAATGTTCATCTGTTATATATTATGTCATGTCACAAAGTGTTTGTTTGTTTCATGTTATACCATATCATTCATCTCATGTATATGTCACATTGCGTTATGTTATGTCATCTGTCATTTCATTTCACTTCACATCACGTCTCAAGTATCTCCATTGACAATTCATGTAAGGTACTTCTAGCGTCATCATTTTAATTGTTAGAATACCTCTATTAAAATGTCAATGGCGTAATCATTCTGATTGTCAGAGTATAATTAGGTACTCCTGGCATAAGCATTTAGATTGTTAGTATATTTCATTTAAAATACTCCTAGTGTAATCTTTCTGATTGCTAAGGTATCTCATTTAAAATACTCCTGCGTAGTCATTCTGATTGTTTGGGTATCTCATCTCATTTAAAATACTCCTAGTGTAGTCATTCTTATTGTTAGGGTATTTCATTTAAAATACTCATAGCATAATCATTCTAATTGTCTGAGTATTTTTGACAGAATATGTGGGGCAGAATCATTCTGATTGTTCACTATTACAGACGAAATAATCGGAAAAATCATTTTGATTGTCAGAATTCATTTCAGTTTCATGTTAAGTTCATGTTCAGTTTCACATTGATTCATGTTCAATTTTACATTCAGGTTCATGTTCAGTAAGTTCAGTTTTAGGTTCAATTTCATGTTCAATTTCATGTTCAGTTCATCTTCATTTTCATATTTAGTTTCACTTTTAGTTTAGTCCACATTCACGTTCAGTTTCAGTTCAGGTTATTTCATGTTTAGTTTTATGTCATGCTTTATTTCACGCTAGTTCAGTTCAAGTTATGTTAGCACATGTCATGTTATTTGTCAAGTCACGTCAAACTTAATCATGTTCACGTTTTGCATTCGTGCTTTTACTGTCATGTATGCATATTTAAATTGTCAATTTAAGTTATTTGTTAACATGCTGAGATTTTTCTTCAAATTTCATTTGGTAGTCTCAACTACCATTCTCCTCGAAATGGTAGATCATGTGCCAGGATCAGGAGACACTGCAAAGGATCAACTAGAGGAGATCGATTAGGCAGCAACGATAAGATGCAGAGCACATCGATACGATGCTCCGTTTATCGATAGGATTTTGGCTTCCATGGTCAAGTTGCGTGAGCTACTTGAAGGTTTAGCCTAATAGTTATCTTAGTCTTTGCATGTACTTAAGGAGCTCTATCTCCATTACTCTTATCGTTACAATCTTTTGGACATACGTTGTAACTTGAACGTCTATTATCTTCAGTTTATGAAATTTGTTTGATGTTTTGTGATATATCCTATCTGGTGCACAGTATTGCTGAAAGAAAAAAAATTACTTGCTACGAATATTGCATATTGCTAGAGGCATTGC
Source organism: Juglans microcarpa x Juglans regia (assembly GCF_004785595.1). Taxonomy (NCBI): domain Eukaryota; kingdom Viridiplantae; phylum Streptophyta; class Magnoliopsida; order Fagales; family Juglandaceae; genus Juglans; species Juglans microcarpa x Juglans regia. Next base: position 32,525,634 of record NC_054596.1, on the reverse strand, counting down.
ATTCTTAATTGTCATGAATGATAGTAGGTAACTTTGTGTTACACGTCCCGACATTTCAAAGTTCATTCAATCACAAGCAAAATCTAGGGGCATCCCAAAAACACCATGTGTCAAGGACTGGGAGGGCGTGTCAGGTCTAAATATTGTCCATTTATCATGAGCATGTTTTTCCAAACTGATAATAATAATTTGCTCATTGTCAATTAATTTCTAAGGGGTTGGAGTTTGTGCACACATCCAAGGCAGCCAAGCACTTGGTAGCAACGTTCCCAATAAGGCATTTTCAAACAATAGGGCACTGGTCGAGAAAATAAGCATACTACGAAAAAGGTTTACATACATCATGCGTAAGAAACCAAAGAGTTTACAAATATAAATTTTAAATAGTAGGAATTAAACGACTGAAAACAAGTAGTGTATTATATTGCATGTGAGGTAGCGGACATTGACTTTCATTATGATTTATAAATTCTATGCGGTCGGATAAGAGGCTTGCATAGCTATACCACATAGGCCTTCCTTTGCATCAACATCTCTTTGCATCCTTATGTACCCTTCTTCACCCCATTCTGTACCCCATGAGTTCTTCACCAGCCAATACTTGGTCCCATCACTAGTAACCCCATAACCAACAGCAGTAACGCCATGGTCTAGGCTAGTACCACACTCTCCTGTAAAAATTCCGCTCGAATAGAATTGGAAGTCAGATCCTCCAGCATCTATGGCAACAGAAATTGGCTGATTAGCTACAGCCTTAAGAAGTGCCTTCTCACTGTTGGCTGGCACATCTTCGTAGCCGTTTATGTTGGCTGCATGGTTGGCTTCTCCCTTTGTGTTGCAGGTTCCATCCACACCTGTGTAAGGATAGTTGGCTTCCGTAGTGAGACCATGATTGTTTTGGATGAACTGGAAAGCATTGTCCATCAAACCACCACTGCAACCTTGGTCCACTCCTTTAATGTCGCAGTCAACCAGCTCTTGCTCTGACAAAGAGATTAATTTACCACTTTTTAGCTTAGTAATTCCTTCCATGGCTGCCACTGCTGAAAATGCCCAGCAACATCCTACATTTCATCACCAGAAAGTGTTATAAACATAAAGTGGACATAATTCATCTCAAAATTAGACACTTACCACATTGGCCTTGGTCTTTGATGGGTGTTACGGCTCCTTTCTTTCTCCAATCCATGGAAGAAGGCAATGCAGTCACATTTTGATATTTGAAGGAAGAAGTCTTTGTTGAGCACTCATGCCCCTTGAATCTATTTCGTGAGGCTATGAACTCATCATTCGTAAGATCTGCAAATTGGTTGACTCCTAACTTGTATGGTTTGTTCCCAATGTTGTTGAAAGATTCTATAAGCGCCACATTTTCCTTAAATATCTTCAATCGCTTCTCCTTCTCCTGATTGTTTTCGTATAACCGTCCATAACGAGCCATCCATTGCTCATGCATCTCACGCATCGCCGCTTCTTGTAGGGTGCGAGCAGCAACTTGAGAAGCCAAAGCTCCCAAAGTGAGGATCAAAGCCAAATAAATGCATTGGTTAGAGAAGCCCATGGTTTGTTCTGGTTGCTGCAATGACTAGCATACTTGCTCTTGACATTTATATAGAGACAATCCTCCCTGATAAATTGCATACTATAACATTAGAGGAAGATATAGCGTTGGAAATTATCTGATTTGGACAGACAAAAGAATAAGTAATTTGGTTATTTTCAATTGGCATTATGTATATTCTTGTTACAAAGTGTCTCTTTATGATCATATTTGTCTATATTTATATCAGTGAGTGTTAAATTAATATGTTCATTGATTGATAGTACACATATAGATTGGTATTTTGTCTTTTATTGTTGGGGCCTACCCACGCAATCAAAACCAAAATGGTCTCAGCGTAACGTTTCGCTTATTTATAAGAAAAAGTACAACACAACGTTGGATAAACGCAGTTTGATCATTCTCCAAAGGCATTACAACGTTTCTGTTGGTTTGACAAGTAGTATTCCATACAAACTAGCATTATTCATACATTAGTAGCCAAACAAGACTAATTAGTAAATAAGATGCACATCCGCTCTGGGTCTTCTGAAAAATTCTTTAGGACAATGTTGATGACCTATAATTGTAGGACATCTTGTCTTCCTCATATATATGTGGCATTATTTTGAGACGCCTAAACTTATTTGTAAAGCTATAATACCATTTTTCATGAAATAAATATTTTAAAATTCACTTATATGAAATTATAATAATAATAAAAAAAAGTATGAGTAAAAGAAGAAAAAGGGTCTCAATATGTTCTGATTTTCACTTAAATTAAATTTTAAATTAGAACTCCGGTTCTTAAAGATTTTGAGAATGATTTATGAATAACTTTTAGGAAATTCTACAAGAAGTTTGCTTTCGAGATACAAACATCACAGGGTTAATTAGCAGATTATCTAATCTAAAATTATTTACAGAAAAATCTTAGATCTTAAGGAAAACTATTATATATGAAGAAAATAAAAACCTTTAAAGATATCTATGAAGAATAAAATGTTATACATACACATATATATAATTATCAAATGGAGTGGGGCTAATTTTTTCTGTCAAAACCTAATTTTGATAGGGACCAAACTCTAATTATAGACATAAAGATATGTTTAATTTTTTATTTCTTTTAAAGTTACACTACAACAAATATGGGTTTTTTTCCACGAATTCTTTTTCCAAGATATATGATCGTGGCAAATAGTAGGTTTATGACACGAAAATTGATCGTGGGAAAAAATACAAGTCTTTTGCTACGAGATCACATTGGTGAATATAACTTTGTGGGAAAATGGCTTTTTCCCACTAAATAAAAGTTTTTTGTCGCGATTATAAGTCGCCGGAAATAAATTTACCAAAAATATGTCTCTTTCGTGGGTTATAAGTCTTGGCCATAAAGTTATTAGTTTTTTTCGGAGACATTATCTCACCGCAAAAAACTAATACACGAATTTTTTTTTGGTAGTGGGTTATTAGTTTTTTTTACGAGATTTTGATCTTTTTGCGGCGACGCTTCTCCGCCGCAAATATACTAACCATTTTAATTCATGTTATTAGTATTTGCGGCGGTGTTATGAGCTTTTCGAACGATAATAACCCGCCGAAAATACTAATAAAATTAAATCCCCCGCTCCTTTCTCCCCCCCTCCCCCCAAAAACACCCGCGAGATACTCTGAGTCTCTCCTCTCTCTCTCTCTCTCTCTCTCTCCCAGCAACTGTCGAGCGTCTCCTCCTTGCTACGCCTCCGCGAATAGCTCCTCTTGCCTTCGAGCCATCGTGGGTCTTCCCCCTCAGCGCCTCACCCTCTCGTCGATTCTCACTCTCTCCCTCTCCGTCTCGGATCCCATCAGACCCGTGCACCTCCGCCATCTCCAACCATGGCCATCGCCAAGCTCAGCCGCCCTACGGTTCCGCTAGTCTCCAACTGTCGCTCCACCCCAGCTCCCACATCTTTCTCCTTCGCACGGTCTCTTTTGCTGGTCTCCACCGCACACCCCCACGGTTTTCTAATTATAGTGGCCTTCCTCGCCACCGTGAACCACCATCGCCGCCTCCAGGCAAGAAGTAGCACCACCACGAGCAACCCATGGACACAGTAGTACCTCATGCACGCCTCCTTCGCTGTCCAGCCCTTAACCATGGTAAAAATCCTACCTTTGTGTCTCAAGTGCATTATTCTAGTGTATATAGACATGTATGGCTGGTACACTGCATTGCCGAAACAGAGAATTATAGGTATGGAAGTATTCATTGTGATGTGGTTTTATTAAAGGAAATGATGAAAATCTGTGTAATCTAATCATGTAAACTTGCATGTTGATAAAATGTGGTTCTATTGGGATTATCCTTTAAACTTCTCGTCATAAATTGACGATCTCTTTTATGGAGGCTTTTTTTAGGTGGCTTGCACTTGCAATTTTGGGGATATAAGAATTAACATACGTACCTATATTTGTGTGTTTTTGTCATTCATCTGCTTGTATACCTTGTCCAGTCCAGTGTTGCAATTTCGGGGATTTAAGAGCAATTTGGTTTTTTGACTCTGGAATTTCTTGTGAAGTTTGGATCATAGTAAATGATGACCTTTGAATCTGTGCCTGTGAAACATTATTAACATGACAAGAGTTGCCACTACTATATTATACACTGATTCCTTTGTTATTTTATATGTGCTCATTGCTTTTGCTCTTCTTGTGGCGTCTGATTTGGATTCGTTTTGCATTCTTTTTCATCCCCAACTCCCTTAGGAGAAACAAAGAGGAAGTTTGAAAGTGTGTACACAGGAGGTATCATGGATACTCCCAACTCCGATAAAGTTGTTCAATACTGGCATTGTTGTGGGTCTGAAGATCCCTTTGACCCTGGATGCACTGCGTCTCCTCATTCCTCCTATGATGACTGATGAAGTTAATTAATATCTGGTTCACTTCTTTTACCCAGGATTCTGGACTCGTTCCTAGCTTCTATGATATGTTCGTCATACATATTGTTCATGTGTATTTTCTGACTCTGGCCTTTGATTCTTTACTGTTTTATTATCTTCACCTAAATGAGATTTATGTCATTCACTTTGAAAATAGCTCTTATAGATCTAGAGGATGGGCGATAGCCTTGTCACCACTCCTCAGGTATTACTTTCAGTTCGAGATTCTGTGGCTTTTGCACTGCACTGTCCAAGCATGGCGCACACAATATATTTAGCAGATTATACATATGAATACTGAGAGGCTTCTATGAAGGTGTGTGATCAATTTTTATAACTCTTCTGGTTCAGTTCTATTCTACTTCGTTTTTAGGAGATATGCGTGAAGTGGTGGAGCATGTTGCTGCTCGGTACCCAAAAGCTAATTTATATGTTGTTGGTTGGTCTCTTGGTGCAAACATTCTTGTTCGATATTTGGGTCAGGTAGAATAACCATATAACTACATTATTTTTTTGTTCTTTTTGACCATGTCGATTATATACGTCGTGTTTAGCGAAGTGTTCTCCTTGCGATTATTGTTTCGTATCGAGTGTTTTGCTTTCTTTAACTCATTCTCTTCCATGATTGATGAGTTGATGTGATATGTTGATTCGGGTTTGGAAGGCTTCTGCTTTTTAATTTTATATGATATAGAGGACCCTATGCCAGGATAATCTTATTCTAGCTTGTAAGGCTAAGCTTGAATATGGTAATAATTTCATATTGTCGTAACATCCACTCATTTCATCAATGCCTTCATTAAAATTTTAACTAACCAGGTGGAATACGCAGTCATTTTTATGGTCTACCCACAGGCTAACCTCCACTAGATCATAGGCTAGCCAGTGTTTTGCCACTGTCTTAATTTGTTCTTTTTCCCTTCTAGCTGTGGTGCGTTTTACTTGATCTGTCACGAATAATTGAAACTATTCCATTCATATATGTTCCATTTCAAAGGTGTTTCAATTTTGAGGTTCTAAGCGACAAGGGAAAAGTCTATAAGGAGATTAGGGTATTGGAAAATCATGTCACTACTTCAAATTTATCATAGTGGTGCTTCATATTTTTTATCGGGACAGTAAATCTGCAATATTGGGGCATCTGAAGAGTGGAATGTGTTAAGTTAGGATGTTGAGTCTTAATTTCAGCTAATTACACTCTGATGTGACCTTGAATGCAACGTGCTAAAGCCACCATCTTTGGGGAGAAGTAATGTTATCTGGCTGTAGGAACTACTCTTGGACTGGCTTCTTATTGTTTTCTTCTTTTCACTTGCCTCAAATCTGCTGCTGTACGTGTTTCATTTATGTTTTCATCATGTGTGACTTGCAGGAATCTCATGCTTGCCATCTTTCTGGTGTTGTGTCACTGTGTAATCCTTTCAATTTGGTCATAGCAGACGAGGACTTCCATAAGGGCTTTAACAATGTCTATTACAAAGCTCTTGCAAGTTCTCTCTGCAAAATTTTCAAAAAGTAACCGCTTGTTATATTGTCCTGATACTTATTTGAACCTCAGTTTGATCTCTATGATTGTGGAAAGTATCACTTGAAAACTTTTTTTCTGTAGTCTATTTGAGGACATGGGTGGTGAATATAATATCCTGTTGGCTGCCAATGCAAAGTCTGTTCGGGATTTTGATGAAGGACTAACCCGTGGACCGTGGAATGTGTTTCTTGTACATGGGAGTAAATATTTCGTTAAGGATATAATGATATGTCATGATCTTGCAATACTTTCTACAATTGCTGCAGTTTCATTCGGTTTCAAGTCAGTGGATGACTACTACTCCAATTCAAGTAGTTCAGACTCAATAAAGCTTGTTCGCATACCTTTGCTTTGCATTCAGGTAACTAACTTCTTTACCACTACATTTCTATAAGCATATATCTGGAACCTCAACCGTAACATAGAGCATGTGCATTTCTGGTAGATCATTTTTTGTTTTGCTTTTCTGTCTTTTCGTGCGTGTATAAATTTTGGTGATCAATTTTCTGATAGACAAATACAAAACTCATGCACTTGCATGATTGAGAACCTATGACCTCACCCTATGTTAAATCTTGAATATTTAATATTTTTATTTCAATTCTCTTTCTATCTGTGTTGATATTTCTTTTTAAACCATGCCCCACTATTTTATGTATTGCACTTCTCTTTCATATTTTTGTTTTTATGAATGTTTAATTTGGCTGCACTGATTAGAAGCAATCATATCTGTGCATTATTTTATGGTTCTAAAGTGGATTTTTTCTTTTTTTTTTGTTTGTTGGTTGGGCGATAGCCTATTTGGATTGCAATGGAGTGGATGGAATGAAATAGCTTCACTTGTGTTGATGTTTGAGCATGGAATGGAGTTGGGATGAAGATGAATTGTTTTGAAGTGTTAGGATTAAGTGATGGAGTTGTAGTGAGTTTATAAAGTATGATGATAATGTTGGTTTAATAGAGAAATTTGTGTATATTAAATGTATTGGGTATGGATTAAACTTGTAAAAACAAATGAGTGCTTTGAAGGAATTGTATGTTGATCTTATAAAACTTGAATGGATTATATGGATTGTATGATTGTGGTTTTGTGGAGTCATGAATTGTAACTTATAAATTTTTGTGGTTGTGTGATGTATGTGTATAAATTGTATGAACAGTTTCCTCTCTTGGCTTTTCATTAAAACTTTTTCTTGTGAATGTTAGCAGAATTTTAGATGTTTCTTTTAAATTTATTATAAGCGTGAATTTGGATCTCCAAGGTTCAGATATATTTATTTTAGCCTATATTAGACTATTTGTTATAATTATTTTTGGCTCAGTCTCACTTTTTTATTTTACAATTTATTTATTTATTATTTTTTTTCTGAAGTCTCTTAGTATTTGCTGCAAATGCAACTCGTGGCAAATACTTTTTTATTTGCGGGAAGTGATTATTTCCCGCGATAATAGTTCTTAGTAAATAAGTATTTTATGGAAAATATTATTTCCCAGAAAATATGTTATGGGCAAATACTTTTTGCCACAACCTCTTCCCATGGGAAATATGAAGAGTTTTTTCCCACCACATTATACTATATGATTGTGGTGGGAATTGCTTATTTCCAATAGAATTGATCATCCGTAATAATTTTTCGCCACGATCAAACTGGTGAGTAAAACTTAAAAGACATCTTTTGCCACGAAGGGAATTTATGGATATACTTGATTTTCCACAAACTTCTTACATGGATAAAGACATTATTACTGACCACGAGTCGATGTTAGTAAACTTAGTTGCCACGAAATTAAAATGCTTTATCCACCGTTCATGTCGTGGCAAAAATGATAGCTTTTCCCATGAAATCAGAATTTGGTGGAAAAAGAATTTTTCCCCACTAGTTTTATTCCACGAGTCTAGCACGATACAAATTGGTGGGAAACATACAATTTCTAACGAAGTCTACACTTTTTTCGATCACAATCCCTCCTGGGAAAAAACAAGATTTGTTGTATTGTTATACATATAGTAAACAATGAAAATTAAAATTATGAAGTAAAACGATATATGAAATATGAGTAATTCTACATACAACTGTGAAGTGTGTAAATGCCGTATAATTGCCTTGAAAAAGAGTGAGGTTTACTATTAAAAAATTAGTTTTTTTCGTGTACATCTTATGTTTTATTCAATTTTCTCTAATACGCGGCGGGTATATAATTCATGGTTGCAAATATCTTTTCTCATGAAATATATATTTTATGTTAAGATATAAGTAGAATTTATAGATGTATAGCATTGTTCACCTGACTCGAGCTGGCGGGAATTCTTCTTTAGCGGGTTCAAAGGTGCATGACATGAATTTAAATCTGAGAGAGAGCGAGAGAGGTAGAGATTGAGGTGACGACCGGAAGACAAATTTAAGGTTTTTGAGTTGCAGTCGAGAGAGCCAATGTAAAGAGAGAGAAACTCACTCAGGTGAAAATTGGGAGAGAAGCTCAGTTAATTCACTAAACGAATGCATTTAGTACTCACATAATTTGGTGGTGCAGAACGAAAACGAAAATCTTGTTTCCAAACCATCCAAACCATTTTTCCGTATTAATGGTTACGGAACGTTACGAATTCCGACCGGCCAATCCTTTTCAGTTCGGTTACTATGCTCTTAGAGCGGCAGTGCCAGTCTTAGTACCAGAACATGTTTTGGTTGAGTGCTATAATCGTAAATAGCAAACATCTGCCAAATAAATAAATAATATTCATGAAATCAGAATGACATTATCAACTAATATTTTACTTATGATAACAAATAATAATAAACAAGTTATTAAGCATAAGTGCCAAAATAAAATAACAATAATAAATAGCAGGCAGTTGGTTAGTTACAATTAATGAAATAAATAAAAGTTAAGGTGTTAGTTATAGTTAATAAAAACAAAATAACAATTAAATGGTAATTAGCCCCAATTTTTAAAATGAATAACAATAAATCACAACCAAGTGGTTAGTCACAGTAAATAAAATGAATAACAATAATGGCTAGTACAAGTTAATATAATAGAATAACAATAGCAAATAAATAATTAGTACATGTATTACGTAATAATTAATAAATGAACAAATAAACAACATACATATTCATAGGACTGACACCTTTCTCCAATTGAGTCAACCCCTCGATCAGCTTAATCATGACTGTAACATCTTATATTTTAGTGTATTTCTATTGAATGATTATTTTTATTAATTCAAAAATAATTCTCTTGTTTTAAAATTGTCAAATTTTTTAGTGGATTTAATTTTATGATTTTTAATTTGTGAAAAATTAATTTGTTATGTTTTCTTAATATTTATTATTGTTATGTATTTAAGTTGTTCTTTATTTTAAATTAATTGATGGATGGATTTAATTATTGTATTTTCATTTTATTATTACGTTTAAATTATTTTAATTGACTTGCTGTTTTAAAATCTTTTTCGTTGGATTAATTTTGTGACCCAAGATGTGAGGATTGAACTTCATTTCTTTCCCTCCATTTTTCATTTTCCCTTTTTCTCTTCTTTTTCTTCTTTTTTTTTTCTTTTCTCTCTTCCCTCTCTCTCTCCTCTCCCGCGAGGCCTCTCCCCTCTCTCCCTCATGCGTTTCCTTCTTCCGCCCAGCCCACCGCCGTCGCGCCGCCATGACCGGCACCGCCCAGCCCATCTTCTTCCCCTCCCTCCGGCGACCACCCCCTTCCTTTCCAGCTCCTCCCACGCCCTTCACCAAGCCGCGACACCTCTTGAGCTCGCGCACCGCCGTCGCGCCACCTCCAGCCACCATCTCTTCACCACTTCATCATCGACCTCCTAGCAACCTAACCCACCCATCCCTAGCTCCTATCCGCTACCGGTGAAGCTCCACCATCAACATTTCCATTTTGGGCTTTTTGGCCTTAAACCACCCTCTACGCCGCCGCCCACCCAAACCACCATCACCACTAGCTTCACCTACATCCCTAAGTCCTACCCTATCAATTTCGGATCTTGGTTTGTCTCCATTCAAAAATGGGTATTTGAGACCGACGGCCACAGTGTATTTTACACTGTTTTGTTGCTGAGCCGCCACTTCTTGCACCTCTGTGATCCTTCGGGAATTATAATATAGCACTGTAAGTATTTTTTTCAAAGAACTATCGTGATTTAAATATATTTTTGCACTAATCCATATTATTGTGATCTGGTTGGTTATGCCGGACTGAGTCCGAGGAGTTCGGGGGTCGGATGGATTGTGGACGGAGTTGTTGTGTGTTTGGTTTGCATTGTTGGTTGTTGTTATGGTGTTGTTCATATACATGGCATATTGCACGCATGATCATGTTTTTAAATGAAACTGGGTTTTCGTGTAATTGCATTCATGTTCATGTGTTTATTGAAAACTGGGTTTTCATGTGTTAAAGGATTTTTTGGGTGCGTGTATATCACGACCCCAAGCCGAGATAAGGCATTATCTCGGTAGAGCTCCTCTGGTCACTCGGGAGCGGAATATACTGAGTGACGTCCCCTGGGTTGTCGCCGAGCGACAACGGGATCGGACGAGATGGTCTCGTGCCGACTCCGTGGACCCTCTGCTGGCGGGGGCTAAAGGATGCTTGGCCACGAACGCGCTGGGCGCAGAACTGGGCATCGCTACAAAGCCAGGACTTGCAGATGATCCCTAGGGGAGATCATGGTGCATATGTTTAATAGATTAATGGGCTGTTTTCTGAGAAAATAGCGTTTGTTGAATAAAAGGATTTTATATGATTCATTTTCTGGGCAAATGATGTTTTATTGACTTAGGTCATTTTTTGGAAAAATGACGGATTATTATTTGTGGGCCAAAATGGGATTTTGGCGTGTGTTGGAAAATATCCATTTTCGAGAAAAATGATATTTTTGGATTTGATGCATATTTCATCATATGCATGCATGTTAGTTGCACAAATATGTTTTTATCTCATGGTTATTTGGTTTATACTTACCTGCGATACCGTTATATGGTAATGCAGATTTTGTTGCAGAGGAGGATGAGGGTGAGCTTGTGTAACACTCCGTATTTTAGTATATTTTAATTGAAGGACTATTGTTATTAATTCAAAATTTATTCTCATCTGAAAATTATCGGATATTTTTAGATGGTTTATTTTATGATCTTTAAATTGTGGAAATTAAATTTGATATGTTTTCTTAATATTTATTATTGTGATGCATTTAAATTGTTCTTTATTTTAAATTAATTGATTATTGGATATAATTATTTTATTTAACTTACTGTTTTAAAATTATTTTTCGTTGGATCATTTTGTGACCCAGGATGTGAGGATTGGACCTCATTTTTTTCCCTCACTTTTCTTTTTTTCTCTTTTTCTTTTCCCTTTCTTTTCTTTCTTTCCATTTTCATTTTCTTTCCCCTGCTTTTTCCCCCCAGCGCGTAACAGCCCCTTCCCCCTTCCCCGTGCGTCCGCGTCGCCTCTCCCAGCCCACCGCCGTCACGCCGCCGTGCGCGACCCCGCCCCTCCCTTCATCTCCCCCACCGGCCAGCGACACCACCCCACCAATCTCAGCCCCTAACTCGCCGCCAATAGCCCCCACGCACCACACCAAGCCGCGGCGCTCTCTTCACTCCAACGTCGCCGTCGCGCCACCACCGGCCACCATTTCTTCATCACTTTATCCTCGACCTCATAGCAATCCAATGCACCTAACCCCAACTCCGATCCGTCACTGGTGAAGCACAACCAACCCCATTTCCGATTTGGGTATTTTTGGTCTTCAACCCCACACACGGCCAACCACCACCACCACTAGCTTCACCGACATCCCTAAACCCTACCCTATCAATTTCGGGTCTTGGTTTATCCCCGTTCAAAAGTGAGTTTTTGAGACCCACGGCCACAGTGCATTTTACACTGTTCTGTTGTTGTGCAGCCATTTCTAGCACCTCTGTGATCTTTCAAAAATTATATTATGACATTGTAAGTATTTTTCCAAAGAACTTTCGTAATTTAAATGTATTTTTGCACTAACTCATTTTATCTATGAACTGGTTGGTTATGCCAGACTGAGTCCGAGGAGTTCGAGGGTCGGATGGATTGTGGACGGAGTTGTGTGTTTGGTTGGTATTGTGAAATGTTGGTTGTTAGTGTGATTTGGTTTATGCTATAAGATTTGTTGGCTGTTCCGAGTTTAAATATTGGTGTTTTGAGTTTGACGTTGGTTACAGTGGATATTGATGATTTTAAAAAGTGGTGATATATTTTGGAATTATGAAGGTTTTAGGTTTTGAGGAATTAAAATAGGTTATTTTAAAAGTTTAGGCTTAAAATATCGAAATATGTGATTGATTGGAAACTTACGGAAATTACGTGATTTTTTTATAGGTGACGATTTATAGTCGACTCGACATTTTTGAGGAAATTTCTGAAAAAGTTAAGAATTCCAGGTAAACGGGGTTCCTATGCTAGACCTTACACGAAATATTGAGACTGAGGTTGACTTTCTGAAAACTTTGCATATTTTTGTGATGAAATGAGAACTTGGGAAAAACCAACCTCGGTCGCTTATTTGCACTACTCATGAATTCTGTATGAAAAAGAGAAAATATTTTCTGACATGCATTGTGTAGACATGAGCTAAATTTTGTCATGTTGTCTCTGAAATCTGAAAAAGAGCGATATTCAGAATCTGAAAATTGTGCATTAATTTAGAAAGAGGCTCTGACTTTCGTTTTCGGTATGTGAGAACAATCTGATTACGCTTTGGTACTCTGTTTTATTTTGATATGGCATCTGAAAACCTTTGGCATGGTGTACTGATTTTGTATCTGACTCTGTCTCTGCTCTGCTCTGCTCTGTTCTGTTTGGGTTGGTACCAACTTCTCTGTCTCTGAGTGCACCCACTTTGGAAACAAAGTGGTTTATTGTGGTTTTTCCTGTGTGCACACTCGGGGCTCTGAGAAGAATAAGGGAAATATTTCACCTCTGTCTCTGCTCGGTTTGGCCATCGGGGATAGCACAATCCTATCATGGGGGTGAAACATGGTCTCTGCTCTGTAAGATACTCTGTTTTGATATGATGATGATACTCAGATTATGTTTTGCCAAAGCATTTTTAAATATGAAATTGATCATTAAATATGAACATTTGACTCTTTTGGAGTATGAAAAGATTGAAAAGTTGCTCTGATTTTCTGATAACATGTTTCTGAGATCTGCATATAAAAATATAATGTTTTGTTTCTGCATACTGAACTTTCTGAAAAGACTCATGCTTGCACGCTAGTATATGTTCTCTGCCTTACTAAGTTGTTGATAACTCACCCCCTCCTATCTCCAATATTTTCAGATGATTGGAATATTTCCAGTTGAGGATCAAGAATATGGAGCATAGGTAAGAGGAGTTAAGAATAGTGGTTTAAGCATAGGAGGTTTACATGAGTATTGAGGATTTTGTTATTCAGTAAGTTTGTTGCGTTCTAATGATATGAATTGTTGGGAGGTTGATGTTTTTATTAAGACTTTGTATTGTCTTGGATTAATTATACTGGAGTATTTGATGTGAATTAATTAGTAGTTTGTGAGATAGAGAAAATTTTGATTATGTACTATGTAGATGGAAAATGATTTTTAGCGACATGAGTTAACTCTCTGGACCTTCGGAGACCGGGTGGCTTGGAGAATTACTACCTGTGACTTATAAACACAAATTCCGACACAACTAATATAAATCTCCATCAAAACTCAAACTCAAGTCTTCCAAATAAACACCTTGAAAATTCCATAAAACCAATATTGCAATAGAACGAAAAAAAAATAAACTAAGGAGTCTACAATCTCCCGGTGGTTATAACAAACCAAACCGATAACTTAACGAGTCTTACTAACCCAAGATAAAATTAAATCTAAGAGACATTAAATTTGAAGGACATCAGAATTCCTTCTCTTAACATCCCCTTCTCGGCTTAATCATGCTCACCAAACTAAACCCGATCCTCAGTCGCTAAAAATCATTTTCCATCTAAATAGTACATAATCAAATTTTTCTCTATCTCACAAACTACTTAGTAATTCACATCAAATACTCCAGTATAATTAATCCAAGACAATACAAAGTCTTAATAAAAACATCAACCTCCCAACAATTCATATCATCAGAACGCAACAAACTTACTGAATAACAAAATCCTCAATACTCATGTAAATCTCCTATGCTTAAACTACTATTCTTAACTCATCTTACCTATGCTCCATATTCTTGATCCTCAACTGGAAATATTCCAATCATCTGAAAATATTGGAGATAAGAGGGGGTGAGTTATCAACAACTCAGTAAGTAGAGAACATATACTAGCGTGCAAGCATGAGCCTTTTCAGAAAGTTCAGTATGCAGAAACAAAACATTATATTTTTATATACAGATCCCATAAACATGTTAACAGAAAATCAGAGCGACTTTTCAATCTTTTCATACTCCAAAAGAGTCAAATGTTCAAATTTAAGATCTATTTCATATTCAAAAACTCTTTGGCGAAACATAATCTGAGCATCATCATTATATCAAAACAAAGCATCTTACAGAGCAGAGACCATGTTTCACCCCCGTGGTAGGGTTCTGCTATCCTCAGTGGCCAAACCGGGCAGAGACAGAGGTGAAATCTTTCTCTTATTCTTCTCGGAGCCCCGAGTGTGCACACAGGAAAGACCACAATAAAACCACTTTGTTTCCAAAGTGGGTGCACTCAGAGACAGAGAAGTTGGTACCAACCCAAACAGAGCAGAGCATAACAATGCAGAACAGAGCAGAGCAGTGCAGAGACAGAGTCAGATACAAAATCAGTACACCATGCCAAAGGTTTTCAGATGCCATATCAAAATAAAACAGAGTACCAAAGCGTAATCAAATTGTTCTCACATACCGAAAACAAAAGTCAAAGCCTCTTTCTAAATTAATGCACAAATTTTCAAATTCTGAATATCGCTCTTTTTCAGATTTCAGAGACAATATGATAAAATTTAGCTCATGTCTACACAATGCATGTCAGAAAATATTTTCTCTTTTTCATACAGAATTCATGAGTAGTGCAAATAAGCGACCGAGGTTCGTTTTTCCCAAGTTCTCATTTCATCACAAAAATATGCAAAGTTTTCAGAAAGTCAACATCAGTCTCAATATTTCGTGTAAGGTCTAGCATAGGAACCCCGCTTACGTGGAATTCTTAACTTTTCCAGAATTTTCCTCAAAAATGTCGAGTCGACTATAAATCGTCACTTATAAAAAAATCACGTAATTTCCGTAAGTTTCCAATCAATCACATATTTCGATATTTTAAGCCTAAACTTCTAAAATAACCTATTTTAATTCCTCAAAATTTAAAACCTTCATAATTCCAAAATATATCACCACTTTCTAAAATCATTAATATCCACCGTAACCAACGTCAAACTCAAAACACCAATATTTAAACCAGAAACAGCCCACAAATCTCATAACATAAACCAAATCACACCAACAACTAACATTGCACAATACCAACAAAACACACAACTCCGTCCACAATCCATCCGACCCCCGAACTCCTCGGACTCAGTCCGGCATAACCAACCAGTTCACAGATAAAATGAGTTAGTGTAAAAATACATTTAAATCACAAAAGTTTTTTGGAAAAATATTTACAATACCATAATATAATTTTTGAAAGATCACGGAGGTACTAGAAATGGCGGCACAGCAACAGAACAGTGCAAAATGCACTATGGCCGTGGATCTCAAAAACTCACTTTTGAACGGGGATAAACCAAGACCCGAAATTGATAGGGTAGAGCTTAGGGATGTCGGTGAAGCTAATGGTGGTTGTGGTTGGTCGTGGGTGGTGGCGCAAAGGGTGGTTGAAGACCAAAAATACCCAAATCGGAAATGGGTTGGTTGTGCTTCACCGGTGATGGATCGGAGCTGGGGTTGGGTGCTTTGGGTTGCTATGAGGTCGAGGATGAAGTGGTGAAGAAATGGTAGCCGGTGGTGGCACGACGGCGACGCTGGAGTGAAGAGAGCGCCGCGGCTTGGTGTGGTGCGTGGGGGTTATTGGCGGCGAGTTAGGGGCTGAGATTGGTGGGGTGGTGTTGCCGGCCGGTGGGGGAGCTGAAGGGAGGGGCTGTGTCGAGCACGGCGGCGTGACGGCGGTGGGCTGGGAGAGGCGAAGCGGACGCACGGGGAAGGGGGAAGGGGCTGTCGCGCGCTGGGGGGAAAAAGCAGAGGAAAGAAAAAGAAAATGGGAGGAAAGAAAAGAAAGGGAAAATAAAAAGAGAAAAAAAGAAAAGTGAGGAAAAGAAATGAGGTCCAATCCTCACATCTTGGGTCACAAAATGATCCAACGAAAAATAATTTCAAAACAGTAAGTTAAATAAAATAATTTAAACGTAATGATAAAATGAAGATAAAATAATTAAATCCAACAATCAATTAATTTAAAATAAAGAACAATTTAAATGCATTACAATAATAAATATTAAGAAAACATATCAAATTTAATTTTCACAATTTAAAGATCATAAAATAAACCATCTAAAAATATCCGATAATTTTAAGATGAGAATAAATTTTGAATTAATAACAATAGTCCTTCAATTAAAATACACTAAAATAAGGGGTGTTACATCCTCCCCCCCTTAAAAAAAATTTTGTCCTCGAAATTTGTTAGGTCAAACATTAACGCCAAAGCAGGATACAAGATACAACCTAAAACACGCTCAAGACAAACCTACCATCAAAACTCCCAAACAGGCATGAGCATGCTCTCTCAAGTCTGCTCCCATAGGTAATTCCATCATATTCGCATTAGTCTCCCAATGGAATCTCACGTCTAATTCTCCTAGGACAGCCACGTAATCCGAAATCTCCACTTCCACAAAACCGATACTACAACACTCAAGAATTTTCGATGATTATTATCCTCACACAATAAATTGCTAACCTCAATCAACTCTTATGCCTTATCTTCCAAACTTTCATTGCATTCTAAAAGTTGGTAACCTATTAGTCACTTCCAAAGTTATCCATTAGTAAGCATTTCCATCATCCAGACCTATTCCCTCAAAATCAACAAGAATCATATCCTAAATCTGCACCACCAAAAGTTTAATCTCTAATTACAAGTATCATCTCAAATTTTCCAATCACTAATAATCCCTTAATATCAACACAAGGTTTGAATCCCTAATTATATCACAACATAACACCTTGAGTACAAAGTAGCTCACCACCTATTAACCAGAAAACTCTCACCACAATTGGAAGAAAATATATCTTTCCCAAAACCAGGAGTTATCTCTCATATTCCTCAAATAACTCTGTTGCCTTAACCAAAATCAATATTCCACAAATACATCCATTATCCTAGACAGAAAACCAATATCAATCAACCTCAACATCCCAAATTGCAAACAAGTAACATCACTCCAAAATACGCCCATCTCGTCTAAGATAAGGAAGGCTCGATTCCAACTCGGTTAACCAATAAGAGCGCCTAAAGACTTCTACCCAACAACCTAAACCCAAAAGCTCGCCACCTACATTCTAAATAACATCTAATCTAGCGATGACTAAACTCATTACGAACCATCATTGACCTCACCAAAACATTATCAAAACATTCTCGGTAACTCGCCCACCTACTTCTACTCCTATGAGTTAGTAGTAGCATGACTAGTTCCTACAATAGCACATCACTATTAAACCTCAAGGCAAGCCATACTGCTCAAATCTTCAATCCACCAAAAGAAAGTATAATCTCCAAGCCAAAATCTCTTGAATTTAATACTATTGTATTTACTCCTCTTCAACACCTACTCAAGACACTTCTTCCAAGCCAAAATGAGACTAGGACCTGTATTCTCCGAAATGCATACACACTCACCACTACTACGCATCGATCTCATGCACCCTTAGTCAAAACCAAAAAGCCTCCAAACATGCAAGTGATCCATCACTACTATTTCCATCATTTATTATCCTTAAAATTGATATGGATTAAATCCTTAACCTGTCACTGTAACCTCGAGCTAAAAACAATCATTTTTAGAACTAGATCACTACCTTCCATCCCCAAAGAAATTCTCTCCTGAAAAAATCTCATATCAATAACTCAACTCTGATCAATCATATTTTAATATGGTTACAAACTAATCAATCTCCAGAATAGATCAAGCTAGCATACCAAGTCAACAAAACTAAGAACTTAAATCCTATTATAATTCAGCCATTCAACTCTGCAATTCTAAAACCTTAAACCAGATGAGAATCATTTCCCGAAATCCTCAATATCAATGACCCTAAATCTAAAACATTCACCTTATAAAGCTTGTAAATTCTAAAGTCCCAAATGTTATCAAACTGCTTATCGAAGTCATCAAGATCAAAGACTTCTAATCTAAGTAATCCTTCAAATGCTTGTTAAACCTACCACCTTAAATCCAATAAACTTATTTCCTAAAAACTATAGGGCCTCAACCTTAGATGAACTTCGCATAAATCTAACCTTGAAGTTCGTTGAACTTACAACCTCCTATTCTAAAGCCTCCTGTCCTATTTCTACGAAATCTAAAATCTCAATTATCCTATTCCCCAAAGAGGTCACCCAGACCATGCCGTTCCCTTCAGGCCTCGATATTATAAAACAACCCAAGTCGATAAAAGTTCAAGCATACTACACTAAATATTTACACCAAACAATGGCATTCTCAGTCGTACCATCTTCCTACCATAACTTAACTTTTAACCCATTTTTCAACTTCGAACTAGACGAACAAAATAAAATCAAATATAAAATAAAATAAACTTTTTTTTTATAAGTTATAAAATAAAATAAACTTAATAAATAAAATAACATAACATAATTTCAATTCAAATCAAATCAAATCAAATAAATTGAAATAAATTCAACTTAAATAAAAATAATAATAATTTCAATTTAAACTTTTAAACTTTTCTAAAACTGCGCATATGGTTTTACCCATTCTTAGCCATGTCTTTAACCAACTCATATAGTCGTTCCTATCATCGATAATTGTAAACCCGACATCGCTCTAAGCTCTCGTACATCTTTAGAATCTACACCCTAAATCTTATAAAGATTATCTCTTATAGTCCACAAAGTAAGCTTGTCGAATCTAAAATCCCTAAACCTCAAAATCTCAAAACTAAATCATAAAGTCTATAAAATTTAAAACCTTAAATATCCACAAAATCAGCTCTTATTCTTTACAAATCTATACCTCAAATCTGAAATTTCTTCCTAAACCCACAGATATCCAAAACTCAAATGTTTTTAGTCTGCAGAACCTCAAACCTGAAATATCCCCATGATCAGGTCTTAGTTTTTACATCTCTATATATCAAATATGAAATTACTTCCTAAACCGAATCGATATCCAAAACCACAATCCATAAAGTCTGCAAAATCTCAAACCTGGCTCTGATACCATTTGTAACGCCCCAATGGAAGGCCCAAACGACATGGCCTATACTCCAAAAAGACTAGTCAATGATACAATTGGAGCCCCATTGAGACCTTATAAAGAGCAAGAACTTCTCATTCCCAAGCAATGTGGGATCCCATACACCATCTACTCTTATCCATATCATATGGGGTATCACAGCTTGAGGATTCGGCTCCACCCGAGGAGTGATTGAGATCACTCGCATTTGGTTTGAGACTTGTATTATATTTCATTTGTGATGATTGTATAACTCTTTTAATTATTTTACTTATGTTAGTTTGTATTAAAAAATTCTGGTACTTAGTTGACTAATTTATATTTATCCGCTGCGTTGTTTGTTATACACTGTTGCATGTACACACACTTGGCACTTTCGTTGGGATGCGTGACCGTGTTGTCATCATCCTGGTGTCTTAATTCCCGTGTTTCCTTACATGGGAGTCGGGGCACCACAATGACCATAGTAGAAGGCCGATTCGCCAAGGGTGGCACATCAACCTCAACTAGAAAAGCTCACCCCAGAAGGGGGAGGTATGAGAAGGTATTCGCTATATATCGATTTATCGATGGAATAGTAAGGACTGAGATGGTGGTCCCCGTAATGTTCACCGACAAAGACTGTGTAGGAGTGTTTTACCCCCACAACATCGCATTGGTGGTGAGGCTGCTCGTTACCAAATACACTATGTGCAAGATTCTGATTGAGAATGGAAGCTCGACTGATGTTTTATTTTGGGATGCATTCCAAAAAAATGGGCATAGGACAGGCTAGGCTACACCCCGTCCCAATGAGGGAAGGATCCATCATGCTACCCGTCACCGCACTAGGGTTGGCCCTCTACATAGCGACGGTGATGATGGATTTAAAGGTAGTTAAGGCTCGTACTTCGTACAACGCCATCCTTCACCGACCAACTCTGAATAAGTTGAGGGACATTACCTTCACCTATCACTTGAAGATGAAGTTTCTAGCGAACAGGACGTGGGCAAAGTGCGGGGTGAGCAATCACTAGCACGTAAATGCTACCTGCAAAAGTTAAAGAATGAAGGCATAAACATCCAGACCACTAAAGAGGCAGAGCGCAAACAAAACATTCCCCTGCCACCAAAGCTAATGGAGCAAGGGGTGGAGGCATGGGACAAGGCCAATCTGTTGTAGGTAAAACCCATCGAGCCCTTAGAGCTCGTGGCTTTGTACCTAGGCCGACTGGACACCATGACTAGAATCAGAACCCAGCTAACGTTGGGCCTCATAGAGCAACTGAGGCAACTTTTAGTCAAGCATAGGGATGTGTTTGCGTGGGGGCACAAAGACATGTCGGGCTTCAATTTAGAAATTATAGAATATCACCTTTGCAGAGGACCCAGAAGCCAATGGGTGCTACAGAAGCTGAGGAGTTTAAAACAAAGAAATACGTGATTGTAGTAGAGGAAACAGATTGCCTCTTAGAGACAAGATTTATTTAGGAAGCCCATGACCTCGAATGTTGTGTTGGTAAATAAAGCAAACGACAAGTGGATGATGTCTGTGGATTTCAATGACCTGAATAAGGCGTGCCTAAAGGACAGCTTTTCCTGCCTCGAATCGACCTAGTAGTAGACTCCACGATGAGCCACTAAATGCTAAGCTTCATGAATGTGTACTCTGGATATACGCAATGAACCAGAGTGATGAAGAAAAGACCTCCTTTATTATCGAACAAGGCCTATACTGCTACCAAGTAATTCCCTTCAGTTTAGAAAATGCAGGGGTGACATATCATAGGCTAGAAAACCACATGTTCAAAGGGAATATTGGATGGAATATGGAAGTTTATTTAGATTACATATTGGTTAAAAGTAAGGAACCCTACTGCCACATAGTGATCTTGAGGGAGGCCTTTATGGTACTGCACAAATATAAGATGAAATCCACAACTCGGCTTAATGCACTTTCAGTGTAGGGTCTCGCAAGTTCTTAGGTTTTATGGTCTCAGAGCAAAGAATCAAGGCTAATCCATGGAAAATTAGGGCGTTATTGGAAATGAACCTTGGGATAGCTAAACAAGGTATAGAAGTTGATCGACATTGAATCGGTTCATGTCAAGGCCGACGAACAACTGCTTACTGTTTTTTGGGGTGCTACAAATGGCACACAACGGAAAGAATGAACGTAATGAGGCGTTTGAATAGTTGACTGCATACCAAGCTAATCCTCCCATCTTAAGTCAGATGAAGCCAGGGGAGGTCCTATATTTATACATATCAGTCAGGCCATATGCCTTTTCCGATGCGCTTACTCAGTAAGAAGACAAGAAGCAAAGGGTGGTGTACTATATGAGTTGTGCCCTGAAAGGAGCAGAAACGCGCTACCCATATGTAGAGCTGTTAGCATTGGCACTGGTAGTCACCACCCACTGGTTGAGACCCTACTTCCTAACCCACTCAACAACACTTCTGGTGGATTGGTAAACTAGTCGATTGAACTTAGTGAGTTCGACATCGATTACATTCCAAAAAAATGCCATGAAAAGGCAAGTCTTGGTGGACTTCGTCGTTGAGTTCGTCAACTTCTTGGAAGAAACATGACTGGCCTTGAAGGGAAGTCTCTAGGAAGTGCACATGGATGGCTCTTCCTGCCACAACAATGGGGGAGTAGGCCTCCACCTTCTCATAGATCGAGGGGAAGAAATCTACTACGTTGTGAGGTTGACATTCAAGGTCACTAACAATGAGTCAGGATATGACGCATTTCTCGCAGGACTAGCCATGGCAGAAGGGTTGGGAGGAAATAAGGTTAAGGTGCAAGCGGATTCCCAAGTTGTAGTAACCAAGTAATAGGGGAATACAAGACCAAAGGAGAAAGACCTAGGATGTTCCTACGATGGGGGTGGGAGTGGTGTGATCTTTTCCAGTATTCTGACATTTGAGAAATGCCTCGGGAAAGTAATTGGTGAGCAAACAAGCTGGCACGAACCACTTCTAGGGCAGAAAACTCACTCCCTTCTTGGGAACTACCCACGGCCGATTTGCAACATGAGCAAATACCTGATTATGGGGAACTACCAGACGAATGAGCAAAGGTGAGGAAGGCAAAAAACTGGTTGCCAGATTTACCTGTGTAAAAGGAGTGCTTTCTTAGCACCACTCCTAAGATATATGTCCGCGGAAGAAGCTCAATAAGTATGGTAGAAACACACAAAGGAATATGCAGAACCCATTTAGGCAGCAAAGCGTTAGCACAAAAATCCCAAAGAGCAAGGTATTAATGGCCGTAAGCACTAATGGATGCGAACAAATTCATTAGAAAATGTGCAAATTGCCAGCTGCATGGTAACATACCTCGCAGCCCACTCAAAGAATTAACGACGATAGTCATACCATGGATGTTCTCACTTTGGGGAATCAATAATGTAGGACCCTTGCAAGTCGGGTCAAGTTTGTAGTGGTCGCCATCGATTATTTTCCGAAATGGGTAGAAATAAAGGAGCTTGCAACAATCATAGTCAGTAATATGGTAAAATTCCTCTAGAAGTCTATTGTATGTTGTTTTGGGATACCGTGTGTTTTAAACTTAGAGAACCGGAAATAGTCTATTGTATGTCATTTTGGCATAGCGCGGGTTATAATCTCTAACAACGGGAAGTAGGAACACTCCATTGTTTGAGAGGCGAGAGTAGGAATGCTCGCCCACTGCACCTTTGCTCACATACTCAAGACAGTGCTCACTCCTTCTCACCAGCTCATCCTCCAGCCTATCATCGCGATCGCACTCCATGGTCACGACTCACCACCTCATCCAAAAGTGCAGAGGCGTGCATCACCTCTTACTAACTCTGCTGGACAAAGCGAACTCATCTAAACTCTATGAAACTAAGGCATGCTGGAGACTAGAAACCTTCGCCCTCAAGGCCGCAATCCTGGCCTTTTGGGCGAACGAACGGGAGCTGGGTTGGGACTACGCTTCCACCCATTTACCTTTCTCCTCGAAATCAACTTGGAGGACCTCCGCCATGAACCAATGCGAGGATTGTAGTTGCTCCTCCAGAGTGGAGTGGCAAAGTGTGACCTAACTGGCCAGCGAAGGAGGCCCTTGCAATGGAAGACGATCGGTCGGACATCAACATTGAGAAGACACGAGAAAGAAAAGAAGTTACGTATTGAGGAGAGAAAACACTCAAGGTCCGGAATGATCTTGTCAATGGGAGAGTCTGAAGTCTCATGCACTTGCATGGTAGGTGCAGAAGGATGAGTCAGCAAAGGAATGGACGGCCTAGGGCCAGGGTTGTTACCTTTGACGGTCAGTCTAGCAGCAGAACGATCCACTGGGATGACAGGTGAAGCAAACAATTACATGAGGGAAGCTTGGGCTTGTGAATAAGCCTTGAGTTGGTTCCCTTTGGGGCAGCTATTGCCCGACAACCCTTAGTCAGTGAAGAGTCAACAGCAAGAACCTCTTCATATTAAGGGGATAACAGTGTCTGCCCAATGTGAGAAATCCCCGACGGGACCATGTGCTTGGATGAAAAAGGAGCCGGACTCGAGGAAGGGAACAAAGGCACCTCCCCAACAAGAGGACTCCCAGGCAAAGGAAGCCAAAAGGAGAAAGTACTGTTGAAGCCCTTCCCACATGGAAAACGCCAAAAGGAGTGCCAAGCTCCCCTAACATTGTTCGAGGTTTCCCTTGCCTGAGAACCTGCTCTAATTAGACAATGGCGACTCGACCGCAGCCCCAACTTCCCCAGACACGATGTTTGAGGTGGCAAGAGCACACCCTACCTCACAGACCTCTTGAACTTCCACAGATTCACTCATTGCCGACAAGTTGACGAAGTCTTTAACCTATCGAAGGAAACTCTAAGAGGCGAGCCAGGAAAGAAAACTGGAGTGATGTCAAAGAGGGAGACATTAAGTACCAAATCCATATCGTCCCCCTTGGTTGAGTATCTTAGCTCGAAGCACAAGATGCGCCAAAGAATGAAGCTCAAACCTCTCACTGGGTGCAAAGTGTAGGAACAACAAGCTGCTGGATACCCAAAGAACCCCCTCCCTCCCCCCCCCCCCCCCCCCGCGGGAACTTGGGGGTCAGGACAAACACAGGCCCCACCTTGAACCCCAAAGGCGCCACAAGACCTACTCGCTTAACATGTGGCTTTTTCCCTTTTTGGATCCAAAGTGGGTGGGGGCATGCCTTTATCATCCTCGGATGGGAACCGAGCCATTCAAACCAAGCAACGGATGGCCAACAACCTGCGATCAACCTATCAACACCAAGAAACGAGTGGCGTTCTCTATGGTGAGAATCGTGTATGAATTTACAGCGGTCAAGTTACGCATAACTAATGCCATGCGTAAACAAGATCCACGTCCACTTGCTCCCTTTTGGTGAAGGCATCCTCAAAGTCGCAACCATCTAAAACAGGACTCCAAGAGCTCATGATGGTTGGCCTCACCGATAGGAAACTACCATCCAAACCCAGAAAAGTAGAACTTCAATCCCAGTTCTTCACGTGGGAATAGTGTTTCTCTAACGCCACCGTTTCTCATTGTGCCGCCTAATGCCATGAGTGTGGAGCAACTCGTAGGCGGTAAGTTCCAAACTCTCTTTGGTTGCGGTTCCTAGGACCTTGTGCTAAGCGACACAGTAGGATGGCATGATCCATCCTCCAGACTTTAGGTAGCAACTAAGCAAGGGCCACCATCAAGGAATCTAAGATGTCGTGAATTATGTGGAAGAATGAAAGTTTCAACCCTATCTGGAACAACTCGACGTCTTCGGCGGCCCCCTTAGAGTCGAAGATGTGGTTGGTCAGATCGGGCAGTATCAACTCAACATATTTAGGGATCCCATAGCGATCTCATAGGGAATCCAGCTCTACTCAAGTAGTGGTGGCTATCCGACTAAGCCCTCAAATACTTCTGGCTATGAAGAACTGCCACCAAAGGGCTCAATGGAGGACTGACCCGATTGAGAAGATCGGGAAGGAGTTTTGGGACCCATTGGTTTTGACGGGTAAACATGTGGTTACAAAGGGGCACAAACCTAGGCAAGAACAAAGGTGTGAGAGAATTAATGAGAAGGAAGAAAGATATGCATAAGGTACAAGAGCATAACAAAGTACATAAAGAGGAAGGAACGATGGTTATGCGAAGAATAAATAGGGAGAAGCAAATTAAGTAGCTATGATCAAAGGGGAAAACACCACGTCTCAAGGATTGGGAGGGCACATTGAGTCTAAATATTGTTAATTTATTAGGAGCATATTTTTGCAAAAAAAAAGTCTTGGTAGCAGCCACTGTTTGATGCATCCAAATTGCACATATTACGTGTCGAAACAGGAGCAGCCATTGAAAGCAGAGATGAGAGAGAGAGCTGATGAGAGAGAGAAAGCAGAGATGAGAGAGAGAGACCGGCGAGAGAGAGAGCCGATGAGAGAGAGAGAGCAACTGATGAGAAAGAGATTGAGATGAGAGAGAGAGTCGATGAGAGAGAGACGGGATGAGAGAGATCTGATGAGAGAGAGAGGAAGAGAGAGAGGGGGAGGTCTGGTGCGTTTTGCACAAAAAAAAAAAAAAAACTAAAGGACCAAAATGGGTATACTTGTTAAAGATTTTTTCTATCATTATATCAAATGTGTTGAAATTAGGCCTACATTTTGTCAAATTTCAATTTCTAAAGTAGATTTTAATTACTAATTAATTATTATTCCCTTCTGTTTCTATTGTTTTAATTGACTAGTATTGGAATTATATGCTCCAAAATCATTCACGAGTTTTGATAGACTAGTTTAGTATGAAACATTATGCTCTATTAAAGTACACGCAATAAAAAATTTGGATCAGCTTAGGCCTATGTCTTTATCTAGATTTAGCTGGAAAATGATCAATTTTCTTTAGCACACTTTTCAAAATATGGTTGATGTGTATATTTAAATTATTTCCCTCTTCTATTAAAACAAACAAGAGCAACTCATGTGGATTAACCCCCATTGCAATTTAACGATGGTTCACACAACTAGTTTAGTATTGTATTAATGCCTTTAATTTGATGGGCCCAATTTAAGGTTGCGATTTCAAGGAATAACGTGATGTCAAATATAATACCGTTAAAATACCCATACTCCTTTCATTCATCCATATTCCTAGTATATTTCAAGCTTTGCATGTGTTTCTTTGAAAGCATTTTCATTGTCAAGTCTTTTCAAACAATAGGGCTCTGTTCGGGAGAATAAGCATACTAAGAAAAAGGTTTACATATATCATGTGCAAGGAAACCAGAGAATTTACACAAATAGATTTGAATAGTAATAATTGAAACAACTGAAAAAAAGTAGTGCATTATATTGCATGTGAGGTAGTGCACATTGACTTTGATTATGATTTATAAATTCTATGCCGTCGGATAAGAGGCTTGCATAGCTATACCACATAGGCCTTCCTTTGCATCAATATCTCTTTGCATCCTTATGTACCCTTCTTCACCCCATTCTGTACCCCATGAGTTCTTCACCAGCCAATACTTGGTCCCATCACTAGTGACACCATAACCAACAGCAGTAACGCCATGGTCTAGGCTAGTACCACACTCTCCTGTAAAAATTCCGCTTGAATAGAATTGGAAGTCAGATCCTCCAGCATCTATGGCAACAGAAATTGGCTGATTAGCTACAGCCTTAAGAAGTGCCTTCTCACTGTTGGCTGGCACATCTTCGTAGCCGTTAATGTTGGCTGCATGGTTGGCTTCTCCCTTTGTGTTGCAGGTTCCATCCACACCTGTGTAAGGATAGTTGGCTTCTGTAGTGAGACCGTGATTGTTTTGGATGAACTGGAAAGCATTGTCCATCAAACCACCACTACAACCTTGGTCCACTCCTTTAATGTCGCAGTCAACCAACTCTTGCTCTGACAATGAGATTAGTTTACCACTTTTTAGCTTAGTAATTCCTTCCATGGCTGCCACTGCTGAAAATGCCCAGCAACATCCTACATTTCATCACCAAAAAGTGTTAGGAAGGTAAATTGGACATAGTTCATCTCAAAAGTAGATGCTTACCACATTGGCCTTGGTCTTTGATGGGTGTTACAGCTCCCTTCTTTCTCCAATCCATAGTAGAAGGCAATGCAGTCACATTTTGATATTTGAAGGAAGAAGTCTTTGTAGAGCACTCATGCCCCTTGAATCTATTTTTTGAGGCTTTGAACTCTTCATTCGTAAGATCGGCAAATTGGTTGACTCCTAACTTGTAAGGTTTGTTTCCAACGCCGTTGAAAGATTCTATAAGCGCCACATTTTCCTTAAATATCTTCAAACGCTTCTCCTTCTCCTGATTATTTTCGTATAACCGTCCATAACGAGCCATCCATTGTTCATGCATCTCACGCATTGTCACATCTTGGAGGGTGCGAGCAGCAACTTGAGAAGCCAAAGCTCCCAAAGTGAGGATCAAAGCAAAACAAATGCATTGGCATTGGTTAGAGAAGCCCATGATGGTTTGTTCTGGTCGCTGCAATGACTAGCATACTTGCTCTTAACATTTATATAGAGACAATCCTCCCTCATCAATTGCATGCTATAACATTAGGGGAAGATATAGCGTTGGAAATGATCTGATTTGGACAGATAAAAGAATAAGTAATTTGGTTATTTTCAATTGGCATTTTGTATATTCTTGTTACAAAGTGTCTCTTTATGATCATATTTGTCTATATTTATATCTGTGAAGTGTTAAATTAATATGTTCATTGGTTGATAGTACACATATAGATTGGTATTTTGTCTTTTATTGTTGGGGCTTACCCACGCAATCAAAACCAAAATGGTCTCACCGTAACGTACGTTTCGCTTGTTTATAAGAAAAAGTACAACACAACGTTCGATAAACGCAGTTTGATCATTCTCCGAAGGCATTACAAAGTTTCTGTTGGTTTGTCAAGTAGAATTCCATATAAACTGGCATTCATACATTAGTACGTAGTACTTGAATAGGTTTATCTATTCTCAGCGTGTGAACATCATTTTTCAAGAACATGCAACAAAAAACACATCAGATGATATTTATACATTTATTTGTCGCGTAATGTTAGATGCAGTCGTAAAGTATACTAGCCCCCACACTTTTCATTTGAGAAATATTCGGGCTCACCATTAAAAATAATTTTTTTTATATGAATTTCAGATTTATCCAATTTTTTAAAAGAAGTACGCGAAATTTACACGACCTAGGACCGTACAAATCATCCTCTGCTTCATAGCCAAACAAGAGTAAGTAGTAAATAAGATGCACATCGGCTCTGGATCTGAATAATTCTTTAGGACAAGGTTGACCTATAATTGTAGGACATCATGTCTTCCTCATATGTATGTGGCTTTATCTTGAGACGCCTAGACATATTTGTAAAACTATAATACCATTTTTGATGAAATAAATATTTTAATATACACTCAAATGAAATTATAATAAAAAAAAAAGTATGAGTAAAAGAAGAAAAAGGGTCTCAATATGTTCTAATTTTAACTTTAATTAAATATTAAATTAGAACTTCATGTTCTTAAAGATTTTGAGAATGATTTATGAATAACTTTTAGGAAAGTCTACAATGAATTTGCTTTCGAGGTACAAACATGATCACAGAGCTAATTAGAAGATTATCTAATCTAAAATTTATTGCCAGAAAAATCTTAGATCTTAAGGAAAACTATTAACTTTCCGAGGTCAACAGATGAAATATATTTTTGGCTCTACACTAAAGTACTCAGTCGTCCAAGTATTTATGAGTACTATTAGAAAAAACGCTCCGTATTTGTTGGTATCCTTTTTCTTTTTGAAATTTTTGTTCGCCTAGGGTTAGCCCATGGTGGCGCCCATCGCCCCTCCATCGCTGGAGGGGATTGGAGGGGACGGCGGGACTCTGTCTCACGTCCAAATGGTAGCGAAGGCTGCGGTGTCTTCTTCGTTTAAGGTTCAGATGAGATATCCAATGGATGTGGATGGCGAGCCTGGTTTCGTTTTCATGGAGCCAGAGATGTCAAAAGCTGCAGAAGATTCTCGATTTGCTTTGGTTCTGAAATTTGTATGTCTTTGGCCGTCAATTAATGATATTCGTTTGGCTATCATTAAATCATGGGGATTACTGGAGATTCCAACGGTTAGCGTGATGGATGAATATCACGTTTTGGTGAAGATGCAGTCTGAGAGGGATTTTATACATGGATGGGCAAGAGAAGGTCGTTTGATTGCTGGTGCTGTGTTTAGACTTTTTCAGTGGACAAAGGACTTTGATCTTTGAAAAGAGTCCACTTTAGTGCCTCAATGGATTTTTATGCCTGGATTGCCTCTTCATATGTATCGAACAGATATGTTGCAAATTCTTGTGACAAGGTAAGGTTTGGACAGTTTCTGGGGATTGATAATGCAACGCTTCATAGAACGTGTGCTTCGGGGGCTCGTATGTGTGTGGAAATTGATTTAACAGAGGAGCTGGTGCAGAGTTTTCCAATAGTGATGGCTAATAAGAAGTTTTGGCAGGAGGCTCGATATGAACGACCTGGGTTTTATTGTCAAAAATGAAATCGACAGGGGCACACTTCTGTGGTATGTAGGTTTGGTGAGGGTCCTTTACGAAAGGGGAGAGATGTAGCCAAAGGGGGGATTAAGAAAGTATGGCAAGTGAATTCGAAAAAGATACTTTTGTAGGAGGAAAATGCAGAGGAAGGAGTGGTTGGTGAAAGGAACGAGGTTTTGAGTCCTAGGGGGATGAAGGAAAGTCATCAAGTGAGGATCCTTAGTGTTCATTGAGACAATTGGTGGGGGAGCAAAGTCATGCAGAGATGGGACATAAGGGGGAAAATACAGAGGTGGTGGTGATTGACAATGGCAAAGATGTGGGGAGTACTAGGGAGGATGAAGGGAATGTTTCTCGGGATGATCTGGAGAATTTTAAGCAGTCTCTGGTGGTGGGGACAATCCGTGCTAAGACGGTGGTAGAGTTTCCTTCAATCCAAATAGTTGATGTGACTAATGCCAGTGATTTGCTGCCTGTAAATGAAAATGAGAGGGATCCTCTTCCTCCCATGGATTTATTTCTGGGTGATGTTTTAATGTCTCCATGTAGTGGGGATCGAGCTCATTCTGCGTTGGTTTCTGAAGTACTTGATATGGAATGCTGTATGAAACCAGTCTCACGAGAGGAGCCTTTGGAGCCTGTCTTTTATAGTACTGATGGGGAAAGGGAGGAGACTATCTCTGAATTGGCCAAACAAAAGGGTTATGAGTCTGATAAGGTGCAAGCCCCAGATTCAAATGCCAAAAGGAAAAATGTTGTTGTTCGACAATCCCAGCGGATGTCAACCCGCACTACTAAACTTAATCTATGACAGAGTCCATCATTGCATGGAATATAGGGGGGTTGGGTAGTTCTCGTCGTGTGTTGCGTAGTATGATTCGAAAACATAATGGGTCCACTGTGGCTCTCATGGAGCCTTTTGCAAGAGAGGAAGCACTTCAGCGGTTAGCCAGTTCTTTGGGCTTTGATGGTGTTCATTGTAATGAGGCAGCAAGGGGTGAAATTTGGAATTTGTGGCGAGCTCCGTATGAGTTTGAGGTGGTTTGTGCTTTAGATCAGATGGTGACCATATGGTTCCTGCTAGAGGGTACTCGCACTCTTGTATCCTTCATTTATGCAAAGTGCAATGTGCTGGATCGAAGAAGTCTATGGGAGAGCCTGATGGCTTATCGGTCCAATGGGCATCCGTGGATTGTTATGGGCAATTTTAACATTATTTGGGAGGATCGGGAATGTGTGGGTGACCGTCCTCGAACTGTCCAAGCTATGGATGATTTTAATGAGTGTATCGATGCCTGCGGTCTGATTGATCTTAATTACCATGGCAATCCATTGTCTTGGTGCAATGGACAGGAGGGGAATGCTAGGAAGTGGGCGAGACTTGATCGGCTTCTGATAAATATGGTTTTCTCAGAACGGTTTAATATGGCAGAATTTGAGTATCTTCAACGGAAATCTTCGGATCATAGTCCAATGGTGGTGAGATTATCACGTATAAATTTCAGGTCTGGTCCATTTCCTTTTCGATTCCAACAAATGTGGTGCTCTCATGAATCATTTTATGGTATGGTAAAGGAGATATGGGGTCGCCCTATGTCGGGATCGGGTTTGATTAAGCTGGTGGCAAAATTGAAAAGGCTTAAAATGGAGTTGCGTAACTGGAGTAAAAATGTATTCAGACGAATTGATACCAACTTACGAGAGTTGACAGCAAGGCTTGAGGTTTTGGAAGCCCAACTTCAATCTGCATATTCGGAAGCTACGGAAGCAGATTACCTAGTTACTAAATTGGAGATTGATGTTTGGGAAAAAAGAGAGGAGACGCACATAGGTCAGTTAGCCAAGAAGAAGTGGCTGAGGGAGGGAGATAAGAATTCTAAGTTCTTTCATGCAATTGTTTCACAACGGAGACGGGAAGCGGTCATTTCCCAGATGCGAATGGAGAATGGTTTGATACTGGATTCCCCAGAGAAAGTGCACTTGTGGGTTGTGAATCACTTCACTAATTTCCTTTCTGATATGCCGAATTTAGAGCCTACGGATTTGTCTCAAGTTCTGGGTTTGGAGATATTAGCGGATGAAAATTCTGATTTCTGCCGCTTGCCATCAGAAGAAGAAGTAAAGAACGTGGTCTTTTCGATTCCTCAGTATAGCAGTCTAGGACCGGATGAGTATGGATCCTTATTTTATATCTCTTGTTGGCATATTGTGAAGGATGAAGTTGTGGAGGCAGCAAGGGATTTTTTTGCAGATTCTATGTTGCCAAGGTTCTATACTTCTTCATATATTGTGCTAATTCCAAAAGTATCGGATCCTAAGAGCTTTGAAAAATTTAGACCAATTAGTCTATGTTCTGTGGCTTATAAGGTTTTTTCAAAAATCATTGTGAACCGTTTGATGAGTCTCTTGCCTAGATTGATCTCGACGGAACAGGGGGCTTTCATTCTAGGACGTAGTATTTTTTAGAACATCTCCTTGGCTCAAGATATGGTTCATGCCTTGCATAAAAAAAACAGCGGGAGGAAATGTGATGGTGAAGCTTGATATGGCAAAGGCATATGACAGGATGAATTGGGTTTTTTTAATTAAGGTCCTTGGCAGTTTTGGGTTCTCGCAACAATTTTGTAATTTGATCAAGGCATGTGTGGAGTCCCCTTGGTATTCGGTGATGATGAATGGGTCGTATAAGGGTTTTTTCCAGCCTAGGAGAGGACTCCAACAAGGGGACCCCCTCTCGCCATATTTGTTTATTTTAATGCAAGAAGTCCTCTCGCGGCTCCTTTGGAAAGAGTTTGAAGAAGGTCGTAGTGGGAGGTTTTATCATCCAATGGGGGCTCCGTTGGTGTCGCATTTGTTATATGCAGATAATATTTTGATTTTCCTTAATGGTGAAAAGAGGTCATTGCGAAGGCTAGGGAGCATTTTATCCCATTATGAAAACTGATCTGGGCATCAGGTTAGTAGGGAGAAATCGTCCATTTTTATGCCACCCAGGATTAGTGCAGCATGACAGCGTGGGCTGGTGAGGTTAATTGGGTTTGCGCAAGGTCAATTCCCAGTTAAGTATCTAGGGGTTCTGTTGGTATGTGGGCGTTTGAAGGCAGTTCATATGGAACAATTGATAGTGAATTTTCGGGCCAAGGTTGCAGGGTGGAAAGTGAGGTTGTTATCCCAAGGGGGGCGGTTGATTTTGATCAAACATGTTTTATCTAGTATGGCTTCTCATTTAATGGCTGTCATGAATATCCCGAATATTGTTCTTAAAAAAATTAATGCCATCCTTTCTACTTTCTTTTGGGGCGAGAGAAATGGAAAAGCAAAAATAAAGTGGTGTGCATGGTCTCAGATTAGTAAGCCAGTAGAAGAGGGTGGTTTGGGTTTGAGGGATTTTTCGGAAATACAAAAAGCGATGCGTGTGAAATTGGCATGGCGTATTTTATCAATAGACTCGTTATGGGCTCGGTTTATGGTTTTGAAGTACGGTAGAGGTCAACATGCCTCTCTATTTGTAGCTCGACCAAATAGTTCGAGACTTTGGAAAGCTATTGTGTCAGTTCTACCGGATGTTTGTGAGGCCACAAAAGTCAGAATTAAGGAGGGTAGAGCGTCTTTTTGGTATGATACTTGGTTTTCTCAGGGACCTTTATGTAATATGGTGGATGTGGTTGGTAATCCTTCTTTGCAAATCAAGGAGGTGGGTAGATGAGAATTGGAACTTTGAGATGCTCATGCAATTAGTTGGTATGGATGTTGCGAATGACGTAATAAGAGAAATTGGGGTAGGAATTGGGGTAGGCAGATCTGGGAGTGACGTACTCATATGGAAGGCCACACATGATGGACAATTTACCACTGCTAGTGCCTGGAATTTAATTAGAATGAAGGGAATCAATCATCCTTGGATGGACTGGATATGGAGTAACTATCTACCGAAGAAAATCTCAGTATGCATGTGGCAGGCTCAGTTTAATTGTTTAGCAATAGATACAAGGGTACAATCACGTGGTATAGCTATGGAATCCATGTGTGATTGCTGTACAACGCCACAGATGGAAACACTGGATCACGTTTTGGCCACTGGACAGGTTGCAGAACAGGTATGGTGTAAAGCTTCTTTGGCTTTAGGCATTTCTTGTTTGCAAGCTACAACATGGTGGAACCGAGTGGTGGCCTGGATGGTGTGTGCGAAGAAAGGAACCAAAATGGGAATTTTAATTGGTTTATTGCCGAGCATTCTAACGTGGTGTTTATGGATAAGATGTTGCCAATCTCGGATGGAGGGTGTTCAGTGGAATGCAGTGGATGTTTGGAGATCAATTCAGTCTTGGTTGGGGAAATTGGTGAATGACATGGATGATAAGAAGTTGTGTCAAATTGATAAGCAGATTTTGCTTGCACTGGATATTAGTATTAATGTTCGTGCAATGTCCAAACCGCAGCAAATAGCATGGGTAAGGCCTCCTTATGGTTGGTGGAAATTAAATGTGGACAATAGTTGTCGTGGAAATCCAGGGAATTGTGGTGGGGGTGGAGGATTGCGAGATCATCGGGGCTGGATTATGGCGGGTTTTTCTACGCCGTAGGGTTTTGGCACTAACAATGAGGCTGAATTAAGAGCTTTACTTCAAGGAGTACGGTTATGTAAAGAAATGGGTTGTCAACATGTTATTTTGGAATGTGATTCCAAGGTAGTGGTGGATTGGGTGAAGAACAAGTGCTGTAATTTACGGTATCCATGGGATTATTGGGATTCCTCACTTCAGGAACTGGAGGGAGTTATTTTCCAAGTGGTGCATCAATTTCGTGAGGGTAACCAAGCTGCGGATTTTTTGGCAAGGAAAGGTGAAGAAGGGCTGAACTTGAGTTTTGGATCAGAAACCTATCTACCGAGGTTCCTGAGGGGTATTTTGAGATTAGATGTGATTGGACTTCCGTCAATTCGGAGGTAGCCTGTGGTTTGTTGAGTTTTATTTATTTATTTTTTCAATATAGGGGGTGTGTTTGTGGGGGTTGAGCTGGTTTGGGTTTTCATTGTATATTTTTGTTTAGTTTTTTGGCTAGTTGTTAATACCGTTTTCCTCCGCCGTAAGTGAGTTTTTTTTAATAAATTGGGAGGGTGTCACTCGTGGACATGAGATCTCATATCTTTAAAAAAAAAAGTTGTCCAAGTATTTATAGAGCGTCGAGAAAAAAATCGTTTCATGAAGAAAATAAAAACCTTTAAAGATATCTATGGAGAAAAAAATGTTATACATACATACACACACTAATATATATATATATATATATATATATATAATTATCAATTGGAGTGGGGCTAAGTTTTTCTGTCAAAACATAATTTTGATAGGGACGAAACTCTAATTATAGACATAAAGATATGTTTAATTTTTTGTTTCTTTGAAAGTTACACATATAATAAACAATGAATATTAAAATTATGAAGTACAATGATATATGAAATATATATTTTATGTTAAGATATACGTAGAATATATAGATATATAGACTTTTTCTAGCAATTTTAAGATCGCCGCAAAAAAAAAAAAAAAAAAATCATCGCAAAAGGTACTTTTTTGTGGCGGTTTCTCAGTTACCGCTGAATTCTAGTGTGCAATTGCAAAATGCTGAAGGAGAATTTACTGTTTACTTTGTTGTGGCGTCTTTTACACCTATTGCGGCGATTTTTGTCACCACAGCAAAAGATTGCTACTATAGCCATTTTTTATTTCCGTCGAATTGGAGAATCGCCGCAATAGATACTCAGTGAATATTGTCGCCATAAAAGTGATATGTGGCCAATTAAAACGTATTTGCGGTGAATGACAAGCGCTGCAAAAACTAATAAAGTTTAAACCCCCAGCATTTTCCCTATTCCTTTAATTCCCTCCAGCCATCTCCTCCTCCCCCCCCCCCCTTCCGCCTCTTCCGCCTCTCCCCATTCCCTCTTCTCCCCCGATCCCCATTTTTCATGCCTCCACGCAGCAGCCACTACACATCGCCGTCGACCCATCTTCACCGTCCACCTCCACCGTCGCCGACCAACCCAGCCAAGTCCCTCCCTCACGGCTTCTCTCTCTCCCCCAGATCTCCCTCGAATTCATTTTTCCCTTGGATTCCCAGTGCCGCCGCGTCCGCAGTCGCCACACCACCTCCAGCTACCGGCGTAGCTACCCCCCAACGGTCCCCAACCCCTCCATCGAAGCTCTCCCTCTCTCTCACCGTCGATCTGCTCTCCCCCTAATGGATCTCGCTCAAGCACCTATACCCACCGTGCGCCGCCTTCCTCCACGGCATAGCACCGCAGAAACCGTAACCTATTGTATTTTAGAATCTAGAGATTTCCAAAGCAGAGGCTTGCGGTGCCCAAAGCTTCTATCTTTTCCGCAGTTTGATTCTGTTGTAAAAAAGGTATTTTCTTTGTTTGGTTTCTAAGAAAATTAAATTTAAAAAATTGGAACTCTTGCAAGATTTTACTTTTGATTTCTCAAGCGGTGTTTGGTGACGAAAATAAGACGATGAAAGACTCAGATTTTTGTTGCATATAACTAAGTTGGGGTTTAAGTAAGTAAATTTTTGTTTTGTTGCTATTGCTGCGAATTAGAGAATTTTGAAATATGGAAATAGAAGGTTTCGTTCATATATGCCTTTTGTTTCTAAGAAACTAACGGAGAACTAATTGAACATATCAATTTCGATGGGTTTTTTGCATTTGGGTTTGGATAGGGACATACGTTGACTGAAGAGGAAGTTGTCAATGTGCTGGCAATGGTTTTTCTGTATCCAAACTATACAACTGCTAGCGTAATTTATTACCAATTCTTTTAATCATCGGCTTTTTTTTCCCTAGTTAACCGTTGGACTGAGATGATTTTTTCCTTCCCCTTTTTGAACATCTTGATGGGTCCTTGAATTTTTTTTTAGGAATTTTATATTCTATAGGTTGTATTGTGTACATGATAATGTGGAGTCATGTGTTTTTTATGCATTAGTTTAGCTACATAATTTCTGAACTTTATGCATTGTTGGAGGCTGTAGTAGTTGGAAGTTCAATTAGAATCTGATTTCTCTAGTGCTCTAGCTGGGAATAATGACGTAAATGTTTTTCCCAAAACATGTTGAGATATATTCCTTGAATAACTTGATGGTCAATCACATGCTTGAATACGAGACCTAGATGGAGCTTATTGGTGAAATGATATTGGTTCATACAACCTCAAGTTGTTGGATGATTATATTTATTGATGTTTTATATTCCCAAGCTTATGGCATTTCTTTATGCAATAGACTTATTTTAAAAAAGCTGGGTACTTGATGTAAGCTATGCAGTTCATATATTCCTGTATGCACTTTCTGTTTTTGTTTTTGTAAACGTGTATCTTTTTTAATATATGCCATGCTCTGTTTTTGAAGCTTGAAAGCTTGAAAAAGGTTCAAGGAAGGAAGTCATGTCTCGGTTCGAGTTCTAGGATTTAAGCACTTGGAAGGGCTTGCAACAGGGATTTTGAAGGTTGTCCTCCTACTCACATCATTTTCAAATATACAGAATGAATAAAATAAGACAAGGTTGTGGAAATGAAATTTTTTTATTTTTTGTTCACTTCTGATTATTGTGAACTGAACCAGATTGGTCATAAGTTTTGTTCGACATGTCAATCCTTCTATTTTTGTAAACTTGTATCTGTTTATGTATCAAAGTACATTTTTACAAAGTTTGGATTTTGTCCTTTATTTTACCAGTTTGTAAACCAATATCATGTCCATGTGCATTGGATCAGTTCTAGTCTATACGCAATGGGAATGTGGTCACTTCCCTTCAGGTCCTATATTATGTTATAGGAAACTTAGCATGGAAAATGTGTTTGTAAAAATGATTTAAAATTTTTTTGTCAAGCAATTGTTAGTGACTGACTTGAAATGGGATAATTTTAATAGTGATTGTTTTTGTTTTAGCATAAAAAAAATGCTAGTGAAACTATTTAGACAAACTGTTTTTTACTAGAGTTGATGATGCTCCCACTGTAACAGAAAGAGGCTACTGTTTAGACACTCTTTGTGTTGACATTATGCAATCTCAGAAGAATCCCAATAGGAAAAAGTTAATTTATTGTGTTACGTTTTTTCTCTTGCATACAAAAAGCTACTCCAGTAAGGAGATAGATAGGCTTTTTGGGTTGGGGGCTTTTCCTGGGAAGGGCAAATGGTTGGATGAAAGTAAAAATGACATTTCTCTCTGGTATTTAATTCCCTAATGATTCATGAAACTGAATTACTCCCATTTCTCTATGTGATTTTGCATCTCTTCTGTTGTCTTCAACTCTTTCTGAGATGTTTTGGGCATGTGCATGTAAAGGTATCAAGGAGGCTGGACCTTGTGTATGGAGGTGGGAGCATTGGGCTAATGGAGCTGGTTTCACAAGCTGTGCATCGTGGTTATGGAAAAGTTCTTGGTTACAATCACTTTACCATATCTTCACAATTTTGGATTGGATGTTTGAAGTTAATTTTTATTGTTCCTTTTTACATAGTTTAAACTTTTTTATTTTATTTTATTTTGGTTTATAGGATCATCACGAGGACTCGAATGTGCAAAGAGGTGAATATAATTCCATTTTGGTTTTCTTTTGAACTAGTCAATGGGTTTTTCTTTTTCTTTTTCATGTTAATGGTTTAAAGTTTGGCACTTTCTTACCAGATTTTATACTTTGGTCAACTGTTTTTATTATAGTTTCCAGGCCACTCCATGTTTTTTTATTTTTGACATTAATGGATTGTTTTGATCATTGCCATTAGATCTCTTTGTAAGTTATTTATTGGATAGCTTATTCTTTTACTAAAAACTCGCATCTTCACAAGTCCCTAAACTCATTTTGAACCGTTTGGTAGTTTCTATCTTTAAATATCTTGCTGCTTAAGATCATATCTGCCTTTGCTATTTTAGGTGTATCACACTTTTCCAACTGTGGGGTAAGATGGTGCTTTTATTTTTTTGAGACAAAGACAGTAAACAGAGACTCAAGGTGTGTATAGATCTCATATAAAAGTTCAAATCATATTTCAACCATTTTTATTGCTTTTACTGCATTTCAATGAAGTATAGGTTCTATTCTTCGTAACTAATTCATTAGGTAATATACAACAAAGAACCTCAACTATAGCTTCTTATCCTAATTGCAGATAAGTGACCTTTGTCTTTTAATATTGAACTGCTTTATAGTTTTTTTAGGGCATCATTATATATATATATATCCGTTGAAGCTAATGGGTTGTCTTTTGAGTTAAGGAGATAATGTGTTTTGGTCATATTAGTAGCTCATAACTTTGGATCTTTTTTGAGTATGTAAAAAGAATATTAGTGCAATCCATAGTGTAAGATAAAATTATGAAGCTTGCAAAACTTGGGTGATTTGGAAATCCTCTTTGAACTTATAGCGCATTGTCCATTGCTCTGTCTCTTTATTTCTCATAATATTGGATTTTTCGCAACATGCAGGCATATGGCAAGAACCTATAATTTGGATGTGTATTACATTGGATGTGCCTACAGGTTTTTTAGACATTCTTTAAGCTTCTTGCCTATTCTTCAGCAACCCATTTGTTCAATTCCTTTAGGTACATGGGTTTACGATTATTGGTGAAATGATATTGGTTTAAGATTATGTTTATAGGTTAATTAGCAAATTTATTTCATGTGGATTAACTTCTTTAACACCATCAAAAGAAGTTAATCCACATTGATGATACTAGTGAAACGTTTCACTAGTAATTTTTTTTTTAAAAATTTTGTAGCAAATTATTTGCGGTGGCTTTAAAGGTCACTTCGTCGTCAAAAATACTTATTTGCGACGAACGTACGCCGCAAATAATGTTTTAGCGTCAAAAAATTTCAATGAAAAAGGCAATAAATATTTGCAATGATTCCGTGATCCATGGAAATGTCTAATTGCGGCGAATAATGTTCATCGCAAAACGTCTTTATGGTTTCCATTAACTTATAGTGTCAAAACACATATTCATTCTGAGTTTTATAGTATTTGCAGCAAATAGTTATCGCCACATAAACATTTTCTCAATGATTTCTTATGATAATGGAACACACATTTTCGGCGAATTTTTAACTATTTGTGACTAACTTAATCGCCGGAAGTAACATACTATTTGCGATGATTTTTGCGATTCACTGATTTTAAGCCAAAAAAAAAATTCCAATGAACATGCAGTGATTGAAAAGTCGACGAGAATAGGTATTTCCGGCGATTTCAATAGTATTAGCGACGAAATGTGGCATCGTGAAAAGTCTTATTTCTTGTAGTGCAACCCGAGTTGGCCCGAATTCAAGAATTCCAACACGACCCAAAATTGTTCCTTTTCCAAAGTAAAAGTTTCGGTTTGAGTTCAAATAACCGAATTTTCAACCCGATTTTATTCTGATAAAAATGGATTTTCCTATCCTTTAAAAAGAGAGAGAGAGAGATCAATAGATCTGAATATTCTTGGGACCCTAGATCGGCATTAACAAACTAAGAAGCATCGATTTTGTGAAAAAAACAAATGTGAATCTTGTGCAGGTCTTTAGGAAAAGGTTAATGCCGATCAATCAATCTGAATATTTGGTTTTGTTTGTTTTCACAAATGCATCTCATCTAATAATTACAATTTTTTAAAATTCTCACACAAAATAAAATAAACAATTCAACTTTTATAAATCTTAAAACAAAAATAATATTAAAAAAATATATTCTAACAATATTTGATTCAATTTTTAATTTTAATCTCAATTCATCTCATCTTATATGCAAAAACAAACAAGGTTAGATCTTAGACTTGAAAGCAGACAATCCAAGGTTCAAACTCGGTTGGTGAGGTTTAATTACTCAAGTGACCGGTGGACTGAAGTGGTGGTGGGGTAGGCTGCCTTCGATCACAATCTGAAACCCCTTTCGTGAAATCAGAGTATAAATCAAATTAACTTCTCATGCCCCCTTACATACCATAATCTTTTCCTTCTATTCTCTTCCTTTTCCTTGCTACTCTCGAACCGATCGAAGGAAAATGTGAACAAAGCAATTCAAATATTTTTCACAAGAACTCACCCACCATATACGATAACACACATGGACATGCATCTCATATCTGATTTCAGTCATGGCAAAAAGACTCCCACTTTGTAGCAGAGCTATCCTCTTATAAGATTTCGTAATTTCTTGTCACGAGATATGCATCCCCTCCATTCGATGTATTGCACTTTCCAAATTTAGATCTAGTGCGGCAGTCCCAGTCTTAATACCACAACATATTTTGGTTGAGTTCTATAATCATAACATAAACTAATTTAATGTCTATTTATCCATCGACTTACTATATGAACATGCATAAAGCAATATCGTAGGTGAGTGATTGGGAAAGGATACAAAGTTCTAATTCTCGGTTTATCAAATAAATAGCAAACTTCTGTCAAATAAATAAATAATATTAATGAAATCAGAATGACAAACTAATCTTTAAGTTATGATAACATAATAATAATAATAATAAATTAAGTTATTAATCATAAATGCCAAAATATAATAACAATAATAAATAGCAGTTAGTTGGTTCGTTATAATAATTAATAAAATAAATAAAAATTGAGTGGTTAGTTATAGTTAATAAAACAAAATAAAAATTAAATGGCATTACAACAAATAAGGTCCTTTGGGATGAAAAGTTTCCTCCTAAAAGATTGGAATTTCATCCCAAAATATATTTTGGGAAAAAAAAAAAAAAAAAGTCCCAAGGTCATCTCATTAAAACTGTCCCAAAAGGTATTTTGGGACAAAAATCACAAATTCGTCCCAAAAGATATCTTTCGGGATGAAATTTAGATGGACCATTTGGTCACGTTCAAACGGAATTTTTGTCTGGGGTGATTAAAATTCGTCTCGAAAAGTCGTTCGAACGGAGGAAATAACGTTTGAACAATATGTCTATTCCAACTGGTACTTCATGGCCGGTCGATCGATGCCAGTTCGTTCGACCAAATCCACATGAAAAAAAGTTCAAACAAACAAATTAATGATCGAACGTAAATTAAGCCATTCGAACGTGTTTGAGACGGAAAGATTGAATTTTCTATTCAAATGGGGTGCAACTTTTTTTACCGTTCAAACTCTAACTTGAGAGGTTCGAACGGTTGTGTCTGATGTATATATGTTCGAACATTTGATGACAGTTCGAACAGTTAGTATTTTCATGGACAATACTAATTTAAAACCAAATAGATATTTATATTTCAAAAATACATTACAAATTGTTCAATATAAATAAAACTAATCTAATAAGTCATAACTAAATAAATAAAATAGTAATAATATAATAATGTTATCAGTACATATATAATTGTTCAATATGCAAAACATTTCTAACGAAAATCAATTACTTGGGCGCCTGAATTGTTGTATAAGCATATGCATTTGAAGCTGCATTTGTCTTTGTTGATCTTGCATTTGGAGTTGCATCTCTCTTTGTTGATCTTCTTATTGTTTTATGTACATCTCTATGTCTGCTTGTTTCGTCAATTGAGCCTCTAACTGATGCTATTTTGCAATCAATTCTTTGATACTAGAATTTGCATTCTCTAACGCAATGGCAGTAGTACTTGATGTTGATGAAGAGCCTGAAGGCTTTACACAAAGACCCAAACCCCTCAAATATCTTGAATGTTGACCTAGAACTTGTGTAAAAATTTCAACATCACTTCTTGATGAATTCTGATCTGATGCAGTTTCAGCACGGAGGGAAACCATTTATCCTACATACAACATATAAAATTAATATTGACACAATAATTTAAATACGTTTAATTAAAACAAATTA
Organism: Juglans microcarpa x Juglans regia; assembly: GCF_004785595.1. NCBI lineage: Eukaryota > Viridiplantae > Streptophyta > Magnoliopsida > Fagales > Juglandaceae > Juglans > Juglans microcarpa x Juglans regia. The sequence continues at coordinate 32,482,757 of NC_054596.1, read as the reverse complement.
TAATACTTACATAATTTTCACGAGCATCAGGATGAGTCCACTCTCCATTACTATTAGTATGTGATGCAGCATATAATTTTGTCAGATCATAATTGGTATCTGACTCTTTCTACAAGAGACATTATTAAGATATAAAATCAATATTAAAAACAAACTATATAGAAAAAAAATGAGTACATTACCAATTTCTGAGAGAGGCGATGAAAAGATCTTGAGCTTGCATGATGATGAATCTTCAATTTCGATCTATTTGTTTTTTTTATAGAACTTCGCTACTGCATAGAAGTTGTAAAAATTAGTAAGTGAAAATTATAAATATGACACATAAAGAATTCATTTAATTTACCTTATATAATGGATTCTCAAACATGTCCCAAAATTTTTTCCAATCTTCAGGTCGGACATCCTAAAAAGGATGCTAGCGTGCATATTCCTTGTTCTCGTACTTCTTATAATCCTCATGACACCTCGCCTTATGCTTGCGGAATGTATTACACATAAGCTCTTTGACAGTCTTACACTCCTCTCTCCGACCCAAATTTTGTTCGAAGTCATCCTTGAAAAAGTATATATACAAAGATATTATCATTTAGAATATTAAATAATATCAATATAAATTTATTATTTAAATATTACGTACCAAACAACAATTCTTTATAAACTCTTTCACATCTTGCGAGACTTTATGCCATGAACTCGTAGCCAAAAGTGCATAAGTCCGTTTAAGAGCACCCACATGTGATGCAAGCCAAGTTGCTTATTGTCCCTCGCCTCCGCTATGTTCGTCAGGAATGTTAACCTTAATCTTACATACTTTACGTTATTTCTCCAACGTCACGCCTCTAGTAGTGTCTCGTCCATGACGAGATTGTACTATTATCTTTATAAAATAATACTAGTTATTTACCTCGTATCAATTATCAATTATCTTAATTGAAAAAATGAGTATTAGCTATTACTTTGTTGCGTAGAGTTAGTCTCTAACGGTGAGTCAGACGGAGAGCTAGGAATAGGTGGAGATGGGATGCGAACTTCCTTCCTCTTTGGTGGCATAATTGCGAGATACTGTATAATGTGAACACAAAACTGGTCAATCATCTGTATCATTTTCATCTATAGATTCACTCTCATCATCTGTAGATACTTCAGATGACTCAACACTTTGATCAACTGTCGCCTCAACTGTTTCAGCCTCAATATCTTCCCTATGTAATGGAATTATCTCATACTGGCTCAAATCTACAAATAAGTTAAAGACAGGTTGACTCTCTCAATATGCTTCTTGAGTAGAAAGATTATCTTCTTCTTTATCTTTTCCATCCACCTCAAGGATATCGTCATAAATACTTTTAGAAAAAAACTTTTGTACTACTTGCCATTTAAAAGAATCATTTTCATACCATTTTTTTGATGTATTAATACTCAGAAAATATTCATCGTGACATTTTTCCCTTTGAGGATTGCTTAAATCTCATCAATTACACTTAAATATATAAACCACAAGCTCCTCCACATATCTCATTCCAATTATATTTACAATAATTCCATAGGAATAAACATTGTCTCCATCATGAATCCGTTTGACAAAGACACCACTATTTTGTGTTTTCCTATAACGTTCTTGATCAATTGTGTGATATCTACTTCCTCGAGAAATACATGCAAAATATCGAGCAACATGTATCGAGAGGTCACGCGCCAGTGCTATAGATCGTCTGATATATCGTTTGGATTACTCGCATGCATTTGTACAACGTAGGTATTAAATAAAGCATAAACATTCAACCGTTAACAATCCAATCTATTTTAAATATGTTAGTGCAAAATCGCATCTGTATTAATATCATTACCTGTTGTTTGAATCATTTAGGGAACTCTTGTTCATATCTCTGGTCTATATCATTTACTCATAGTTCTTTAAGCACGTTAATATGATTACTGAAATTAGAAATTACTAACAATAAGTATATTCGTATAATTGTTTAATAAGTAAATTCAATGATTAATTAACAATTAATTTGAACTTACTTCCAGTGGTTCTCTATCTTAGGAAAATTATTTAGCACGTACCACTGAGTTTTCTTGAATTCTGTTTCACACAAAGCATAACCACGCTGAGCACAAAGTGGACGTACTTGTTGGGAAAATACAGAAAATCCGTTCCGTTGTCTTGTTTGGTCAACATTAAAGTTTTTTCTGGCCGGTCAAACTTTGTGTCAACGTCGTGGAATTATTTGAAACAGAATGTATGCCCCTCATCATCAATATATGTTTCTGCAATTGATCCTTCTAGGCGGGCCTTATTACCTACTGTGCGTTTCAACTTTCCAAAAAACTGTTCAATGGGATACATCTATTTATACTGGACTGGTCATGCAAGTCGAGCCTCACGGGGCAAATGAATGGCTAAATGAACCATGATGTCGAAGAATGACGGTGGGTAAATACTCTCCAACTTACACAATATTTGTGCAATTTCTCGTTCCATACGATCCAAACCTTTCACATTCAACGTTCTAGCACATAAATCTTTAAAAAATGCACCCCACTCAGCTAATGCAAGCCACACATCTCTGGTCAAGAACCCACGGATACCAACAGACAAGATACGTTGTAAAAATACATAACAATAATGACATTTTAGTCCAATAATTTTCAATTCATTTGTTCGCACACACATTGTTAGATTCGAGGCATACCCGTCTGGTAATTTAATCTTCTGCAACCACTCACAAAATGTAGTCCTTTTGTTCCTTAACAATGTATACTATCCAATTGGCATGTAAACAAACAAACAACTTTGTTGCAACTGCCTTTCAGGTATAATTTCCAGCTGCTTAGATCTTTCTGTGAGTTTATATTATCCTTCGTTTTACCTTCAATTGACATCAACATTCCTAACACGGATTCACATATATTTTTCTCAATATGCATAACATTGAGACTATGCCGCAATTTTAACGTCGACTAGTAGGGAAGTTCAAAAAATATACTCTTCTTTGTCCAATTCAACTCATTCGCACTTCATTTTCTCTTCCAATGTTTTTTACCAAAATTATTACTTTCGACATCTGCAAAATGTGCAATAACATCTTAGCCAGACAAGAATGGTGGAGGGTGCCCCCATTCAACAGTGCCATCAAACATCCTACCATTTCCACGCCATCTATGGTCACCAGGTAAAAATTGACAATGACCCATGAATCATAGTTTCCACTCATACACAAGCCATTTAGATTGGGTATGTTTGTCACAAGTCGGACAAGCCAATTTCCCCTTAGTGCTCCTACCTGACAAGTTTTCATAAGTGAGAAAATCATTTATTGTCCATAACATTGCAACATGCATCTTGAACGACTTGCCTGTTGGTAAATCAAATGTTAAGACCCCATTCTCCCACAAATTTTTCAATTCTGCTATCAGTGGCTGTAAGTGTATGTCTATATCATTTTCTAGTGATCTCGGACCTAGAATGAGCAAACTCATTATGAAATATGGATCTTTCATATACTTCCGCAGTGGTAGATTGTAGGCCATAAGTACAACTGGCCAAGTACTATGACTAGTACTCATGTTCCCAAACGGATTAAATCCATCTATTGCTAATCCAAGTCGAACACTACGATGTTCTTCATCAAACCATGGGTGTTCCAAGTCAAATTCCTTTCAAACTTGAGAGTCTGTAGGATGTGACATAATATTATCATTCTTGACTCTAGATGATGAGTGCCATGTTATATCCATAGCTATTGAACGTGACATAAATAATCGTTGTAATCAAGGTATCAATGGAAAGTGACGTACGACCTTCCGCGGCACATTCTGCTTCTCAGTTGTTCATCTTAATTCATGGCAAATGTGGCACTCGTTCAACTGCTCATTCTCTTGCCAAAATAATACACAATCATTCTTACATGCATGTATTACATTGTAATCAAACCTGAGTCCTATTTTCAATTATTTTGCTTCGTAGAAGTTGCGAGGTAAAATATTGTCTAATGGAAGTGCCTCTTTAAACAGCTCGAGCAACATATTGACAGCCTTAATAGATATTTGGCACATAGATTTTATATGAAGTAGTCTAACAGTAAATGACAACTTACTGTGCCTTCTACACCCTGGATATAACTCACATTGTGAACCATTCCATAAGCAGGTAAAAGTGTTATGGCACGGATCATTTGAATTTGATGGATCTGTATCACCTTCATCCATAAACATTCCTGCACTAATGTCGCCCAGCATTTGCTCCATATCCTTTTTGGGATCGTCACCAACAACCTTAGGATGTACATGTTCATCAATATCTTCTTCTTCATCTTGAAGTACCAATAATGTTGGATACGGTTCTCCATGTAAGACCCAATCGGTATAACCTTGGTTAATACCTTTGACAAACAGATGCTCTCTCACCAACTCTATCTTATGAGAACGCAATTCTTGCAAAGTTGGCATGGGTATCTAATACGACCGTCACTGACAATTGTACAGGATGCGAACTCCAAAAATTTCTTAACTCCTTCAGCATATAAATTGTAATTCTCACCCAACCGATCAATAACTCACATCCAGCTCTTATCCATGTCTAATATCCTATTACAAACAGTCACTTGCATCAACAAACAATTAATTATCTAACATATTATGCAATTTCTTCATTTCACCGGATAGTTGGTTCTATCCATTCAGGATTCTAAGATCATAATCGCCAACCGACTAACTATTATCTGTCATGTCCAACAAAATTTCGGCAACATCTCCGCTTAGTTCTCCAAATATGCTCGTTTGGTCATGCACATCATTGAGTAATACATCGATGCACCATCACCGAAACTACATATTCAGAGAACAACAAGGGATGACACTACCAAAATCATAATGTCGAATGCAACATATATAGTTTGATAGTTTGCGAGAAAGATCTTACAATCCCAAACTATCTACTGTAGACAATTCAAGAGTTATCAATCAACCATTCAACATGATGATAACTCTCGAATGGGTCTAAGGTTTATTTCAATGGCAAGTAGAAGATACGATATTAAAACACAATAATAATAAAAAATAAGAAAATACAAGATGATACAAGAATAAAAGTTACAAGAATCCCCAAATCTTAATTATGTATTTTAATTATTATGTACTTTAAGTATCTATATATATCATGGGTATTCTAAGTATCCTAAATATTAAGTGTATTGTAAGTATCCTAATGATTATGTTTTTTTAATATTAAGTGTATTTTAAGTATCCTTAGTAAATTAAATTTTACTTAATTACTTATTAGATTAATTATACGTTATAGTTATTTTTAAGTATTAATTAAAATTTAATTTTATTATTTGTTTAGTTAGTCCTCATAGTTTTTAATTAATTATCTTTTAAATATTAATATGAATTGAAGTATTAATAATTCTTAAAATGACTGTTCGAACATGTTAATCCGTTCTAACAGAATATTGTAAGGTTCAAACGGTCTCAACCCAAAATCCAACACCAATTAGTTCAGAACGAAACACAATCTCCCAAAACAAACTCATTCAGAAAACATTACAAGTATACAACATATATACTTCGAATAGCAACCCTCTAATAAAAATATTTCGAATTTAATCTAATAAACACCTACACAATATATATAAACTATACAACCAATAAACAACTGTATTAAAGTATAGATTTCTCCAATAAACACCTACACAATATATATATAATAGAATCATTAATAGATTTGTAAATAAAATGAAAAAGAAAGCCATACATTTAAGTAAAATAAGTGTGCAATCGTCTTTGTAAAATAATAGAATGAAGGATTGTGTGACGAAAATGGAAGATTTTGGAGAGAAAATGGAGAAGAGAGGAAAATGAGGGACTGACAGCGTGGGGAAATGTTTTAAGTTCTCACTTACCGTTCGAACGGAAATAATTTGTGGTCGAACACAAAAAATTTTACGCGCACTAGTTTTCCCACCCTAAAAAATTTTCGTCGAAGCATTCGAACAATGACAAAGGATATTCGAACAGTAATCCATGAGTCATTAATTGGAGGGATATTTTCCCACCACTGTAATAAAACGTTCGAACAATTACAAAGAACATTCAAACGTACTCCAAGAGTCATTAATTGGCGGGATATTTTCGTGCCACTGCAACAAACCGTTCGAACGATGACAAAGTGTGTTTTGTCCAAGAAATCCACAGAATTGATGCATTTTTAAGTATTTTCATGGCTACTAAGTTGACTCAGCTATGGGCGAGCTCGATCTGTTTTATGTTTGAACGTGTTTGAACGAGTTTAACATTTCTGATCGAACACTTTTTTAGATGTTCAAACGGTTTGAACCAAACAAGTTATTTTTCATTTGACCATTTTTTTTCCGTTCAAACATTATAATTTCCATTCGACCACTATATATTTCATTCGAACCATTTACTTTATATTAGCTTATTAAATTATTTTCATCGTTCTATTAAATTGTTCTATCAATTAATTTATTAAATTGCTATTAATATAAAATTTTGTAAATCTTTTCTTATATTAGATTTTATCACTAATGTTGAACATATATTTTATTTTTTAAATTTTAGGTTCATAATAATGTCATATAGGGTCTGTAAACATGGTAGATTGAGGGAACCTTCCATCCAAATAGTTCGAGAGCGGATTGTTTTACTTGAGCGGCAGGTAAAATTGTCTAATTTTGTGACTCTTATATGGGAGGGTCATTCCCTCCCATCATTATTCAATGATCGTGGTTGGGTATCAATCTTAGATCAGCGAGAAGAAAGAATGAAGCACATTTCCTACATTGACATCATTGCTGAGTTCTATAAAGAGCTCAGTGGTGCCAGCCCAGACGATGGAGGAGCATATTGGATCTGTGTTCGAGGAGCTCTCGTTATATTTTCAGCGGACGAACTTGTTGCATATCTCGATATTCCTAGACTGGTTGATGTCTATTCGAACATGCCGCCTAGAGAGTCTGATCTTTCAGGTGATGTAGAGATGGCTCAGGACGAGGGACCAATTTATACAGATGAGGTCGATACACTTGCTGATCATGAGGTCAGAGACTTGATTGCTGGTCCACATGCTCCAGTGTATGATGGGACGAAGAGCATTAGACAGACAGATTTATCTTCTTTCTTCAAGATCATGAATTTGATCATCGTCAACAATATTGACCCTTGACAGCACAAGACTGAGGTTGGTATGGATCAAGCAAAATTTATGATACAGGTCGCTCGTGGCATTCCAATCGACATCGTGGGGTATATATTTTAGAGAATCCGATTAGAGGCTTGGTACATTACAACAGATATACTGTCGTTTGGGATTCTAATCACTCAATTTTTGCTACATTCCAAGGTTGTGCCAGAAGTTACCGAGCGTTCACGGGAGCTGATGGGACCAATCAACGGCACTATCTTGTCACGGAGCACGGGACACTCGAGACTTAGTTTTCGTGGACTTATTCTTGATAGGGCTGATATGAGATGCACAGCCTGGAGATACTGGAGTATCGGCTGGTGAGGCATCTACACAGGTCGAGGTATCACGCACATCTACTCATGAGGAGATGGCCAACTACTGCGTGCTGAGATCGGCATACACACATCAGCGGTGATCGATGTAGTGCATATTGCTATGTGTGAGTTGCATACAGAGATTACTGCTAGCATCTCTGAGTTACGTACAAAGATTAATACTAGTAATGCAACTCAGGTCACGCTTAGTGCTCGACTGACACAAGTAGAGACACGATTATCTGTAGTCGAGGATGTGTGCAGAGACCTCGCATCACAGTACTTTCTATTTTATTTATATATTTTTTTGTTATAGTTATGGAGTGTATATATGGTGTTTTGATAATTTGCTTTAGTTATAAATTAAATATTTTATCTTTTTTGGAGTAATTATTAATTTATATTATGTAGTTTATGGTTGATAATATTTATTTAACTAAAAATCTTATTTATTTTAAAAGAAATCAATAAAATATTTTAAAATTAATTACACAAAATTAATTTATGAATTCATATATATGATATATATTTTTTATATTTTGAGTTACATACCGAGATTAATATTATACATTCAAATGTATAAATGTGGTGTTTGAATATGTTTGAACTAAATATGTTCCGTTTGAACAGTTAAGAAACCTTCTCGCTAAGTTTTGTCACCAAATATTTTCCGTTCGAACAAACAATTCAAACGGGTTTGAACTTTTCCTGGCATAATAAATTACTTTCCCTCCAAGATTTTACTATTCAAACTGATTTTTGTCCGTTTGAACGAAAAAAACTTTTTGAGACGATTTAATTTGTTACAGAAAATACTGTTCAACCAAATATTTATCCAATGGAACGGTTTTGTAAAGTCATCAATTTTTGAGGACGAAATTTAAATTTCATCTCAAAAAATTACTTTTAGGGATGAAATTTAGTTTGTGCCTAAATAATTTCATCCTTAAAAATCAAATTTGTTGTAGTGTAGTCAGTCCCAATTTATAAAATGAAATAACAATAAATAGCAAGTAAGTGGTTATTCACAGTAAATAAAATGAATAACAATAATGGCTACTTGGCTAGTACAAGTTAATATAATAGAATAACAATAGCAAATAAATAATTAGTCACAGGTATTACGTAATAATTAATAAATGAACAAATAAACAACATACATGTTCATGGATTGACACCTTTCTCTCTCCTACTTATATTGGTCAATGCATATATCTCTTCTTTTTCCTTCCATTCCTGTCTCTCTCCTTTTCCTCTCTTTTCTTCTCTCCCCCTCTCTACCCTACTTTTGCCAACAACTTCTTCCATTCTTTCTTTTTTCTTCCGTTTTCTCTTCATACTTTTTGTTAAACATTTTTGTGATGCTCCCTATCCCCAGTTGTGGTTAGGCAAGGAACCACAATGCCCAATAAGCACACGTGTATACAAAGTCATATCGGAAAAAGTGAAAGGTGTTAGTCGGAAACTAATAATAATAGTACCAGAGATTTTTTCATTAGTCGCCCATTAATAAATGATATCCAAAAGCACTCCATCAATAAAATAATTACAAACAAACCAATATATGTTCATTGCCCAACTCAAATAATATTACACCATAGTTGTTAGTAGCCCAAACAATTGACCATCCTAAATTACAAAAATTATAAATTTAAAGGGGACAGGCCCTCTTGGTTATTCCTTGGCCTGGTGGAGCTATCCTTGGGGTATCCCTCATGAGCTATATGAGTCTATGGTTCCAAAGGCTGAAACCGTAATGTGACAACCATGTTGAGATTTCAATGAAATCTCAGTAAGTTTAAACTCATAACAACACTAACAATCTAATAAAATAATGACAAATATAAATGCATAAGTTTTATATAGATAAAAGTTGAAACTGCATATATCATAAGTCTACTGAGGAACAAACCTTCCGAGTAAAACAACGTAATCACGAATCACCGTAAACCTTACTGAACACCGAGTGCCCAAATCATCTCATAACATATCATATCATTTCCCAGATCCCAAGTCCAAATCATCACGTGGAATCTCTCCACCACAAACACCCATTTCGTTTATTACCACATGTCACTATAGCTCTCATCACTTGTTTACACACACCCTGGCTCCCTTTGCCACACAATGGGTAATTACCACAGAAATGACTTTACAACAAGTGATGCTCAATTCTACGTTGGGAGCATTCATGGTCAATAATAATAAATTAGATGGAAATTACATCTTTACAATAAATGTTATGCATGTGAGTAGCATGTGGAGACACTTTCCATTACATTTGCCGGTGCTGGTAAACGGAATGGGAAGATTGATAAGTTTTGAAAGTTAGCAAGTCCACTTTGATGTAATTATTAGTTTTGGAGGCACATTGTGAATTGAGTGGAAGTTCGAGGGAGTAAAGTGTAATTAACCCATCTAAAAAGTTGGAAACTGGGGGTATGAAAATAGACTCTATTTTGAATAAGCTCGAATCGTTTGTTGAGAAAGCATGCTCCAATGGCTTTGAGATTCATATATGATGTTCCTAGGACTTCTATTTACATGTTAAGATGTTAGTTTGAGGATTTATGTTGTTGGTTTTAAATATGTGAATTTTTTTATGTATGGAAAGGTCCTGATAGGTCTTGTATTTGAGGTATGCGGGTAGATCTATGTTTTAATGCAAATTTTGCTATGTGATCTTAGGTTTGATGCTAAGATTTATTCTAGGACTTGATTATTAACCATATGATTTTGATGTTGATGATTTATTTCATGAACGGTTCCGGATCTAATGGTATGATCAAAACCAAACCACATAGCTTTCGGTTTTAGTGAATGGGTGAAAACTGAATGTGTTAAGTTAGGTTTTGTGAGTTTTTTGGTTTTGGCATGATAATTCAAAACTTGATAGTTCTTAGTAATGTGTTATGAATATATTGAGAGTATGTTAGTAAATTTCTGGAGTTGTTTTGAAAAGATATAAAACCTTGAACATCAAGCGTTGTTCTTAAGTTTAAATCCTTGAAGTTTTATATTGAAGAAATTTGTGATTTTTTTTTATGTTAGTTTTGATGGTTGTTCTAGTATGTTATTTAAGCATTGGATGTGATTTTTGGATGTTGCATATTTTGGTTTTAGCATGAAAAATTGGGTTTGAAAGAAATGCAAAAAAAAAAAATCAAGAATTTTAGACTAAACATGTTTCAACCTAGGTTTGTTTCACCTAGTTATGTTATGTTTTAAACTTTTCTAATTAGATATTTGGATTAGTGACAAACTTTACATGAGAAATGTTAATTTTGGTGAGTTTTGGAGTTAGGATGTGAAATCCTTAACTTAAGGGTAAAATAGTCATTTTCCCACATGTAAGGGTGAAATACTAATTTTACTTTTAAGTGTTTTTATGTTTCTAAGTTTGTTAGTGAGGAGTTTCTAACATTTAAAAATCTCTCCTTACAGTTTCCCGTTAATTTACACATTTTATTTGTCATGCTACATTTAGTGTAAGTTTGCTTCTAATTTACACTGACCGTAACATGTGTAAGATAACATTTGTTTGTGTTCTTATATTCTTATACATGTCATGATATGTCAATTCACAAAATGTTCATCTGTTCATGTTATGTCATGTCATGAAACGTATATCTGTTATATATTTTATTATGTCATGAAATTTATATATGTTACACACTATACTATGTCACAAAATATATATCTATTACACATTATGCCATATCATGAAATGTTCTTTTATTATATGTTATGTCATGTCACGAAATGTGTGTTACACGTTACATCATGTCATGAAATGTTTGTTTGTTTTAAGTTATACCATGTCATTCATCTCATGTACATGTCACATTATGTTATGTCATGTCATCTGTCATTTCATTTCACGACACGTCAATTCATGTTCAGTTTTTTGTTAGTTCATGTTCAGTTGTTCAATTTTATATTCAGTTTCACGTTCAATTCATGTTATTTCACGTTTAACTTTATGTCATCCTTTATTTAACATCAACTCAGTACATTTAATGTCAGTTTAACTCATGTCAGCACATGTCATGTTATTTTTCAAGTCACGTCAAGCTTAATCATGTTCACGTTTTGCATTCATATTTTTACTATCATGTATGCATCTTTAAACTTTCAGTTTATATTATTTGCAAACTTGTTGAGATTTGTATTCAAATTTCACTTGGTAGTCTCAACTACCATTTCTTCCGAAATGGTAGATCATGCACCAGGATCAGGAGAAGCTACAGAGGATCAACTAGAGGAGACCTATTAGGCAACAATGACACGACTTGGAGCTCATTGCTACGATATTCCATTTATTAATAGGATTTTGGCTTCCTTGGCAGAGTTGCGCAAGCTACTCGAAGGTTTAGGCTAATAGTTATCTTAGTCATTGCATATACTTAGGGACCTCTATCTCCAGTACTCTTATGGTTATAGATCTTTTGGACATACGTTGTAACTTGAACGTCTATTATCTTAAATTTATGAAATATGTTTTAATATTTTGGGATATAGTTTATTTGGTGCGTATTATTCTTTAAAGCAAAAAATTATCCGTTGGGATATTGCATATTGCTAGATGCATGCTTGGTGTATTGCATCCTTAATTATCATAAACGGGAGCAGGTAAGCTTGTGTTGCATGTCCCGATGCTTCAGAATCTATCTGATCAAGCTAAATCTGGAGGCGTCACAGGTGGTATTAGAGTAATACGACTCAAGGCTAAACCCACATGTTTCTAGGACTTGTTCTAGAGTTTATGATTGAATTTTTAGTCTTTCTTTAAGCTTGAATTCCCTAAGTACAAGAGTTAATACGTGTATTTGATATGCATACACATGTGTTTCAGAAAGTTACACATGATGCGTGGTGGAGTACCTAGGAATCGTGATTGAGATCATAACCAGGAAGATCAAAATCCTCCAATGGATGGAGGGAAATGAGTAGCTAAAGCAGTTTGCCTACTGACAAACTTGCTCAGACAGCATCAACAACAACAAGTGCACTTCCCTAGATCCGAAGTTAGGGGTTGTTTGTATGAGAGATTTCTAATGCACCGTATCTCGAGCTTTTCCATTAATGAAGGTGCCCTGAGGGCAAATAAGTGAATTATCGGTCTGGAACAGACATACAAGATCTGTGGCTACACTGAAGAGCAAAAAGTTCTGTATGTTGGAGATCTCTTTCAAGGAGAAGCTGGCATTTTGTGGGATACAAGGAGGTAACTTCTACTGAGGGAATTAGGAACCCTAGTTGCTTTTTCATAGGGAAGGTTTAAGTAAGAGTTTGATAACAGATTCTTTTCAGATTCAGTCAAACAACAAAATGTGTAGGAGTTTACGACTCTGTGTCAGGGTAGCTTGACTTTGGAGCAGTACGTTTCCAAGTTCATGGCATTAGGGAGGTTTGCACCTCACCTAATTTCTACAGAGAGGATTTAGGCACAAAATTTCCAGGGGGTTGCAACCAAGTGGCTTGTCTTAGAATTGAAAATTATCAGGAGTTGGTAAATGTCGCTACCATAGCAAAGGCAGAGCAGAGGGATTTGACCACCTAGATCATTTCAGAACAAATGAGGACTTCACCGTATGCAATTGAAGAAAGTTCGAAAAGGAAGAAGATGTCTATTAGACCAAATAAGAGAAAAGGCATCGAGACTAGTAGCTCAATGCTGAACACATACCCAATATGTGGGATGTGCAGAAAGAACCATGGAGGCAAGTACAAACTTATCTTAGGACTCTGTTTCAGATGTGGCCAACCTGACCACTTGATCAAAAATTATTCAAAAGAGCTCAGATAAATGGGGTTGTTCTCAACGGAGATTCCAGACCAAAGGGATGGCCTCCAGTACTAGCTCGCATGTACATTGTTCATGTCAATGTATTATTGTTCATGCCGGTGTAGACATGGAATGCCCTTTAGTAGTATGAGAAAGGATATTGAATGTCGATGAATTAGTATTCTGCATATTGGAGTTTGTTTTGATGCTGAAAATATAATGGAGTTCGTGTTTGGCAGAGTAAACTGATTGGTAGAAACATTGGCCTTAGTAGGATTCAATTATGATAGTAATTTTACCTGGCTGCCAGTAAGTGGTCTCTAGCAAAGCAATGTATTTTTGGAAACATAGATCGCCCTTATATTGGAGACTAATATGGGAGAGTAAAATCTTGGCCTTGAGGTTTTACGTGTTCTATAGAGGCAAAATTAGAAATGGCTCTTATTAGATAGAACAGCTATGCCGACCATGAGAGAGAGAGAGAAAGAGACAGAGACAGAGAGAGAGAGTTAAGGAACGTTAGGATCTTAATGGTGAAAATATATGTGGTGAATAACTCTTTGAGCAGCAAGGAATGTAGTAACTTCACTTAAGTAAGGATTCAGTATCCTAGACAGTTAGCCTAGAACTTTACGAGTGTTATATTCTCCATTTATAGGGTACCAGTTATTTTATGAACCCATGTGATGGTTATAGATAAGAATAGTGGAGGCTATGAGAGTTAGGTTTTGCCTCATGAGGAGCGTTATCCACCTTATCACCTGATCACGTGGATGGATAGAGATAGCTTCAAGGCCAGGATGACACGGGATGGAGCTGAGTCCGACAAAGCAGTAGAGGAACGTGCCTCAGCCTTCAATCCTAAGCCTGAGACATCAAGATCATCGATGTTGTCTACTGATCGAGGATGACTACTTGTTCAGGATCATGCAGCTGACAACAATGATGAGGAGGTCGAGCATCACCTTGGCCCTAGGCATTTCGGTAATTTGATTTATGATTCTGAGGAAGATGCATTCTACTATCGGCCTCAGCATACCATGCCTATGGATATCGAATCACCCCCACCCGCATCGACTAGCGAGGATATGTCGAATGATCCACAAAAGGTTTGGTGAGCAATATCTTCTCTATTGTTGGTAATGGTTATCTTTAGTATTACATGCGTAGGTTTCAAGGAGGACATCTTTTTTTAGGAAGGCAATATGTAACAGCCTACCAGAATTTCAGTGGTTAAATTTTTTTAGGTTTCAAGAACCTCATGAAACTCTGAAAGTTTCACGAATTAAACAATCGCACATGGTTTAGTCTGTCAGCATAATCAGTTTTACTGCTCACTTTGGTAGCAGAAACGTGATTTTATTTATTTGAGGTACTTGGAAGTGTGAGAATTAGAAATGATTTCCACCATTAGTCTCAGATGAATATTTATGATTTCTTGGAGCAATAAAATGATTTTCGCTTTCGAGACAATAGTTGTTCGAAAATGCGTTTTAAATTGTACGAGTCACCTAGTTGTTGAATTATACAAAAAGAAGTACGCTCCTAGTTCCATATGAATATTTAGGATTCTATGGTATAAAGTTATTTTCACCATTTTTGAGACACCTTGGTGTTAGCACTCAGTACAGTGTTTTCAAGCTCACAGTGTGGAATATCCAAATTAGGAAAGAAAGGTTTTATTTGAACACTTGAAAAGATCATAGCCATACATGGTGAATTGTATTGGATACTTGACACCAAGAAGAACCATAGCATGGAAATGTGACGGAAATCAAGCTTTATGATCGTGCCACCTAAGTCAAACATTATTCGATCCAACCGTCCAATTTATGTCAAACCAAAGAAGGCTTCAACCATAATGAAATTCCAAATAATTAAAATCCAATTGAAGCCCCAAAACCTTGATGAAAATCGAAACCCCAAATGGTTTCCCCAAATTCCAAAAGTTTGTCTCCAAACCCTAATTGAAACTGGTTGTAGCTTAGTGTTTAATCACTTGATTAAATCACTTCTACATGCTATTAACCACTCAAATTCTTTTTATTACATCTTATTTATTCTTTTAAACCTTAGTAATTTCATTGGTCCAAAAAGAGTTGGATTTGGGCTTGATAGAAACCCAAACCTCATTGAAACCCCAAATGAAGGTCCATTCGGTTAAGCCCCACGAAATTGCATCACCAAGGCAAAGCTTTTGGAGGAAGCTTCTTCCTGCAAAGGGTGTCCTTTCACTACCAAATCAGCCCCAAATAGTGGTTGATGGGAAGGCCAAAAACCACCTCACCATCACCCTTCACATGGACGCTTCCTTCACTGAAAACAATGCAATGTTGCCCACTATTTTTACCAACGATTTTGGCTAACAACCCATCACCCAAAGTGTCTTTCACACGTCTCCCATCACCCCTCTAGATTCTTAAGTGTTGACATTGTCCATTCCCCTTGCATGTGATCACTTTTCAAGCATTTTCTTGGAGATGAGACAAGGGAGACACTCAGACAGTTTTTCTTGCTTACTTTGCTCAACTTTGTTGAACCTGTTTAAATTGTTTTCTCACAAAGTGCCCTTCACATAGGTTTTTCCTCTTCGAGTATCATTTCTTGGTATTCTTTGTGTAAATTTTCATGGTCATTTGTTGTGTGAAAACTTTGTTTAAGCATGGAAAGGAATTTTGGGCGATAACCATGACAATGCTTCATATTTGATGTTTTTGACGAAGTTATTGGCAAGACCTTGGTTTGGTTTTTTTATAGTTTTTAGCTGACATGCCAATATACAAGTTTGATGAAGATTCATTGCATGTTATAAGTTTTTTATGAGAATTTTACGAAGATCTAAAAAGTTGAAAACGAAGAGTATGAAAATAGATTATGTTTTGAATAAGCTTGAATCTTTTGTTGAGAAAGTAAGCCCCAATGGCTTTATTATTCACATATGATTTTCCTACGAATTTGATTTACATGTTAGTATATTATTTTGATGATTTATGGTGCTAATTTTAAATATATGAATTTTTATGTATGAAAAGGTCCGGATACATCTTCTATTTGAGGTTTTCCGGTAGATCTACGTTTTCATGCAAATCTTGCCATGTGATCTTAGATTTGATGCTTAGATATATTCTAGGACTTGATTATTAACCATATGATGTTTAACAACAAGGGTTGTTCTTAAGGTTAAATATTTGAAGTTTTATATTGAAGAAATTTGAGTTTTTTTTTTTATGTAAGTTTTGATAGTTATTCTAGTATGTTATTTAAGCATAGGATGTGATTTTTGTATGTTGAATATTTCACAATTAGCATGAAAGATAGGGTTTGAAAGAATTACAATAAAAATCAAGAGTTTTAGATTATACATGTTTCAGTCTTTGCTTGTTTCACCTAGTTGTGTGATGTTTTAAACTTTTCTATTAAGATATTTTGATTAATGACAAAATTTATATTAAATTTTGATGAGTTTTGAAGTTAGGACGTGAAATCCTTAAAGTCAGATGTAAATCTTGCCCGAAGTTTTGGTGAGTTTTTATGTTTCTAAGTTTTTTAGTGAGGAGTTTCTAACATTTTGAAATCTCTCTTTATAGTTTCCTGTTAATTTATGCATTTTATTCGTCACACTATGTTCATTGTAAGTTTACTTCTAACTTATTGTCAGAATATTGTGTATGTATGTTGGTAAGAGAACATTTGTTCATATTCTTATGTTTTTATACATTTCATACTATGTTATGTCACAAAATGTTTATCCATTACACATTATGCCATGTCATGAAAGGTTCATCTGTTCATGTTATGTCATGTTACAAAAAGTACATATATTTTATTATGCCATGAAATGTATATGTTACACACTAAACTATATCACAAAATGTATATCTGTTACACATTATGATGTCACGAAAAATTCATCTGTTCATGATATGTCATGTCACGAAGCGTACATCTGTTACATATTTTATTATGTCATGAAATATATATGTTACACACTAAACTATGTCACAAAATGTATATCTGTTACACATTATGCCATGTCACGAAATGTTAATCTGTTATATGTTATGTCATGTCACAAAGTGTTTGTTTGTTTCATGTTATACCATATCATTCATCTCATGTATATGTCACATTGCGTTATGTTATATCATCTGTCATTTCATTTCACTTCACATCACGTCTCAAGTATCTCCATTGACAATTCATGTAAGGTACTTCTAGCGTCATCATTTTGATTGTTAGAATACCTCTATTAAAATGCCCATGGCGTAATCATTCTGATTGTCAGAGTATAATTAGGTACTCCTGGCGTAAGCATTTAGATTGTTAGTATATTTCATTTAAAATACTCCTAGTGTAATCTTTCTGATTGCTAAGGTATCTCATTTAAAATACTCCTGCGTAGTCATTCTGATTGTTTGGGTATCTCATCTCATTTAAAATACTCCTAGTGTAGTCATCTTATTGTTAGGGTATCTCATTTAAAATACTCATAGCATAATCATTCTAATTGTCTGAGTATTTTTGACAGAATATGTGGGGCAGAATCATTATGATTGTTCACTATTACAGACGAAATAACCGGGAAAATCATTTGATTGTCAGAATTCATTTCAGTTTCATGTTAAGTTCATGTTCAGTTCATGTTCAGTTTCACATTGATTCATGTTTAATTTTACATTCAGGTTCATGTTCAGTAAGTTCAGTTTTAGGTTCAATTTCATGTTCAGTTCATGTTCATTTTCATGTTTAGTTTCACTTTTAGTTTATTCCACATTCACGTTCAGTTTCAATTCAGGTTATTTCATGTTTAGCTTTATGTCATGCTTTATTTCACGTTAGTTTAGTTCATTCCATGTTAGTTCAAGTCATGTTAGCACATGTCATGTTATTTGTCAAGTCACGTCAAACCTAATCATGTTCACGTTTTGCATTCATGCTTTTACTGTCATGTATGCATATTTAAACTGTCAATTTAAGTTATTTGTTAACATGCTGAGATTTTTCTTCAAATTTCATTTGGTAGTCTCAACTACCATTCCCCTCGAAATGGTAGATCATGTGCCAGGATCAGGAGACACTGCAGAGGATCAACTAGAGGAGATCGATTAGGCAGCAACGATAAGACGCAGAGCACATCGATACGATGCTCCATTTATCGCTAGGATTTTGGCTTCCTTGGTCAAGTTGCGTGAGCTACTTGAAGGTTTAGCCTAATAGTTATCTTAGTCTTTGCATGTACTTAAGGAGCTCTATCTTCATTACTCTTATCGTTACAATCTTTTGGACATACGTTGTAACTTGAACGTCTATTATCTTCAGTTTATGAAATTTGTTTGATGTTTTGTGATATATCCTATCTGGTGCACAATATTGCTCAAAGAAAAAAAATTACTTGCTACGAATATTGCGTATTGCTAGAGGCATTGCATTCTTAATTGTCATGAATGATAGTAGGTAACTTTGTGTTACACGTCCAGACGCTTCAAAGTTCATTCAATCACAAGCAAAATCTAGGGGCGTCCCAAAAACACCACGTGTCAAGGACTGGGAGGGCGTGTCAGGTCTAAATATTGTCCATTTATCATGAGCATGTTTTTCCAAACTGATAATAATAATTTGCTCATTGTCAATTAATTTCTAAGGGGTTGGAGTTTGTGCACACATCCAAGGCAGCCAAGCACTTGGTAGCAACGCTCCCAATAAGGCATTTTCAAACACTAGGGCACTGGTCGAGAAAATAAGCATACTACGAAAAAGGTTTACATACATCATGTGTAAGAGACCAAAGAGTTTACAAATATAAATTTTAAATAGTAGGAATTAAACGACTGAAAACATGTAGTGTATTATATTGCATGTGAGGTAGCGGACATTGACTTTCATTATGATTTATAAATTCTATGCGGTCGGATAAGAGGCTTGCATAGCTATACCACATAGGCCTTCCTTTGCATCAACATCTCTTTGCATCCTTATGTACCCTTCTTCACCCCATTCTGTACCCCATGAGTTCTTCACCAGCCAATACTTGGTCCCATCACTAGTAACCCCATAACCAACAGCAGTAACGCCATGGTCTAGGCTAGTACCACACTCTCCTGTAAAAATTCCGCTTGAATAGAATTGGAAGTCAGATCCTCCAGCATCTATGGCAACAGAAATTGGCTGATTAGCTACAGCCTTAAGAAGTGCATTCTCGCTGTTGGCTGGCACATCTTCGTAGCCGTTTATGTTGGCTGCATGGTTGGCTTCTCCCTTTGTGTTGCAGGTTCCATCCACACCTGTGTAAGGATAGTTGGCTTCCGTAGTGAGACCATGATTGTTTTGGATGAACTGGAAAGCATTGTCCATCAAACCACCACTGCAACCTTGGTCCACTCCTTTAATATCGCAGTCAACCAGCTCTTGCTCTGACAAAGAGATTAATTTACCACTTTTTAGCTTAGTAATTCCTTCCATGGCTGCCACTGCTGAAAATGCCCAGCAACATCCTACATTTCATCACCAGAAAGTGTTATAAACATAAAGCGGACATAATTCATCTCGAAATTAGACACTTACCACATTGGCCTTGGTCTTTGATGGGTGTTACGGCTCCTTTCTTTCTCCAATCCATGGAAGACGGCAATGTAGTCACATTTTGATATTTGAAGGAAGAAGTCTTTGTTGAGCACTCATGCCCCTTGAATCTATTTCGTGAGGCTTTGAACTCATCATTCGTAAGATCTGCAAATTGGTTGACTCCTAACTTGTATGGTTGGTTCCCAATGTTGTTGAAAGATTCTATAAGCGCCACATTTTCCTTAAATATCTTCAAACGCTTCTCCTTCTCCTGATTATTTTCGTATAACCGTCCATAACGAGCCATCCATTGCTCATGCATCTCACGCATTGCCGCATCTTGTAGGGTGCGAGCAGCAACTTGAGAAGCCAAAGCTCCCAAAGTGAGGATCAAAGCCAAATAAATGCATTGGTTAGAGAAGCCCATGGTTTGTTCTGGTTGCTGCAATGACTAGCATACTTGCTCTTGACATTTATATAGAGACAATCCTCCCTGATAAATTGCATACTATAACATTAGAGAAAGATATAGCGTTGGAAATTATCTGATTTGGACAGACAAAAGAATAAGTAATTTGGTTATTTTCAATTGGCATTTTGTATATTCTTGTTACAAAGTGTCTCTTTATGATCATATTTGTCTATATTTATATCTGTGAGTGTTAAATTAATATGTTCATTGATTGATAGTGCACATATAGATTGGTATTTTGTCTTTTATTGTTGGGGCTTACCCACGCAATCAAAACCAAAATGGTCTCAGCGTAACGTTTCGCTTATTTATAAGAAAAAGTACAACACAACGTTGGATAAACGCAGTTTGATCATTCTCCAAAGGCATTACAACGTTTCTGTTGGTTTGACAAGTAGTATTCCATACAAACTCGCATTATTCATACTAGCATTATTCATACATTAGTAGCCAAACAAGACTAATTAGTAAATAAGATGCACATCCGCTCTGGGTCTTCTGAAAAATTCTTTAGGACAATGTTGATGACCTATAATTGTAGGACATCTTGTCTTCCTCATATATATGTGGCATTATTTTGAGACGCCTAAACTTATTTGTAAAGCTATAATGCCATTTTTCATGAAATAAATATTTTAAAATTCACTTATATGAAATTGTAATAATAATAAAAAAAAGTATGAGTAAAAGAAGAAAAAGGGTCTCAATATGTTCTGATTTTCACTTTAATTAAATTTTAAATTAGAACTCCATGTTCTTAAAGATTTTGAGAATGATTTATGAATAACTTTTAGGAAATTCTACAACAAGTTTGCTTTCGAGATACAAACATCACAGAGTTAATTAGCAGATTATCTAATCTAAAATTATTTACAGAAAAATCTTAGATCTTAAGGAAAACTATTATATATGAAGAAAATAAAAACCTTTAAAGATATCTATGAAGAAGAAAATGTTATACATACACATATATATAATTATCAAATGGTGTGGGGCTAATTTTTTCTGTCAAAACCTAATTTTGATAGGGACCAAACTCTAATTATAGACATAAAGATATGTTTAATTTTTTATTTCTTTTAAAGTTACACTACAACAAATATGGGTTTTTTCCACGAATTCTTTTTCCAAGATATATGATCGTGGCAAATAGTAGGTTTATGACATGAAAATTGGTCGTGGGAAAAAATACAAGTCTTTTGCTACGAGATCACATTGGTAAATATAACTTTGTGGGAAAATGGCTTTTTCCCACGAAATAAAAGTGTTTTGTCGCGATTATAAGTCGCCGGAAATAAATTTACCAAAAATATGTATCTTTCGTGGGTTATAAGTCTTGGCCACAAAGTTATTAGTTTTTTTCAGCGACATTATCTCGCCGCAAAAAACTAATACACGAATTTTTTTTTGGTCGTAGGTTATTAGTTTTTTTTACAAGATTTTGATCTTTTTGCAGCAACGCTTGTCCGCCGCAAATATACTAACCATTTTAATTCGTGTTATTAGTATTTGTGGCGGTGTTATGAGCTTTTCCAACGATAATAACCCGCCGAAAATACTAATAAAATTAAATCCCCCGCTCCTTTCTCCCCCCTCCCCCCAAAAACACCTGCGCGATACTCTGAGTCTCTTCTCTCTCTCTCTCTCTCTCTCCCTGCGACTGTCGAGCGTCTCCTCCTTGCTGCGCCTCTGCGAACGGCTCCTCTTGCCTTCGAGCCATCGTGGGTCTTCCCCCTTAGCGCCTCACCCTCTCGTCGATTCTCGCTCTCTCCCTCTCCGTCTCGGATCCCATCAGATCCGTGCACCTCCGCCGTCTCCAACCAATATGGCCATCGCCACCTTCAGCCGCCCTACGGTTCCGCTAGTCTCCAACTGTCGCTCCACCCCAGCTCCCACATCTCTCTCCTTCGCACGGTCTCTTTCGCTGGTCTCCACCGCACACCCCCATGATTTTCTGATTATAGTAGCCTTCCTCGCCGCCATGAACCACCATCGCCGCCTCCAGGCAAGACGTAGCACCACCACGAGCAACCCATGGACACAGTAGTACCTCCTGCCCGCCTCCTTCGCTGTCCAGCCCTTAAGCATGGTAAAAATCCTACCTTTGTGTCTCAAGTGCATTATTCTAGTGTATATAGACGTGTATGGCTGGTACACTACGTTGCCGAAATAGAGAATTATAGGTATGGAAGTATTCATTGTGATGTGGTTTTATTAAAGGAAATGATGAAAGTCTGTGTAATCTAATCATGTAAACTTGCATGTTGATAAAATGCGGTTCTATTGGGATTATCCTTTAAACTTCTCGTCATAAACTGACGATCTCTTTTATGGAGGCTTTTTTTAGGTGGCTTGCACTTGCAATTTTGGGGATATAAGAATTAACATACGTACCTATATTTGTGTGTTTTTGTCATTCATCTGCTTGTATACCTTATCCAGTCCAGTGTTGCAATTTCGGGAATTTAAGAGCAATTTGGTTTTTTGACTCTGGAATTTCTTGTGAAGTTTGGATCATAGTAAATGATGATCTTTGAATCTATGCTTGTGAAACATTATTAACATGACAAGAGTTGCCACTACTATATTATACACTGATTCCTTTGTTATTTTATATGTGCTCATTGCTTTTGCTCTTCTTGTGGCATTTGATTTGGATTCATTTTGCATTATTTTTCATCCCCAACTCCCTTAGGAGAAACAAAGAGGAAGTTTGAAAGTGTGTACACAGGAGTTACCATGGATACTCCCAACTCCGATAAAGTTGTTCAATACTGGCATTGTTGTGGGTCTGAAGATCCCTTTGACCCTGGATGCACTGCGTCTCCTCATTCCTCCTATGATGACTGATGAAGTTAATTAAGATCTGGTTCACTTCTTTTACCCAGGATTCTGGACTCGTTCCTAGCTTCTATGATATGTTTGTCATACATATTGTTCATGTGTATTTTCTGACTCTGGCCTTTGATTCTTTACTGTTTTATTATCTTCACCTAAATGAGATTTATGTCATTCACTTTGAAAATAGCTCTTATAGATCTAGAGGATGGGCGATAGCCTTGTCACCACTCCTCAGGTATTACTTTCAGTTCGAGATTCTGTGGCTTTTGCACTACACTATCCAAGCATGGCGCACACAATATATTTAGCAGATTATACATATGAATACTGAGAGGCTTCTATGAAGGTGTGTGATCAATTTTTATAACTCTTCTGGTTCAGTTCTATTCTGCTTCGTTTTTAGGAGATATACGTGAAGTGGTGGAGCATGTTGCTGCTCGGTACCCAAAAGCTAATTTATATGTTGTTGGTTGGTCTCTTGGTGCAAACATTCTTGTTCGATATTTGGGTCAGGTAGGATAACCATATAACTACATTATTTTTTTGTTCTTTTTGACCATGTCGATTATATACGTCGTGTTTAGCGAAGTGTTCTCCTTGCGATTATTTTTTCGTATCGAGTGTTTTGCTTTCTTTAACTCATTCTCTTCCATGATTGATGAGTTGACCCTATGCCAGGATAATCTTATTCTAGCTTGTAAGGCTAAGCTTGAATATGGTAATAATTTCATATTGTCGTAACATCCACTCATTTCATCAATGCCTTCATTAAAATTTTAACTAGCCAGGTGGAATACTCAGTCATTCTTATGGTCTACCCACAGGCTAACCTCCACTAGATCATAGGCTAGCCAGTGTTTTGCCACTGTCTTAATTTGTTCTTTTTCCCTTCTAGCTGTGGTGCGTTTTACTTGATCTGTGATGAATAATTGAAACTATTCCATTCATATATGTTCCATTTCAAAGGTGTTTCAATTTTGAGGTTCTAAGCGACAAGGGAAAAGTCTATAAGGAGATTAGGGTATTGGAAAATCATGTCAATACTTCAAATTTATCATAGTGGTGCTTCATATTTTTTATCGGGACAGTAAATCTGCGATTTTGGGGCATCTGAAGAGTGGAATGTGTTAAGTTAGGATGTTGAGTCTTAATTTCAGCTAATTACACTCTGATGTGACCTTGAATGCAACGTGCTAAAGCCACCATCTTTGGGGAGAAGTAATGTTATCTGGCTGTAGGAACTACTCTTGAACTGGCTTCTTATTGTTTTCTTCTTTTCACTTGCCTCAAATCTGCTGTTGTACGTGTTTCATTTATGTTTTCATCATGTGTGACTTGCAGGAATCTCATACTTGCCATCTTTCTGGGGTTGTGTCACTGTGTAATCCTTTCAATATGGTCATAGCAGACGAGGACTTCCATAAGGGCTTTAACAATGTCTATGACAAAGCTCTTGCAAGTTCTCTCTGCAAAATTTTCAAAAAGTAACCGCTTGTTATATTGTCCTGATACTTATTTGAACCTCAGTTTGATCTCTATGATTGTGGAAAGTATCACTTGAAAACTTTTTTTCTGTAGTCTATTTGAGGACATGGGTGGTGAATATAATATCCTGTTGGCTGCCAATGCAAAGTCTGTTCGGGATTTTGATGAAGGACTAACCCGTGGACCGTGGTATGTGTTTCTTGTACATGGGAGTAAATATTTCGTTAAGGATATAATGATATGTCATGATCTTGCAATACTTTCTACAATTGCTGGAGTTTCATTCGGCTTCAAGTCAGTGGATGACTACTACTCCAATTCAAGTAGTTCAGACTCAATAAAGCTGCATGTTCACATACCTTTGCTTTGCATTCAGGTAACTAACTTCTTTACCACTACATTTCTATAAGCATATATCTGGAACCTCAACCGTAACATAGAGCATGTGCATTTCTGGTAGATCATTTTTTGTTTTGCTTTTCTGTCTTTTCGTTTGTGTATAAATTTTGGTGATCAATTTTCTGATAGACAAATACAAAACTCATGCACTTGCATGATTGAGAACCTATGACCTCACCCTATGTTAAATCTTGAATATTTAATATTTCTATTTCAATTCTCTTTCTATCTGTGTTGATATTTCTTTTTAAACCATGCCCCACTATTTTATGTATTGCACTTCTCTTTCATATTTTTATTTTTATGAATGTTTAATTTGGCTGCACTGATTAGAAGCAATCATATCTGTGCATTATTTTATGGTTCTAAAGTGGTTTTTTTTTTTTTTTTTGTTTGATGGTTGGGCGATAGCCTATTTGGATTGCAATGGAGAGGATGGAATGAAGTAGCTTCACTTGTGTTGATGTTTGAGCATGGAATGGAGTTAGGATGAAGATGAATTGTTTTGAAGTATTGGGATTAAGTGATGGAGTTGTAGTCAGTTTATAAAGTATGATGATGATGTTGGTTTAATAGAGAAATTTGTGTATATTAAATGTATTGGGTATGGATTAAACTTGTAAAAACAAATGAGTGCTTTGAATGAATTGTATGTTGATCTTATAAAACTTGAATGGATTGTATGATTGTGGTTTTGTGGAGCCATGAATTGTAACTTATAAATTTTTGTGGTTGTGTGATGTATGTGTATAAATTGTATGAACAGTTTCCTCTCTTGACTTTTTATTAGAACTTTTTCTTGTGAATGTTAGCACAATTTTACATGTTTTTTTTAAAATTATTATAAGCGTGAATTTGGATCTCCAAGGTTCAGATATATTTATTTTAGCTTATATTAGACTATTTGGTATAATTATTTTTGGCTCAGTCTCACTTTTTTATTTTACAATTTATTTATTTATTATTTTTTTTAAGTCTCTTAGTATTTGCTGCAAATGCAACTCGTGGCAAATACTTTTTTATTTGCGGGAAGTGATTATTTCCCGCGATAATAGTTCTTAGTAAATAAGCATTTTATGGAAAATATTATTTCCCAAAAAATATGTTATGGGCAAACACTTTTTGCCACAACCTCTTCCCATGGGGAATATGAAGAGTTTTTTCCCACCACATTAACTAGATGATTGTGGTGGGAATTTTGCTTATTTCCAATAGAATTGATCATCTGTAACAATTTTTCGCCACGATCGAACTGGTGGGTAAAACTTAAAAGACATCTTTTGCCACGAAGGGAATTTATGGATATACTTGATTTTCCACAAACTTCTTACATGGATAAAGACATTATTACTGACCACGAGTCGATGTTAGTAAACTTAGTTGCCACGAAATTAAAATGCTTTATCCACTATTCATGTCGTGGCAAAAATGATGGCTTTTTCCATGAAATCAGAATTTGGTGGAAAAAGAATTTTTCCCCACCAGTTTTATTCCACGAGTCTCCCACGATACAAATTGGTAGGAAACATACAATTTCTCACGAAGTCTACACTTTTTTCGACCACAATCCCTCCTGGGAAAAAACAAGATTTGTTGTATTGTTATACATATACTAAACAATAAATATTAAAATTATGAAGTAAAACGATATATGAAATATGAGTAATTCTACATACAACTGTGAAGTGTGTAAATACCGCATAATTGCTTTGAAAAAGAGTGATGTCTACTATTAAAAAATTAATTTTTTTCGTGTACATCTTATGTTTTATTCCATTTTCTCTAATATGCGGTGGGTATATAATTCATAGTTGCAAATATCTTTTCTCATGAAATATATATTTTATGTTAAGATATAAGTAGAATTTATAGATATATAGCATTGTTCACCTGACTCGAGCTGGCGGGAATTCTTCTTTAGCGGGTTCAAAGGTGCATAACATGAATTTAAATCTGAGAGAGAGAGCGAGAGAGGTAGAGATTGAGGTGACGAACGGAAGACAAATTTAAGGTTTTTGAGTTGCAGTCGAGAGAGCCAAAGTAAAGAGAGAGAAACTCACTCAGGTGAAAATTGGGAGAGAAGCTCAGTTAATTCACTACACGAATGCATTTAGTACTCACATAATTTGGTGGTGCAGAACGAAAACGAAAATCTTGTTTCCAAACCATTTTTCCGTATTAATGGTTACGGAATGTTCCGAATTCCGACCGGCCAATCCTTTTCAGTTCGGTTACTATGCTCTTATAAGATTTCGTGATTTCTTGTCACGAGATGTGCATCTCCAAGGACTACACCCTTCATTTCAAGTATTGCATTTTCCAACTTCAGATTTAGAGCGGCAGTGCCAGTCTTAATACCAGAACATGTTTGGGTTGAGTGCTATAATCATAACAAATAAATAAATAATATTCATGAAATCAGAATGACATTATCAACTAATATTTTACTTATGATAACAAATAATAATAAACAATTTATTAATCATAAGTGCCAAAATAAAATAACAATAATAAATAGCAGGCAGTTGGTTAGTTACAATTAATAAAATAAATAAAAAATAAGTTGTTAGTTATAGTTAATAAAAACAAAATAACAATTAAATGGTAATTAGCCCCAATTTTTAAAACGAAATAACAATAAATAACAACCAAGTGGTTAGTCACAGTAAATAAATTATGAATAACAATAATGGCTAGTACAAGTTAATATAATAGAATAACAAAAGCAAATAAATAATTAGTCACAAGTATTACGTAATAATTAATAAATGAACAAATAAACAACATACATGTTCATAGGACTGTCACCTTTCTCCAATTGAGTCAACCACTCGATCGGCTTAATCATGACTGTAGCATCTCGTAGTTTAGTGTATTTTTATTGAATGATTATTTTTATTAATTCAAAAATAATTCTCTTGTTTTAAAATTGTCGGATTTTTTAGTGGATTTAATTTTATGACTTTTAATTTGTGAAAAATTAATTTGTTATGTTTTCTTAATATTTATTATTGTTATGTATTAAGTTGTTCTTTATTTTAAATTAATTGATGGCTGGATTTAATTATTGTATTTTCATTTTATCATTACGTTTAAATTATTTTAATTGAATAGCTGTTTTAAAATCTTTTTCATTGGATCATTTTTGTGACCCAAGATGTAAGGATTGAACCTCATTTCTTTCCCTCCATTTTTCTTTTTCCCCTTTTTCTTTTCTTTTTCTTCTTTTTTTTTCTTTTCTCTCTTCCCTCTCTCTCTCCTCTCCCGCGCGGCCTCTCCTCTTTCTCCCCCGTGCATTTCCTTCTTCCTCCCAGCCCACCGTCGTCACGCCGCCGTGACCGGCACCACCCAGCCTATCTTCTTCCCCTCCCTTCGGCAACCACCCCCTCCATTCCCAGCTCCTCCCACGCCGCGTTAGCCCACACGTCCTTCACCAAGCCGTGGCACCTCTTGAGCTCGCGCACCGCCGTCGTGCCACCTCCGGTCACCATCTCTTCACCACTTCATCCTCGACCTCCTAGCAACCTAACCCACCCATCCCCAACTCCGATCCGCCACCAGTGAAGCTCCACCATCAACATTTTCGTTTTGGGCTTTTTGGCCTTAAATCGCCCTCTACGCCGCCGCCCACGGCAAACCACCATCACCACTAACTTCACCGATATCCCTAAACCCTGCCCTATCAATTTCGGGTTTTGGTTTGTCTCCATTCAAAAATGGGTATTTGAGACCCACGGCCACAGTGTATTTTACACTGTTTTGTTGCTGAGCCGCCACTTCTTGCACCTCTGTGATCCTTCAAAAATTATAATATAGCATTGTAAGTATTTTTCCAAAGAACTATCATGATTTAAATATATTTTTGCACTAATCCATATTATTGTGATCTGGTTGGTTATGCCGAACTGAGTCCGAGGAGGACGGGGGTCGAATGGATTGTGGACGGAGTTGTTGTGTGTTTAGTTTGCATTGTTGGTTGTTGTTATGGCGTTGCTCATGTACATGGCATATTGCACGCATGATCATGTTTGTAAATGAAACTGGGTTTTCGTGTAATTGCATTCATGTTCATGTGTTTATTGAAAACTGGGTTTTCATGTGTTAAAGGATTTTTTGGGTGCGTGTGTATCATGACCCCAAGCTGAGATGGGGCATTATCTCGGTGGAGCTCCTCTGGTCACTCGGGAGTAGAATATATTGAGTGACGTCCCCTGGGTTGTCGCCGGGCGACAACGGGATAGGACGAGATGGTCTCGTGCCGACTCTGTGGCCCCTCTGCTGGCGGGGGTTAAAGGATGCTTGGCCACGAACGCGCTGGGCGCGGAACTGGGCATCACTCGTTGCGTAGTGGATGCTTGGCCACGAACACGCTGGGCAAGGAACTGGGCATCACTACAAAGCCAGGACGTGTGGATGATCCCTAGGGGAGATCACGGTACATATGGTTAATAGATTAATGGGCTGTTTTCTGGAAAAATAGCGTGTGTTGAATAAATTGATTTTATGTGATTCATTTTCTGGGCAAATGATGTTTTATTGAATTGGGTCATTTTCTAGGAAAATGACGGATTATTATTTGTGGGCCTAAATGGGATTTTGGCGTGTGTTGGAAAATATCCATTTTCGGGAAAATGATATTTTTGGATTTGATGCATATTTCATCATATGCATGCATGTTAGTTGCACTAATATGTTTTTATATCATGGTTATTTGGTTTATACTTACCTGCGATACCGTTCTATGGTAACGTAGATTTTGTTGCAGAGGAGGATGAGAGTGAGCTTGTGTAACACCCTATATTTTAGTGTATTTTAATTGAAGGATTATTGTTATTAATTCAAAATTTATTCTCATCTTAAAATTATCAGATATTTTTAGATGATTTATTTTATGATCTTTAAATTTGATATGTTTTCTTAAGATTTATTATTGTGATGCATTTAAATTGTTCTTTATTTTAAATTAATTGATTGTTGGACTTAATTATTTTATCATCATTTTATCATTACGTTTAAATTATTTTATTTAACTTACTGTTTTAAAATTATTTTTCGTTGGATCATTTTGTGACCCAAGATGTGAGGATTGAACCTCATTTCTTTCCCTCACTTTTCTTTTTTTCTGTTTCTTTTCCCTTTCTTTTCTTTCTTCCCATTTTCCTTTTCTTTCCCTTGCTTTTTCCCCCCAGCACGCGACAGCCCCTTCCCCCTTCCCCATGCGTCCGCATCGCCTCTCCCAGCCCACCGCCGTCACGCCGCCGTGCGCGACACCGCCCCTCCCATCAGCTCCCCCACCGGCCGGTAACACCACGCCACCAATCTCAGCCCCTAACTCGCCGCCGATAGCCCCCACGCACCACACCAAGCCGCGGCGCTCTCTTCACTCCAGCGCCGCCATCGCGCCACCACCGGCCACCATTTCTTCACCACTTCATCCTCGACCTCATAGCAACCCAATGCACCCCACCCCAGCTCCGATCCGTCACCGGTGAAGCACAACCAACCCCATTTCCGATTTGGGTATTTTTGGTCTACAACCACCCTTTGCGCCACCACTCACGGCCAACCACCACCACCACTACCTTCACCGACATCCCTAAGCGCAACCCTATCAATTTCAGGTCTTGGTTTATCCCCTTTCAAAACTGAGTTTTTGAGACCTACGGCCACAGTGCATTTTGCACTGTTCTGTTGCTGTGCCGCCATTTCTAGCACCTCCGTGATCTTTCAAAAATTATATTATGGCATTGTAAGTATTTTTCCAAAGAACTTTTGTGATTTAAATG
The DNA here is from genome assembly GCF_004785595.1 of Juglans microcarpa x Juglans regia. NCBI lineage: Eukaryota > Viridiplantae > Streptophyta > Magnoliopsida > Fagales > Juglandaceae > Juglans > Juglans microcarpa x Juglans regia. The sequence continues at coordinate 32,451,898 of NC_054596.1, read as the reverse complement.
TATTTTTGCACTAACTCATTTTATCTGTGAACTGGTTGGTTATGCCGGATTGAGTCTGAGGAGTTCGGGGGTCGGATGGATTGTGGACGGAGTTGTGTGTTTGGTTGGTATTGTGAAATGTTGGTTGTTGGTGTGATTTGGTTTATGCTACGAGATTTGTTGGCTGTTTCGGGTTTAAATATTGGTGTTTTGAGTTTGACGTTGGTTATAGTGGATATTGATGATTTTAGAAAGTGGTGATATATTTTGGAATTATGAAGGTTTTAAGTTTTGAGGAATTAAAATAGGTTATTTTAAAAGTTTAGGCTTAAAATATCGAAATATGTGATTGATTGGAAACTTACGGAAATTACGTGATTTTTTTATTGGTGACGATTTATAGTCGACTCGACAATTTTTAGGAAAATTCTGGAAAAGTTAAGAATTCCAGGTAAGCAGGGTTCCTATGCTAGACCTTACACGAAATATTGAGACTGAGTTTGACTTTCTGAAAACTTTGCATATTTTTGTGATGAAATGAGAACTTGGAAAAAACTAACCTCGGTCGCTTATTTGCACTACTCATGAATTCTGTATGAAAAAGAGAAAATATTTTCTGACATGCATTGTGTAGACATGAGCTAAATTTTGTCATGTTGTCTCTGAAATCTAAAAAAGAGCGATATTCAGAATCTGAAAAATTGTGCATTGATTTAGAAAGAGGCTCTGACTTTTGTTTTCGGTATGTGAGAACAATCTAATTACACTTTGGTACTCTGTTTTATTTTGATATGGCATGTGAAAACATTTGGCATGGTGTACTGATTTTGTATCTGACTCTGTCTCTGCTCTGCTCTGCTTTGTTATGCTCTGCTCTGTTTGGGTTGGTACCAACTTCTCTGTCTCTGAGTGCACCCACTTTGGAAACAAAGTGGTTTTATTGTGGTCTTTCCTGTGTGCACACTCGGGGCTCCGAGAAGAATAAAGGAAATATTTCACCTCTGTCTCTGTCCGGTTTGGCTACCGGGGATAGCACAACCCTACCACGGGGGTGAAACATGATCTTTGCTCTGTAAGATGCTCTGTTTTGATATGATGATGATGCTCAAATTATGTTTTGCCAAAGTGTTTTTGAATATGAAATGGATCTTTAAATATGAACATTTGACTCTTTTGGAGTATGAAAAGATTGAAAAGTCACTCTGATCTTCTGATAACATGTTTCTGAGATCTGCATATAAAAATATACTGTTTTGTTTCTGGATACTGAACTTTCTGAAAAGGCTCATGCTTGCACGCTAGTATATGTCCTCTGCTTACTGAGTTGTTGATAACTCACCCCCTCTTATCTCTAATATTTTCAGATTATTGGAATATTTCCAGTTAAGGATCAAGAATATGGAGCATAGGTAAGAGGAGTTAAGAATAGTGGTTTAAGCATAGGAGATTTACATGAGTATTGAGGATTTTGTTATTCAGTAAGTTTGTTGCGTTTTGATGATATGAATTGTTGGGAGGTTGATGTTTTTATTAAGACTTTGTATTGTCTTGGATTAATTATATTGGAGTATTTGATGTGAATTAATGAGTAGTTTCTGAGATAGAGAAAAATTTGATTATGTACTATGTTGAGGAAGTACATTTATGACCCCACCCACGTTATAGATCATGAATCCGTTCAGATTCAAGAGGATATGACATACACCGAAGAACCAGTGCGTATTTTGGACAAGAAGGAGCAAGTATTACAGACTCGAACCATCCAGTTGGTTAAAGTATTGTGGAATAATCATGCTATCAGCGAAGCATCTTGGGAATTCGAGGGAGATATGCGAGTTAAGTATCCTCACCTGTTTGAAGAGAATTTTTTTTACAGCTTGTAGCAAATTCTGAGAATGGAATTTTTTGTAAGGGGGAGGATGTAAGGCCCAAGCGTTGTGAGGCCCAGACCAGTGCGCAAAAAGGCCCAGCCTTTTTCTTGGAAGTTTTCGGAGCGGCACCGTTTTGGGTAAGCAATTTCCTTCACCCTCAGCTCCCCCAATTCCTTCTCCCCCTCTTTCTTTTTCGGTTTCTTCAGTTTTCCCCCGTATCCTTCTCTTTCCCGTAACCCACTCCCCCTTCTCGTGTCCCTCTCTTCGCTTCGTGGAGTTTGTTGGTGAGTCCGAAGTCATGCCCTAGTTTTTCCCCGTTTCTCTTTCCCCCACATTTGGTTTTTCTCTCAAATCCGACGCTCTCTCTCTCTTACTCTTTTTTTTATTGCGTTTTGTTTGGAGTTGCAGTGGATAATCTCAGTGAGTGACGCCAAGCCTTGTTGAGCGAAGTGCTACATTGTTGGGTGGAAAACAAATTTTTGACGGGTTGCCGAGAGCTTCTTCAATGGTCCGTGATTTTGGTGGTTTTTCATTCGGTGCGCCTTGTGGTTGCCGTAGTGCAGTGAGTTCGAAGTTCTACTTGGTTTCACATAAACATTGAGTCTTCATCGTAAGTTTTTCACTTCGTTGAGTATTTTATAAATTTTGGTTTCTTGGTTTGGTATTTTAGAAATAATTAGACGGGAATTTGTTGGGTGCCGATTAACATCTAGAAGTGATGGGATTTTTCTGTTGTGGACTTGTGAACGGAGGGAAACGTGCGATGTGTAGTGTCGTTTTGGTTAAATTGTTGGCGATTGCTTGGGGTTATGAGCTACTAAATTAAGTGTGATTTATTGATGAGTTGAGTTGACATTGGTTTTGATGGTTGTATTGGACAATATTAAGATTAGTATATGGTACGTTGGGTTGAAATGCTGGCTGTCCAAATTACTATTTGGCCGTATTAGTGAGTTGTTTTTGGGCTATATTATGAGTTTTAATTATTAGATGGACGTTATGTCAATTGTTGTTTGATACTCAGTGTATATATATTTTTCTATCGATAGGTGACGAGATTCTTAGAGGTCGAGTTCAAGTCATAGATAACACGCTACAGGAGTCAGGTAAGCGGAGTTCCTATGCTAGGTTTTATACAAGTTAATAAGATTGAAGTTGATTTTATGAAAACCTGCATATTTTGTGATGTAATGGAAACTTGGGAAAAATAAAGATCAACCTCTGTCACTTATTTGCATTATTCATGAAATCTGTGTGAAAAAGGAAAAATATATTCTGACATGCATTGTGTAGACATGAGCTAATTTCTGCCATATGGTTTCTGAAATCTAAAAAAGGAGCGATATTGAGAATCTGAAAAAAACTGTGCATTTATTTAGAAAGATGTTCTGGCTTTTGTTTTTCAGTGTGTAAACTGTATGATTCTATTTTGGTACTCTGTCTTATTTTGATATAACATCTGAAAACCTTTGGCATGATGTACTGGTTTTTGTATCCGACTCTGTCTCTGCTTTGCTCTGCTCTGTTATGCTCTGCTCTATTTGAGTTGGTACCAACTTCTCTATCTCTGAGTGCACCCACTTTGGAAACAAAGTGGTTTTATTGTGGTCTTTCTTGTGTGCACACTCGGGGCTCCGAGAAGAATAAAGGAAAGATTCACCTCTGTCTCTGCCTGGTTTGGCCATTGAGGTTACACAACCCTACCACGGGGGTGAAACATGATCTCTGCTCTGTGTGATGCTCTGTTTTGATGTGAAGATGATATCCAGTTTATGTTATGCCAAAGTATTACGGGTTTTACTTGTCTTAAAACCATCGCTCTGTTACATTTAGAAAATATGTTTTTGTTCTGCAAGATAACGCTGTAAAATATTTTGTTCTGCATATTGCACTTGGTAAATGCCCATGTTTGCACGCTAGCATATGTCTCTTGCTTACTGAGTTGTTGATAACTCACCCCTAATCTTCATAATATTTTCAGATGATGTGGATAGTCCAACTGAGGATCGGGTTTAGTTTGGTGAGCATGATTAAGCCAAGGAGGGGATGTTAAGAGAAGAAATTCTGATGTCCTTCAGATTTAATGTCTCTTAGATTTAATTTTATATTGGGTTAGTAAGACTCGTTAAGTTATCGGTTTGGATTGTTATGACTACCGGGAGATTGTGGACTTCTTAGTTTATTTTTTTCGTTCTATTGCAATATTGGTTTTATGGAGTTTTCAAGGTGTTTATTTGGAAGACTTGAGTTTGAGTTTTGATGGAGATTTTATTTTAGTTGTGTCGGAATTTGTGTTTATAAGTCGCAGGGAGTAATTCTCCAAGCCACCCGGTCCCCGAAGGTCCGGAGAGTTAACTTATGTCGCTAAAAATCATTTTCCATCCACATAGTACATAATCAAATTTTTCTCTATCTCACAAACTACTCAATAATTCACATCAAATATTCCAGTATAATTAATCCAAGACAATACAAAGTCTTAATAAAAACATCAACCTCCCAACAATTCATATCATCAAAACGCAACAAACTTACTGAATAACAAAATCCTCAATACTCATGTAAACCTCATATGCTTAAACCACTATTCTTAACTCCTCTTACCTATGCTCTATATTCTTGATCCTCAACTGGAAATATTCCAATCATCTGAAAATATTGGAGATAAGAGGGGGTGAGTTATCAACAACTCAGTAAGTAGAGAACATATACTAGCGTGCAAACATGAGCCTTTTCAGAAAGTTCAGTATGTAGAAACAAAACATTATATTTTTATATGTAGATCTCAGAAATATGTTATCAGAAAATCAGAGCGACTTTTCAATCTTTTCATACTCCAAAAGAGTCAAATATTCATATTTAAAGATCCATTTCATATTCAAAAACACTTTGGCAAAACATAATCTGAGCATCATCATCATATCAAAATAGAGCATCTTACAGAGCAGAGACCATGTTTCACCCCCGTGGTAGGGTTGTGCTATCCCCGGTGGCCAAACCGGACAGAGACAGAGGTGAAATCTTTCCCTTATTCTTCTCGGAGCCCCGAGTGTGCACACAGAAAAGACCACAATAAAACTACTTTGTTTCCAAAGTGGGTGCACTCAGAGACAGAAAAGTTGGTATCAACCCAAACAGAGCAGAGCATAACAAAGCAGAGCAGAGCAGAGACAGAGTCAGATACAAAATCAGTACACCATGCCAAAGGTTTTCAGATGTCATATCAAAATAAAATAGAGTACCAAAGCGTAATCAGATTGTTCTCACATACCGAAAACAAAAGTCAGAGCCTCTTTCTAAATCAATGCACAATTTTTCAGATTCTGAATATCGCTCTTTTTCAGATTTCAAAGACAACATGACAAAATTTAGCTCATGTCTACACAATGCATGTCAGAAAATATTTTCTCTTTTTCATACAGAATTCATGAGTAGTGCAAATAAGCGACCGAGGTTAGTTTTCCCCAAGTTCTCATTTCATCACAAAAGTATGCAAAGTTTTCAGAAAGTCAACCTCAGTCTCAATATTTCGTGTAAGGTCTAGCATAGGAACCCCGATTACCTGTATAGTCGACTATAAATCGTCACCTATAAAAAAAATCACGTAATTTCCGTAAGTTTCTAACCAATCACATATTTCGATATTTTAAGCCTAAACTTCTAAAATAACCTATTTTAATTCCTCAAAACTTAAAACCTTCATAATTTCAAAATATATCACCACTTTCTAAAATCATCAATATCCACCGTAACCAACGTCAAACTCAAAACACCAATATTTAAACCCGAAACAGCCAACAAATCTCATAGCATAAACCAAATCACACCAACAACCAACATTTCACAATACCAACCAAACACACAACTCCGTCCACAATCCATCCGACCCCCGAACTCCTCGGACTCAGTCCGGCATAACCAACCAGTTCACAGATAAAATGAGTTAGTGCAAAAATATATTTAAATCACGAAATTTCTTTGAAAAAATACTTACAATGCCATAATATAATTTTTGAAAGATCACGGAGGTGCTAGAAATGGCGGCACAGCAATAGAACAGTGCAAAATGCACTATGGCCGTGGGTCTCAAAAACTCACTTTTGAACAGAGATAAACCAAGACCCAAAATTGATAGGGTAGGGCTTAGGGATGTCGGTGAAGCTAGTGGTGGTGGTGGTTGGCCGTGGGTGGCGGCGCAAAGGGTGGTTGAAGATCAAAAATACCCAAATCGGAAATGGGGTTGGTTGTGCTTCACCTGTGACGGATCAGAGCTGGGGTTGGGTGAATTGGGTTGCTATGAGGTCGAGGATGAAGTGGTGAAGAAATGATGGCCGGTGGTGGCGCGACGGCGGCGCTGGAGTGAAGAGAGCGCTGCGGCTTGGTATGGTGCGTGGGGGCTATCGGCGGCGAGTTAGGGGCTGAGATTGGTGGGGTGGTGTCGCCGGCCAGTGGGGGAGCTGAAGGGAGGGGCGGTGTCGCGCACGGCTGCGTGACGGCGGTGGGCTGGGGAGGCAACGCGGACGCACGGGGAAGGGGCTGTCGCGCGCTGGGGGGAAAAAGCAGGGGAAAGAAAAAGAAAATGGGAAGAAAGAAAAGAAAGGGAAAAGAAAAAGAGAAAAAAAGAAATGAGGTCCAATCCTCACATCTTGGGTCACAAAATGATCCAACGAAAAATAATTTCAAAATAGTAAGTTAAATAAAATAATTTAAACGTAATGATAAAATGAAGATAGAATAATTAAATCCAACAATCAATTAATTTAAAATAAAGAACAATTTAAATGCATCACAATAATAAATATTAAGAAAACATATCAAATTTAATTTCACAATTTAAAGATCATAAAATAAACCATCTAAAAATATCCGATAATTTTAAGATGAGAATAAATTTTGAATTAATAACAATAGTCCTTCAATTAAAATACACTAAAATACGGGGCGTTACATCCTCCCCCCGTTAAAAAAAATTTCGTCCTCGAAATTTGTGAGGTCAAACATTAACGCCAAAGCAGGATACAAGATACGACCCAAAACACGCTCGAGACAAACCTACCATCAAAACTCCCAAACAGGCATGAGCAATGCTCTCTCAAGTCTGCTCCCATAGGTAATTCCATCATATTCGCATTAGTCTCCCAATGGAATCTCACGTCTAATTCTCGTAGGACATCCACGTAATCCGAAATCTCCACTTCCACAAAACTGATACTACAACACTCAGGAATTTTCGATGATTATTATCCTCACACAATAAACTGCTAACCTCAATCAACTCTTATGCCTTATCTTCCAAACTTTCATTGTCTTCTACAAGTTGGTAACCTATTAGCCACTTCCAAAGTTATCCATCAGTAAGCATTTCCATCATCCAGACCTATTCCCTCAAAATCAACAAGAATCATATTCTAAATCTGCACCACCAAAAGTTTAATCTCTAATTACAAGTATCATCTCAAATTTTCCAATCACTAATAATCCCTTAATATCAACACAAGGTTTGAATCCCTAATTATATCACAACATAACACCATTGAGTACAAAGTAGCTCACCACCTACTAACCAGAAAACTCTCACCACAATTGGTAGAAAATATCTCTTTCCCAAAACCAGGAGTTATCTCTCATATTCCTCAAATAACTCTGTTGCCTTAACCAAAATCAATATGCCACAAATACATCCATTATACTAGACAGAAAACCAATATCAATCAACCTCAACATCCCAAATTGCAAACAAGTAACATCACTCCAAAATATGCCCATCTCGTCTAAGATAAGGAAGGCTCGATTCCAACTCGGTTAACCAATAAGAGCGCCTAAAGACTTCTACCCGACAACCTAAACCCAAAAGCTCGCCACCTACATTCTAAATAACATCTAATATAGCGATGACTAAACTCATTACGAACCATCATTGACCTCACCAAAACATTATTAAAACATTCTCGGTAACTCGCCCACCTACTTCTACTCCTATGAGTTAGTATTAGCACGACTTGTTCCTACAATAGCACATCACTATTAAACCTCAAGGCAAGCCATACTGCTCAAATCTTCAATCCACCAAAAGAAAGTATAATCTCCAAGCCAAAATCTCTTGAATTCAATACTATTGTATTTACTCCTCTTCAACACCTACTCAAGACACTTCTTCCAAGCCAAAATGAGACTAGGACCTGTATTCTCCGAAATGCATACACACTCACCACTACTACGCATCGATCTCATGCACACTTAGTCAAAACCAAAAAGCCTCCAAACATGCAAGTGATCCATCGCTACTATTTCCATCATTTATTATCCTTAAAATTGATATGGATTAAATCCTTAACCTGTCACTGTAACCTCGAGCTAAAAACAATCATTTTCCGAACTAGATCACTACCTTCCATCCCCAAAGAAATTCTCTCTTGAAAAAATCTCATATCAATAACTCAATTCTGATCAATCATATTTTAATATGGTACAAACTAATCAATCTCCAGAATAGATCAAGCTAGCATACCAAGTCAACAAAACTAAGAACTCAAATCCTATTATAATTCAGCCATTCAACTCTGCAATTCTAAAACTTAAACCAGATGAGAATCATTTCTCGAAATCCTCAATATCAATGACCCTAAATCTAAAACATTCACCTTATAAAGCTTGTAAATTCTAAAGTCCCAAATGTTATCAAACTGCATATCGAAGTCATCAAGATCAAAGACTTTTAATCTAAGTAATCCTTCAAATGCTTGTTGAACCTACCACCTTAAATCCAATAAACTTATTTCCTAAAAACTATAGGGCCTCAACCTTAGATGAACTTCACATAAATCTAACCTTGAAGTTCGTTGAACTTACAACCTTCTATTCTAAAGCCTCCTGTCCTATTTCCACGAAATCTAAAACCTCAATTATCCTCTTCCCCAAAGAGATCACCCAGACCATGCCGTTCCCTTCAGGCCTCGATATTATAAAACAACCCAAGTCGATAAAAGTTCAAGCCTACTACACTAAATATTTATACCAAACAATGGCATTATCAGTCGTACCATCTTCTTGCCATAACTTAACCTTTAACCTATTTTTCAACTTCGAACTAAACGAACAAAATAAAATAAAATAAACTTTTTTTTTATAAGTTATAAAATAAAACAAACTTAATAAATAAAATAACATAACATAATTTCAATTCAAATCAAATCAAATCAAATAAATTGAAATAAATTCAACTTAAATAAAAATAATAATAATTTCAAATTAAACTTTTAAACTTTTCTAGAACTGCTCATATGGTTTTACCCATTCTTAGCCATGTCTTTAACCAACTCATATAGTCCTTCCTATCATCAATAATTGTAAACCCGACATCGCTCTAAACTCTAGTATATCTTTAGAATCTACACCCTAAATCTTATAAAGATTATCTCTTATAGTCCACAAAGTAAGCTTGTCGAATCTAAAATCCCTAAACCTCAAAATCTCAAAACTAAATCATAAAGTCTGTAAAATTTAAAACCTTAAATATCCACAAAATCGGCTCTTATTCTTTACAAATCTACACCTCAAATCTGAAATTTCTTCCTAAACCCACGGATATCCAAAACTCGAATGTTTTTAGTCTGCAGAACCTCAAACCTGAAATATCCCCATGATCAGGTCTTAGTTTTTACATCTCTATATATCAAATATGAAATTACTTCCTAAACCGAATCGATATCCAAAACCACAATCCATAAAGTCTGCAGAATCTCAAACCTGGCTCTGATACCATTTGTAACGCCCCAATGGAAGGCCCAAACCACATGGCCTATACTCCAAAAGGACTAGTCAATGATACAATTGGAGCCCCATTAAGACCTTATAAAGAGCAAGAACTTCTCCTTCCCAAACAATGTGGGATCCCATACACCACCTACTCTTATCCATATCATATGGGGTATCACAGCTTGAGGATTCGGCTCCGCCCGAGGAGTGATTAAGATCACTCGCATTTGGTTTGAGACTTGTATTATATTTCATTTGGGATGATTGTATAACTCTTTTAATCATTTTACTTATGTTAGTTTGTATTAAAAAATTCTGGTACTTAGTTGACTTATTTATATTTATCCGCTGCGTTGTTTGTTGTACACTGTTGCATGTACACACACTTGGCACTTTCATTGGGATGCGTGACCGTATTGTCATCATCCTAGCGTCTCGATTCCCGTGTTTCCTTACATGGGGGTCGGGGCGCCACAATGACCATAGTAGAAGGCCGATTCACCAAGGGTGGCACATCAACCTCAACTAGAAAAGCTCACCCTAGAAGGGGGAGGTATGAGAAGGTATTCGCTATATATCGATTTATCGATGGAATAGTAAGGACTGAGATGGTGGTCCCCGTAATGTTCACCGACAAAGACTGTGTAGGAGTGTTTTACCCCACAACGTCGCATTGGTGGTGAGGCTGCTCGTTACCAAATACACCATGTGCAAGATTCTGATTGAGAATGGAAGCTCGATTGATGTTTTATTTTGGGATGCATTCCAAAAAAATGGGCATAGGACAGGCTAGGCTACACCCCATCCCAATGAGGGAAGGATCCATCATGCTACCCGTCACCGCACTAGGGTTGGCCCTCTACATAGCGACGGTGATGATGGATTTCAAGGTAGTTAAGGCTCGTACTTCGTACAACGCCATCCTTCACCGACCAACTCTGAATAAGTTAAGGGACATTACCTTCACCTATCACTTGAAGATGAAGTTTCTAGCGAACAGGACATGGGCAAAGTGCGGGGTGAGCAATCACTAGCACGTAAATGCTACCTGCAAAAGTTAAAGAATGAAGGCATAGACATCCAGACCACTAAAGAGGCAGAGTGCAAACAAAACATTCCCCTGCCACCAGAGCTGATGAAGCAAGGGGTGGAAGCATGGGACAAGGCCAATCTGTTGTAGGTAAAACCCATCGAGCCCTTAGAGCTCGTGGCTTTGTACCTAGGCCGACTGGACACCATGACTAGAATCGGAACCTAGCTAACGTTGGGCCTCATAGAGCAACTGAGGCAACTTTTAGTCAAGCATAGGGATGTGTTTGCATGGGGGCACAAAGACATGTCAGGCTTCAATTTAGAAATTATAGAATATCACCTTTGCAGAGGACCCGGAAGCCAAAGGGTGCTGCAGAAGTTGAGGAGTTTAAAATAGAGAAATACGTGATTATAGTAGAGGAAACAGATTGCCTCTTAGAGACAAGATTTATTTAGGAAGCCCATGACCTAGAATGTTGTGTTGGTAAATAAAGCAAATGACAAGTGGAGGATGTCTGTGGATTTCAATGACCTGAATAAGGCGTGCCTAAAGGACAGCTTTTCCCTGCCTCGAATCGACCTGGTAGTAGACTCCACGATGAGCCACTAAATGCTAAGCTTCATGATTGTGTACTCTGGATATACGCAATGAACCAGAGTGATGAAGAAAAGACCTCCTTTATAACCGAACAGGGCCTATACTGCTACCAAGTAATTCCCTTTTGCTTAGAAAATGCGGGGGTGACATATCATAGGCTAGTAAACCACATGTTCAAAGCGAATATTGGATGGAATATGGAAGTTTATTTAGATTACCTATTGGTTAAAAGTAAGGAACCCTACTGCCACATAGTGATCTTGAGGGAGGCCTTTATGGTACTGCACAAATATAAGATGAAATCCACAACTCGACTTAATGCACTTTCAGTGTAGTGTCTCGCAAGTTCTTAGGTTTCATGGTCTCAGAGCAGAGAATCAAGGCTAATCCATGGAAAATTAGGGCGTTATTGGAAATGAACCTTGGGATAGCTAAACAAGGTATAGAATTTGATCGACATTGAATAGGTTCATGTCAAGGCCGACGAACAACTGCTTACTGTTTTTTGGGGTGCTACAAATGGCACACAATGGAAAGAATGAACGTAATGAGGCGCTTGAATAGTTGACTGCATACCAAGCTAATCCTCCCATCTTAAGTCAGATGAAGCCAGGGGAGGTCCTATATTTATACCTATCAGTCAAGCCATATGCCTTTTCCGATGCGCTTACTCGGTAAGAAGACAAGAAGCAAAAGGTGGTGTACTATATGAGTTGTGCCCTGAAAGGAGCAGAAACGCGCTACCCATATGTAGAGCTGTTAGCATTGGCACTGGTAGTCACCACCCACTGGTTGAGACCCTACTTCCTAACCCACTCAACAACACTTCTGGTGGATTGATAAATTGGTCTGTTGAACTTAGTGAGTTCGACATTGATTACATTCCAAAAAAATGCCATGAAAAGGCAAGTCTTGGCGGACTTCGTCGTTGAGTTCGTCAACTTCCTGGAAGAAACATGACTGGCCTTGAAAGGAAGTCTCTAGGAAGTGCGCATGGATGGCTCTTCCTGCCACAACAATGGGGGAGTAGGCCTCCACCTTCTCATAGATCTAGGGGAAGAAATCTACTACGTTGTGAGGTTGACATTCAAGGTCACTAACAATGAGTCAGGATATGACGCATTGCTGGCAGGACTAGCCATGGCAGAAGGGTTGGGAGGAAATAAGGTTAAGGTGCAAGCGGATTCCCAAGTTGTAGTAACCAAGTAATAGGGGAATACAAGACCAAAGGAGAAAGACCTAGGATGTTCCTACGATGGGGGAGGGAGTGGTGTGATCTTTTCCAGTATTCCGACATTTGAGAAATGCCTCGGGAAAGTAATTGGTGAGCAAACAAGCTGGCACGAACCGCTTCTAGGGCAGAAAACTCACTCCCTTCTAGGGAACTACCCACGGCTGATTTGCAACATGAGCAAATACCTGACTATGGGGAACTACCAGACGAATGAACAAAGGTGAGGAAGGCAAAAAACTGGTTGCCAGATTTACTTGTGTAGAAGGAGTGCTTCCTTAGCACCACTCCTAAGATATATGTCCGCGGAATAAGCTCAATATGTATGGTAGAAACACACAAAGGAATATGCAGAATCCATTTAGGCAGCAAAGCGTTAGTACAAAAATCCCAAAGAGCAAGGTATTAATGGCCGTAAGCACTAAAGGATGCGAACAAATTCATTAGAAAATGTGCAAATTGCCAGCTGCATGGTAACATACCTCGCAGCCCACCCAAAGAATTAACGACGGTAGTCATACCATGGACGTTCTCACTTTGGGGAATCAATAATGTAGGACCCTTGCAGACCGGGTCAAGTTTGTAGTGGTCGCTATCGATTATTTTCCGAAATGGGTAGAAATAAGGAGCTTGCAACGATCATAGTCGGTAATATGGTAAAATTCCTCTAGAAGTCTATTGTATGTTGTTTTGGGATACCGTGTGTTTTAAACTTGGAGAACGGGAAATAGTCTATTGTATGTCATGTTGGCATAGCGCGGGTTATAATCTCTAACAACGGGAAGTAGGAACGCTCCATTGTTTGAGAGGCGAGAGTAGGAACGCTCGCCCACTGCAACTTTGCTCACATACTCAAGACAGTGCTCACTCCTTTTCACCAGCTCATCCTCCAGCCTATCGTCGCAATCGCACTCCACGGTCATGACTCACCACCTCATCCAAAAGTGCAGAGGCATGCATCACCTCTTACTAACTCTGCTGGACAAAGCCAACTCATCTAAACTCTATGAAACTAAGGCATGCTGGAGACTAGAAACCTCCGCCCTCAAGGCCGCAATCCTGGCCTTTGGGCGAACGAACGGGAGCTGGGTTGGGACTACGCTTCCACCCATTTACCTTTCTCCTCGAAATCAACTTCGAGGACCTCCGCCATGAACCAATGCGAGGATTACAGTTGCTCCTCCAGAGTGGAGTGGCAAAGTGTGACCCAACTGGCCAACAAAGGAGGCCCTCGCAACGGAAGACAATCGGTCGGACAGCAACATTGAGAGTCAACAGCAAGAACCTCTTCATATTAAGGGGACAACAGTGTCTGCCCAATGTGAGAAATCCCCGACGGGACCATGTGCTTGGATGAAAAAGGAGCCGGACTTGAGGAAGGGAAGAAAGGCACCTCCCCAACAAGAGGACTCGCAGGCAAAGGAAGCCAAAAGGAGAAAGTACTATTAAAGCCCTTCCAACATGGAAAACACCAAAAGGAGTGCCAAGCTCCCCTAACATTGTTCGAGGTTTCCCTTGCCTGAGAACCTGCTCTAATTAGACAATGGCGACTCGACCGCAGCCCCAACTTCCCCAGACACGATGTTTGGGGCGGCAAGAGCACACCCTACCTCACAGACCTCTTGAACTTCCACAGATTCACTCATTGCCGAACAAGGTGACAAAGTCTCGAACCTATCGAAGGAAACTCTGAGAGGCGAGCCAGGAAAGAAAAATGGAGTGATGTCAAAGAGGGAGACATTAAGTACCAAATCCATATCGTCCCCCTTGGTTGAGTATCTTAGCGCGAAGCACAAGATGCGCCAAAGAATGATGCTCAAACCTCTCACTGGGTGCAAAGTGTAGGAACAACAAGCTGTTGGATACCCAAAGAACCCCCTCCCCCGCGCCGGGAACTGGGGGTCAGGACAAACACAGGCCCCACCTTGAACCCCAAAGGAGCCACAAGACCCTACTCGCTTAACATGTGGCTTTTTCCCTTTTTGGATCCAAAGTGGGTGGGGGCATGCCTTTATCATCCTCGGATGGGAACCGAGCCATTCAAACCAAGCAACAGATGGCCAACAACCAGCGATCAACCCGTCAACACCAAGAAACGAGTGGGGTTCTCTCTGGTGAGAATCGTGTATGAATTTACAGGGGTCGAGTTACGCATAACTAATGCCATGCGTAAACAAGATCCACGTCCTCTTGCTCCCTTTTGGTGAAGGCATCCTCGAAGTTGCACCCATCTAAAACAAGACTCCAAGAGCTCATGATGGTTGGCCTCACCGATAGGAAACTACCATCTAGACCTAGAAAAGTAGAACTTCAATCCCAGTTCTTCATGTGGGAATAGTGTTTCTCTAGTCGGACAGCCCAACAGCTCCCACCTAACGCCACCGTTTCTCATTGTGCCGCCTAATGCCATGAGTGTGGAGCAACTCGTAGGCGGTAAGTTCCAAACTCTCTTCGGTTGTGGTTCCTAGGACCTTGTGCTAAGCGACACAGTAGGATGGCATGATCCTTCAGACTTTAGGTAGCAACTGAGCAGGGGCCACCATCAAGGAATCTAAGATGTCGTGAATTGTGTGGAAGAACGAAAGTTCAACCCTATCTGGAACAACTCGACGTCTTCGGCGGACCCCTTAGAGTCGAAGATGTGGTTGGTCAGATCGGGCAGTATCAACTCAACATATTTAGGGATCCCATAGCGATCTCAAAGGGAATCCAGCTCTACTCAAGTAGTGGTGGCGGTCCGACTAAGCCCTCGAATGCTTCTGGCTATGAAGAACTGCCACCAAAGGGCTCAACGGAGGACTGACCCGATTGAGAAGATCGGGAAGGAGTTTTGGGACCCATTGGTTCTGACGGGTAAACCTGTGATTACAAAGGGGCACAAACCTAGGTAAGAACAAAGGTGTGAGAGAATTAATGAGAAGGAAGAAAGATATGCACAGGGTACAAGAGCATAACAAAGTATATAAAGAGGAAGGAACGATGGTTATGCGAAGAATAAATAAGGAGAAGCAAATTAAGTAGCTATGATCAAAGGGGAAAACACCACGTGTCAAGGATTGGGAGGGCACGCTGAGTCTAAATATTGTTAATTTATTAGGAGCATATTTTTGTAAAGAAAAAGTCTTGGTAGCAGCCACTGTTTGCTGCATCCAAATTGCACATATTACGTGTCGAAACGGGAGCAACCATTGAAAGCTGAGATGAGAGAGAGAGCTGATGAGAGAGAGAAAGCAGAGATGAGAGAGAGAGACCGGCGAGAGAGAGAGCTACTGATGAGAAAGAGACCGAGATGAGAGAGAGAGTCGATGAGAGAGAGACGGGATGAGAGAGATCTGATGAGAGAGAGAAGAAGAGAGAGAGGGGAAGGTCTGGTGCGTCTGGTGCGTTTTGCACCAAAAAAAAAAAACTAAAGGACCAAAATGGGTATACTTGTTAAAGATTTTTTCTATCAAATGTGTTGAAATTAGGCCTACATTTTGTCAAATTTCAATTTCTAAAGTAGATTTTAATTACTAATTAATTATTATTCCCTTCTGTTTCTATTGTACTTCTTAAAAAATAGTTTTAATGGACTAGTATTGGAATTATATGCTCCAAAATCATTCACGAGTTTTGATAGACTAGTTTAGTATGAAACATTATGCTCTATTAAAGTACACGCAATACAAAATTTGGATCAGCTTAGGCCTATGTCTTTATCTAGATTTAGCTACAAAATCACTTTTTTTTAGCTCACTTTTCAAAATATGGTTGATGTGTGTATTTAAATTATTTCCCTCTTCTATTAAAACAAACAAGAGCACCTCATGTGGATTAACCCCCATTGCAATTTAACGATGGTTCACACAACTAGTTTAGTATTGTATTAATGCCTTTAATGTGATGGGCCCAATTTATGGTTGCGATTTCAAGGAATAACGTGATGTCAAATATAATACCGTTAAAATACCCATACTCCTTTCATTCATCCATATTCCTAGTATATTTCAAGCTTTCCATGTGTTTCTTTGAAAGCATTTTCATTGTCAAAGTCTTTTCAAACAATAGGGCTCTGTTCGGGAGAATAAGCATACTAAGAAAAAGGTTTACATATATCATGTGTATGGAAACCAGAGAATTTACACAAATAGATTTGAATAGTAATAATTGAAACAACTGAAAAAAAGTAGTGCATTATATTGCATGTGAGGTAGTGCACATTGACTTTGATTATGATTTATAAATTCTATGCCGTCGGATAAGAGGCTTGCATAGCTATACCACATAGGCCTTCCTTTGCATCAACATCTCTTTGCATCCTTATGTACCCTTCTTCACCCCATTCTGTACCCCATGAGTTCTTCACCAGCCAATACTTGGTCCCATCACTAGTAACCCCATAACCAACAGCAGTAACGCCATGGTCTAGGCTAGTACCACACTCTCCTGTAAAAATTCCGCTTGAATAGAATTGGAAGTCAGATCCTCCAGCATCTATGGCAACTGAAATTGGCTGATTAGCTACAGCCTTAAGAAGTGCCTTCTCACTGTTGGCTGGCACATCTTCGTAGCCGTTTATGTTGGCTGCATGGTTGGCTTCTCCCTTTGTGTTGCACGTTCCATCCACACCTGTGTAAGGATAGTTGGCTTCTGTAGTGAGACCTTGATTGTTTTGGATGAACTGGAAAGCATTGTCCATCAAACCACCACTACAACCTTGGTCCACTCCTTTAATGTCGCAGTCAACCAACTCTTGCTCTGACAATGAGATTAGTTTACCACTTTTTAGCTTAGTAATTCCTTCCATGGCTGCCACTGCTGAAAATGCCCAGCAACATCCTACGTTTCATCACCAAAAAGTGTTATAAACATAAATTAGTGGACAAAATTCGTCTCAAAATTAGGCACTTACCACATTGGCCTTGGTCTTTGATGGGTGTTACGGCTCCTTTCTTTCTCCAATCCATGGACGAAGGCAATGCAGTCACATTTTGATATTTGAAGGAAGAAGTCTTTGTTGAGCACTCATGCCCCTTGAATCTATTTCGTGAGGCTTTGAACTCTTCATTCGTAAGATCTGCAAATTGGTTGACTCCTAATTTGTAAGGTTTGTTTCCAACGTCGTTGAAAGATTCTATAAGCGCCACATTTTCCTTAAATATCTTCAAACGCTTCTCCTTCTCCTGATTATTTTCGTATAACCGTCCATAACGAGCCATCCATTGTTCATGCATCTCACGCATTGTCACATCTTGGAGGGTGCGAGCAGCAACTTGAGAAGCCAAAGCTCCCAAAGTGAGGATCAAAGCAAAACAAATGCGTTGGCTTTGGTTAGAGAAGCCCATGATGGTTTGTTCTGGTCGCTGCAATGACTAGCACACTTGCTCTTAACATTTATATAGAGACAATCCTCCCTCATCAATTGCATGCTATGACATTAGGGGAAGATATAGCGTTGGAAATGATCTGATTTGGACAGAAAAGAAAAAGTATTTTGGTTATTTTCAATTGGCATCTTGGATATTCTTGTTACAAAGTGTCTCTTTATGATCATATTTGTCTATATTTATATTTGTGAAGTGTTAAATTAATATGTTCATTGGTTGATAGTACACATATAGATTGGTATTTTGTCTTTTATTGTTGGGCTTACCCACGCAATCAAAACCAAAATGGTCTCACCGTAACGTACGTTTCGCTTGTTTATAAGAAAAAGTACAACACAACGTTAGATAAACGCAGTTTGATCATTCTCCAAAGGCATTACAACGTTTCTGTTGGTTTGTCAAGTAGTATTCTATATAAACTAGCATTGATCATACATTAGTACGTAGTACATCATGTATAGGTTTATCTATTCTCAGCGTGCAAACATCATTTTTCATGAGCATGCAATAAAAAAAACATAAGATGATATTTATACATTTATTTGTTGAGTAATGCCAGATGAAGTAGTAAAGTGTACTACCCCCCGCATTTCATTTGAAAAATTGTGGGATCCGTCACTAAAATTAATTTTTTTTATGTGAGTCTCAAATTTACCCACTTTTATAAAAAGAGTGCACGCGAGACTTACATGGCCTAGGACCGTACAAATTATCCTCTGCTTCGTAGCCAAACAAGACTAATTAGTAAATGTGCGTGGGGTTGGAGCTGAGAGTCTTCTCTCTTTTCTCTCTCTAGAAAAGGGGTGGAGTGGGTAATAGAGTGAGGCAGTTATAACAGCCTCGGTGGTGGTCCCAAGGGGAAAACACGTCTGAAGACGATAGTTGGTGCTGGAGAAGAGAAAAACAATGGTGGTGCGCTGCAGAGTACGGTGGAAGGAGTGGAAAGAATGGAGGAAATGGAAACGAAGTGGGCAAAGCTCCACCTTACGGAGGAAGAAGACCATGAGGTTGTGGTGGATGATATCAGTCTGGATGAATTGAGTGATAAAGGGGAAAGGAGTTTGGTGGGAAGGGTGACGACAGAAAGAAATATAGGGAGTCGAGTGATTGAAACAACTATGGTAAAAGTTTGGAGAATATCAAGACCTGCTTCCTTTCGGGAGGTAAGGTCTAACGTGTTTGTGATAACTTTTGTAATAGTGGCTGATAAGCAGAGGGTGTGGGATGGGAAACCTTGGCTATTTGATAACTGTTTGATTGTGCTTAACCTATATGATGGATTGACCCAACCAGATGCTTTAGTTTTTAATGTAGAGAGGTTCTGGGTTCAACTCCATGATCTTCCCTTGGCATGTATGAACAGAGATTGTGGAATGCAGATTGGTGAAGGGATAGGGAAGATAATCGATGTTGACACTAATGTGGATGGATGTGGATGGGGTAAGTACTTGAGGATACGGGTAGAACTGGATATTTTTAAGGTTTTGGCAAGGGGGAAAATGGCTCAGGTGAAGGGGAAGAGTATTTGGATACCTTTTAAATATGAAAAACTTCCGAGGATTTGTTTTGAGTGTGGAAGAATCCTACATAAAGGGAGAGTGTGTCCAAATAAGAACGATGGGACCATGTAAAAACAAGGGGGGGGAAGGGCAGTATGGCCCTTGGCTAGGAGCAGATCTAGCTGAGAGGAGGTTCTTTGGGCCTTATAATAATGTTAAAAAGGGACCTGCTAGGGAGTCGTGTAATGATCAAGTAAAGAATTCTGTAGCTGGTGAGATGGGGTCTGAAACCAATCAAATCCTTGAGGAGACTAGTAGGGAGGAAGTTAGAAGCATGGAGGATGGAAGGGAGCAGGGGATAGAGGTGATGAATAGAATGGGAGAACTAGGTAAGTCATTTGGTGAGGTTGATGAGGGTAATAACTCAAAGGCTGAACAAAATGGTGATCCTGTTGCTTATCCTACTGCTTATGCTGGACAAAAGACTGGTATTACTGAAGCTACTGAGCAATGCTCTGAACTAGTAGCTAGTCCTATCACTAGTTATTTTAATAAAGGTGGAGGGAGATGGAAGAGAAGGGCAAGGGAGAACAAAGAGGTTTCTGAAGCCTGTATGACACAAATTTTGGTAAAACGAAGGAGGGAAGGAAGTAAGGGGGAAAAAGGGTTGGGTTGTGTGATGAAAAAAGGCAGGCATGAGGCTGAGGCAATTGATTTTGAACTAGTAGTGGCGGAGGCTGTGGAACAGCCCCGCCAATCATCATGAAAATCTTAAGTTGGAACTGCCGAGGGCTTGGGAACCCTCGGACAATTCAAGACCTTTGCTTGTTAGTAAAGGAAAAGAGACCCAATGTTGTCTTCTTAATGGAGACAAAGTTGAAAAAAGGTAAGAATGAGTGGCTGAAGAGGAAGTTGGGTATGGAAAATTGCTTTGAAGTAAATGTTGTTGGCAAGGGGGGTGGTTTAATGCTATGTTGGGAAGGGGATTTGCTGGCTGAAATCTACAACTATTCTCAGAGGCACATTAACTGTTGGATAACAGACTCTGTGACTAAAAATAAGTGGTTGTTCATTGGCTTTTATGGCCATCCTGAATTGCACAAAAGGAAAGAGGTATGGAGGCTCTTAGGGTCTTTTAAACCTAGGTATAGGAAGGGGTGGTGTGTAATGGGGGATTTTAATGAAATAACAACACATGATGAGAAGAAGGGAGGTAGACAAAGGGGAGAACTTCAAATGGCTCAATTTAGGGAGGTGCTAGAAGAAAGTGAACTGCATGATGTGGGTTGGCAAGGTGATAAGTTTACTTGGAGTAACAGACACGTGAATGAAACTTTCACTAAAGAAAGGTTGGATAGGGCTGTGGCAAACTCTAAATGGTTTGAAGATTATCCTGACAAGTTGTTGGAAGTTCTGCCAGCAAGATGTTCTGATCATAGGCCCATAGTGTTAAGTTTTGACAAGCAGGCAAGGAGGGCGAAATTTATGAAAAACAAAAGACAATTTAGATATGAGGCATCCTGGGCTTTGGAAGAGGACTGTGGCAATGTAATTGGAGCAGAATGGGGTTTAGTAAGGGCTGGTTATTCCCACACTTCCCAGGTTCAGAGAATGCTGGAAAATTGCAACAAGGCCTTAACCAACTGGAGTTTTAGGAAGGAAAGAAACAGAGGAAAAGAAATAAAAAAGAAAACTGCAGTATTAAAAAGCTTACAAGCTGAGGAGGGTATGGAGAATATGGAGAATATTAAAAAGATTCAAGAGGAAGTTGGGCTGTTATTGGAACAAGAGGACATTAAGTGGAGACAAAGGGCCAAGAAAGACTGGTATAGGCTGGGAGACAGAAATACTAGATTTTTTCATGCTTGTGCTAACCAAAGGAGGAGGAAAAACTTGATTTCACAAATTCAAGTTGGCCACGATAGGTTTTCTTATGATATTGAAGAAATAGAAAGGGCTTTTAACAAATATTTTGCAGATATTTTTACTTCCTCTTGCCCTACGATGGAAGCCATTGAGGAGTGCATTCAGAATCTGGTTCCCAAAGTGTCTATGGAGATGAATGTGAAGCTCAGCCTACCTTTTACAAAAGATGTGGTTGAGATGGCCTTGAAAATGATGGGGCCTTTGAAGTCCCCTGGACCTGACGGCTATGGGGCTAGTTTCTTTCAACAACACTGGTGCATTGTGGGTGAACAAGTGAGTGCAGCAGTGCTGGAATGTCTGAATAGTGGTAATATCCCTCAATCCCTCAACTATACTTACATTGCTTTAATCCCTAAGGTTAATACTCCTTTATTGGTTAGTGAATACAGGCCTATTAGCCTTTGTAATGTAATGTATAAGTTGTGCTCTAAAGTTATTGCTAATAGGCTTAAGCATGTACTGCCTAGTATCATTTCTCCTAACCAAAGTGCATTTCTCCCGGGAAGACTCATTTCTGATAATGTCGTGGTAGCTTATGAAGTGTTACACACAATGAAGACCAGGCTAAAGGTAAGTTAGGGAGTAAGGCACTAAAGTTGGACATGTCAAAGGCTTATGACAGGATTGAATGGAAATTTTTAGAAGCTGTCTTAAGGAAGTTGGGGTTTAATGAGAATTGGGTCAAGCTTGTGATGAGCTGTGTAAGCTCAGTGACTTATTCCGTTCTTTTGAATGGTAAACCTGGTGGTAAGGTGATCCCTTCTAGGGGGTTGAGGCAAGGAGACCCAATTTCTCCCTATCTATTCATTTTGTGTGCTGAAGGTTTGAGTTCCTTGCTCAATTATGCTGATCAAAAAGGAGAAATTAGGGGTGTTGCAGTGGCTAAAGAAGGTGTGAGAGTCAACCATCTGCTTTTTGCAGATGACTATGTGTTGTTTGGAAGAGCAAGAAGGGATGAATGGAGGAGATTGAGCTGTATTTTACAGAAATACAAGGTGGCTTCAGGCCAAGTGCTAAACAAGGAAAAATCCTCTTTGTTTTTCAGCTCCAACACTGATGAAACTGAAAAGAAAATGATCATTTCTGAAGCTGGAGGTGTAGTCTGTGGCAGTTATGAAAAATACTTGGGCCTTCCTGCCATGGTGGGGAGGTCAAAGTACAAAACCTTTAGAGGAGTTAAAGAGAAGGTGTGGAAAAAAATAGAAAGCTGGAAAAACAGATTCTTATCACTAGCTGTTAAAGAGGTTCTCATCAAAGCAGTCTTACAAGCAATTCCATCCTATACAATGGGTGTCTTTAAATTGCCAAGCTCTTTGTGTAAGGAGTTAAACTCTTTGTACTCTAAGTTTTGGTGGGGTTACAAGGAAAATTCCAAAAAAATTCATTGGTGGAGCTGGGAGAGATTGGGTGTGCAGAAAGCAAGAGGGGGGATGGGGTTTAGGGATGTGGAGTGTTTTAATGCAGCCATGTTGGCTAAACAAGGTTGGCGTATGATTAAATTTTCCTCTTCTCTTGTTGCTCAGGTGTATAGTGATAAATATTTCAAGAATTCAGATTTTCTAAAAGCTAAACTAGGTATAAATCCTTCGTATATATGGAGAAGTGTGCTGTCAGCTAAGGACTTATTAAAGGAAGGTTTACAATGGAGGGCTGGGAATGGGAATAACATAAGAATTTGGGGAGAGAAGTGGCTGCCTACCCCATCTTCAAAATGTGTGCAATCCCCTGTGAAGAGATCCTGGGAAGATATGAAGGTGAACAAGCTGATTGTGTCTTCTACTAACTCTTGGGATGAAGATCTTATTAGAGGGTTATTTAAACCAGAAGAAGCTGAAGTTATTGCTCGAATTCCTTTGAGCAAAAGGGGGTCCTCTGATGTGAGGTATTGGGGTTATACAAAAGATGGTAACTTTAGTGTTAGGAGTGCTTATCATTTGGCATTGAGTATGGAAAGAAAAGACAGAGGGGAAGCATCAAATGGAGGCAAAGAGGAAGCAGTGTAGAAATTTGTATGGGGAATGGAGGTGCCAACAGTGGTCAAAATGTTTTTGTGGAAAGCTGCCAATAACATCATCCCAACCAAGAGAAATCTGTTTAATAAAAAAATTGGTGAAAATTCACTTTGCCCAATATGTGGAAGAGATGAGGAGACAGTAATTCATATACTTTGGAGCTGCCCATCTTCAGTAGATGTGTGGGCAGAGCCTAGCAGTCCAGTACATAAGTGTGCAACAGATGAAGTGGATTTTTTGGAGCTATGGTCTAAGCTAATGAACAGATTACAAAAAAGGGAGATGGAATGGGTTGCTACCATAATGCGTAGAATCTGGTTGATAAGGAATAAGGTGGTTTTTGAGAACCAATTCTATAGCCCAAGCAAACTTATACAAATGGCTGGTGAGGGGCTGGAAGATTATAAATCAGCACTGGTATGCCAAGAGGGTTCTGATACTGCTGTTAATCACAATGTAATGCAGAAGAAGTGGAAAAAACCAGGTATTTTTGAGGTAAAGGCTAATTGGGATGCTGCACTCGACATGGAGGCTAAGAGAATGGGTATGGGAGTTGTCATAAGAGATGAGGAAGGGGAAGTACTTGTGTCTGTTTGTGATGTCAGAAACCATGTTGATCACCCTGCTCTAGCAGAAAGTTGGGCATTATGGAAAGCATTAGAAATCTATAATGAGCTAGCCTTTTCAAGGGTGATTTTCGAAGGAGATGCAGAAGTTGTCATCAAAGGGATAAATAGAGAGGAGGAAGATCTATCATGGATGGGGCATATTATTGAAGATATCAAGCAGGTTTTTAAAGCCAAAAAAGAATGGAATGTTAGGTTTGTGTCAAGAGTGGGTAATCAAGTGGCCCATCTGTTAGCTAAATATGCACTGGAGCTAGGTGAGGAAAAAATATGGATTGAGGAGGGCCTTTTGTAATTTGCAATGCAGTTTTGCATGACAAATTTTGTAATACCCAAAATGATTAGTAATACAATGAAAGTTTGAATTCAAAAAAAAAAAAAAAAAGACTAATTAGTAAATAAGATGCACATCGCTCTGGGCGTTCTGAATAATTCTTTAGGACAAGGTTGAACTATAATTGTAGGACATCTTGTCTTCCTCAGATGTATGTGGCATTATTTTGAGACGCCTAAACATATTTATAAAACTATAATACCATTTTTTATGAAATAAATATTTTAAAATACACTTAAATGAAAATATAATAAAAAACAAAAGTATGAGTAAAAGAAGAGAAAGGGTCTCAATATGTTCTAATTTTCACTTTAATTAAATTTTAAGAAAAGAAATCGTTTTATGAAGAAAATAAAAATCTTTAAAGATATCTATGAGGAAGAAAATGTTACACACACACACACACACACACACACACACACACATATATATATATATATATAATTATCAATTGGAGTGGGGCTAATTTTTTCTGTCAAAACCTAATGTTGATAGGGACCAAACTCTTTAATTTTTTATTTCTTTTAATGTTATACATACAATATACTGTGTGTATATACTCTATGATATGGAAGTTTATTTAGATTACCTTTTGGTTAAAAGTAAGGAACCCTGCTACCACATATTGATCTTAAGGGAGGCCTTTAAGGTACTGCACAAATATAAGATGAAATCTACGACTCGGCTTAATGCACTTTCTATGTAGGGTCCTGCAAGTTTTTAGGCTTCATGGTCTCAGAGCAGAGAATCAAGGCTAATCCAAAGAAAATTAGGGTACTATTGGAAGTGAACCACGGAAGGATCTAAACAGGGTATAGAAGTTGACAGGCAAAATAACGGCATTGAATTGGTTCATGTCAAGGCCGACGAACAACTACTTGTTGTTTGAGAAAATAACTATATGATCAATACATACTCAATCAAGGGCATTTTGGGAAAGAAAACTCATAACCTGCATGGCACTTTGAGAAAATAACCTAGGATCAAAAATTACATGACAGGGGCCATGCATACCGAAAACTATGTGCAGCGGTGTCTTGGGTGGATGTCTACGGCGGCACAGCTGGGGGCAATGGCAGATCACAGTGGTGGGGCACTCAGTGGCGGAACAAGAAATTTTTCGTTGGGGGAGGGGCCGAACAAAGCTAAAACTATAATAAAATATTTTTTATTCTATTTCTGAGTCAAAATAATCTATAAGATCAAAATAATTTTGTAGAAGGGGCCGAGATAATTTTTTAGAGAGAGAACCAACACAATATGAGATTTATATAATCATATTAAATCAAAAAAAATTAATATATATTATTTTTTTTCAAACTTTGGGGGGCCATGGCCCCCTACCCCTTAATAGGTCCGCCACTGAATATACAATGAATATTAAAATTATGAAGTAAAACAATATATGAAATATATATTTTGTTGAGATATACATAGAATTTATAGATATCATTGTTCACCTGACTCGAGCTAGCATGAATTCTTCTTTAGCGGGTGCAAAGGTGCATGACATGAATTTAAACCTGAGATAGAGAGCGAGAGAGAGAGATTGAGGTAGATTTAGGTGACGAACGGAAGACAAATTTAAGGTTTTTGAGTTGCAGTCGAGAGAGCCAACGTATAGAGAGAGAAACTCATTTGGGTGAAAATTGGGAGAGAAGCTCAGTTAATTCACTAAATGAATGCATTTAGTACTCACATTTGGTGGTGCAGAACGAAAACGTAAATCGTGTTTCCAAACCATCCAAAACATTTTTCCATAAAGGTTACGGAATGTTCCGAATCCCGACCCAATCATTTTCGTAATTTCTTGTCACGAGATGTGCATCTTCGAGGACTACACCCTTCATTTCATGTATTGCATATTCCAATTTCAGATTTAGAGCGGCAGTGCCAGTCTTAATTAGGGGTGCTAATGGGCCGGTCCAATCCCGCGATGGACCGAAAATTTTCAGTCCATCATTTTTTTAGACCGGACTGGACCGGACCGATAGCTATATATAAAATATTTTTTTATTTTTATTTTTCATTCGGTCTGGCCTGGTCCGGTCCAGAAAAATCTTGGACCGTGGACCGGACTGAAACTTTTTGGTCCTCTAAAAGGTGGACCGAGACCGACCTGTCTCAGTCTCTGTCCAGACTGAGACGGTCGGTCTGTTCGGTCCGACTGGACCGTTTATCACCCTTAGGACTCTTAATACCAGAACATGTTTTGGTTGAGTGCTATAATCATAACAAAAACTAACTTTGTGTCTATTTATCCATCGACTTACTATATGAACATGATGCTTAAAGCAATATTATCGTTGGTCCGAGAATCCCACTACAATACAATTGTCTTTTGTGACAGAGGAAACCGTCACAAAAAATTACCAAAACGTCACTAAAGATCTTTGGTGATGGTTTGAAACAGACACCTAATGTGCGTCACAGAAAAGAATTGGTGACTGTTTACTGTTGAACCGTCACTAAAAATATTTTTAGTGACGGTTGGAGGTGTTTCGTTTGGTGTAACGTTCGAACGTTCCTTTTTTGTGACAGTTAAAATTTGTCACAGAAAGTAACATTCGGATGTCCAATTAAACGTTCGAACGGCAACCTGACCAATTGGGGTTTGAATGACAGAAGTTGACGTTCGTTGATTCAAGTTCGAACGTTTCATATTTACGTTTGAATGTTTATGCATCCGAACGTTAATTGCAATAAACGTTCGAATTTTCGTTTGAACGTTAACTGACCAATGTTCAAATGTAACGGGTTTATCGTTCAGACGTTATTTCGAATGTTAACGAAGAAGCGTTCGAACGCAAGTGGTACGTTCAGAGGTTTGTTCGAACGTGAATCGTTTAATCATTCGAACGTTGAGGCCTACGTTCGAATGTTACTATATAATTTTGTGTATTCACATTCGAACGTTGGTTCGAATGTGAACCAATGTTCAAATATTTTTAATTTGTATTCGAACAAACAGATCAGAAATATTAATTTCATAAAATTTAAAAACATACAAATTGTATCATATCACACACTATCAATTAACTACTAACAATGTCTTATAAAATTTCAAATTTAGATATTAAAATTAGTTATATACCTTAATAAAATTGATAAAATTCATTTCTTCTTCCTTTTTCGCCCACCGCAATTCTGTTACAACGACATAACACGCTCCATTAGCACCATCATCTCCCACTGCACTTGAACTTTACTGCGTATTCTTTCCTCCTGGTGTCTCTGTTGGTACTACAAACGCGTCTCTA
The DNA here is from genome assembly GCF_004785595.1 of Juglans microcarpa x Juglans regia. Classification (NCBI taxonomy): domain Eukaryota; kingdom Viridiplantae; phylum Streptophyta; class Magnoliopsida; order Fagales; family Juglandaceae; genus Juglans; species Juglans microcarpa x Juglans regia. The sequence goes on along the minus strand of NC_054596.1, from coordinate 32,424,409 downwards.
AATGAGACTGTCACTCTAAGAGAGACTCTAACTCTTACTATCTCGACCTCATATATTCATTCTCAAGCCGTGCAGCTTCTAAATCTTTGGTAAGATTATTAATTTTTGAAGTCGATGAGATTGGGGAGGATGAATATCTATGCTTGAAAGATCGTTCCAAACCTCTTGCCATACTAGACTGTGGTCTGAGCAGTTGTGGGAATATATCTATATCACTAAGAGAGGTTTCCTTAGAAACTAACTGCATCTCCATCATTTTTTCCTACAATTTGAAATAAAACACATGGTTAATAAATAATGAATTAAAAGAAATAGAAATAAAAAATAAATTATTCACATGTTGCATAATTTATTTAACAAAATTAACACTACTTACATAATTATCTGCAGCGGTAGGATCCATCCACTCACTACGCTCATTAGTGTGAGCAGCAATATAGACATGAATAAGGGAAAAGTTTTAAGGATCAACACATTTCTAACAAAGCGACATTAGCAATTTTAAAAAGATAATGTTAGTACTTAAATAAAAGAATATCAGAAAAATAAATGAAGTCTATAATTTTTTAATTACCATTTTTTCAGCAAGTTGTGGAATGACCTTGAACCGACATGATGGTGGACAGCCAGAGCGGATCTATTATGTGCATTTGTAGAACTCAAGTGCTACAAAATCAATTAAGAATGTTAATTGTAATTTATATACATATAATATATAGAACGAATATGAATGTAAATAATTAAAGGATATAAATGTAAAATACCTGATAATCTAGATATGCGAAAAGATCACGACACATTCTCCAATCATCTAATTTCATCTGCTGGAAAGGGGATTGCGCAGCCTCTTCTAACGTCTCAAACTTCTTGAAGTGGTCATGATATCGTCCCTTGTGACATCGAAATAGTGTAGCCATCAATTCATTCACGATTCTCAAATCCTCGCTACAGCCAAAGTTAAGGTCGAATTCATCCTAATAAGAGAATCAGGTAAAAAATATGATATACTAATCTGGGTAAAAAAATGTATTCTCAAAGTAAACTCACCAGCACACGACTTTGAATGTGCTCCTTAATCTCATTCGAAACATCTCGCCTTAAGCGCACATAAAATGGAGCATAAGCTCGAACTACTGTACCAATATAGGAAGAAAGTGCTCCTGCACTATCATCCACAACTCTAGTGGAATTATCAGAAATGGTGATATTGAGTTTTCCATGCCTTCTATTTTTCTCAAAAGAGATGCCACATGTATAGCCCCGACCGCAACGTGCAGATGCATCAACTATATGATAATAGTATGATTATAGTTATATAGTTATTGAGACAAAAGTATTAACTATATAATTAATTATCAACCCCAATATTTCCTGACTGGTAGGTGTCGACTAGCTGTTGTTCTCTTGTGTGTTAACTTGATCTTTAGGAGTGGATTCCTCTGGTGGGGAGTCCTCAATGGGTTTCAGACTTGGACTTGGCAGAGGCACATTTCTTCGTTGTCATTTTGGCTGCATCCTCGAAAATGATTAATTATATCAAAGAAAATTAATTAGAATAAATTATGAAAAGTATAATATTTTATAGTCAGCTATATGAATAAAATATTTAGTACTTTTATTCTTTATCTTCGGATGTATTTTCCATGCTTATTTCAGAATCTCCCTCAATAACATCTTCATCATCATTATCAACCTCTTCTTCGTCCTCCTTATCCACCTCATGCCGGGATTCATATTTGTCTTCATCTTCTGACTCTTTTTCTTCTTCTTCCTCCTCACCTACTTGAATTGAATGATCATTTAATATGGACGGGTTGAGATGGACGGGTGGGACATCATCTCTACACAAGGGGAGAAACTCGAGTGTACCGAAGTCAACAAACAAGTTAATACCCTCTCCTTTATAACCGAACAGGGCCTATACTGCGACCAAGTAATTCCCTTCGGTTTAGAAAATGTGGGGGTGACATATCATAGGCTAGTAAACCACATGTTCAAAGGAAATATTGGATGGAATATGGAGGTTTATTTAGATTACCTATTGGTTAAAAGTAAGGAACCTGCTACCTCATAGTGATCTTGAGGGAGGCCTTTATGGTACTGCACAAATATAAGATGAAATCCACGACTCGGCTTACTACGCTTTCAGTGTAGGGTCTCGCAAGTTCTTAGGCTTCATGGTCTCAGAGCAGTGAACCAAGGCTAATCCATAGAAAATTAGGGCAATATTGGAAATGAACCTCGGGGGAGCTAAATAGGGTATAGCAGTTGACTGGCAAAATAACGACATTGAATCGGTTCATGTCAAGGCCGACGGACAACTGCTTACTATTTTTTAGGGTGCTACAAAAGGCACAAAATGGAAACAATGAATGTGATTAGGCATTTGAATAGTTGACTGCATACCAAGCTAATCTTCCCATCTTAAGTCAGATGAAGCCAGGGGAGGTCCAATATTTATACCTATCAGTCAGGCCATATGCCTTTTCCAATGTGCTTACTCGGTAAGAGGACAAGAAGCAAAGGGTGGTGTAGTATATGAGTTGTGCCCTGAAAGGAGCAGAAACACGCTACCCACACATAGAGCTGTTAGCATTGGCGCTGGTAGTCACCACCCACTGGTTGAGACCCTACTTCCAGACCCACTCAACAACACTTCTGGTGGATTGGTAAATTAGTCAATTGAACTCAGTGAATTCGACATCGATTACATTCCCAGAAAAAGCCATGAAAAGGCAAGTCTTGGCGTACTTCGTCATTGAGTTCGTCAACTTCCTAGAAGAAACATGAATGGCCTTGAAGGGAAGTCCCTGGCAAGTGTGTGTGGATGGCTCTTCCTGCCGCAACAGTGGGGTAGTAAGCCTCCACCTTCTAATAGACCGGGGGGAAGAAATCTACTACGTTGTGAGGTTGGCATTCAAGGTCACTAATAATGAGTTAGGATATGATGCATTGCTAGTAGGACTAGCTGTGACAGAAGGGTTGGGAGGAAATGAAGTTAAGGTGCAAGCGGATTCCCAAGTTGTAGCAACCAAGTAAAAGGGGATGTTCCTACAATGGGGGTGGGAGCGGTGTGATCGCTTCCAGTATTTCGACATTTGAGAAATACCTCAAGAAAGTAACTGGTGAGCAAACAAGCTAGGACAAACCGCTTCAGGGCCAGAAAACTCGCTCCCTTCTTGGGAACTACCCACGACCGTTTTGCAACATGTGCAAATACCTAACTATGGGGAACTACCAGACGAATGAGCAAAGGTGAGGAAGGTAAAAAACTGGTCGCCAGATTTACCTGTGTAAAAGGAGTGCTTTCTTAGCACCACTCCTAAGATATATGTCCGCAAAAGAAGCTCAATACGTGTAACACTCTGTTCCTGGAGGTTCGGAGAGTTAGCTCTTAATACCTAATTTCAACTTAAATAACACAACTATAAAATCCAGAAAAAAAAAAACTTCATAAAATATTAATTCATTTACTCAACCCAAAAATCTATGTTCCTTCGTAAATTAAAAACTCTCCAAAAACTCGAAAATATCCTAAATTCATCAATCAAAATACCGAAAGTAAACCAATTTACTAACTACGACTCTCAAATATGCACTTGCACCCTCAGTCAATTATTTGACTACAATCATAACACCTTGCTAAAACTTATTACTCTTGTTCTCCAGCTGAACCATCAAAATTATCTAAAAAATATATGGAGATAATGGGTGAGTTATCAACAACTCAGTAAGCAGAGAACATATACCAGTATGTAAACATGAGCATTTACAGTGATCAGAATGCAGAACAAAACATTTTCATTTTCAGAGTACAGAAGCAGAACATGTTATCAAAATATCAGAGCGAAGATTCAGAAATAATTTTATTCAAAAATATCCTTTGGCATAGCATAAATAATGATGATCATCATCAGAACATCATATCAGAACAGAAGCCATGTATAACCCTCGTGGTAGGGTTGTGCATCTGTGGATAGTCAAGCAGAACATAAATCACTCTGTCACCAAAGTGTTCACTCTAAACAGAGACCACTACTATAAACCGTGGCAGGGCCATATCCACTATTATAACCCGTGGTAGGGCCGTACCCACTATTATTACCCGTGGTTAGGCCATATCTACTATTGTAACCCGTGGTTGGGCCGTATCCACTATTATTACCCGTGGTTGGGTCGCATCCACTATTATAACCCGTGGCAGGGCCATAACTAAACAGAGCAGAAACAGAATCAAATTCAGAATCAAAGAGTCATGCCAAAGGTTTTCAGAAATCAAATCTTATCCAAACAGAGTATTGAATAATCAAAACATATCCATAGCATATTTACATAATTATGCACAAGTTTTCATATTCGCTCCTTTTTGCATGATCAGAAACAGAATATATAAAATTAGCTCATGTCTACACCAATCATGACAGAAAATAATTTCTCTTTTACAGCTTTCATGCAAATGTAGAACACATATTTGAGGTTGTTTTCTGATTTCTTTTCAAAACAAACATGCATATTTTCAAAAGCAACATCATTTTATTTTATTTTATGCAAAGTCTAGCATAAGAACCCCGCTTCCCTGAACTTCTTAGCTTTTCAGAATTTCTCCACAACAGTACTGGACAAAAAATCAATCATCACCTATAAGATTGTCACATGATTTTCATAAATTTCCAATCGAACATGTATTTCAACATTTAAGCCTAAGATGCTAAAATAACCTATTTTAATTCCTCAAAAAAACTAAATTCACGTAATCCTCAAATATCGTCATCTTTCTCAATTCATCAATGCCCAAATAATTAGTCCGACTAAAACACAAAATCTAACTTATTTACTAACAAAATCAGATTATAAGATTTAATACTAGCTAATATATTTATACCAAAATATTTTAAAACTAAACAACTTCAACTTAGATTCATTTTGGTAATTAACTTAATCATATTTTAAAACTCATATATTTAGTAATTTAACTTCTATCCGTAAATATAAATTCTTATACTACAAATAAAATCCCACGCATAGCAGATGATAAAAACATAATTGGTACATACACAATCAAAGGCATTTTGGGAAAGAAAACTTATAACCTGCATGGCTCTTTGAGAAAATAACCTAGGATCAAAAATTACGTGACAGGGCCATGCATACCAAAAACTATGTGCAGCAGTGGCTTGGGTCGAAGTCTATGGAGCCACAACTGAGGGTAGTGGCAAATCATGGTGGTGGGGCACTGAGAGAGAGAGAGATGAGTGAGAGAAAAACCTCACGTAGAAAAGTAGAAAAAGAGAGAGAGAGAGAACGGAAAGAACGGTGAGGAGGCCGTGGCACTCTGTGAGCTTAGCAAGAGGTGGTCCTGGGGCATCATACTGAGAGAAAAAGTGACGAGTGAGAGAGAGATCTAGTGAGAGAGAGACCAACAAATGAAAAAAAATGCAAAAGAGATAGAGTAAGCCGAGAGAGAGTGACACGGAGGTGCTATCGGTGGCTTACCGAGAGGGACGCGGCGTGATAGGAGTGGCGTGGAGTGACCGTCGGAGTTCTCAGTGCCGGTGGTAACGAAGTGGAGGCGCTGGCACCGTGTGTGGTGGCTTTGAACAACAAGGGCACCGGGCTGTGTGTTGCTCTGTTTTTGGCACCCAAAACAGAGGAGTTTTCAGTTCACGATGTAGGTGGTTGCGCTCGGCACTATGCTGGTGATGCAGTGGTGTACGGCTGAGGAGCTGGAACTCTAGTGATGGTCAAGTGGAGGTGGCGCACGGCGAGGTGGAGCAGCGATCCGTGGAGATGCAGTGCATGCACGGGTTGCGTCGATTCTGTATGGGGAGGCGGCTTGAGTTCTGGATGGTGTAGCGGCACTCTAGTCTAGGTTAGAGATCACTTCCGTCTTCCACATACGAGTTCTATCTATATATGGGGACGGTTGCTGTGAAAATGGAAATGAAACATGCGTGAACTGAAGTTAACGTGTGAATACGTGGGTGATTGGAAACACAAAAAAAAAAAATACAAACTCTAAAGCTGAGGAGATGAGAAGCGTACGTGCATGGGAGTCCTAGAGTCGTGCGTGCGAGGAACTGCTCATAAACTGATAGTTTTTTTTTTTCCAAGGTTTAAACAAACGGCCAAAAGCTCAAAAAAAATAAAAAATCACTACTCGATCCATAACATAAAACCAAAAAAAAAACCTAAATATCAAGCTCAAATAAATAAATAAATAATCCATAGTCCAACCATACAAATTCTGGGTCCTGATGTTACAATACGTTTGGTAAAAACACACGAAGGAATATGCAGAACCCATTTAGGCAGTAAAGCGTTAGAAAAAAAATCCCAAAGAGCAAGGTATTAATGGCTGTAAGCACTAAAGGATCCGAACAAATTAGTTAGAAAATGTGCAAATTGCCAGCTGCATGGTAATATACCTCGCGGCCCACCCAAAGAATTAACGACGGTAGTCATACCATGGACGTTCTCACTTTGGGGAATCAATAATGTAGGACCCTTGCAGAACAGGAGGGATCGGGTCAAGTTCGTAGTGGTCACCATTGATTATTTCCTGAAATGAATAGAAATAGAATAGCTTAGTCGGTAATATGGTAAAATTCCTCTAGAAGTCTACCGTATGTCATTTTGGGATACCATGTGTTTTAAACTTAGAGAACGGGAAATAGTCTATTGTATGTCATGTTGGCATACCGCGGGTTATAATCTCAAACAATAGGAAGTAGTTTCAATGTGACCGAATAGACCTATAGTCGGCCTTCGCCTGCACTTGCTCCCCACAAGCAGCTTCGAGGTCATTCCAAAGGGGAGAGTAGGAATGCTCGCCCTCTGCGACTTTGCTCACATACTCAAGACAGTGCTCACTCGTTCTCGCCAGCTCGTCCTTCAGCCTATCGTCGCGATCGCGCTCCACTGTCACCACCTGATCCAAAAGTGCAAAGGCGTGCACCACCTCTTATAGACTGTGCTTGGACAAAGGCAACTCATCTAAACTCTCTGAAGTTAAGGCATGCTAGAGACTAGAAACCTCCACCCTCAAGGCTGCAGTCCCAACCTTTTAGGCGAACAAACGGGAGCTTGGTTGGGACTATGCTTCCACCCATTTACCTCTCTCCTCGAAACCAACTTGGAAGACCTCTGCCATGAACTAATGCAAGGATTGTAGTTGCTCCTCCAAAGTGGAGTGGCAGAGTGTGACCTAATTGGCCAATGAAGGCAACCCCAACAATGGAAGACGATCGGTTGGACAACAATGTTGAGAAGACACACGAGAAAGAAAAGAAGTTACGTATTGGGGAGAGAAAACACTCAAGGTCCTGAACGATCTGCTCAGTGGGAGAGTCTGTAGTCTCATGCACTTGCATGGTAGGTGCAAAAGGATGAGTCGGCAAAGGAATGGATGGCCTAGGGCCAGGGTTGTTACCCTTGACGGTCGATCTAGCAGCAGAACGGTCCACTAGGGTGACAAGTTAAGCAAACAATTACATGAGGGCAGCTTGGGCTTGTGAATAAGCCTTGAGTTGGTTCCCTTTAGGGCAGCTATTGTCCGGTAGCCCCTCAGTCAGTGAAAAGTCAACAGCAAGAACCTCTTTAGATTAAGGGGACTGTCTGCCCAATGCGAGAAATCCCTGACGGGACCAAGTGCTCAGATGAAAAAAGAGTCAGACTCGACGAAGGGAACAAAGGCACCTCCCCAACAAGGGGACTCCTCGGCAAGGGTTGCCAAAAGGAGAAAGTACTGTTGAAGCCCTTCCCACATGGAAAATGCCAAAAGGAGTTCCAAGCTCCCCGAACATTGTTCAAGGTTTCCCTCGCCTAAGAAGCTGCTCTGACTAGACAACGCCGACTTGACCGCAGCCCCAACTTCCCAGACACGATGTTTGGGGCGGCAGGAGCACACCCTGCCTCACAAACCTCTTGAACTTCGACGGATTCACTCATTGCCGAACAAGGTAAAGAAGTCTCGAATCAATTGAAGCAAACCCTAGGGAGCGAGCCAGGAAAGACAATCAGAGTGATGTCAAAGAGGGAGATATCAAGTACCAAATCCATATCGTCCCCCCTGGTTAAGGATCTTAGCTCGACGCACAAGATGCGCCAAAGAATGATGCTCACGCCATTCACTGGGTGCAAAGTGCAGGAACAACAAGCAACTGGATACCCATAGAACCCCCCCCCCCCTCCCCCAAGACATTGAGGGTTAGGACAAACACAAGCCCCACCTCGAACCCCAAATGCGCCACGAAACCCTACTCGCTTAACATGTAACTTTTTCCCTTTTGGATCCGACGTGGGTGGGGGCATGCCTTTATCATCCTCAGAAGGAATTGAGCCATTTGAACCAAGCAACGGATGGCCAACAACCTACAATCAATCCGTCAACACCAAGAATAGAGTGACGTTCTCTCTGGTGAGAATCGTGTATGAATTCACAACGGTTGGGTTACGCATAACTAATGCCATGCGTAAACAAGATCCACGTCCTCTTGCTCCCTCTTGGTGAGGGTATCCTCGAAGTCGCAACCTTCCAAAACAGGACTCCAAGAGCTCATGATGGTTGGCCTCACCGACAGGAAACTACCATCTCGACCTAGAAACATAGAACTTCAATCCAGTTCTTCATGTGGGAATAGTGTTTCTCTAGTCGGACGACTTTACAGCTCCCACCTAACGCCACTGTTTCCCATCGTGCCTCTTAATGCCATGAGTGTGGAGCAACTCGTAGGCGGTAAGGTCCAAACTCTCTTTGGCTATGGCTCCTAGGACCTTGTGCTAAGCGATGCAGTAGGGATCCTCCAAACGTTAAGTAGCAACTCAGCGGGTGCCACCATGAAGAAATCTAAGATGTCGTGAATTGTGTGGAAGAACGAAAGTTTCAACCATATCTGGAACAACTCGACGTCGTCAACGGGCCCCTTAGAGTCAACGATGCAGTTGGTCGGATCGTGCAGTATCAACTCAGCATATTTAGGTATCCCATAGGGAATCCAGCTCCGCTTGCGCAGTGGTGGTTGTCTGACTAAGCTCTCGAGTACTTCTGGCTATGAAGAACTGCCACCAAAGTGCTCAACAGAGGACCAACACGATTGAGAAGACCGGGAAGGAGTTTTGGGACCCATTGGTTCGGACGGGTAAACCTGTGGCTACAAAAGGGCACAAACCTAGGCAAGAACAAAGGTGTGAGAGAATTAATGAGAAGGAAGAACGATATGCACAGGGTACAGGAGCATAACAAAGTATATAAAGAGGAAGGAATGACGGTTATGCAAAGAATAAATAGGGAGGATCAAATTAAGTAGCTATGATCAAAGGGGAAAACACCACATGTCAAGGACTGGGAGGGCACGCCGAGTCTAAATATTGTCAATTTATTAGGAGCATGTTTTTCCAAAACTGACAATAATAATTTTCTCATTGTCAGTTCACTTCTAAGGGATTGGAGTTGTGCACACCTCCAAGGAAACCAAGCACTTAGCAACGTCTCCAAAACTCATTGAAGTGGTAAACGGCATTTACAGGAAAGTACCGGTTGTAAATGTGGCAGCCGATGGCAAGATAGTCAGTAGAATTGATGACCAAATGGAAAGGTGATGCCTTTTGAGAATGCAGCCATGGAATTTGAGGATCATTTTTATTTGGCCCTAACATGCATTAAGCAAACATTATAGTTTTACGAGTGCCCGTGACTCATGAAACTTAAAGCATTGAACGTAGAAAGCACAAATAAGGATATGGCCCTAACATGCATTAACCAAACATTATCTGTAGCAGACAGGTAGCTTTACGAGTGCCCGTGCCATGCACAATACAACTCTCCTTTGTAAGATGTTAAATTGTAGTTTAACTTGTTAAGAAGTTATCCCATTGTTAAAGTTATTGATAACCATTGGTCTTTGTAACGAGCTTTCTCACTTTTTTCTCCGCTGTAAAAACGTTTTTCCACTTTTTGGACTTTGCTTTTAAAGACATCAAAATGGGTATACTTGTTAAAGATTTTTTCTATCAAATGTGTTGGAATTAGGCCTACATTTTGTCAAATTTCAATTTCTAAAGTAGATTTTAATTACTAATTAATTATTATTCCCTTCTGTTTCTATTGTACTTCTTAAAAAATTGTTTTAATGGACTAGTATTGGAATTATATACTCCAAAATCATTCACGAGTTTTGATAGACTAGTTTAGTATGAAACATTATGCTCTATTAAAGTACACGCAATACAAAATTTGGATCAGCTTAGGCCTATGTCTTTATCAAGATTTAGCTGGAAAATGATCACTTTTCTTTAGCACACTTTTCAAAATATGGTTGCTGTGTGCTGTGTATATTTAAATTCTCTCTCTCTTCTATTGAAACAAGAGCAACTCATGTGGATTAACCCCCATTGCAATTTAACGATGGTTCACACAACTAGTTTAGTATTGTATTAATGCCTTTAATTTGATGGGCCCAATTTATGGTTGCGATTTCAAGGAATAACATGATGTCAAATATAATACCGTTAAAATACCCATACTCCTTTCATTCATCCATATTCCTAGTATATTTCAAGCTTTCCATTGTTTCTTTGAAAGCATTTTCATTGTCAAGTCTTTTCAAACAATAGGGCTCTGTTCGGGAGAATAAGCATACTAAGAAAAAGGTTTACATATATCATGTGTAAGGAAACCAGAGAATTTACACATATAGATTTGAGTAGTAATAATTGAAACAACTGAAAAAAGTAGTGCATTATATTGCATGTGAGTTAGTGCACATTGACTTTGAATGTGATTTATAAATTCTATGCAGTCGGATAAGAGGCTTGCATAGCTATACCACATAGGCCTTCCTTTGCATCAACATCTCTTTGCATCCTTATGTACCCTTCTTCACCCCATTCTGTACCCCATGAGTTCTTCACCAGCCAATACTTGGTCCCATCACTAGTAACCCCATAACCAACAGCAGTAACGCCATGGTCTAGGCTAGTACCACACTCTCCTGTAAAAATTCCGCTTGAATAGAATTGGAAGTCAGATCCTCCAGCATCTATGGCAACTGAAATTGGCTGATTAGCTACAGCCTTAAGAAGTGCCTTCTCACTGTTGGCTGGCACATCTTCGTAGCCGTTTATGTTGGCTGCATGGTTGGCTTCTCCCTTTGTGTTGCAGGTTCCATCCACACCTGTGTAAGGATAGTTGGCTTCTGTAGTGAGACCGTGATTGTTTTGGATGAACTGGAAAGCATTGTCCATCAAACCACCACTACAACCTTGGTCCACTCCTTTAATGTCGCAGTCAACCAACTCTTGCTCTGACAATGAGATTAGTTTACCACTTTTTAGCTTAGTAATTCCTTCCATGGCTGCCACTGCTGAAAATGCCCAGCAACATCCTACGTTTCATCACCAAAAAGTGTTATAAACATAAATTAGTGGACAAAATTCGTCTCAAAATTAGGCACTTACCACATTGGCCTTGGTCTTTGATGGGTGTTACGGCTCCTTTCTTTCTCCAATCCATGGACGAAGGCAATGCAGTCACATTTTGATATTTGAAGGAAGAAGTCTTTGTTGAGCACTCATGCCCCTTGAATCTATTTCGTGAGGCTTTGAACTCTTCATTCGTAAGATCTGCAAATTGGTTGACTCCTAATTTGTAAGGTTTGTTTCCAACGTCGTTGAAAGATTCTATAAGCGCCACATTCTCCTTAAATATCTTCAAACGCTTCTCCTTCTCCTGATTATTTTCGTATAACCGTCCATAACGAGCCATCCATTGTTCATGCATCTCACGCATTGTCACATCTTGGAGGGTGCGAGCAGCAACTTGAGAAGCCAAAGCTCCCAAAGTGAGGATCAAAGCAAAACAAATGCATTGGCTTTGGTTAGAGAAGCCCATGATGGTTTGTTCTGGTCGCTGCAATGACTAGCACACTTGCTCTTAACATTTATATAGAGACAATCCTCCCTCATCAATTGCATGCTATGACATTAGGGGAAGATATAGCGTTGGAAATGATCTGATTTGGACAGAAAAGAAAAAGTAATTTGGTTATTTTCAAATGGCATCTTGGATATTCTTGTTACAAAGTGTCTCTTTATGATCATATTTGTCTATATTTATATCTGTGTAGTGTTAAATTAATATGTTCATTGGTTGATAGTACACATATAGATTGGTATTTTGTCTTTTATTGTTGGGCTTACCCACGCAATCAAAACCAAAATGGTCTCACCGTAACGTACGTTTCGCTTGTTTATAAGAAAAAGTACAACACAACGTTAGATAAACGCAGTTTGATCATTCTCCAAAGGCATTACAACGTTTCTGTTGGTTTGTCAAGTAGTATTCTATATAAACTAGCATTGATCATACATTAGTACGTAGTACATCATGTATAGGTTTATCTATTCTCAGCGTGCAAACATCATTTTTCATGAGCATGCAATAAAAAAAACATAAGATGATATTTATACATTTGTTTGTTGAGTAATGCCATATGAAGTAGTAAAGTGTACTAGCCCCCCGCATTTCATTTCAAAATAGTAGGATCCATCATTAAAAATAATTTTTTTTATGTGAGTCTCAGATTTACCCACTTTTATAAAAGGAGTGCGCGCGAGACTTATATGGCCTAGGACTGTACAAATTATCCTCTGCTTCGTAGCCAAACAAGACTAATTAGTAAATAAGATGCACATCGCTCTGGGCGTTCTGAATAATTCTTTAGGACAAGGTTGAACTATATATAATTGTAGGACATCTTGTCTTCCTCAGATGTATGTGGCATTATTTTGAGACGCCTAAACATATTTATAAAACTATAATACCATTTTTTATGAAATAAATATTTTGAAATACACTTAAATGAAAATATAATAAAAAAAAAAGTATGAGTAAAAGAAGAGAAAGGGTCTCAATATGTTCTAATTTTCACTTTAATTAAATTTTAAGAAAAGAAATCGTTTTATGAAGAAAATAAAAATCTTTAAAGATATCTATGAGGAAGAAAACGTTACACACACATATATATATATATATATAATTATCAATTGGAGTGGGGCTAATTTTTTCTGTCAAAACCCAATTTTGATAGGGACCAAACTCTTTAATTTTTTATTTCTTTTAAAGTTATACATACAATATACTGTATGTATATACTCTATGATATGGAAGTTTATTTAGATTACCTTTTGGTTAAAAATAAGGAAACCCTGCTACCACATAGTGATCTTAAGGGAGGCCTTTATGGTACTGCACAAATATAAGATGAAATCTACGACTCGGCTTAATGCACTTTCGACGTAGGGTCTTGCAAGTTTTTAGGATTCATGGTCTCAGAGCAGAGAATCAAGGCTAATCCAAAGAAAATTAGGGCACTATTGTAAGTGAACCTCGGGGGAGCTAAACAGGGTATAGAAGTTGACAGGCAAAATAACGGCATTGAATTGGTTCATGTCAAGGCCGACGGACAACTACTTGTTTGAGAAAATAACTACATGATCGGTACATACTCAATCAAGGGCATTTTGGGAAAGAAAACTCATAACCTGCATGGCTCTTTGAGAAAATAACCTAGGATCAAAAATTACATGACAGGGGCCATGCATACCGAAAACTATGTGCAGCGGTGGCTTGGGTGGAAGTCTACGGTGGCACAGCAAGGGGCAGTGGCAGATCAAGGTGGTGGGGCACTCAGTGGCGAAACCAGAAATTTATCGTGGGGGGGGGGGGGGGGGGGGGGGGGGGGGGGGGGGGGGGGGGGGGGGGGGGGGGGGGGCGAACAATGCTAAAACTATAATAAAATATTTTTTATTCTATTTCTGAGTCAAAATAATCTATAAGATCAAAATAATTTTGTAGAAGGGGCCGAGATAATTTTTTAGAGAGAGAACCAACACAATATGAGATTAATATAATCATATTAAATCAAAAAAAATTAATATATTTTTTTTTCAAACTTTGGGGGGGCCTACCCCGTAATAGGTCCGCCACTGAATATACAATGAATATTAAAATTATGAAGTAAAACAATATATGAAATATATATTTTGTTGAGATATACGTAGAATTTATAGATATATAGCATTGTTCACCTGACTCGAGCTGGCCCGAATTCTTCTTTAGGGGTGCAATGGTGCATAACATGAATTTAAATCTGAGATAGAGAGCGAGAGAGAGATAGATTGAGGTGATGAACAAAAGACAAATTTAAGGTTTTTGAGTTGCAGTTGAGAGAGCGAAAGTATAGAGAGAGAAACTCATTTGGGTGAAAATTGGGAGAGAAGCTCAGTTAATTCACTAAACGAATGCATTTAGTACTCACATTTGGTGGTGCAGAACGAAAACTAAAATCGTGTTTCCAAACTGTCCAAACCATTTTTCCATAAAGGTTACGGAATGTTTCGAATCCCGACCGAATCATTTTCCTAATTTCTTGTCACGAGATGTGCATCTTCGAGGACTACACCCTTCATTTCATGTATTGCATTTTCCAATTTCAGATTTAGAACAGCAATGCCAATCTTAATTAAGGGTGCAAATGGTCCGATCCGATCCCGCGATGGACCGAATATTTTCGGTCCATCATTTTTCTGGACCCGACCGGATCGAACCCAACACCCATAGGGACCGGACACAACTGAATCAATAGTTTTGTATAAAATATTTTTTTATTTTTATTTTTCATTTGATCTGGTCCGGTCCGGAAAAATCTTGGACCGTGGACAGGATCGAAACTTTTCGGCCTCTAAAAGGTGGATCGAGACCGACCGGTCTCAGTCTCAATCCAGGCTGGTCCGGACCAAAATGGTCTGTTCGTTTGGTCCGACCGGACCGTTAATCACCCCTAGGACTCTTAATACCAGAACATGTTTTGGTTGAGTGATATAATCATAACAAAAACTAACTTTGTGTCTATTTATCCATCGACTTACTATATGAACATGATGCTTAAAGCAATATTTTTGTAGGTCTGAGAATCCCACTACAACACAATTTGTCTTTTGTGACAGAGGAAACCGTCACAAAAAATTACCAAAACGTCACTAAAGATATTTGGTGATGGTTTGAAACTGTCACCATGACTGTCACCTAATGTGCGTCACAGAAAACAATTGGTGACGGTTAACTATTGAATCGTCACTAAATATTTTTAGTAACGGTTGAAGGTGTTCCGTTTGGTGTAACGTTCGAACGTTCCTTTTTTGTGACGGTTAAAATCTGTCATAGAAAGTAACGTTCGGACGTCCAATTGAACGTTCGAATGGCAACCTAACCGATTGGCATTCGAATGACAGAAGTTGACATTCGTTGATTCAAGTTCGAACATTTCATATTTACGTTCGAACGTTTATGCATCCAAATGTTAATTACAATAAATGTTCAAATTTTCGTTCGAACGTTAACTGACCAATGTTCAAACGTAACTGGTTTATCGTTTGGATGTTATTTCGAATGTTAACAAAGAACCGTTCGAACTCAAGTGGTACATTCAGATGTTTGTTTGAACGTTAATCATTTAATCATTCGAACGTTGAGGCCTATGTTCAAATGTTACTATATAATTTTGTGTATTCATGTTCGAACTGTTCGAATGTTTTTAATTTATATTCGAACATACAGATCAGAAACACTAATTTCATAAAATTTAAAAATATATCAATTGTATCATATCACACAACATCAATTAACTACTAACAATGTCTTATAAAATTTCAAATTTAGATATTAAAATTAGTTATATACCTTAATAAAATTGATAAAATTTATTTCTTCTTCTTTTTCCGCCCACTGCGATTCTATTGCAACGACATAACATGCTCCATTAGCACCATCATCTCCCACTGCACTTGATCTTGGACTTCACTGCGTATTCTTTCCTCCTGGTGTCTCTGTCGGTACTGCAAACGCGTCTCTAAATGAGACTGTCACTCTAAGAGAGACTCTAACTCTTGCCAACCTCATATATTCATTCTCAAGCCATGCAACTTCTAAATCTTTGGTAAGATTATTAATTTGTGAAGTCGATGAAGTTGAGGAGGATGAATATCTATGCTTGAAAGATCGTCCCAAACCTCTTGCCTTACTAGACTGCGGCCCGAGTAGTTACGGGAATATGTCTATATCACTAAGAGGGCATTCACTAGAAACTGACTGCATCTCCATCATTTTTTCCTACAATTTGAAAGAAAACACATGGTTAATAAGTAACGTATTAAAAGAAATAGAAATAAAAAATAAATTATTCACATGTTGCATAATTTATTTAACAAAAGTAACACTGCTTACATAATTATCTACAGTGGCAGGATCCATCCACTCACTACGCTCATTAGTGTAAGCAACACTATAGACATGAATGAAGGAAAAGTTTTTAGGATCATAACGTTTCTAACAAAGCGACATTAACAATTTTAAAAAGATAATGTTAGTACTTAAATAAAAAAATATCAGAAAAATAAATAAATTCTATAATTTTTTAATTACCATTTTTTCAGCAAAATGGTAGAATGGCCTTGAACCGACATGATGGTGGATAGTTAGAGCGGATCTATTCTGTGCATTTGTAGAACTCGAGTGCTACAAAATCAATTAAGAATGTTAATTGTAATATATATATATATATATAATATATAGAACGAATATGAATGTAAATAATTAAAGGATATAAATGTAAAATACCTGATAATCTAGAGATGCAAAAAGATCACAACACTTTCTCCAATCATCTAATTTCATCTGCTGGAAAGGGGATTGCACAACCTCTTCTAACATCTCAAACTTCTTGAAGTGGTTATGACATCGTCCCTTGTGACATCGAAATAGTGTAGCCATCAACTCATTCACGGTTCTCAAATCCTCACTACGGCCAAAGTCAAGGTCGAATTCATCCTAATAAGTGAATCAAGTAAAAAAATATGCTATACTAATCTAGGTAAAAAAAAATGTATTCTCAAAGTAAAGTCACCAGCACACGACTTCGAATGTGCTCCTTAATCTCATTCGGAACATCTCGCCTTGAGCGCACATAAAATGGAGCATAAGCGCGAACTACTATATCAATATAGGAGGAAAGCACTACTGCGCTATCATCCACAACTCCAGTGGAATTATCAGGAATGGTGATATTGAGTTTTTCGTGTCATTCTATTTTTCTCAAAAGAGATGCCACGTGTATAACCCCGACCGCGACGTGCAGATGCATCAACTATATAATAATAGTATGATTATAATTATATAGTTATTGAGACAAAAGTATTAACTATATAATTAATTATCAACCCCAATATTTCCTTACTGGTAGGTGTCAACTAGCTATTGTTCTCTTGTGTGTTAACTCGATCTTTAGGAGTGGATTCCTCTGGTGGGGAGTCCTCGATGGGTTTGAGACTTGGACTTGGCAGAAACACATTTTTTCGTTGTCTTTTTGGCTACATCCTTGAAAACGATTAATTATATCAAAGAAAATTAATTAGAAGAAATTAAGAAAAGTATAATATTTTATAGTCACCTATATAAATAAAATATTTAGTACTTTTATTCTTTATCTCCGGATGTATTTTCCCTGCTTGTTTCAGAATCTCCCTCAATAACTTCTTCATCATGCATGTGGTTGCTCTCGGCACTATGGTGGTGGTGCAATGGTGTACGGCTGAGGAGCTGGAGCTCCAGTGATGGTCAAGTGGAGGTCGCGCACGGCGAGGTGGAGCTGCGATCCGTGGAGATACAGTGCATGCACGGGTTGCGTCAATTCTGTATGGGGAGGTGGCTTGAGTTCTAGATGGTGTAGCAGCACTCTAGTCTAGGTTAGAGATCACTTTTGTCTTCCACGTACGAGTTCTATCTATATATGGGGACAATTGCCGTGAAATAGAAATGAAACGTGCATAAACTGAAGTTAACGTGTGAATACATGGGTGATTGGAAACACAAAAAAAAAAAAAAAAAAAAAAAAAAAAAAAAAAAATACAGAACTCTAAAGTTGAGGAGATGAGAAGCGTACTTGCATGGGAGTCCTAGAGTCGTGCGTGTGAGGAACTGCTCATAAACAGATAGTTTTTTTTTCCAAGGTTTAAACAAACGGCCAAAAGCTCAAAAAAAATAAAAAATCACTACTCGATCCATAACATAAAACCAAAAAAAAAATAACCTAAATATCAAGCTCAAATAAATAAATAAAAAATCCATAGTCCAACCATGCAAATTATGGGTCCAGGTGTTACAATACGTTTGGTAAAAACACACAAAAGAATATGCATAACCCATTTAGGCAGCAAAGCGTTAGCACAAAAATACCAAAGAGCAAGGTATTAATGGCCGTAAACGCTAAAGGATCCGAACAAATTCGTTAGAAAATGTGCAAATTGCCAGCTACATGGTAATATACCTTGCGGCCCACCCAAAGAATTAACAACGGTAGTCATACCATGGACGTTCTCACTTTGGGGAATCAATAATGTAGGACCCTTGCAGACCGGGAGGGATCGGGTCAAGTTCGTAGTGGTCACCATTGATTATTTCCTGAAATGGATAGAAATAGAAGAGCTTAGTCGATAATATGGTAAAATTCCTCTCGAAGTCTATTGTTTGTCATTTTGGGATACCGTGTGTTTTAAACTTAGAGAACGGGAAATAGTCTACTGTATGTCATGTTGGCATACCGCGGGTTATAATCTCAAACAACAGGAAGTAGTTTCAACGTGACCGAATAGACCTATAGTCAGCCTTCGCTTGCGCTTGCTCCCCACGTGCAGCTTCAAGGTCATTCCAAAGGGGAGAATAGGATTGCTCGCCCTCTGCGACTTTGCTCACATAACTCAAGATAGTGCTCACTCGTTCTCGCCAGCTCGTCCTTCAGCCTATCGTCGCGATCGCACTCCACTGTCACCACCTGATCCAAAAGTACAGAGGCGTGCATCACCTCTTACAAACTGTGCTTGGACAAAGGCAACTCATCTAAACTCTCTGAAGAGTTTAACCGTCCATAACGAGCCATCCATTGCTCATGCATCTCACGCATTGCGACACATCTTGTAGGGTGCGAGCAGCAACTTGAGAAGCCAAAGCTCCCAAAGTGAGGATCAAAGCCAAATAAATGCATTGGTTAGAGAAGCTCAGTTAATTCACTAAACGAATGCATTTAGTACTCACATTCGGTGGTGCAGAACGAAAATGAAAATCTTGTTTCCAAACCATCCAAACCATTTTTCCGTATTAGTGGTTGCGGAATGTTCCGAATTCCGACTCAATCATTTTCAGTTCGGTTACTATGCTCTTATAAGATTTCGTGATTTCTTGTCACGAGATGTGCATCTCCAAGGACTACACCCTTCATTTCATGTATTGCATTTTCCAACTTCAGATTTAGAGCGGCAGTGCCAGTCTTAATACCAGAACATGTTTTGGTTGAGTGCTATAATCATAACAAATAAATAAATAAATAGCAAACATCTGCCAAATAAATAAATAATATTCATGAAATCAGAATGACATTATCAACTAATATTTTACTTATGATAACAAATAATAATAAACAAGTTATTAATCATAAGTGCCAAAATAAAATAACAATAATAAATAGCAGGCAGTTGGTTAGTTACAATTAATAAAATAAATAAAAATTAAGTTGTTAGTTATAGTTAATAAAAACAAAATAACAATTAAATGGTAATTAGTCCCAATTTATAAAATGAAATAACAATAAATAACAATCAAGTGGTTAGTCACAGTACATAAAATGAATAACAATAATGGCCAGTACAAGTTAATATAATAGAATAGGGTGGGTCTACGCCCACCGCTAGGAGCTCCCGCTGAGGCTTCTGCTAATGCATTCTAACTTTTTTTTTTCTTTTTTTATATGATTTTTTTAACATCTTTAAATATTTTTTAAAAATAAAAGAAAATCACAATAGCGAATAACAATAGGAATAAATAATTAGTCACAAGTATTACGTAATAATTAATAAATGAACAAATAAACAAAGACATGTTCATAGGACTGACACCTTTCTTCTATTTATATTGTCAGCGCATATATATATATATATATATATATATATATATATATATTTATTTTTTCTTTCCAATATTCTTGTCTCCTTCCTTTTTCTCCTTTCTTTTCTTTCTTCTCTCCCCCTCTTCTCTACTTTTGCCAACAACTTCTTCCCTTTTTTTCTTTTTCTTCTGTTTTCCCTTCATCCCTCGTACTTTTAGCTAATCAGTTCTGTGGTGATCCCTGTCCCCGGTTGTGGTTAGACAAGGAACCGTAGTACCCAATAAGAACATGTGTGCTTGTATACTAATGTGACCTACCGCTTATTGGTCACAAGTCTCGCATTTTTGTTTTAAATCTTGAATTGGTATTTTAAACTTAGCAAATGATTTTTAAATGGAGTCGAGTATTTTAAAATCTTTAAAATATTTTCATAAGTCCAAAATTATTTTAAATTGGGTGTTTTTAGTGTTATTGGACTAACCCAAATTTTTAAAGTAAGCCTCTTTATATTTTTGTTGCCCCGAAAATAATATAGTTTTTGCAAAACATTTTATTTAAATAATTTTATTTCTTTAGGAATATTATTTAATATTCGTTATTTTATTTTATGTTAAACACTCTATTTATTTATATGATTTTATTTCTCTTAAGAAATATTTAATAAACTCATCATTTTATTTTATGCTGAAGAATATTATTATCTAATCAAGAATAAACAGTTTGGTTTTAATACTTAGTATATTTACCTTCTATTTATTTTCTAGTCTTTATTTTCTATTTATTCCTCTTAGTTTAATCGCCACCGTTTGATCTAGGTTAGGAACCCCTAGATGTAGGGCTAGGATTAAAACTCTAATTCCCTAATCTCCTCTTTTCTCCCTATCCCCCATCCCCATGCCATCGCGGCCCCCCTCCCCCCCAAAAAAAAAAAAAAGACGAATCCCAGTTGTGACTCTCTTCTCCCTCACCTCCACTGTGCCGCCACAATCGACAGTGCCACATCCACCTTCACGTTGTCGCCGGACGCTAGCTCCTCCTCCCTCTCTTCCCCTCTGCTTCTCACCCCATGGATCTCTCTCTCCCTCTATTTCATTCTCTTCCCCACCCCTATATGGTTTTGGGCTTCGCCGACAAGCTCCTCCTTCCTCTCTTTCCCTCTGCTTCTTATTGTCTTAGAGTTGGCCCTCTACATAGCGACGGTGATGATGGATTTTAAGGTAGTTAAGGCTCGTACTTCGTACAACGCCATCCTTCACCGACCAACTCTGAATAAGTTGTGGGACATTACCTCCACCTATCACTTGAAGTCGAAGTTTCTAGCGAACGGGAGTGGGCAAAGTGCGGGGTGAGCTATCACTAGCACTTAAATGCTACCTGCAAAAGTTAAAGAATGGAGGCATAGACATTCAGACCTCTAAAGAGATAAAGTGCAAACAAATCAATCCCCTGCCACCAGAGCTGATGGAGAAGGGTGGAGCCATGGGACAAGGGCAATCTGTTGTAGGTAGAACCCGTCGAGCCCATAGAGCTCGTGGCTTTGTACCCAAGCTGACTCGACACCATGACCAGAATCGGGACCAGGCTAACGTCAGGCCTCATAGAGCAATTAAGGCAACGTTTAGTCGAGCATAGGGATGTGTTTGCGTGGGGGCACAAAGACATGCCGGGCTTCAATTTAGAAATTATAGAATATCACCTTTGTGAGGACCCGGAAGCCAAAGGGTGCTGCAAAAGCTTAGGAGTTTAAAGCAGAGAAATATGTGGTTCTAGTAGAGGAAATAGATAGCCTCTTAGAGACAAGATTTATTTAGGAAGCCCATGGCTTCGAATGTTGTGCTAGTAAAGAAAGCAAACGACAAGTGGAGGATGTCTGTGGATTTCAATGACCTGAATAAGGCGTACCTGAAAGACAGCTTTTCCCTGCCTCAAATCAACCTGATAGTAGACTCCATGATGGGCCACTAAATGCTAAGATTCATGAATGTGTACTCTGGATATACGCAATGAACCAAAGCGACGAAGAAAATACCTCCTTTACAACCGAACGGGGCCTCTACTGCTACCAAGTAATTCCCTTCGATTTAAAAAATGTGGGGGTGACATATCATAGGCTAGTAAACCACATGTTCAAAGGAAATATTGGATGGAATATGGAAGTTTATTTAGATTACCTATTGGTTAAAAGTAAGGAACCTGCTACCACATAGTGATCTTGAGGGAGGCCTTTATGGTACTGCACAAATATAAGATGAAATCCACGACTGGGTCTTGCAAGTTCTTAGGCTTCATGGTCTCACAGCAGAGAATCAAGGCTAAAACATAGAAAATTAGGGCACTATTGGAAATGAATCTCGGGGGAGCTAAATAAGGTATAGAAGTTGACCGGCAAAAGAGCGATATTGAATCGGTTCATGTCAAGGGCAATGGACAACTACTTACTATTTTTTCGGGTGCTACAAAAGGCACACAATGGAAAAAATGAACGTAATGAGGCGTTTGAATAATTGACTACGTACCAAGCTATCTTCCCATCTTAAGTCAAATGAAGCCAGGGGAGGTCCTATATTTATACCTATCAGTCAGGCCATATGCCTTTTCCAATGTGCTTACTCGGCAAGAAGACAAGAAGCAAAGGGTGGTGTAGTATATGAGTTGTGCCCTGAAAGGAGCAGAAACACGCTACGCACACGTAGAGCTGTTAGCATTGGCGCTGATAGTCACCACCCACTGGTTGAGACCCTACTTCCAGACCCACTCAACAACACTTCTGGTGGATTGGTAAATTGGTCAATTAAACTTAGTGAATTCGACATCGATTACATTCCCAGAAAAAGCCATGAAAAGGCAAGTCTTGGCGTACTTCATCATTGAGTTCGTCAACTTCCTAGAAGAAACATGAAGGGCCTTGAAGGGAAGTCCCTGGCAAGTGTGTGTGGGTGGCTCTTCCTACCACAATAGTGGGGGAGTAGGCCTCCACCTTCTAATAGACCGGGGGGAAGAAATCTACTACATTGTGGGGTTGGCATTCAAGGTCACTAATAATGAGTTAGGATATGATGCATTGCTAGTAGGACTAGCCATGGAAAAAGGGTTGGGAGGAAATGAAGTTAAGGTGCAAACGGATTCCCAAGTTGTAGTAACCAAGTAATAGGGGAATACGAGACCAAAGGAGAAAGACCCGGGATGTTCCTACTATGGGGGTGGGAGCGGTGTGATCACTTCTAGTATTTTGGCATTTGAGAAATACCTCGAGAAAGTAACTGGTGAGCAAACAAGCTAGCATGAACCACTTCAGGGGCAGAAAACTCACTCCCTTCTTGGGAGCTACCCACGGCCAGTTTGCAACATGAGCAAATACTTGACTAGGGGGAACTACCGAACGAATGAGCAAAGGTGAGGAAGGCAAAAAACTGGTCGCCAGATTTACCTGTGTAGAATGAGTGCTTTCTTAGCACCACCCCTAAGATATATGTCCATGGAAGAAGCTGAATACGTATGGTAGAAATACACGAAGGAATATGCAGAACCCATTTAGGCAGCAAAGCGTTAGCATAAAAATCCCAGAGAGCAAGGTATTAATGGCCGTAAGCGCTAAAGGATGTGAACGAATTCGTTAGAAAATGTGCAAATTGTCAGCTGCTTAGTCATATACCTCGCAGCCAACCCAAAGAATTAAGTACAGTAGTCATACCATGGACATTCTCACTTTGGGGAATCAATAATGTGGGACCCTTGCTGACCGGGAGGGACCGGGTCAAGTTCGTAGTGGTCACCATCGATTATTTCCCGAAATGGGTAGAAATAGAGGAGCTTGCAATGATCATAGTCGGTAATATGGTAAAATTCCTCTAGAAGTCTATTGTATGTCGTTTTGGGATACCGTGTGTTTTAAACTTAGAGAACGGGAAATAGTATATTGTATGTCATGTTGGCAAACCATGGGTAAAAATCTCAAACAATAGGAAGTAGTTTCAAAGTGACCGAATAGGCCTATAATCGGACTCCGTCTGTCCTTGGTCCCCACGAGCGGCTTCGAGGTCTTTCCAAAGGTGAGAGTTGGAACGCTCGCCCTCTACGACTTTGCTCACATACTTTTGACAGTGCTCACTCGTTCTCACCAGCTCGTCCTTCAACCTATCGTCACGATCGCGCTCCATGGTCACCACCTAATCCAAAAGTGCAGAGGCATGCATCACCACTTACTGACTCTGCTGGGTCAAAGCCAACTCATCTAAACTCTCTGAAGCTAAGGCATGTTGGAGATTAGAAACCTCTGCCCTCAAGGCTGCAATCCCAACCTTTTGGGCGAACGAATGGGAGCTTGGTTGGGACTATGCTTCCACCCACTTACCTCTCTCCTTGAAACCAACTTGGAGGACCTCCGCCATGAACTAATGCGAAGATTGCAGTTGCTCCTCCAGAGTGAAGTGGCAAAGTGTGACCCAAATGGCTAATGAAGGCAGCCATTGCAATGAAGATGATCGGTTGGACAACAATGTTGAGAAGACACACGAGAAAGAAAAGAAGTTACGTATTGGGGAGAGAAAACACTCGAGGTCCTGAATGATCTGGTCATTGGGAGAGTCTAAAGTCTCATGCAATTGCATGGTAGGTGCAAAAGGACAAGTAGACAAAGGAATGGACGGCCTAGGGCCAGGGTTGTTAC
This sequence comes from Juglans microcarpa x Juglans regia, assembly GCF_004785595.1. NCBI lineage: Eukaryota > Viridiplantae > Streptophyta > Magnoliopsida > Fagales > Juglandaceae > Juglans > Juglans microcarpa x Juglans regia. The sequence goes on along the minus strand of NC_054596.1, from coordinate 32,399,755 downwards.
CCTTGATGATCGATCTAGCAGCAGAACGGTCCATTAGGGTGACAAATGAAGCAAACAATTACACGAGGGCAGCTTGGGCTTGCAAATAAGCCTTGAGTTGGTTCCCTTTGGGGCATCTATTGCCCGGCAGCCCCTCAGTCAGTGAAAATTCAACAGCAAGAACCTCTTCAGATTAAGGGGCAACGGTGTCTGCCAATGTGAGAAATCCCCGACTGGACCACATGCTAGGATGAAAAAGGAGCCGAACTTGAGGAAGGGAACAAAGGCACCTCCTCAACAAGGGGATTCCCAGGCAAGGGCTTCCAAAAGGAGAAAGTACTGTTGAAGCCCTTCCCACATGGAAAACGCCAAAAGGAGTTCCAAGCTCCCCCAACATTGTTCGGGGTTTCCCTCACCTGAGAAGCTACTCTAATAGTCCACGAATGGAATGGTTGGGCCGAGCCTAGGCCAAGTTGGGTGTATACTTAGCTTCTTGTTTTCCTTTACTTGTTGTTTTCCTTTATGTTATGTAATGAAGTGGGCCATAGGGTAGCTGGGCCGATAGCTTGTTATTTCTTTTATTTGGTCCATTAGTTATTAGTCTTGGGTCATGTTTTATCAAGGCTGATGCCTTTTTCTGTTTTGCAAGGCTCTAGCATATATGCTCATTGTAGCTACTGAAATGAGGGATCCAGAATCATTAATGCAAATGTTTGGCTATTCTCTTTTCTCTTGGAGGCTAGGTCAACCTCGAATCTAACCATTTTCTTTATATTTTCTCTCATATTTTCTAGTTATCCAAATACTACCCATCATGTGTGTTACAAGTGGTATCCAGAGCCATTCTTTCCTTGGATTGGCTTCATCAATCCATGGAAATAGAAAAAATTATTTCATCTTTACTCAACATCAAAGAGCAAGTCGAACAATCATAGTAATGTTTGGATGTTATTTTACAGACATTCAAAGATGTCAAGAACAACCTTAAAGATTTTCAAAACAACTTCAATGTAGAGTTCTCAGATCTGGAAAACCAACTCTATTGTCTGCAAGAAGAGAAAAAATATACATCAACAATGGAAGAAAATGAGGTAGTCATCCCCGCTAGTCTTACTCTTTCTCATGTTTACATAAATCCCGTTGGAAACCAGAAACCATTTCCACCATTCTCAGAGCAACAAATACTCATTAATCATAAGAGGCCTAACCATCATATGGGAGTTCGATCCCGGTGGCGTTGATCTCTTAAGGCGGTGGGAGCTGAGGAAGACAACGTCGTACAGGGACAAACAGATAATGGATCTGTCACAGGGGTCACCGGCGACAAGTAAGGACTTCATCGTTGCTCCTCCATCACAGTCCATCTCTTTCTCCATCCCTCACCTCCTCAAGAACACATTGTTCCTGGCCTCGTCACAAACGACTATCTCCAGAAGCTTGCTTTTGGTACCAGGATAGAGACGTGGAGCCCAGGCTGAGGCTTCACCATCACCTCCAAAACATCCAAGAATGGTAGCTTCCCCACCACTGCCAAGGTCTTCATCAGAGGAGTGGAGATCACTCAACCTTATTTTTTTCAACAACGGTTTGGTGGTAGTTCACGGCCTTCAAGGCTTCATTGTTCCTCTCTTCCCTGTTCTCTCAGCCAAAAAGGGAAAATAGGCTAATGCACCTTGCCGGTGAAGCTTCGTGCCGTATCTGCATTTTTCCACCACCACTACTACGAACAGTATCAGTATGGAGAGCTTGTTACAGATAGCATCGGTGAGGCCTAGCCTCAACGCAAATGAGTTTCGTAACATGCTTTAGGGGTCAGATCTGGTCAATGTTGAGCTTAATCGACTTGAGAATGAATTCAGGGATAACAACTCTGAGTTGGAAGGGCTCAAGCAGCAGTAATGGCCTTGAGGCTCTCTGAACAACTCAGGGACAAGGCAGTTAAAGAAGTGTGCACTGAAGAGCCATCAAGGTTTGAGGAAAAGTGGAAGTTAACCGAATCTCTTCTTGAAAGTGGAAACCGAGAAATAGGGAAAATAAATAATGAGAAGAAGGCTTCAATGGTAGTTTAGTTTGAAGCTACTCTTCAAAGGAGTCACGTAATTTTGGGTGGAGAACTCTATTGTAAAAGCTTCATGGATTTGCAAGTTTTGGTAGATGACAATTTTGCTCACAAGTTGCTTGATGTAATGCCACCTTTTTGGCCCTTTGACAGGGAAAGAACGCTGAGGGATAATCTGAGAGAGGATGAGGAAATACGTGTTAATTTTGATGAGGGTGATAAGAATGCTTCGGGATCTAGTGATGGGAATTCAATAATTTCTAGAACTTCGAACGGTTTGCAAGGAGTGATGTCCATGACTAAAGTGCAGGTTCAATTTTCTCCCTTTAAGATTATTACTCGTACTGCTGTTATGGCCACTGTTTTGGGTCTATCCCTCGATGAGCTTATAAAGAACAGAGGGTCCCATGAGAGATGTAAGGAAAAAGACCTCAACTATGACATCCTATCTAGCTTGTGTGAAGGTTACACAGGTTCAGATCTTCTTGAACTCTGCAAAGCAACAGCATATTTTTCCATCAGGGTTTCGGCATTGGAGCACAAATTCCAGTTCAATGAAGATGAAGCACGCAGATATTTCTAGCAACTTATTAATGCCATTGATTATTGCCATAGCAGGGGTGTTTATCACAGGAACCTCAAGCCAGAAAACTTCTTGTTGAATGCTTATGGAAACCTTAAATTGTCTAGTTTTGGATCCAGTGCTCTATCCCAACAAGTCAGGGATGATGGCCAGAATTATGTTGCTCCTAAGGTCCTTAACGATAGAGGCTATGATGGAACAACGGTAGACGTATGGTCATGTGGAGTGATACTCTTCATATTGATTGCAGGTTACTTGCCTTTTGATGATTCTAATCTTATGGACCTATATAAAAAAGTGTTGGCGGCTGCATTTAATTGCCCTCCTTGGCTCTCTTTTAATGCCATGGAATTAATAATACGAATCTTGGATCCCAATCCAATTACTCGTATTAGCATTCCTGAAATTTTGGAATAAGCTACTGTGGAAGTTAAAATTAGTAAGGTGGCATTTGAAGAAGCTTTGAACAGAATGGAAGCTGCAAACAGGGAGAAGCTAGCAATTGAGGAGAATTTTTTGGTAAAAAATCAGAGATCTCAGCTCTTTCAAGTATCAATTTATTGGCCTTTTGATAGGGGAAAGGACTGGGGTATGAAGCAACACCCATTGATGGGGTTATTATTGTGAAATGTGAAGTGGCGGTTGGTATAAAGAAAATTCTTGTTTTTGAACCAGGTGGTGGGACAATCGTGGGCAAAGATATCATACCTTGTGGACAAGGTGCTTCTATGGGGGATGGTTTGTCACAATCCACGAATGGAATGGTTGGGCAGGGCCTAGGCCAAGTTGGGCATACACTTAGCTTCTTGTTTTCCTTTACTTGTTATTTTCCTTTATGTTATGTAATGAAGTGGGCCACAGGGTAGCTGGGCCGATAGCTTGTTATTTCTTTTATCTAGTCCGTTAGTTATTAGTCTTGGGTTATGTTTTATCAAGGTTGAGGTCTTTTTCAGTTTTGCAAGGCTTTAGCATATATGCTCATTGTAGCTACCGAAATGAGGGATCCAGAATCATTAATGAAAATGTTTAGCTATTCTCTTTTCTCTCTTTCTCTTGGAGGCTAGGTCAACCTTGAATCTGACCATTTTCTTTACATTTTCTCTCATATTTTCTAGTTATCCAAATACTACTCATCAAGTGTGTTACATGCTCTGACTAGACAACGGCAACTCGACCGCAGCACCAACTTCCCCAGACACAATGTTTAGAGCGGCAGGATTACACCCTACCTCACAGACCTCTCAAACCAAAAGAAGGAAACCCTAGGGGCAAGCCAGGAAAGACAATCGAAGTGATGTCAAAGAGGGAGACATCAAGCACCAAATCCATATCGTCCCCCCTAGTTGAGGATCTTAGCTCAATGCACAAGATACGCCAAAGAATGGCGTTTACAAGAAAGTACCAGTTCTAAATGTGGCAGCTGATGGCAAGATAGTCAGTAGAATTGATGACCAAATGGAAAGGTGATGCCTTTTTAGAATGCAGCCTTGGAATTTAAGGATCATTTTTATTTGGCCCTAACATACATTAAGCAAACATTATAGTTTTACGAGTGCCCGTGACTCATGAAACTTAAAGCATTGAACGTAGAAAGCACAAATAAGGATATGGCCCTAACATGCATTAACCAAACATTATCTGTAGCAGACAGGTAGCTTTACAAGTGCCCGTGCCACAATACAACTCTCCTTTGTAAGATGTTAAATTGTAGTTTAACTTGTTAAGGAGTTATCCTATTGTAAAAGTTATTGATAACCATTGGTCTTTGTAAAAAGCTCTCTTACTTTTTTTTTCCGCCGTAAAAACGTTTTTCCACTTTTTGGACTTTGTTTTTAAAGACATCAAAATGGGTATACTTGTTAAAGATTTTTTCTATCAAGTGTGTTGAAATTAGGCTACATTTTGTCAAATTTCAATTTCTAAAGTAGATTTTAATTACTAATTAATTATGATTCCCTTCTGTTTATATTGTACTTCTTAAGAAATTGTCTCAATGGACTAGTTTTGGAATTATATGCTCCAAAATCATTCATGAGTTTTGATAGACTAGTTTAGTATGAAACATTATGCTCTATTAAAGTACACGCAATACAAAACTTGGATCAGCTTAGGCCTAGGTCTTTATCTAGATTTAGCTAGAAGATCACTTTTTTTTAGCACACTTTTCAAAATATGGTTGATGTGTATATTTAAATTCTTTCTCTCTTCTATTAAAACAAGAGCAACTCATGAGATAGTGGATTAACCCCCATTGCAATTTAACGATGGTTCACACAACTAGTTTAGTATTGTATTAATGCCTTTGATGGACCCAATTTATGGTTGCGATTTCAAGCAATAACTTTTTTTTTTTTATGAAAACAGACTCATTTCATTAATGAACCGAAGTTACAACTGTGACTTATCAATACAAGAAAAATCCAATACATGGAAAATCCAGTCTATAAGGCAAACTACGCATCAGCTCTGGGACTTCCCCACATACAAATTCCTTTGTGGCGGACATTGTCTTAACTTCTAAACAAACTCTCTCGTAATAGAGAAGACGTTCTGTAAAACAGAACTTAAAAACCCCCTCTATCCTCCTAGGGAGGAAGAATACGGGACACTGCTATGGACATCAAATCCAATAGCCTATTCATATTTTATTAAAAACTAAACTAACCAACAACTACAAATAAACACATTAACAACTACAAGACCACAAGCACTAGTGAGACCCAGACGTCACACCCACCGCAAGCATCGTCATCTCGAGCCCTAACAGAACGAGCACCCAGCTCACGCACGGACCACAACAGCCCGGCCGTACGACCGCAGGCCGTAGCATCGTCCACCACTCTCGAAAGACTCTTGCCCCAGATAACGTCCGATACAAAAGCCCAAACCTCACTTGGGTCAACAAAAAAAACAACAACAAAAACAGAAAAACAAAACAACTACAAAACACATAAATGAAAATAAGAAAGAAACAGAAAAAATAAAAACGGATGAGCGTGGCATCGGCAGAGGGCTCCACGGTGGCGCGTGCAAGACACGCGCCAACGATATCCAAAACTTCATCCCACACGTGCGAGCTACGCTCCACATTGATGGACGCCGAATTTGGAGGTCTTGAAGATCGGCGACTCGTCATGCGGGTGGGGCGCGTGTACAAATGTGACGGCTGGAAAGACTCGAATGGCGATCCTCCCTTATTTGGCCTAAAAAACACAAAAATAAAACAAAAAACACAACACAGAAATAAAATGGACAGAGAAGAAGAGGAAGAGGGGGGGAGGAGCCGAAGCTCCCACCCCCTTTCGATTGATCTGGAGTTTTGGGAAATTTAGAGAGAAGGGAGAGGGTTTTTCTAGAGAGAGAAGCCGTCCAAATATTATCCCCCTACATTGTGAGTATTTCAAGGAATAACTTGATGTCAAATATAATACCGTTAAAATACCCATACTCCTGTCATTCATCCATATTCCTAATATATTTCTAGCTTTGCATGTCTTTCTTTGAAAGCATTTTCATTGTCAAGTCTTTCCAAACAATAGGGCTCTGTTCGGGAGAATAAGCATACTAAGAAAAAGGTTTACATATATCATGTGTAAGGAAACCAGAGAATTTACACATATAGATTTGAGTAGTAATAATTGAAACAACTGAAAAAAAGTAGTGCATTATATTGCATGTGAGTTAGTGCACATTGACTTTGATTATGATTTATAAATTCTATGCAGTCGGATAAGAGGCTTGCATAGCTATACCACATAGGCCTTCCTTTGCATCAACATCTCTTTGCATCCTTATGTACCCTTCTTCACCCCATTCGGTACCCCATGAGTTCTTCACCAGCCAATACTTGGTCCCATCACTAGTAACCCCATAACCAACAGCAGTAACGCCATGGTCTAGGCTAGTACCATACTCTCCTGTAAAAATTCCGCTTGAATAGAATTGGAAGTCAGATCCTCCAGCATCTATGGCAACAGAAATTGGCTGATTAGCTACAGCCTTAAGAAGTGCCTTCTCACTGTTGGCTGGCACATCTTCGTAGCCGTTTATGTTGGCTGCATGGTTGGCTTCTCCCTTTGTGTTGCAGGTTCCATCCACACCTGTGTAAGGATAGTTGGCTTCTGTAGTGAGACCGTGATTGTTTTGGATGAACTGGAAAGCATTGTCCATCAAACCACCACTACAACCTTGGTCCACTCCTTTAATGTCGCAGTCAACCAACTCTTGCTCTGACAATGAGATTAGTTTACCACTTTTTAGCTTAGTAATTCCTTCCATGGCTGCCACTGCTGAAAATGCCCAGCAACATCCTACATTTCATCACCAAAAAGTGTTATAAACATAAATTAGTGGACATAATTCATCTCAAAATTAGGCACTTACCACATTGGCCTTGGTCTTTGATCGGTGTTACGGCTCCTTTCTTTCTCCAATCCATGGACGAAGGCAATGCAGTCACATTTTGATATTTGAAGGAAGAAGTCTTTGTTGAGCACTCATGCCCCTTGAATCTATTTCGTGAGGCTTTGAACTCATCATTCTTAAGATCTGCAAATTGGTTGACTCCTAACTTGTATGGTTTGTTCCCAATGTTGTTGAAAGATTCTATAAGCGCCACATTTTCCTTAAATATCTTCAAACGCTTCTCCTTCTCCTGATTATTTTCGTATAACCGTCCATAACGAGCCATCCATTGCTCATGCATCTCACGCATCGCCACATCTTGTAGGGTGCGAGCAGCAACTTGAGAAGCCAAAGCTCCCAAAGTGAGGATCAAAGCCAAATAAATGCATTGGTTAGAGAAGCCCATGGTTTGCTCTGGTTGCTGCAATGATTTGATGATGTGAATTAATGACCAGCATACTTGCTCTTGACATTTATATAGAGACAATCCTCCCTGATCAATTGCATACTATAACATTAGAGGAAGAAGATATAGCGTTGGAAATGATACGATATTTTGACAAATAAAAGAATAAGTAATTTGGTTATTTTCAATTGGCATTTTGGATTTGCTTGTTACAAAGTTGTCTCTTTACGATTATATTTGTCTATATTTATGTGGGTGAAGTGTTAAATTAATATGTTCATTGGTTGATAGTACGAACTGGCCCTTTACAGCCTGCATGGGATAGCGAAGCATACAAATTGGTATTTTGTCTTTTATTGTTGGGGCTTACCCATGAAATCAAAACCAAAGTGTAGGTTTCACCGTAACGTTTCGCTTGTTTATAAGAAAATGTAGAACACAACGTTGGATAAACGCAGTTTGATCATTCTCCAAAGGCATTACAACGTTTCTGTTGGTTTGACAAGTAGCCTTCAATATAAACTAGCATTCGTACATTAGTAGTACTTGAACAGGTTTATCTATTCTCAGCGTGTGATCAACATCAGTTTTCATTAGCACGCAATTAAAAACACAAAGGATGATATTTATAACTTTATTTGTTGAGTAATGCTAGATACAGTCCTGAAATATACAAGTCTCATGCATTCCATTAATTGAAAAATAGTGGGGCCCATTATGTAAAATAGGTTTTTCATGTAGGTCTCAGATTTGCTCACTTTTTTCTAAGGGAGTGGGTGGGGCTTGTATGCCCTAGGACTGTACGTACAAATCATTCACCTGGTGCTCTAATAAGATAATCCTCTCTCGGATTGTTTCGATGGAAGGTTGACCTGGTCTACTACGCTTACGTCCCCTATAAGACATTATCAGACTGAAATTTTAAAAATAAAATATATATATATATATGCAACATTAGTTATAAAATATAATACATAAATATTCACGAAATTATATACTAATTAAAAAAATTAGAAACTATTTTCTATACCGTTCGATCGAATCCATAACTGCTCGAACATATAAATTTTTACATCACCGTTCGAACGCGGATATTAAATTCGGTTCGAACATATGGTGATAAGATCAAACGTTCGATGTTTGAGTTCCTACCGTTTGAACGAATACAACATTTGCTTGAAAGAATTATGGAGCGAACTCAGCCATGGCTGAGTCAACTCAGCGGCAATGGAAACGAAAGGAATACTTCAATTCCTTTCATTTCTTCCACCAATATCAACTACACAATGAAATATAAATAGCCTACGGTGGATTTACGGCCACCTATGGAGGCTATTGACTGAAAATGGTGTTTTTCCTATTTAAAAATAATCTAACAAAACTTAGTTAAAATAACCCAAATGAGGTATTTAAGGAGCGTACCACTTGAAAAGAATGACTCTTGGATGGCGGCGGTGACGACGACAGTGACAACAGCGTTCGATTGGCTATGGGGTTCGTTCAAAAGAGTTTTAAATGGTTTTTGTGGGCAGTAGTGGCGTTGAAAAGCCTCCCCCAATAACTTATATATACAATAACGTTCGAACGGAATGTGATACGTTCAAACGGTTTTGACTTACTGTTCGAACATTATTATTTACCATTCGAACTGTGTTTGTTTCAAATTTAGTAAATTAATTGATTTTTTATATTTAATATATTATATACTATATGATATTATATGTATGATATATCATATAGTGATTTCATATATAAATACTATAATATATAGTGTTCGTATATGCTAATTATAATATAATATATTATCATATAGTATATTAGTATAAATAATTATTATAATATAGTTTATGATATAGTATTATAATATCATATAATATATACCATAGATCCTTTGGATCAATTGGCAACACCTTGATTTCTCACTAAGAGATCCAAGGATCAAATCCCCCTATCCCATCTATCAAAAAAAAAAATTAAGTTTTGAGTTTTTGCTCCGTCTTTTACGAAGTTTCTGGTTTCGATGTGCGACTAAGGTTTTCCTAGGGCTACGCCTCATGGCGGCACCCTTAGGGCCTCTGGCATTGACGGGGCCTAGTGGGGCTCGTTTGGATGGGGATTCTAGTGGTTCTCTAGGTAGCAAGGACGGTGGTCATCTTCCGCATAAATCATACATGCAGGTGTTGGCTTGTACAAGTATCTCTTCTGGTTTTAAAATGCTGATGCATTATCTGGTGGAGGTGGATGGTGAATTGGGATTCATTTTGACAAAGGCTGAGATGAACAAGGCGGCGAAGGATTTTCGTTTTGCATTGGTTCGGAAATTTCTACGTACACAACCCTCTATTGATGCAGTGCGATTGGCTGAAAACTTGGGGTCTTCTTGAGATTCCAACGGTCAGCTTTATGGATGACTATTTTACCATTGCATCTGTATCGTAGGGACTGCCTGCAAATTCTGGCCAGTAGGTTTTGGAGATATCTTGGGACCGATAATGCTACATTGTCTCGCTCTCGTGCAATTGGTGCATGTATTTGCATGGAGGTTGATCTATTGGATGAATTGGTTCAGGGATTTCCAATTTTGGTGGCTAAGAAAAAAATATGGAAATATGTGAAATATGAAAAATTAGGGTTTTATTGCTCAAAGTGTCGAAGACAAGGGCATACGGTAGTTGCTTGTAGGATGGGTCAACAATGAATTGTTCGGAGAAAAAAAAAAAAAAAAAAAAGGAGAAAAGTGAGGTGGAAAAAGAAGTGTGGCGTGAAAAAAAGGCATAGAAGGAATCTACAGCGCAAATTATACAACCTCCTATTAGGGTGGATTCTTCTCAGGGCTAGGCGGGACAGACAAGCATGATGGAGGGCACAGAGAAGGTGCAGGACATTGTTTTGGCTCAAAGTAATGCTGATGAGAAAAATGATGGGACATTGGCTGATGGTGGAGTCCCTTTGATTAATTCAAGCGTGGGGATGAGGAGGGATGTTGAGGGTGTTGAGGGGGAGCATAATATGGTGGAGTTAGGTGAGATTGTGGAGAATCAGTTTCGAGGCGGGTCTCCACTCAAGGATCCTAGTGCTTCTCCTGTAGTAGATTTTGTGATCATGGATGGTGGTAATAGATTGGCTTGGGAGGTGGAGGTTCGTCTAGGATTGTAGATGATTTATTGGCATTGGAGAGAGGGGATGGAGCTTTGGATTATATATTAGAAGAGGATCACATGTTAGATCATGATGAGGAGATTTCATTAAACCAGTTTGCAAAGGAGAAGGGCTATGACTCTGATAGTGAAGCAAAGTTTTTTCAAGGCCGTTTGAAACATAGAGATGGTATGGTTTTACGTCATTCTCAGCGGGTGTTATCCCGCTCTTCTAAAATGAATTTATGATTAGTACTATATTAGTGTGGAACATGCGGGGATTAGGCACGTCGAAGCGAAGGCTTAAAAGTTTGGTTTTGAAGTTTAAGGTATCGATTGTCTCTATTGCAAAACCATTTGCAAGGGAGGAGAAACTCCCAAGTTTGGCAAATTTCTTGGGTTTTAAAAAATTTATGTTCTAATGCGGCGATGGGGGCAAGCTTTGGTTATTATGGCATGATGATTTTACATTGGATATTGATGATATGTCATATCAGTTGCTTATAGTTTTAGTTGGAGGAGTGAACCAAAAGACATTGATAAGTTTGGTCTATGCCAAATGCAACTATTTAGAAAGAAAGGAGTTATGGCATGCTTTAAATTGCACTAACAGTGTTAAGGTGTTGTGGTTGGTGGTGGGTGATTTTAATACCATTCGAGATGATGGGGAGAGGGTGGGAGGTAACTCGTGATCTTTAGTGGCGATGGGTGATTTTAATGGATGTCTAAACTCCTGTGGCTTATTTGACCTTCGTGCTAGAGGTCGCAAGATGTCTTGGTGTAATGGCTAGCAGGGGTGTGCTAGGAGCTGGGCTAGTCTGGATCGAGCAATTATGAAAGCAGAATTTTTTAGAGTGTATCTGTCGGCTTCTATGGAGTACTTATCTCGAAAAACGTTGGATCATGCTCCCATGTTGATTAAGGGTTCGAAGGTAGAAGAAATATATGGACCAACGCCTTTTCACTTTCAGAATATGTGGTTGCAGCACTCATCCTTTCGAGATTGTGCTGTTTTGGTTTGGAAGGAGCTGGTGTTGGAGAAAGGTCTTCTGAAACTTGTAGCAAAGTTAAAGAAATTGATAGTGACTTTAAGGGATTGGAATAGGCATGTCTTTGGGCATGTGAACCATACGATTAAGGAGCTTGAGGAGAGGATTGAGCAGGTGGATTTTCAGCTACAATCAGGTTTTGATAAAGAATTAGAAATTGAGTTGTTGGTTTCTAAAACAGAGCTTAGTTATTGGGAAAACAATGAAGAAATCCGGTTATCTCAGATTGCCAAGAAGAAGTGGTTGGAGGAGGGTGATCAAAATTCAAAAAAATTTCATGCAGTTGCCAATATGAGGAGGCGACAATCTGATATAGCCTCAATGTCATTGCCTGATGGTGTTGAGTTACGTACGATGGACGAGGTGCATCTTAGAGCAGTGAAGTATTTTGAGGAATTTCTTAATGGGGTGGGTGCTTCTCAGCCTGTAGATTTGTCTTCTATTGTGAGTCAGGTAATTTTGAATGATGAGAATGAGGCCATTTGTAGAGCTCCGACGGAGGAGGAAGTGCGAGACGCATTGTTGACTTTTTCGAAAAATAGTAGCCCAGGGCCTGACGGCTTTGGATCGGCTTTTTTTATTTATTGTTGGGACATTGTGAAAGAGGAGCTGGTGTTGGTGGCGTGTATTTTTTTTAGGTAATGCTTTGCCAAGGTATTACTCTTCATATTTTATTGTTCTAATCCCGAAAGTGCAAGACCCGAAAATTTTGATAAATTTCGCCCTATTAGTTTGTGTTTGGTGGCTTACAAGATTTTTTTCAAAAATATTAGAGAAGCACATAAAGTTGTATCTTTCACATATTATTTCTCCTGAACAAGGAGCTTTCATTCCAGGTAGAAATATTTTGGAAAATATATCTCTCAGGAGTTGGTGCATTCGATTAATAAAAAATCGTGTGGGGGTAATGTGATGATGAAAATGATATGGCCAGAGCATATGATAGAGTGGACTGGAATTTTTTACTCAATGTTTTGGCAGTGTTTGGCATTTCAAAAAAATTATGTGGCCTTGTGGAGATGTGTATTAAGTCTCCATAATTTTCTATTATGATGAATGGGACGTATAAGGGTTTTTTCCAGCCGTCAAGGCGTCTTCGTCAAGGAGATCCTTTATCGCCGTATTTTTTCATTTTAATGGAGGAGGTTCTTTCTCGATTATTCCATGAAGGGATTGAGGATGGAGGGATTGAGAGATTGAGAGATTTGCTCATCCACATGGTGCACCTTTGATTTTGCATTTGTTGTATGCAAATGATTAACTAATTTTTTTCAAACGGGGAAAGGAGGTCTATGAAGGGGATTAGCAAAATTTTGGAGGTGTATGCTCCATGGTCTGGGCAGCTTGTAAATCGAGAAAAATTGGCTATGTTTTTCTTACGAAAAATCAGCACTGCTCCGCATTTAAATCTACTAAGTTTCATGGGTTTTGTTGAAGGGAGTTTGCCTACATGGTACTTGGGAGCACTGATTACTACAGGTAGATTTACAGGTCGCATTTTAGAGCCTTCGGTGATTAAATTTCAAAACAAGGTTGTAGGTTGGAAGTGGCGATTGTTATCCCAAGGTGGGCGGCTAATCCTTCTTAAGCATGTTCTTTCTAGTATGGCCACACACTTGCTAGTGGTTTTCGATGTTTCAAAAATTGTTTTGAGCAAGTTGAATTCCATTTTGTCTAATTTCTTTTGGGAGAAGGGACAAGACAAGCCAAAACAAATGGTTATCATGATCAAAGTTGTGTAAACCAACTGTTGGTAGGGGGGATTGGCGTTAGAAATTTTTCAAAAGTACAAAAAGCCATGCATATGAAGTTTGCTTGAAGACTTTTGTTAATAGATAATTTGTGGGCTAAATTCTTTAAAGCAAAATATTTGACAGGTGAGCATTTCACAGTATCTGAAGCTAAAAGTGCTGATTCTAGACTTTGGAAATCCATTTTAAAGGTAATGCCGAAAGTCATGGATAACATGTCGACAAAAGTGGGTGAGGGCAATGCTTCTTTTTGGTTTGATAGATGGATGTCCAATGGCCCACTTGCTGTTTTAGCTCCTATTTTTTCTTCACCACAATTGAAGATAAAAGAGTGTTGGGTCGATAATGCTTGGGATGTGAGGTTGCTAGAAAATCTTGTTGGTTGTAATCAAGCAAGGGAGCTATAGTTGTGGTACCTGGTCAACGTGAAGGTTGGGATGTTTTAATTTGGCATCCAAGTCGAGATAGGAAGTTTTCTTGGTCTTCTACTTGGGAAATTATTCAAGTGAAGGCGCCTCAATTGGAGGGAATGGAATGGATTTGGAGTAAGTTCTTACTGAATAAAATTTTAGTTTGAATGTGGAAAGCGAGGTTCAATTGTCTTCCAGTGGATGCACATGTGCAATCTGTCAATATTCCTTTAGCATCTCGCTACAATAGTTGTTGTTTGGGTAAGGTAGAGGATAGGGATCATGTTCTCTGTTCAGGTAGGATTGCCTAGGAGGTATGGAGGAGAAGGGTAGCTCTGACTTTGGGAGTGAATTGTTTGGAGAGTAGTAGCTGGTGGATGCGTGTGTGCTTCTGATTTCGTTGTGCGAAGAAGTCATCACAAAAGCGGGTGTTAGTCGAATTGATGCCTTGTTTAATATCTTGGAAGTTGTGGCAATGGCATTGTTCAGCCAAGATGGAAGGGAAATACTAGTCGGTAGATAGTGTATGGCTTTCAATAAGAACTTGGTTGCGGTAGATTTCTGGAAAAATTATTAAAGTGAGTGTCGTTTCTTGCTTGCACCATGTCATTCTCGCTACTTTAGATGTGTCGGTGCATGATATACCAATTCGGCGTCCTCTGTAAATTTCATGGAAGAGACCAAGGGATGGTTGGTTCAAGTTAAATGTGGATGGCTCTTGTAGGAACAACCTAGGTAGTTGTCGAGGGGGGGGAGGTGGTGCGGAATGATAGAGGAAAAATGTTGGCAGCTTTTTCGGCTAAGTTTGGTTATGGTACCAATAATGAAGCCGAACTACGTGCCTTAATGCATGGTTTATTGTTTTCCAGGGATCTTGGATTAACAAGGATCGAAATTGAGTGTGACTCGATGTGGGTGGCACAGGGGCTGAGAGATTATTCTTGTATAGTTTGGTATTTATGGGGTTTTTGGGAAGAGCTCATCAAGGCTATTCATGGTTTGGATCACACGATTGCTCATCAGTTTAGGGAAGGGATTAAAGTGGTGGATTTTCTAGCAAGGCATAGGGAGGAGGGGAAGAATTGTACATATGTGGGCATCGATGATTTGCCCCACAATGTGAGAGGTTTGCTTAGATTGGATTATCTTGGTTTGCCTAACTTTAGGCATTAATTTTTTTGGTTTGGGTTTTCTTTGGTTGGATGTTAGGGTTCACTAGCAATATTGTTTGTGAGGCTTTGTTAGTAGTATTATTTGTTTAGGTTTTCCTCCGCCACAAGTGAGGGTTTGATTCAATAAAGTTTGGAGATGTCGTCCTCCTTTCATAAAAAAATGTATATATATATATATATATATATATATATACATATTATATATTATATGTATATCATAGTATATGTATGTATAGTATATCATATATACCATACTATATTATATTTATGTATAGTATATCACTATTTTTTTTGTTTTTTTGAAACAGAAACTCATTCTGTATTACCTCATAACTGGAACATTACAAATCTTGTCCTGCAATACAAAGGAGTAAATGCCCGAAGGCCCCCCTTCCATCCAAACAACCTCATCTACTACATTTAAACCATTTTTGCTAAAGTATGAGCAACGATATTGCTATCTCTATTCGTATACTACATTGACCAGTTCACTCTATTATGTAAAATCAGCTTTATGTCTTCAATTAGCTTTCCATGCCACTCCCAGCCGCTACTCTTCCTATTTACAGCATGAATAATTCCCATACCATCACCTTCTAAGATGACCCTAGTCCAATCCATCTCAACGCATAGCTTTAAGGCTCTCTACATACTTGTAACTCTGCAACAGCTAGAGTGTACAAACCTACATCAGAACTACAAAGAGACAACAATACCTCCCCATCTTCAACCCTCACCACAATCCCTACCCCCTTCTTTTCTTCTCAGAATCCAAGCTAGCATCCCAATTCACCTTCACAAAACCCCCCTCTAGTTTCCTCCACTTTATATCTTTCTTCTATATTTCCACTCCTCTTATAACCCCATCCGACTCCTCTCTAGCCTCTGCAAACACCTTTAGAGTTTCTTGAGCTTGTAGGAATAACTCAAAAGGCCCCTTGAATTTAGCTTCAAAGACAAAAGCATTTCTCCTCCACCACATATTTCTCCAATCAACATCTCCATCGAGTGAGGCTATTGAATCTTGTTTGGGTGCAATGATAAGTTGTATTACAGTAGAGATGAATGAAGGTTTGCAAAGAGAATTTACTAGAGAAGAAGTGGAAGTAGTTGTGCAGTAGATTAGGCCCTTGAAATCCCCAGGGCCAAATGGATTTGGGGCTTCTTTTCATCAAACCTACTGGAAGGTAGTAGGGGAGGAGGTGATAGAGGTTGTATTCAGTTTTCTTAAAAGGGATGGAAACCAGTTGTCATTGAACCATACTCATGTGGTTCTGATTCCTAAGATAAAGGAGCCAATAAATGTTGGGGACTTCAAACCTATTAGTCTTTGCAATGTTTTGTATAAAATTATTACAATGGCACTAGCCAACAGACTCTAGGGAGTGCTTAATCATGTAATATCTTTGAATTAGAGTGCATTCATACCCAGGAGGCTAATTAAAGGTAACATAATTACAGCTTATGAGATCCTCCACTCCATGAAGATGAAGAAAATGGGAGATAAGGGAAGTATGGCCTCGAAACTCGATATTCAAAAGCATATGATAGAGTTGAGTGGGGATTTTTAAGGGCAGTAGTGGTTAAAATGGGATTTGGTGAAAGATGGGTGGGTCTTATCATGCATTGTGTACAATCAGTTTCCTATACCATAGTAGTGAATGGAAAACCTAGCAATCCTTTTGTTCCAACTCGAGGGTTAAGGCAGGGAGACCCCTTATCTCCCTACCTTTTTCTTCTGTGTTCAGAGGGATTGAGTACCCTTACAAACCAAGCTGAGAATAAGGGGGAATTAAGAGGAGTTTCAGTAGCCAGGGTGGGATATGGAAACACATCTCCTTTTTGCATATGACTGTTTAGTGTTTGGGCAAGCCTCTTGGCAGGAATGGTTAAAGATAAAAGAGTTGCTTGAGATTTATGAGAAAGCTCCTAGGAAATGTTTAAATAGGCAGAAAACATCTTTATTTGTCAGCTCAAATATTAAGGATGATATAAGGAGAAGGATTAGGCTTGATGTGGGAGTAGAGATCCAAAACAGTTGTGAGAGATATTTGGGATTGCCTATAATGGTGGGAAGATCTCAATATAACACATTTAGAGGTATAAAGGATAGGGTGTGGAGTAAAATAAGCAATTGGAAAAACCATTTCCTTTCACCTTCTGGAAAAGAAGTATTGTTGAAGGCAATAGTGCAATCTGTCCCAACTTATCACATGAATGTTTTTAAACTCCCTATGAAATTGTGTAAAGAAATAGCTGCTCTTATGGCTAAAGTCTGGTGGGGCTTCCAGCAAAATGAAAGAAGAATCCAATGGAAGATCTGGGCTAAGATGGGGATTGCAAAATTAGAGGGGGGATTGGGTTTTAGAAAGCTTCAAAGCTTTAATACTGCCCTTCTTGCAAAGCAATGCTGGAGAGTAGTGAATATGCCATACTCAATTGCTGCTAGGGTACTAAAAGATAAGTATTTTAGGCATACTGACCTACTGAGCATACTAACCTACTGAAAGCTAAACTAGGGTGTGGGTCTTCAAAAATATGGAGGAGTCTGTGGGGATCTCTTGGTTTACTAAAGGAGGGACTGGCTTGGAAGGTGGGGAATGGAGAGCAAGTGAGCATATGGGAGGATAAGTGGATACCAAGACCCTTTCAATTTTCTATTCAATCACCTTGAAAGAACTTGGGTGCAGAGGCAAAAGTCAAAGATCTCTTACTTAATGGAAGGTGGAATTCCACGCTAGTACACGACACTCTCTTACAAGAGGAAGCTGATATTGTTTGTGGCATACCTGCAAGTCAAGCTAATGCACCTGACAAGAGAATTTGGGCCTTTACAAAGGATGGTTTATATAGTGTAAAAAGTGGGTAGCACTTGGAGAGGTCTACAAGAGGCAAAGAGAAAGGGAGCTCTTCAGAATCTAAATTGGGGAAAGAGGTTTGGAATAAAATTTGGAAGCTTAACACTCCGAAAATGTTCATATGGAAAGCTGTTGTGAGTAGCTTACCTACCAGGTTGAATCTAAACAGGCGAAAAGTAGTGGAGAACCCTTTATATCCTATGTGTGGAAGGGAGAATGAGTCTGTGTGCCATATGTTGTGGAGTTGTATTGCAGCAGCCAATGTTTGGGCAGACAAAGAGAGTCCAGTTCAGAAATGGCATTGAATGGAGGGGGATTTTATGGACTTGTGGTTGCTACTGTTAAAAAAAATTTGTGGCGGAGGAAAACCTAAACAAACAATACTACTAACAAAGCCTCACAAACAATATTGCTAATAAACCATAACATCCCACCAAAGAAAACTCAAACCAAAAAAATTAATGCCTAAAGTTAGGCAAACCAAGATAATACAATCTAAGCAAACCTCTCAAATGGTGGAGCAAATCATCGGTACCCACATATGTACAATTCTTCCCCTCCTCCCCCTGCCTTGCCAGAAAATCTACCACTTTATTGCCTTCCCTAAACTGATGAGCAATTGTGTGATCAAAACCATGAATAGCCTTGATGAGCTCTTCCCATCACTATATGATGTTATATCACTATAATGTTATATAATATATATAGTACATGTTATATTATATATATATAGATTTATATAGTACATGTTAGATAGTATATGATAATGTTATATCACTATAATGCTATATCATATATGATAGTATATATTATAGTATATATATGTATAGTATATCACTATATGATACTATATATATGGTACTATATATATGATACTATAGTATACTACATGTTGTATATTATATCTCTATATGATTATATGTAGTATATATCACTATATGATATATATCAGTATATCAGTATAGTATATATCATATATCAATATAGTACATATATTAGTATTATATGGTACATGTATATGTAACTTGTTATATATAATACTATAGTAAACTATACTACATATTATATATTAGTATATAGTATTATATATATTAGCATATTGTAATCACAATATATTTATATAACTATATATAGTAATGTTTGTAAAAAAAAATTATATATAGTAATAAATTAAAACTTATAGTATAGATATTAGACTATAATTAAACATTTAGTAATATACGTTCGAAGGCTATGGAATACTGTAAGAATGCTTAATCAATGATTGAACGTTTTTAACCATGAAAAAGCAAGTTCGAACGTTTTCTAGGATTTTTGGCGCTTCTAAAATAGTGGCGGGAATGCTCCCGCCAATCCTTGAGCAGTGGAGTAGCGTTCGAATGGTACTTTGTTACCATTCGAACGTGGCACAAATATTGTCAAGCGGGAAAACATTCGCTAGGGGTGAAAACTGACCCCTTCGGCGTGATTTTTGGGCAAAATCAACGACGACCGACGCTTAAGTTTTGGGGAGAAAACCAGCCGAAACCGGTCGATGGGGAGGAGAAACATCGACGCTGGCCGATGCTTCAATTCTGTGGCGGTTCACGATCAGTTCTCAGATCGAGCTTCTTCTGAGAAAGTAGAGATGAAGAGTGAAATAGAGTGAGTTAGATTGAACTCACATTTCAAAGAGGGTTGCACACGAATTTTTCAAATGTATGTTTTTTGTTCACTGAAATAGAGTTGTTTGGTTTGAGTTGTTCACTGAATTTGTTTGTTTACATATTGTGTAGGTGTTTTATTGTGGATTGAGTTGTTTGGAATTGCATTGAAGGTAAATTTTGTGTTTTATTGTTTATAGTTTACTCATTATAATTGATGTATTTATGTGTTTGTCGATATTGTGCATGATTTGTGAGATTGTGTTTGAGGATTGTAGTTCTAGATATTGTTCTGGGAGTGCATATGGAATCTGTGTTGAATCCGTTCGAACATATATATATTACCATTCGAACAGTTATGTTTCGTTCGAACAGTTATGTTTCGTTCGAACATACGTTTTATACGTTCGAATGTTGGTTCACATTAAATACAAATTACATAATAATAATTGATAGTGAAAAAATAATAGTATAAATAGTTAAAAAAAATTAATTAATAGTTAACATAATAATAATTAATAATCAAAACATAATAGTATAAATAGTTAAAAGATAATTAATAGTTAACATAATAATAATTAATAGTTAAAAAATAATAGTATAAATAGTTAAAAAATAATAGTATTAAAAATAGTTAAAATATTTATAGTATTAAAAATACTTCAAAAATATTAAAAAATACTTAATACTTAATGATACTTAATAATTAAAAAAAAATATTCAAAAATACTTAGTAGTTAATAACGTGTTAACTTATTAGAAAATAATGCTAGTATGTCTCCTCATTTTACCCCCTCATTTTGACCCCTCATATATTTAATTTTTCAATTTTTTTTCTTAATGTTTAAGGAAGTGACTTTTAATGTATTGACATATTTTTTTATTTTTAAAAAATGTTTAAGATGTTTAAAAAATATTTGAAATAAAATGCAAAAAAAAAAAAAAATAAGTGCAATTTGCACTAGGCGGCAAGCAGAGTGGGCACATAGAGGCGGCAGAGTAGCCCCACTCTATTCTAATAACTAAACCCTAAATTTAATATAAAGTTCGATAATTGTGTTAGTTGTTGTTTGATATATTCTTGTATC
Organism: Juglans microcarpa x Juglans regia; assembly: GCF_004785595.1. Classification (NCBI taxonomy): domain Eukaryota; kingdom Viridiplantae; phylum Streptophyta; class Magnoliopsida; order Fagales; family Juglandaceae; genus Juglans; species Juglans microcarpa x Juglans regia. Next base: position 32,379,216 of record NC_054596.1, on the reverse strand, counting down.
TTGCATTGTTGTTGTGTATTACTATCGTGTCTTGTATGTTTCATCGAAATAAACCTTAGACCTATTCAAGAATTATCAATCCCAATGAACGATTGATTTATAACTCTTGAATTTTCCAGAGTGGACAGTTTAAGATTGTAAGATCATTCTCGCAAACTATCCAACTATACCTATTAGCGTCCGGCATCATGATTTTGGTAGATTCATCCTTTCTTATTCTCTAGATATGCAGTTTCGGTGATGGTATCTCGATGTGTTTTTCATCAGTGCACACAATCAAACAAGCATATTTGGAGAACTATGAAGAGATGCTGCCAAAATTTCATTGGACGTGATAAAAAATAGTTAATAGGTTGGTGACTATGATCTTTCAATCCCAAATGGAATAGGACCAACTACCCGGTGAAATAAAGAAATTGTATGATATTTTAGATACATGCTTACTTGTTGATGCCCACATGATTGTTTCTAATAGGGTATTAGGCATGGATAAGAGTTGGATGCGAGTTAGAGATCGCTTGGATGAGGATTACACTATATATGCTGAAGGTGTTAAGAAATTACTAGAGTTCACATTTTGTACAGCTGATAGTGACTGGCGTATTAGATGCCCATGCCGACAATGCAAGAATTTGCATTCTCATAAGATAAACTTGGTGAGATAGTTTCTATTTGTCAAAGGTATTGACTAGGGTTTTACTGATTGGGTCTTACATGGCAAATCATATCTAACGTCATTCGAGCCTCCACATGAAGAAGAAGACATCGATGAAGATGTACTGCCAGAGATTGTTGGTGATGAATACGATGAGGATATGAAGCAAATGTTGGGTGACATTGGTGCATGAATGTTTATGGATTAAGGTGATACAGACACATCAAATTCAAATGATGCGGCCATAACACTTTTGCATGCTTGTGGAATGATTCATAGCATGAGTTATATCTAAGATGTAGAAGGCACAGTAAATTGTCATTTACAGTTAGACTGCTTCACATAAAATTTATATGCCGATTATCTATTAAGGCCGTCAATATATTACTCAAGTTGTTTAAAAAAGCACTTCCATCAGACAATATTTTATCTCACAACTTCTATGAAGCAAAATAATTGAAATGAAATAATTGAAATGATGACTCGAGTTTAATTACAATGAAATAAATGCAGGTAAGAATGACTGTGTATTATTTTGAAGAGAGAATGAGCAATTGAATGATTGTCTCATTTGCCATGAATCAAGATGGACATCTGAGAAGCAGAATGTGTCGCGCAAGGTTGTACACCACTTTCCATTGTACCTAGATTATAACAGTTATTTACGTCACGTGCAACAGTTGTAGACATGATATGACACTCATCGTCCAGAGTTAGGAATGATGGTGTCTTGACACATCCGGCTAACTACCAAGTTTGGAAAGAATTTGATTTGGAGCACCATGGTCTGCTGAAGAACCTCGGGATGTGCGACTTGGGTTGGCAACAGATGGATTTAATCAGTTTGGGAACATGAGTACTAGTCATAGTACTTGGCCAGTTGTACTTATGACGTATAATCTTCTACCGTGAAAGTGTATAAAAGATCGATCTTTCATAATGAGTTTGAGATCACCGAGAAATGATATAGACGTACACTTACAGCCATTAATTGCATAAGTGAAAGATTTGTGGGAGAATGAGGTTCTAACATTTGTATCATCAACAGGCAAGTCGTTCAAGATGCATGTTGTCGTGTTATGGACAATAAATGATTTCCCCGCTTATGAAAACTTATCAGGTTGGAGTACTAACTACTAACCATATAATATTGTTCATTTGTGATTTATTTCATGAAATATTTCAGATCTAATGGTTTGATCAAAACCAAACCACATAGATTTCGGTTTTGGTGAAAGTGTGATAGTTGAATGTTTAAATTTGGATTTTGTGACTTTGGCTTGATGATTCAAAGCATGATGGTTCTTAGGAATGAGTTATGAATGTAATGAGAGTATGTTATTTAACTTATGGAGTGCTTGGAGTTGTTTTGAAAAGAGTTAAAACCTTGAACATCAAGGATTGTGCTTAAGGTTAACAACTTGAAGTTTTGTATTGAAGAAATTGTGGTTTTGTGATGTGAGTTTTTTTGGTTGTTCTAGTATGTTATTTGGGCATAGGATATGATTTTTTTTATGTTGCATATTTCGGTTTTAAGCATGAGAAATTAGGTTTGATAGAATTGAAACAAAAATCAAGAGGTTTGGCCTATACATGTTTCGACCTTTGCATGGTTGACTTAGTTGTGATGTGTTTTAAATTTTTCTAATTAGATATTTAGATTTAGGAATGTAAATTTTGGTGAGTTTTGGAGTTAGGATGTGAAATCTTTAAGTTAGGGGTAAAATTGTCATTTTCCATATGTAGAGGTGTAAAATGATCATTTTACTCTAAGTCAATATTATTATGTTTCTAAGCTGTTAGTAAGAAGTTTCTAACATTTAGAAACCTCTCCTTACAGTTTCTCGTAATATACATGTCATATTATGCTATGTCATGAAATATTTATCTGTTACATATTATGCCTTATAACAAATTATTCATCTATTACATATTATGTCATGTCACGAAAAGTTATATGTTACACTTTATGTCATGTAATTCCATGTTTATCTATTACACGCCATATTATGTCATGCCATGATTTATTTCCAAATATATTTTTATCTGTTATACGCCATGTTATGACATATCATTCATCTCACGTACATGTTACGTTACATTATGTCATGTTATCTATCATTTCATTTCACATCATGTCATGTCTCAAGTTTGGAATATGTGTCCAAAATAGTATTTTTCAAATCTAGTCATCTTACGTCTACATACAATCAAGTTATTATTCAAGTCATTATTATTATTCTGAATCATTAAGGTAACCTCATGAGACAAGAGTATTATTATCGTAATCCCATGAGACAAAAACATCATATAGTAATCCCATGAGACAAGAACATCATAGTAATCCCATGAGACAAGAATATAGTTCAATTCATGTTCAATTTCACATTCAATTCATGTTCAATTTCAAGTTCAGTCCACGTCAATTATGGTTATGTCAGCACATGTCATATTATTTGCTAAGTTATGTCACGATCATTTATATACACGTCAACATTCATGTCTTTTATTGTCATGCATACATTTATATACTGTTAGTTTTAGTTGGTAGTTAACTTCTGAGATTTGTAATCAAATCTCACTTGGCAGTCCCAACTACAATTCCTCCCAAAATGCTAGATCATGTCAGGACCTGGAGAATCGGTAGAGGATCTCTTGGACGAGGTCGATTAGGCCATGACATGATGACGAGGAGCTCATCGCTTTGATGCTCCAATTTGTAGATAGGATTATGGCTATCTCGGTCGAGTTGCCCAAGCTACTTCTTAGGCTAGTCTAGTAGTTATAATGTTCATTTGATTATGTACATGAGGAGCTCTGTCTACAGTACTAGTAATGTTACAGATATTATGGACAAAGTATTGTAACCTTTGGATATTAGTTATCGTGTGACTTTTGTAAAATATGCTTTCGTTAATTTGGGATATATCTTATCTAGTACATAGTATTACTCAAAGAAAAAAATTATCAGCTACAAATATTGCATATTGTTTATATGCATGGTAGGTGCATTAAATCTTTATTTGTCATGAACAGGGGTAGGTAACCTTGTGTTGCATATCCCAACGCTTCAAAATCTGCCAAATCTCAAGTGAAGATCTGGGGGAATCACACATCACATGCTGAATGAGAGGTTCTTGAAATTTTGTATGGCCGACATACACTAGACAGGGTTCAGCAAATGCGTGGAGAGTTGCAATCTCTCACCTAGGGTTCATCTTCCATGGAAGATTATTTGCACAACTTAGAAGTCTTTGGCCCTTTCCCTCTGTGGCGCTGGGAAGCCTATGGATGATGACGGCTTCATCATCTGCCTGCTAAGAGGTTTAGGATCTGAGTTCAATCATATAGTTGCTGCCTTAAATGCTAGAGGCAATTGTCCTCCTCTAGAAAATGTCATTTGTAAATTAAGGGACTTTGAAATTCGACTTTCATCATCTACTAGAGACAACTCTTCAACAACTACTCTGTATACAAACCAAGCAGTGACTTCAAAGTCTAAAGGTAATTCTTCCACCCGTGCTTATGGCTCTGGCTATTCACCATGATATAAAGGCAACCATGGAGCCTCACAGTCTCAGGATCGTTCCTCTGGCAGTCGCACTCCACAATCTTCAAATCACAATAGCCATGAAAGTGGTGTGAGTGGTACTGGTCGTAGCTCCTGCATTATGTGCTTTTAGTGTGGAGGTCTCAATCACAAAGCAGATGCTTTTTGTGCATCTAACGAAGAAGTAGATTAGTACAAAGTATTTCTAGCAATGCAGGCTGACGACACGGTTGATGAACCCTGATTACCTGACACGAGCACTCCAACCTCCATGAATGTACAAGGTATTAGAACTTACAGAGGCATCGACTTGGTCATGGTCGATAAGAGATCTAACCTTACTATTTCTTGTGTTGGTACGTTTGTTGTTCCTCTTGTGCCCTTGGTTTTGAAAAATAAATTGGTTGTTCCCCAGCTTCAGAAGAAACTTCTTTCAGTTTCTCAATTTACCACTGACAATCATTGTTGTTTTATGTTCTATCCATGGAGTTTTCTACTCCTGGACCTGAAGATGAGATAAGTGCTACTTAAAGGGCTAGTTCAAGATGGCTTATATCCATTTTATCTCAATTTCATTACAATCCTACTACTTTTATGGCCACCAAATTCTCTAGTTCCAAATGGTATGCTCGGCTTGGTCATCCTAATCTTAAGATCCTTCAATGTTTATTGCCATGTCTCCCTAGCTTGAATAAGCAAGTTCCTTTTTGTGAAAGTTGTGTTTTAGGAAAATCAACAAAGTTACCTTTTCATCCTCGCAGTTACCATGCTCTTTCATTTCTTCACACACTGTGCACAGATGTGTGGGGTCCCGCTCCTATTTTCTCTTATGATGGATGCCGATTTTATCTAGTTATTGTTGATGAATTTTCTCGGTATATTTGGATTTTTCCTATGGCCTGAAAATCTAATAATCTTCAATTATTTTCAATGTTCCTTAAATTGATGACAAATCAATTGAACACTCATGTCAAAATTATACAAAGTCATGGTGGTAGCGAAATTGTAAACCACACTTTAAAACAATATTTTCTATCTCAAGGAATTGATCATAAAATATCTTGTCATGGCACTCTTGAAGAAAATGGCTTTGCTAAACTAAGTCACCATCCCATTGTTGATACCAAACTTACCCTTATGGTCCATTCTTCCCTACCTCCAAAATTTTGGATGGCTACAATCAAAATTGCTCTTTGTCTAATCAATAGGCTGCCCACACCCACTCTTTCATTCTCCTCATTCTTACTCTTCTCTAAGAATTTTTGGATGTGCATGTTATCCACATCTAACACCTTTTGGTCGATCCAAATTACATTTTAAATACACTATGTGTCTTTATTGGCTATTCCCCAAATCACAAAGGTTATCAGTGCATGGCTTTAGCCACAGGTCGCATTGCATATTTGTATCACGGCAACTTATTTTTAATGAGGATCGGTTTCTGTTTTTCTCTTAGCTGTTTATTTCTATAGCTTCATGCCAATGGTTCAAGGCACGGCCATTCCCAAAAGACTTATAGCACGGGCCACATTCAAATGTCTCAGTAGATCACTCCTCTCCAGGTCCAAATCCAACTACATCAGGCCAAGAACATTTGGACTCTAATATTCCTACACAACAAATTGCAACTGTTGATCCTACCCAAGCCAATACACATGAATCTGGTCCCACACAGATCCATTCAATGTACTAGGTCACAAGATGACACCAGGAGGCCCAAAACATTTCTCTCAATTCATCATCCACTATCAATGTGTTTCTTGAAAAATTTCATTGCAACTCCTACAGAGCCCAAAACTTTTAAACAAGCACAAAAGGAGACCCAACGGGAACAGGCCATGGAATCAAAAATTCATGAACTTCATGAGAACCAAACTTGGACCTTTGTTCCACCTATTCGAAACATGAACTTAGTCACAAGCAAATGGGTCTTCAAAGTAAAGACACGAGCTGGTGGATCTGTTGAATGAGACAAAGCTTGTGTTGTAGCTCGGGGCTTCACACAACTTCAAGGCTGTGATTACGATGAAACTTTTAGTCCAGTATTCAAACCATCAACTATTCGGTTTATTCTAACGATGGCCTTATCACAAGGGTGGTCTCTCAAACAACTCGATATAAGAAATGCTTTCCCGCATGGGGACTTACAAGAAAAAGTTTATTTGACTCAACCACTCGGCTTTGAAGATCCCCATCATCTCGAGTATGTTTGTCGACTTCATAAGACCCCTTATGGTTTAAAACAGGCCCCTCAAGCAGGATATCTAAAGTTTAGCAACTACACTCACCAATTGGGTTTTCAAAGATGTCCCTATGACACCTCCATGTTTTTTCGTCAAAATAAATCTGATATGCTTATTCTACTTATCTATGTAGATGATATATTCTCGCGGGGAATTCACTATCGTCAATCAATACACTTATTTCTCATTTATCCAAAATATTTCATATAAAAGATTTGGGTGATTTGCATTATTTTCTCGCTGTACAAGTGGCTTGAGAGGATGATACTTTAACTCTCACACAATCTCGGCATCTTATTTCATTACTACAGTACTTTGGTTTTGAAGGGACAAAATCTGTTTCCACTACACTTGCTCCCAGTGTTCATCTCTCTATTCATGGAGGTTCTCTCCTATCTAATCCAACTCTCTATAGGCAGAGGGTGGGCACACATCAATACCACACCTTGACCAGACCGAATGTGGCTTATGCAGTGAATTTTGTTTCTTAGTTTATGCAAGCTCCTTGTGCCGTCAGCTCACTACTGTTAAGAGAATTTTCAGGTACCTCAAAGGCACTATAAATCTTGGCCTACACTTCACCAGAGCTCCCATTTTGGCACTGCAAGGATTTTGTGATGCAGATTGGGAGGGGTCCAAAGACGATAGGCGCTCCACCATTGGATTTCCAATTTTTATTAGTGGTAACATACTGTCTTATGGAGCGAAGAAACAAACAACGGTTTCCCGCACCACTGCTGAAGCTGAGTACCAAGCCTTGGCATCCACCACGACTGAAATCATGTGGTTCATGCATTTACTAAAGGCTCATGGGTATAACCTTCCTCCTCCTACGCTGCACTCCAATAATATCAGTGTCATCAGCATGGCCAAGAATCCCGTTTTTCATCACTGCACCAAACATATCGAAATTGATGTCCATTTCATTCGAGAACAAGTAGTTAATGGGTTGATTCATCTCATACATGTTTTTAGTCAAGAGCAACTTGCTGACAACTTCACCAAATCCCTTTGTAGTCCAAAATTCGAATCGAATCAAAGCAAGCTCTGTGTCGACCCTATACCGCCTTGAGCTTGAGGGGGAATGATGAGACAAACTCTATGCATCACGGCTACAATCCAATCATTTACTTTCCTTTCCATGATTCTTGCATTTTGTACAACTCATGTATACGTTAGGATAAGAGTAGCAATTGTACATACAACTCACAATATAGCTGTGAGTGTAAATCTGTGTTCTATATATATCAATATACTAAAGTCGTGCAATGATGCGGCAATTACCATTTGCAAAATCAATAAAACACCGTTTTTTATACCATAGCGGGTAAGAAACTTACCATGCTGACAAACTAAAACCTAGCAATTGCTCAAATCGTGAAACCTTTGTGCATATAGAGCAATTTGAACAACCTAAGTGACCAAGTGCCTAAACGCAACTTTATCCCTAGGCTACCATTGCATTCAATGAGAATATTCAAACTACTAATCCTTCAAAGAGTCTTCTGTCCAAATTTTTATCAATCTTCAATCCTATCTCTCATTATAGTATTTTCTTGTATGGATAAATATTATATACGCTTCAAATATTTTTAAAGCTAGTGTTTTATTGGAAGGTCTCTTCATAAGATGTTAATATGCAGTATATGTTATTAAAAGAAGAAAATATTTGCTACGTCAATAGTCCACCAAAATGGTTAAAGCTTTCAAGGAACTAGCTTATCTCAACTCTAATACAGTTGAAGTAGCCATACTCCCCTCATCTATCCACGTTCATCGTATGTTTGTATTTCTTTAAAAATATTTTAATTGTTAAGGTGATACTTGGATTTGAAGGCACTCTTAACTCATCTCATCATTACAACTTTCCTAAACTTTCAAACAAAATATAATAAATAATTCAACTTTTTCAAATCTCAAAATAAAAATAATATTAAATATCGTATTCAACTTTTAACTCTCATATCAACTTAAATCATTATCCAAATCTCCTTTAAATCTTTTTAAACAATATAGCTCTGGTCAAGAAAAATAAGGAGCTAAGGTACGGTCCACATCCTCAAGCTAGATGGATAAGCATTTCATAGATGTAAGAGAACGTTCGTCGACATTGTCCATATGGAACCAGACAAATTATACATATAGATTTCAAATAGTAAGAACTAAAAGGTTAGAAAATAAGTAGTGCACTATATTGCATGTGAGGTAGTGTACATTGATGTTGATTCTAATTTCCAAATTTTATGCCGTCGGATAAGAGGCTTGCAGAGCTATACCACAAAGGCCTTTCTTTGCATCAATATCTCTTTGCATCCTTATGTACCCTTTTTCACCCCATTCTGTACCCCACGAGTTCTTCACCAGCCAATGTTAGAAGTGGAAATAAGAACTCAAAATGAAATCTCAATATGGAGAAAAATTGATTCTCATTCCAATTCATTGTAGATACAAAGTTCTACTACATATATATACATTATAGAAAAATAGAAAAGAGCAAAGGGAAGAGTCCTAAAGTTAACTTTTTATCTTTTACTGTTTTACAAGCAATCTATTGCAGTCTGTTGGTTTTGTGCTTTACATGTCTTTCATCACTTTATTTGCTTTTGTGTGTAATCAGTGCAACCTTTGAGGTTGATCTGTCGCCCATGCTTTCCTTCTATTGCTTTGCTTTTCTGTGCCAGTGCTTTACACCTTTTAGCTGCTGCATTGTGCTTTTCATCAACTTGCTTGTTGCATGGTATTTTATGCATATTGTGGTGTACTTGTTTAGTGTCTTCATGTTTCTTTTCTTTGTACTCATTTTCTGTTTCGTCAGACTCCCTGTGGCACCCCCGACCCCCATGTACAGAAATTTAGGAATCGAGACGCCCGAATGATGACAACACGGTCACACATGCCAACGATAGTGCCAAGTGTGTGTACATGCAACAGTGTACAATGAACAACGCAGCAGATAATTTAAGTAAGTCAACTAAGTACCATAATTTTTAATACAAATTTACATAAGTAAAACGTTTAAAAAGAGTTATACAGTTATCCCGAAAAATATAATACAAGTCCAAATACATGAATGAGTGATCCCATATCACTCCTTGGGAGGAGCCGAATCCTCAGGCTCACCCTCAGCATCATCTGCATCAAAATTTACGTTACCATAAAACGTTACCGCAACTAAGTATAATCCAAACAACCCTCGAGAATAAAAATGCATTAATACAACCAACAATTATGCATACATATGATGAACTATGCATTAGTCCCAAAACAACATTTTTTCCAAAAATGAGTATTTTCCAATGCACGCCAAAATCCCATTTGGCCCAAAATATTTCCTTAAAACATTTTCCCGTCATTTTTCCAGAAAATGGCCTAAATCAATAATCCACCATTTTTCGAGAAAATTGCCCAAACAAATAATCCATTTTAACCATATGCACCATGATCTCCCCTAGGGATCATTCGCACACCCTGGCTCCCTTCGTCACACCATGGGTAACGACCATTTGAGTGACTTCGTAACGAGCGATGCCCAGTTCCTCGCCCAGCGGGTTCATTGCCAAGCATCCTCTAGTCCTCGCTAGCAGAGGGGCCACGGAGTAGGCACGAGATCGTTACCATCCCTTCCGATCCCGTTGTCGCCTAGCGACAACCCAAGGGACGTCACTCAGTATATTCCGCTCCCGAGTGACCAGATGAGCTCCACCGAGATAATGCCCCATCTTGACTTGGGGTCGTGATACACACGCACCCAAAAACCATTTCTCACATGAAAACTCAATTTTCAAATATACACATGAACATGTATGCAATTATGCGAAAATCCAGTTTTCATTTATAAACATGAACATGCGTGCAAATATGCAATGTATATGAAACGACACAATATCCAACAACCAACAAATCACAACATATCCAGTCGCACAACAACTCCATCCTCCAATCCATCCGACCTCCTTACTCCTCAGACTCAGTCCGACACAACCAACCAGATCACAATAAAAATGAGTTAGTGCAAAAATACATTTAAATCATGAAAGTTTTTTGCGAAAATACTTACAGCGCTATAGTATAACTTTTGAAGGATCATGGAGGTGCTAGAAGTGGCGGCACAACGACGTAACAGTGCAAAATGCACTATCGTTGTAGGTCTCAAAATGCTAGATTTTGATCGGGGTCAAACGAAGACTTGAGATTACTAGGGAATGGCTTAGGGATGTTGATGAAGCTAATTGTGGTGGTGGGTGGTGGCGTAGAAGGCGATTGAAGCCCAAAAAGCCCAAAACGAAAATGAAGTTGGATGGACTTCACCGGTGGCGGATCGGAGCTGAGGATGGGTGGGTTAGGTATCTAGGGGTAGCCGGTGATGTGGTGAAGAGGTGGTGGCCAATGGCAGTGCGACGGCGACGCGTGAGCTCAAGGAGTGCCGCGGCTTGAAACCGTGCGTGGGAGCTCATGGCGGCGCTAGAGGGGCTAGAAATTAGAGGGTGAGGTCGCCGGCTGAAGGGGAAGAAAATGGGAGGGGCTGTGAAGCCCACGAATAGCACACGGTGGCGCAGTGGTGGACGCGGACGGGGAGAGAGAGAGGGACTTTGCGCGCGGGGGAGAAGAGAGAGAGAGGAGAAAAGAAATAAGGAGAAAAAGAAAGAAAAAGAAAAGAAAAAGAGGAAAAGAAAAAAGGAAAAAGAAAAAGTGAAGGGAAGAAATGAGATCCAATCCTCACATCTTGGGTTACAAAAATGATCCAAGGAAAAAGATTTCAAAACAGTAAGTCAAATAAAATAATTTAAACGTAGTGATTAAATGAAAATAAAATAATTAAATCCAACAATAAATTAATTTAAAATGAAGAGCAATTTAAATGCATAACAATAATTAATATTAAGGAAGCATATCAAAATAATTTTCACAAATTAAAAATCATAAAAATAAACCAATTAAAAATCCGATAAACTTAAAACAAGAGAACTATTATTTAAATTAATAAAAATAACCATTCAATTAAAAATATACTAAAATACGGGGTGTTACATACTCCCCCTCAAGATGGGTATATATGTTGAGTATTCCCATCTTGGACAATGAGAACTGAAAAACAAAAATTGTTAAGGCCTTAGTAAAGATATCTGCTTGTTGGAACTTTGAGGCAATGTGGACAAGTGTGATGATTCTAGCCAAGCCATTTTCTCTAACAAAATGGCAGTCCAGTTCTATATGTTTAGTTCTCTCATGGAAGATGGGATTCTTTGTGATATGGATTGCTGCTTGGTTATCACAGAGCAAGAGAGCAGGTTGTGCATGGTCAATGCTGAGTTCCTTTCACAGACCAAGGAGCCAAACAATTTCACAACTTGTAGAGGCCAATGCTCTATATTCTGCTTCTGCTGAGGACCTAGAAATAGTCACTTGTTTCTTTGATTTCCAACTTACCAATGAGTCCCCAATAAATATAAAAACCTGTGACTGATCTCCTAGTTTGGGGACAAGCAGCCCAATCAAAGTCACTGTAGGTTTTCAAGTGTAGAGATGACTTTGATGATAGGAAGATGCCCTGGCCTATAAATCCTTTGAGATATCTAAAAACTCTATAAACTGAGTGTAAGTGAGCTTGTGAGGGTTTGTCCATAAACTGGCTCAGAACATTTACAGCATTGGTAATGTCTAGCCTGGTAATGGTCAAGTAGATGAGCCTTCCAATGAGTCTTCTATAGGTTGTAGGGTCTTGTAGGATCTCATTTGTGGTATGACTCAATTTGTGATTTAACTCAGTGGGTGTGGAGGCAGGTTTGGTGCCAAGTAACCTTGAGTCTTTCAAGATTTCAAGGGTATACTTCCTTTGACAAACATTTATTCCAGCTTATAATTTTGCAACCTCTAGTCCTAGGAAGTATTTGAGGGGTCCAAGTTCCTTGATTTTGAATTTTCCATGAAGGTGAGCTTTGGGCAGATCAATTTCTCTTTGAGAATTGCCTCCTATTATGATATCATCCACATACACTAGGAGTGTTGTGAAGACTCCTTTTTTGCTCCCTTTGGTGATTAAAGAGTAGTCAGATTTGGATTGATGAAAACCAATAGTAGTGAATGAATTAGAAAATTTGAAAACCATTACCTTGATAGTTGTTAAAGTCCATAGATGGACTTATCCAGCTTGCATACCAATTTCTCCCTCTCAAGCTACTCTCTGTAAATGTGGTAACCAAGTGGTAAGTCCATATAAATTTCCTCATCGAGATCTCCATGTAAAAAGGCATTATGAATATCCATTTGAGACAAAAACCAGTTTTGAATGGATGCCAAGGCAAGAAAAACATGAATTGTGGTGAGTTTGACCACTAGACTGAAGGTCTCTTAGAAGTCAAAATCCTCTCTTTGAGTGTATCCCTTTGCAACAAGCCTTGTTTTATGTCTTTCAAGAGAACCATCAAATTGGAGCTTGACTTTGAAGACATATTTACAACCAATTGCAGTTTTGGTGGGGGGAAGAGAAGTAACAATCCAAGTGTTGTTCTCTTCTAAGGCACTGAGTTCGGTGTTCATGGCATCCTGCCAATGCTTGAATTGGACAGTTTCACTATAGAATGATGGTTTAGAAAACAATGAGAGGGAAGCAAAAAAAGATTGGTGGGATGGGGAGAGGTGGGGAAAGGTGTTTGTAGATCAAGTGATGGTGGAGTGGGTGAAGAGTTGAAGAGGATGTGGAGGAAGTATTGATGAAGGGATGGGATGCTGCAATTTAACAGTGGTATTGGTGGAGATAGGCAGGTTGATGTCTATCTCTGGTGGATCTTTGAAAGGGAGGGATGGTAGGCAACTCATGAGGTAAGGGTGAAGGAAGAGTTGAATCAAGGGAGGTAGCAAGAAAAGATATTTCAGGATGGGGTGTTTCAGATTGTGACATGTGAGTGGGTGAAGATGAGTCATTTGGTAGGACAGATTATGACATGGAAGTGGGTGAAAATGTGTAATTCTTCCCAAATAGTATTAAGTTGTGTGAAGTAATCACTTATAGAAAGGTGCCCTTGAACAGTGCTACTGAGCTTATGTTATAGATGATAAATTCGAGCTTCATCAGGTTGAGCAAATCTTTCTTTTAAGTTTGTCTCAAACCTATTTAGCTGAGGTCATGAAAAATACATTAGAAGCAATATCCTTTGAAACAGAATTCTGGATCCAAGCCAGCAAAATGTTGTTGCATCTCAGCCATGACACATATGAGGGATCTGGCAACTCAGGAGTAGTATGGCAGGAAGCCTAGTTTGTTTTTGCTTGAAATGGAAAGCAGAAATGATCTGCTCCAAAATATGTAATTCGAACCAGTTAATGGAGGTGATACAATGACAGTGTTAGCATTGTCACTGTGATGTACAAAGAATGGACTGCTTGGGTCCTCAGCAAGGGAAATAGGAGAAGAAGAAGATGAGGATGTCATGGCTTAGAAAATGAAGTTTGTTTGCAGATTTAAGCAAACACAGCAAGACAACTAGCCTACTCTGATACCATGTTAGAAGTGGAAATAAAAACTCGAAATGAATCTCAATATGGAGAAAAACTGATTCTCATTCCAATTCATTGTAGATACAAAGTTCTGCTACACATATATACATTATAGAAAAATAGAAAAGAGCAAAGGGAAGAGTCCTAAAGTTAACTTTTTATCTTCTACTGTTTCACAAGCAATCTATTGTAGTCTGTTGGTTTTGACATTTACATGTCTTTCATCACTTTATTTACTTTTGTGTGTAATCAGTGCCGCCTTTGAGGTTGATCTGTCGCCCCATGCTTTCCTTCTGTTACTTTGCTTTTCTATGCCAGTGCTTTACACCTTTTAGCTGCTGCATTGTGCTTTTCATCAACTTGCTTAATGCATGGTATTTTCTGCATGTTGTGGTGTACTTGTTTGGTGTCTTCATGTTTATTTTCCTTGTACTCATCTTCTATTTCGTGAGAGCCAATACTTGGTCCCTGTTAGGAACCTGGAAGATGAGTGTATGTAATGGAGGAATATGACTATGCTGAAGATGGTTGCTGCAAAGGAAAGAGCAGAGTGCACAGAAGATGTTTGATAAAAAGACTATGAGAGTTTGTATTGCTACGGGAGTGCTTCGAGGGCTCCCAACCTCCTTACAATAAAATTCCCTTACAATAAGATTCTTCAATGCCGTTCCTCTCCACTCACATTCCCCTTTATGCTTACATTTTCTCTCACTTGTAACTAACTCTCAGAATGATAAACTAACCTTACTGACTATGATATTCAAAATGACAGACTCAATATCCCTTTACTCTGTGATGCCTAGGTTTTTACTCCCAGTATTGCCCCAACGCACCGTTTGAAGTCTTCTAACTCAAACGGTGCGTTTAACAGTTATTAAACGCTGACAATATAACATAAAATGCATGCCCCCTGCTTAATTCAAAACGCACGCACACTGCTCAGATTGCACCCAAAACGCACGCAACCCATGCTTAATTCAAAACGCACGCACACTGCTCAAATTCCACCCGAAACGCACGCACCCATTCACGATTTCTCCTCAAAACGCACGCACACCGACTCTGCCTTCAAGACCTCGCTACGCACCGTTTCCCTTTCCTTCTTATGTCTTCGTTCCGAGTTATGCACTTAACACTTAACACTTCAACTTCCACTTCTCACTTCCAGTTCAACGCCCATCAGTTTCTCTACTCTAGGGTTCTTCGCTTCTTGTCCCAATGCCAGCCACCAGTTCATGACAACTCTCCCCATCACAGCACCTTGCCCACAAGGTGAGGGTAAAGGCCTTGCAGACGCCATAATAGTTCCCAAGTATTTTCTTCAGTCGGCAACCCCAACCACTTCACGAGGACCTCGGTAACTGCTCTTGCACCTTGTTTCTTCATGCGTCTTTCAATGATTCTTTCTGGTTCTGGTCTTAATTCCCCTGTGTGATCTGTAGGTGGTAGTGATGGAAAAATTGGAACTTGGCAGCCAATTTTTCTTTTTAAGCAAGACACATGAAAGGTCGAGTGAATCTTGGAAGATTCTGGAAGCTTTAATCTGTAAGCCACTACACCTATTTTAGCTTCAATTTGAAAAGGCCCATAGAATCTGGGGGCTAATTTCATGTTGTGTCGAATTGCTAGGGTTTTTTGTCTGTATGGTTGTAACTTCAAATAGACCCAATCTCCTACCTTAAACTGTCTCTCAGTCCATTTTTTATCAGCAAAGTGTTTCATTCGATTACTGGCTTCACTCAAATTGTTCTTAAGCAACTGTATCACCTGATCCCTATCCCTTAAAACTCAGTCTGCCATGTTATTCATGCTTGTTCCCGGAACATAAGATAGTAAGGTGGTAGGAGGGTGCCCGTATACAGCTTCAAAATGGGTCATTTTTGTTGATGTGTGATAAGTGGTGTTGTACCACCACTCTGCCATAGGTAACCAAACTGACTAGGACTTGGGTTTTACCCCTGCATAGCATCTTAGGTAGCATTCCAAACCCTTGTTAAGTGCCTCGGTCTGGCCATCGGTTTGAGGATGGTAGGCCGAGCTATAGTCAAGAGAGGAACCCTGGGAGTGAAATAGAGCCTGCCAAAAAGAACTCAAGAAAATAGAATCCCTATCCGACACCACGGACCTAGGAAACCCATGCAGCTTAAAGATATTTTTCATAAACACATCGGCGACTACTTGAGCTGTGTAGGGGTGGGACAAGGCTATAAAGTGGCCATACTTCGAAAAACGGTCCACCACCACAAAAATAACACTGAATCCCTTAGAATTCGGTAACCCATCAATAAAATCCAGTGATATGTCGGTCCAAGGCTGATCCGGAATAGGTTAGGGTTGTAACAACCCTGCTGGATAAGTTGTTTCATATTTAACAGCTTGACAGGTTTCACATTCTCTCACCAACTATTTGATGTCCCTCTTCATTCCTTTCCAATAAAAATCTCGTTTGGCTCTGTGATATGTTTTTAAATACCCGGAGTGACCTGCTTGGGGGTTATTATGAATGTACTGCAGAACTTTTAACTTAAAATCAAAATCTGGGTTCAAAACCACCCTTCCTTTCCTAATAATTAGCCCTTGTTGCACGGGAAACCCTTGAGGAATGTTCTGGTTTTGATGCAGATTTTTAAGTAACTCCACTAACTCCGTAGAATCTAGGTAGCTTTTCTTCAACTCCTCAATCCAAAGAGGCGTAGGAAACGAAATCATAGCTGAGCAAACCGATTCTTGGTCTCCCCCCTCTCTTCTTGAAAGGGCATCCGCCACCTTGTTTTCCTTACCCTTTTTGTATTCAATGGAAAAATCATAACCCATTAGCTTTGTAATCCATTTCTGTTGCTTCTCAATCCCCACGCGTTGTTCTAGCAAAAAACTTAAGGGCTTGTTGGTCAGTTTTTATGATAAAAGGCTACCCAAGGAGGTAGGGTCTCCACTTTTGTACTGCTGTCATAAGAGCCAATAATTCCTTCTCGTATGTCGAAAGTAGCAAGGCCTTGCCCTTAAGGGCCTGACTTAAGAAATAGATGGGCTGCCCTAGCTGCATTAACACTGCCCCTATCCCTTTTTCGCTTGCATCACACTCAATTACAAATGGCTTGCTGAAATCAGGAAGTTTAAGGACCGGTGGTTGAGACATGGCATGTTTTAAGGCTGTAAAAGCCTCGCAGGCTTCCGGGTTCCAAGAGAAACTGTTTTTTCTGAGTAAGGAAGTAAGCGGTGCAGCGATGAGACCATAATTCCGGATAAATTTCCGGTAATAACCGGTGAGTCCAAGGAATCCTCGTAAGGCCTTCACATTCTTAGGCTCGGGCCACTCTATCATTGAAACAATCTTAGAAGGATCAGCCATCACTCCCTTATCATTAATAATGTGTCCCAAATAGTCAACTTCATTAACCGCAAACTGACACTTAGATTTTTTTGCAAACAGGCAGTGCTGTTTCAATGTGTTTAAAACCTCTCTTAGGTGATCCACATGTTCCCCCATAGATTTGCTATATACTAGAATGTCATCAAAGAATACAAGCACAAATTTTCTCCAAAAAGGTTTAAAAACATCATTCATGAGCCCTTGGAATGTGGCCAGTGCGTTAGTAAGACCAAATGGCATTACCAAAAATTCATAATGGCCCTCATGAGTACGGAATGTTGTTTTGGGAATGTCACTAGGCACGACTCTCACTTGATGATAGCCCGATCTTAAATCGAGTTTAGAAAAGATCACTGACCCAAAGAGTTCATCCAGCAGCTCGTCTATAACTGGAATCGGAAACTTGGCTTTTATTGTTTCCTTATTGAGTGCCCTATAGTCCACGCAAAGCCGCCAACTACCATCAACCTTACGAACTAGCAAAACAGGGGATGAAAATGGACTAGAACTAGGCCTAACCACCCCTGACATCAACAATTCAGTCACAATCTTCTCAATCTCAGTTTTCTGGTAATATGGATACCGGTAGGGTCTATTGGCAATTGGTTGAGTGCCTTCTTTGAGGACTATATGGTGGTCATGGCTACGGGGTGGTGGCAGCCCTTGGGGTTCATTAAATACCCC
The DNA here is from genome assembly GCF_004785595.1 of Juglans microcarpa x Juglans regia. NCBI lineage: Eukaryota > Viridiplantae > Streptophyta > Magnoliopsida > Fagales > Juglandaceae > Juglans > Juglans microcarpa x Juglans regia. The sequence continues at coordinate 32,361,220 of NC_054596.1, read as the reverse complement.
TTCAAACTCCTCCAACAGATCAGAAATATCCCCGTTCACATCTTCACATTTTTCATTTGTTACCTCCTTACACATGATTTGCAATAAAATGCCCTTTCCGGTAGTCATAGTCGCCTTAAGCAACTTATCCCCATCCTCCACTACCGATGAATTTAACTTTAATCTCTTGAATTCTATGGGTTTTCCATCCAAAACAAAATTCATAAGAGATTTCGAAAAATTCCAAGAGATAGTGCCCAATGTTTCCAACCATTGGATACCCAACACAATGTCACAACCCACAAGGTCCAATAAATGAAGAGGTGGGTTTAGCAAGTTACCTTGGACCTTTAAAGGGGCTGATCGGCAGATTCCTTCACTGCTCAATCCTTGCCCATTGGCTACTCGCACCCTCAAATTAACTGAGTAATCCACTGGTAATTTTAATCTCGACACCACAGCCATGTCAATAAAATTGTGTGAACTGCCTGAGTCCAACAATATAATCACTTGTTCGCCGAAAATACTTCCAACTACACGCATGGTTTTTGATGTGGGGGTTCCAGCAATGGCTGCCAAGGAAATTTCAGGTTGTTCGTTGCTGCTGGACAATGTTTCGGGTTGAGTTTTTTCCACATTTTCATCACCCTGCAGCTCCTCCTGCTCATCACCCTCATCCTCACTACCTTGTAACAAATAGATTTTTGGACTCTTACATTTATGCAACGGGTTCCACTTCTCATCGCAATGGTAGCACAAGCCTTTGCGACGTTTTTCATCCATTTGAGTTGAATAAACAGGTTTAGTACCCCCCGTCGGATTTTTCCATTTGTGATACGCCTCACCCGAGTAAGAGCTTTGGAAGGAGTTACTACCCCCCATAGTATTTGGTTTGTCCCCCGTAGATTTAGTAAATTTTTTTGTGCTGCAATAATACTCCTCTTGCATTTTTGCTAACCCATATGCTGCATGTAAATGTACAGGGTTTAAAATACGGGTTGGAATGCGAACCTCGTCTTTCAAGCCGTTGAGGAAGCAACTCAGCTTGTGAGAGTTGGAAAGACCTCTCACACGATTTGCCAAAGCCTCAAACTGGCTCATGTAAGCAGCTACAGTGCCAGACTGTTTCAACCTCGTCAGAGCCTCCATTGGATCGTCATACGCCGTGGGACCAAAGCGAAGGAGTAACGCCCTGGAAAACATCTCCCAATCCCGGAATAATCCACCATTTTCAGCTTCTTGGAACCAAACAAGAGCCTCGCCTTCCATGTGGTAAGAGGCCATCAACAAAAGGTGAGGTAGTGCAGTTTGGTGGAAATCAAAGTAGTGGTTGGCTTTAAAGAGCCAAGCTGCTGGGTTAGCTCCTTGAAAATGAGGAAATTCCAACTTGACACCCCTGGGGTTAAATCTTCTTGGGTCTGTGTTGTCAAATTCCAGTTGGAATGGATTGTGTGGGGGTGGAGGTGGGGGCGATGGGGGGTTGTTTTGTTGGGCAAAATGGGCTCTTAGCATGTCTTTAATCTCTTGAACATCTGTCATAACTTCATGGAGGTCCTGTTTAGTTTGGTCCATCTGAACTTGTAGGGCATCAACCTGTTGTTGTTGTTGTTGTTTTGACCGAGTGTTTTCTGCCATGTTAGTCTATGGTATGGTCTGAGTAGAAGGCTTGGATCTGTGGCTGTTTGGATTAATTTTCTAGGTGTTTTGGGTTTTATTTTGGTGGCTGTTTGGATGAATTTTCTGGGTGTTTGGGTTTGCTGTTGGGGCTGTTTGTATGAAACTTGGTAGGATCGGTTGGCTGCTGTACCACTTGTTAGGAACCTGGAAGATGAGTGTATGTAATGGAGGAATATGACTATGCTGAAGATGGTTGCTGCAAAGGAAAGAGCAGAGTGCACAGAAGATGTTTGATAAAAAGACTATGAGAGTTTGTATTGCTACAGGAGTGCTTCGAGGGCTCCCAACCTCCTTACAATAAAATTCCCTTACAATAAGATTCTTCAATGCCGTTCCTCTCCACTCACATTCCCCTTTATGCTTACATTTTCTCTCACTTGTAACTAACTCTCAGAATGATAAATTAACCTTACTGACTATGATATTCAAAATGACAGACTCAATATCCCTTTACTCTGTGATGCCCAGGTTTTTACTCCCAGTATTGCCCCAACGCACCGTTTGAAGTCTTCCAACTCAAACGGTGCGTTTAACAGTTATTAAACGCTGACAATATAACATAAAACGCACACCACCTGCTTAATTCAAAACGCACGCACACTGCTCAAATTCCACCCAAAACGCACGCAACCCATGCTTAATTCAAAACGCACGCACACTGCTCAAATTCCACCCGAAACGCACGCACCCATTCACGATTTCTCCTCAAAACGCACGCACACCGACTCTGCCTTCAAGACCTCGCTACGCACCGTTTCCCTTTCCTTCTTACGTCTTCGTTCCGAGTTATGCACTTAACACTTAACACTTCAACTTCCACTTCTCACTTCCAGTTCGACGCCCATCAGTTTCTCTACTCTAGGGTTCTTCGCTTCTTGTCCCAATGCTAGCCGCCGGTTCATGACAGTCCCATCATTAGTAACCCCATAAGCAACAACAGTAACACCATGATCTAGGCTAGTACCACACTCTCCTGTAAAGATGCCACTTGAATAGAACAAGAAGTCAGATCCTCCAACATCTATGGCAACAGAAATTGGCTGATTAGCTACGGCCTTAAGAAGTGTCTTCTCACTATTGGCGGCACATCTTGTATAACCATTAATGTTGGCTGCATGGTTGGCTTCACCCTTTGTGTTGCAGGTTCCATCGACACCCATGTAAGGATATATAGTTGGCTTCCGTAGTGAGACCATGATTGTGTTGGATGAATTGGAAAGCATTGTCCATCAGACCACCGCTACAACCTTGGTCCACTCCTTCAATGTCACAGTCAACCAGCTCTTACTCTGACAAAGAGATCAATTGACCAGTTTTTAGCTTAGTAATTCCTTCCATGGCTGCGATTGCTGAAAATGCCCAGCAACATCCTACATTTCACCACAAAAAAGAGTTAGAAACATAAAGTGGACATATTTCATCTCAAGATTAGACAATTACCATATTGGCCTTGGTCTTTGATAGGTATTACGGCTCCTTTCTTTCTCCAATCCATGGTAGAAGGCAATGCAGTCACATTTTGATATTTGAAGGAAGAAGTCTTTCACGAGCATTCGTGTCCCTTGCATCTATTTCGTGAGGCTTCGAACTCTTCATCCGTAAGATCTATAAATTGGTTGACTCCTAACTTGTAAGGTTAGTTTCTACCGCTGTTAAAAGATACTATAAGTGCAACATTTTCCTTGAATATCTTCAAACGCTAATCCTCCTTCTCCTGATTGTTTTCATATATACGTCCATGACGAGCCATCCATTGCTCATGCATCTCACGCATTACCACATCTTGGAGGGTGCGAGCAGCATTTTGAGAAGCCAAAGCTCCCAAAGTGAGGATCAAAGCAGAACAAATGCATTGGCATCGGTTAGTGAAGCCCATGGTTTGTTCTGGTTGCTGAAATGATTTGATGATTTGAATTAACGACTGGCATACTTGCTATTGACATTTATATAGAGAAAATTATCTATGATAAATTGCATACTATAATGTTTGCCCGTAGAAATATTCTGATTTGGATTAATAAAAATATCTAGTTTGGTTATTTTTTGGAGTTTCTTGTTACACAAGAGTTGTCTCTTTATGATCACAATGATCTATATTTATATGGGTGAAATCTTAAATTAATATGCGCATTTGTTTGATAGTAATTAGCATATCAGTCTTTTGTACTTGTACTTGGGGCTCACCCATGAAATCAGGCTCAAAATGGTCTCACCGCCACGTTTTTGTTTATTTATGAGAAAAAGTAGAATGCAAAGTTGGATAAACGACATTCGATTTTTCAAAAGCGCTACAACGTTTCTGTCGGGTCGACAGATAGTATTCCATATACACTAGAATGCATATAATAAAAATACATCATTCTAAAAGTTTTGCAATCTCATTCGAACACTACTTCCCCGAAACTGTATGAACCGAAGCAATAATTACTTGAGAACAGAAAAAAAGCCTTGTTACAATTTCATCCTTTTCCCGGGGTTCTTCTGAACTGTTGTTCTAGGTAATTGCTTTTGTGATGTATTAGTTAGGCTTCCTTTTGCCTTTCTGCTGTTGACATAATCGGAGAACGATGGAATTACCGGAAGATCTGTACTAGAGGAAGTACTTTGTAGTGGTGAAACTCCTAAAGAAATCTCCGATCTAGAGCTGCCATTGAGCTCTTCGCTTGTGAATTTTGTTGGTCCCTGATCCAACAAAGGCAATGATGTTGTAGAAGGCTCTGCTTTAGACAAAATGTCCTCCGAGGTCAAACTGGTGGCAGTGCCAAGCCGAGTTGTTAACTCCGACAAACTTGTGGTTGACAGCCACCTTACAGTACTCGCCACTTGTGAATAATAAAATGATTTTCCAGTCTTCCCATATTTCTTGTAGCACTCCTTCTCAAGGAAACAAGCGGACGTTTCCACATCAATTCTGCACAAAACACGAACACCAGGAGCCCAGTTAAATGGTCTTGACTGTTGACTTATCAGAAGTTTCAATTATTACAATCGAACAACTTTATATACTAATGTTAATATAATGGACTACCAAAACAAATCACTTTTGTATGCCAATTACTAAGATCAAAAATAAATCAACTCTACGCAGGCAGAATGGTGAGCATACTTCAAGTTGCCAAGCCGCTGCTGAGCCTGCTTTAGAGCATTTTGTAATCTTTGCTTGCTTGATTCCCTCGAAGTCTCAGATATGACATTCTTCTCTAGTTTCTTATTCTGTCATGAAAAAAGAAACAAGTAGTCAGGCAGGGAAAACAAATCTAAAGTAGGTTAGATATCAAACAGATTGAGTTCGTGCATTCATTAGACAGATGTGTTCTAAATATTAGACTAGCTGTCATTTTCCTCTTTGCATGGCTTGAAAGGCAAGTCACGTCATGTTCTTGCTGATTTTACCAAGCAGATCGTTCATAACTGCAAATACTAAGGTGCAGACCATTGTAGTTTCAACCTGTCTATCAGAGATATTATTCTGGTAATATCTTTCTTCTGCACGCTGTAAAAACTCCATCTTCTCGTCTAGTCCCAAATGTGATGGTAACTTTGACCCTGCTAGGCTCTGAACAGCTTTAGTGGTATCGTCTGAAAAGTTGAACCAAACGAGTGAGATAAAGAGCACAGTAAAACAAACCCTCCATTGCCTCTGGGAAAGAAAAGGGGGCACCCCGCACAAAGGAAGATAAATGATTTTAACAAAAGGGAGATATACCATCATAGTCAGATATATCCTCATCAGAATCTCTTCTCTCATCATTATCATGATTCCAGAATTCAGAAAATTGTTCTCCGTCAATCATATCTGAGGAGCTGAAATAGAAAAAAAAAACATGTTAATTAGTTATGCTGTGAAGTTCCATACATATCTAAATCAGATTTCAACTGCAGATTGCGACAGTCATGCTAAACTCAATCAAAATATGAAATACATGATCTGATGCATTATGGTATTTTCAAATTATGGATGAAAAAGGGAAAAACCTGGTTAGCAAAAAATAATGTATTGATTAGTTTTTTGAAATGGTTTTACTTTATGGAGCTACCTCATGGAAAAGGAAAGAAGATGTGGGTAAGAGTTGCACTCACTCCCAAGGGGGTGGGCTTGTAATTTATAGGAGTTGCCTTTCTTAAGAAGCCCATTAAGAGAGAGAGAGAGAGAGAGAACTATTTATGTAAATAGTTCAATACAAAGCCAAAAGGTCAGCTATTTGTTCCAATTAAAATTCAAACCACTACGTAACAATTATATCTGTAACCCCCAGTTATTTAGAAATAATATTATTTTTTTATAAGGATAAAGGTTATATTTGAGGGCCCAACCGGGATTTAGAAATTATATTATAGTAGTATTATTATGTATGATTGGTTGTCTGATTAATAATAATATACTAGATGTAAATTAGATTATTATTATTTTATTGGGATTAGTTAGAAGAATACTAGAATTTGGACACCTAGAGTATTTTGAATTCTGCAGGTGAGAGTGGGATTAGAGACAACAGTGGGTTAAAGTAGGGCTTAGAACCAAAACTTAAATCCTTTGGAAGGCCCAAAACCGTGACCCAGAACCATAAAATCGAATGTACCCATCTCAGACAACCCGACCCAGTTGCAGGAGTAATTGCATGAACGTAATGCACAGGATGTCTAACGCCGCACGTCCAGCTGACCTATCATCCTATAAATACATCTCTTCCTCCTTCGTTGAAATGGTTTTACTTTATGGAGCTACCTCATGGAAAAGGAAAGAAGATGTGGGTAAGAGTTGCACTCACTCTCAAGGGGATGAGCTTGTAAATTATAGGAGTTTCCTTTCTTAAGAAAACCATTAAGAGAGAGAGAGAGAGAGAACCATTTATGTAAATAGTGCAATACAAAGCCAAAAGGTCAGCTATTTGTTCCAATTAAAATTCAAACCATTACGTAACAATTATATCTGTAACCTCCGGTTATTTAGAAATAATATTATTTTTTGATAAGTATAAAGGTTATAATTGAGGGCCCAACCGGGTTTAGAAATAATATTACTAGTGTATTATTAGGTATGATTGGTTATCTAATTGATAATAATAATTACATGTAAATTAGGTTATTATTATTTTATCAGGATTAGTTCAAAGAATACTAGAATTCGGACACTTAGAGAATTTAGTGTGTGAATTCTGCAGGTAAGAGTGGGATTAGAGACAACAGTGGGTTAGAATAGGGCTTAGAACCAAAACTTATATCCTTTGGAAGGCCCAAACCTGTGACCCAGAACCATAAACTCGAACGTACTCCTCTCAGACGACCCGACCCAGTTGCAGGAGTAATTGCATGAAGAGTTTTGCTACACAACATCCACCACACTCCACACTCCACATTTTTTTAAATTTTAAAATTTTTTTAAATTTATTATTTTTAAATTATTTCAATTTTTCTATTTATTATTCATATAATAAATATTTGATAAAAGAAAAAAATAATAAAAATTTAAAAAAAATGTGGAGTGTGGAGTGTGAAGAGGTTGTGAAGATTTATTCCCGTAATGCACAGGATGTGTAATCCCACACGTCCAACCGACCTATCATCCTATAAATACATCTCTTCCTCCTTCGTGATCAGTTCCAACAGTTTTCTAGCCATTTCACTTTCATCTTCTTCTTCTTCTTCTCCTCCCCCTCCTTCTCGTAGCTATGCTTTGCTGATAATCGCTGCATCAACCGTGACTTGCAAGAACAGACTAGCCTTGCAAGAAGAGCAATGCTGCGAGGTTTACTGTGATATTTGTTCCACTATGAAGTCACCGTGTTCAAGCGTCGCTAAATCTCGTTCATGTGCTGCTCAAGGATCACCGGTAAGTCTCTCACGTTGTGGTACCCCGCATCACACTCTTAACACACACAAATCACATCACATATGCTCTGTTTTGTTAATGGAAAACAGAGGAGGACCAAGGCTAGCGTAACACACCCCTACTGTTTAATGTCAATAATGCTTATCACATTGCCTCATTATTATAGGTTCAGTTTAATGCTTGGAGACACTAATCGCTTAGTTTACACGAGGACTAAGGTAAGTGACTGTGATCATGTCTTTCTACACATCGCTTTATGTAAACTAAAAGGTCTTTTGCAACTGTTTGTATGTAGTAAATGTTTATAAAGGTATATAAATGTATAAGCCTTTGTTGGAAGCCCCTTTTCATGAGCCCTATTTATGATGAAGGAAGTTTCATATGATTTTAGAATTGCATAAATGATGGCGATTGATTACTATGTTGTGTAACTATGTAATTTAAAGATGAAAAGTGAGGTAAGGTAAAGTTAAAGAAAAGAAAAGAAAATGAAAATGTATGACTGCATGTGTTTGATGAGGATAATGAATGGGCCATAATTTTTTTTTATTAGTAGTGAATGAACGGGCCATATGACAATGAAGATGGTACCACAAGGTAGGGATGGATTGCAACGTCACATCACTAACGTTGCACCTAGTTATGACCCATTCCTGAGAACGCTAGCCACGGAAAGAACTATTGACCACAAGGATCGCTAACCCTAACACACGGGGGTAACAGTGTGTAACAGCCATTAAGAATGGAGGTTAAGGAAAGAATGCTTATGCCTTTGACATTAAGAAAAATAATGCTTCTTTAATGCTTTGAGGTTAAGGAAAATAATATTTCTTTAATGTTTTGAGGTAAAGGTTTATGTAAGCTGGAAGGTAATGTTTTTTTTCAAGAATGTTTACTGCATGATGTGGTTCTTGCTAAGTATTCGACTCATTTTTGTTTTAGCTTTTTTTTATGTTTTTCCCACCCCAGATGAGGACGTTTGTGAGGATGTTGTCCAGGGGGATGACAACGACATTGCGGCTTGAGGCACCGAGGAAAAGCTCTGATGTTATTTCTTCAGTTTTCAAGGAATTTGTAGCACATGACATTTTTATTTAAATTTAACAAAGTGCCTCCAAACAACGTAATTTTTTAGAGATTTCATTTCTAATCAAGTACTCTGATTTTCTTAAGGAATATTTTATACCGAACGCAAAAGTGTAATGTTTTAAGGTTGGTAGCATCCAATATGCATCATGTGATTTGAGGTAAAGTTCCAACGCACACAAAGCACTTTAAAATTACTTTTTGAAAAAAAAAAAAGGTACCTGCTTATAAAAATTTGAGAAAAACTACTTTTCTGCCGAACAGCACAAGTAGTTGTGAGTTCCTCCAAATGCTTGGCCACTAAGTTTGGATGTTTGCAAGCATCACATGATTTTCTACATAGTGATGCAGGTACCTAATTTCAATAATGGAAAATGATTAACTTTACTTTAGTGTTGATAAAGAAATAGAGCAGCCTACAGCACATACAAACCACAAATTACACCTAGAGTTGAATACCTGTTCCCCAAAACTCTCAAGAATCTTTTTCCTTCGGCATCCAGAACCTTCGCAAAACTCAACCATCTGAAAGTTTTGTTTTTAGATACTACAAGACATTTAACAGTAGAGAGATTTCATTCGGATATCATTAAATAATCACCTGAATGAAGTCAGTCAAGGAGTTTTTTGACAATCCTTCCTCTGACCTCAAGGACTGTAACTTATTCTTCTCACTATTGCTAAGAATAAATTCCTGCCACATAACTCCAAAAATAGTTTAAGGCATTAAGCCAATGAAACTGTGCAACTTAAAAGTATAAAAGTACGGCAGAGTTGAAGTCAGTGAAGTGACCATTCTTTTGCGATCATCCATTCCATAGTACAAAAGACTTTTTGAGGGTAACTGATCACGGCCAGCTCTACCTGACTCTTGATAGAAGGCTTCCATTGACTTTGGAATATTAAAGTGGCAAACAATTCTGACATCCTTTCTATCAATACCCTAAAAAATTATCAATCCCTAAGTCATTAGTGGCAGAAGATATCTTAATGATAGCACCAATATTTGAAATATGATTCCCACTAATGGAAATTTAGTTTCATACCATCCTGAAGGAATATCAGTAGCTCAGTAACTGTGCAAGCACCAGAACAGCTCCAAGCAGAAATGAAGGATGAGAATCAGGATAAATCCAAGGAATGCTCATCACAAATCTTAGGTAAATCATGAGTGAAGCAAAATGTATTAAAAAAAACTTTCCTCAAATAAACTACTGCAGTAAGCATATATTGCCCCTACCTAACGGAAAGTTTAACAAAGCTCATCATTCCCATTGAAAACCTTACTATTCAGAGCAACCACCACATCATATGAAGATTGTGCTTAAGGAGCTTGGCATTACACAGAAGTATAAAAGAAGAAACCTATACTATGAGAAATCCTACAATTGGTTTTCTAGCTTCTTAAATAAAAATGTTTCAAAGTAACAAAATAAAGGAAAGTCGCTTTCTGAAAATCATTTGGAGACCAGTTTCTTGCAAATGCTTACAAATATTTCTTGAGATACTTTAGGAGCAAACATTTTATAAAACTATGGCATTTGTAACTCCATTATTTAAACTCTATTATTTTATGAACTATTTGAAAAAAAGGTAAAAATAAAATCCCAAAAAAAAATAAAAACTGAATAAAAAATACTATTTTAAACACATATTTTCAGCGAATGAAACCACATCATGAAACTATCATTTCAACAAAAATAACTTCGTCAAAAAATAGTGTTGAAAGTTTGAAAAACAAGAGCCACATATTGCATTTTGTTAGATGAAATTTAACGGTGAAACGAATCAGTGAACACTAATATTGCAATGATGGGACATTCTTAAGTCAAGAAAGCAGCTGTAAGTTAGTCCTACAGGATCAGAGGGTATGCAATTGCAAGAAAAAAGTGAAAAGAACATAAATGGGCTCCATTATTATAGATTTTGAGAGACGATCATACCCAAAAGCTACTGTGGCCACTACTACTTGTATCTTAGAAGAAATCCAATCATCTAAAACAGATGTCCGCACTTTATTATTCAGTCCTGCATGATAAGCTGAAAAGCAGGATAACACTTAAATATATCAATCTTTTCCAGAACTAAAATTTTGAAGGCAGAAATACAGCAAGTTACCAGCAGATGAAATGCCAGTTTTTGATAGATGAGCAGACAAGTCATCACAGGTTGTACGTTCAAGGCAATATACAATTGCACAAACATCTCCAGTCACTTTGAGTAGATTAGACAAATCGGCATAGGCATCATCTAGAAGATCTTTGTATCGAACTGCATCATTGAGACTTCTAGTTAGAATTCCCTCCTCCACAGAGTAACAGTCTCTCATAGAAAATAAACTTTAAGAGAAACCTGTGAATCATAAATCACACAATCAAACTGTCTCAAGAAAATGATTACATTCAACCGAGCCCTCTTGAAAAAGTGGCTATGGCCATATACCAATGAGATAGATCCTATGGAGAGTGGTAATTCAAACAAAATATGATAGTGCATGCGTTGGAGGGAGCTCTAATCAGGTGAATGGAACATATGGGGTTGGACAATGGAAAAATGTTAGAAGGGGCTAGGGGGAGTTTTCATGCCACTGGAAAAATATTATAAGGGGCTAGGAGGTGTTTTCACTTTTCATTTCACGCCATACCATATATGATGTGGGAGATAGATCTAGAATAAACTACTATCATGATGTGTGTTTCAAACATTGACTTCTTGAAGGGTTCTTTTGTATCCATTCTGCCTCGCTCAGGCTGAAGATGCATCGGTGGTAGATACAGCTTTCCAATAGATCTCCTCAATGGGTAGTGGACGTAATCAAAATGGAAAAAGATTAGGAAATGACTTTTCAATTCATTCTATGCTCAGTTATATTCTACATATATGAGACAGGACGACGAGATGCAATGGGGCATATTCAAGAGACCGGTGATTGAAGCCAAGTTGTTCTGTAATGCATTGATCCCTCACAACAGTGTTATGTTTCCATAGAAGCCTATCTGGGGAAGTAAGACCCTCTAAGAATGGCCTTTTTATTTGGACGGCTACATTAGGGAAAATCCTTACCTTAGAGAGAACGTATGGAAGAGTATTTTGTGATAATAGAGATGTTGCATGTGCAAAGTCTAAGGAAACTATAGATCATGCCCTATTTCATTGTCAAATAGTTAGTACTTTGTGGCAAAAAAGTTTTGGCCTCTTCAGGCTGGTATGGGTGATGCCAAGACAATTGGCAGATCTATTAGCATGCTGGAAAGGTCATTTTGAGAGTGAACTTAGCAGACTATTATGGAAAATGATTACTGACTTGCTTACTATAGTGGATTTGGCGTCAAAGAAATTATTTAAGTTTAGAATACAGCAGAAGGGCAATGGATGATCTCGAAGCTTTATTTTTTAATACGCTATCCTTGAGGGTGGTTGCCCATTTATGTTTCAGTTTAGTTTTCAGAACTTTATTGATCATTGTTACTTTCTCTAGTTAGATGTATCTGATGTATAATATTACCTCTGTAACAGGATAGTGTCTTTTGATCATGTATAAAAAATTATGTCATCATAAAATAAAAACCACAGTCAAACTCATGCAGAGTCATAAAATTACTTCCACAATTCCTAATTTCCCAATTACAAGGCAATGAATGAAAATTTCCCAGTCCTTTTGGACCTTCTGTTGAGAAAGGACTACCTTAAACAAAAGTACTTTGTTTTTTTTCTTCTTCTCTCTTTAGCCCAACAACCCCCTTCCATCAGCATCATATCGTAGCTTATAAACTAATTGAGAACTTTTATACATTAGTTCTTGGGACAAGCCATCCTTATATATAGCACATATCATTGAGCTCAGAGATTGATTTGTACCTAAAAGTCCAGTCAAGAGATTTCAGTTTAGTCCACAGGTGTCTGGCAGTCGGAATCACAGTATCATCCTTGTAGTGAGAAAATAAGGATGAAGACCCAGTTCACCACTCCTCCAATCTATGGCATAGTATCTTCAACAATAAACTATTGTAATTACTTTAGCATTGATGGTTTTACCTTAAAAGCTAATTTTTCAAGATTATTATATTACGGTGTTTTATTTTGTTTACTTTGAAAGTTGCGGCTTCATGAGAATCTTGTAAGTAATGAATTTGGGAAAAGGTGGAAAAGCAGTCTATACACTATCCTGTGGCATTATACTACTCTGGGCATGAAAATTGTCACAGCAACATGCATGTAATTGAGGAAAGACATCTGGAAACACACTAAAAGAAAAATCAGGAAGTCACAATCAACTAGTGTGTATAGGCTGGCAATTCGTGTTGTCGTGTCAGGTTTGGGTCGTGTCAAGTTGGATTCAGGTCATATGAGTCAACATAACCTGACCCATTTAATTAAAAGAGTCATTCCCTCAACCCTAACCTGCTAATTTCATGTAGAGTTCATGTCAGGTTCACAAATTGTGACAAAAGTTGTCAGCTCTGAATGTTGGGTTTGTGTTGGGTCTATAAGTCATGTCAACAATTGCCAGCTACACTAAGTACTCACAGCTGTATAATCTGAGTTGACATGCGCAAAAAGAAATTGGATTGGCATCAAGTCAATTTTGTAGGAGTTGACATGCGCAAAAAGAAATTGGATTGGCATCAAGTCAATTTTGTAGGACCCACCTTCATAATATATATTAGGACGATTAAAAGATGATTTTAGGACTAATGGGTTTTGCAAGCATAAGGACTCTATCACATCCTGCTGAACTCTGCAGAACAAGAAATAATAAAAGGAATTAATATTTCTTCTTGCTCTTTACAAACAATTGAAGATGAAAAAACAATGTGAATCTTTATGCCATATAGTGATTACAAGTTTGAGGAGAATATGGCAAAATACACGTCAAATATTTCTAGATTGTAGTTTAAACTCAAGTACTTGCATTAATGAGAAAAGAATCTAGAGACAATGGGATATAATAGAGTTATAACTAAGCTTCACTCTCAAGAGTATATACTCCAGAGGCTCTTTGGGTTTCTTTGGTGAGATTACTACTGGTTTAGTGTTTTAAGTAGATTAGGGGGATTATGGGGTTTCTGAAACATTTGGTGATAGAATCAAAGGAGTTTGTCTTGTCAAAGGATGGGAAGTTCTTGTTCATTACTGAGAGGATTAGGAGGGTGGTGAAGGAGATGAGGTTGGGAATTCCTACGGTGCATTGGTTTGCCAAAACACTGGAGGATTGCATGAAGGGTGAAAAGAACGATTTTTACACAACCTCAAGGGAGGGTACCAAAAGCTTCATCGCAAAACGTTCGTGGACATTAATGGCTCTAGTGGAGTACGGTAGTGGTGGCCAAAAGTTTCATTTTCATACCTAAAGAGTTGGGAGGTAAGAGCTGGAGGAGAATAGCTGATGCACTGTGTGAGGCAGTTGTGGGAGGCATTTATGGAGGGAGGGCAAGAGTTTCATGGCAGAGGAGGGGTAGCGCGGAGGCCATTGGTGGTGGTGAACCACTCATAGATCCGTTCGTATAGGGAGGTCCTGGTGCAGCAGAATGTGCCGACTCATGGCTCTAGTGCAGCAGAGGGTGCTGACAAGGGTGAAAAGGCTCCACCTACATCTGGGACAGAAAGTGCACAATGGAGAGGTGGAGGAAGCAAGCATGTCGTGGGTATGGCAAAGGAGGACATGCACAGTACCTTGCTGGTTGTGCAAATGCAGTTGTCAACAATGCAAGAGAAGGTGGAGGCTCTAATACGGTGCATTGAGGAGGATTATAAGATGGGCTTGGGAAGTGATGTGAATGGATCAGGCAAGATAATGGGCCTGGGCTATGGGGCCCTTTGGCAATTAAAGGAATCTAAGGTAACAGGCGGGTAACTTAAGGAGTCTGGGCTAGGCTCTAAGCAAATGGGCCGTCCGATAGGGCTATTAAAAGCGACCGGGTTAGGTCCAAACTAAATGGGTCACTCGGTTAGGCTTCAAGAAATGGGGCAAAATAGAGAAAACCTTGGGGCTAGAACCCAGCCCATGTGGAGAGTCAGGGAGAATGGAGAGGCTAGGCCTTCTACCATCGGGAGTTGGTCAACCTCGCCAGAGAAGGTGCCAAGGTACCATCGGACACACGAGTCACTCATTGGACTCATGAGAAGGCGACGGTGGTACCCAAGAGTTCATCGATGGGGATGGAGGACCCAAGAGAAGGTGATGAAGAAGCCAAGGTGTTGAGGACCATAGTTCACGTGCCAATCAACCCATCAGGATCGCGAGTGGCGGGGGAATCATCGACGGTGGCTCAGAAGGTGATCGTGGAGTTGCCAACAGCCGATCCAAAAATGGATCTCAACATTTTCTCACTAGCGGATGTGGGATCTCAGTGACAACATCCACAGATAAGGCCGATGGGTAGTGGGGAAGAGGCTCAAGTGATTTTCTCCCTAACGAAGGTCTCTGGGCAGGTTCAATTAGCCCAAGGGATGGTACAAGGGGCAGAGAGTGGCATGGGGTCGCTGAGGAGAAGTCAATGCCTCTTGATTTCTCGTCTGAGTCAGAGGATGTGGATTATACTCTTCAGTTGGTGTATAAGGAGGCCGAGGTGGACCCGGAACTGTTATGCACCTTGTCTCCCTTGCTTACAACAGGAGGCTCACCATCGGATTGGGTGACTCAGAAAGTTAAGGATATTCAGGAGTGTGTGGGGATTTCTTGTGACAGGTTTGAGGAGCAATTCAGGGCATTACTTATCACTATAAAGGAGGGTCGGTTTCAATCCCCTAGATCCGGTTCTAGGAAAAAGAGGGAGCTGAAGCGTCTCACTTGTTCAATCAAGTATGACGGATGGGAGGGGAGTACTAGCAAAGGTAGATCCAAGGGAAAGGTTGTTTCTACCCATGAAGCCTAGAATTCTTTCTTGGAACATTCAGGGTCTTAATGATCCCAATAAGCGTCTGCGGGTGAAGAATTTTTATGCCACTGGAAGTTGGATATTGTTTGTTTGCAGAAAACCAAGATGGAATTCATGGATCCTAGCATCATCACTAGCATTTAGGGCTGTCCATTTGTGAGATGGGTGTACCTTGCTTCTAAGGGAGCACCCGAGGTTATCCTTATATGTGGGACTCAAAGGTGTTGAGTCTATCGAGGAGTGTGCTGGAAATTATATGGTGGCATGTTCGTTCAAAAATGTGGAGGACGGTTTTTGTTGGGCTTTCACTAGTGTGTATGGGCCAAATGTGGACATACATAGGAAGGTTTTATGGGAGGAGCTTGCGGGTTTGGGCAGCTGGTGGAATTTACCATGGTGTATTGGTGGTGACTTTAACATCACTCCCCTAGTGAAAGATCAGGAGAAGTCGGTATAGCTAGGCAATGAATGATTTTTCTAAATTTATCTTTGACATGGATATGGTGAATTTACCACTTGTTGGTGGCATGCACACTTGGTCTAATAATCGGGTTTGGTCTCATTGGGACAAATTTTTTGTATCTCCTTCATGGGAGGCACGTTACCCTACCTTGCAGTAGAAGAGATTGGATAGAGTTTGCTCGGACCATTTCTCATTATACTAGATTGTGGAGGCATTCACAAGGGAAAAAGATACTTTAAGTTTAAAAATATGTGGCAGAAGTTGAGGATTTTGGGGAGAAAGTGAGGTCGTGGTGGTCCTCGTATTCTTTTGAGGGTTCAACAAGCTTTATATTGGCTAGGAAATTGAAAGCATTGAAGAGGTGGAATGCTGAAGTCTTTGGACACATTAGTCAAAAACTGCCCCTTATGGAGGAATTAAAGGATTTGACGGAAAGGAGTTGAGCGCTCCCCTTTCTGAGGTGGACTCTTGCAGGAAATTAGCCATCACTTCGGAACTGGAGAAGGTGCTACTTATGGAGGAAATTTCATGGTGACAAAAGTCACGAGTCCTTTGGATGAAGGAAGAGGACTTACATGCTAAATTTTTTCACTGGGTGGCTAATTCTCGTCGTAGGAATAATGCTATCAAGGTGCTTCAGGTTGAGGGACATGTTTGCTCTAATTATGATTCTATTAAGAACCACATTGTCAATTTCTACAAAGACCTTCTTGGAAAAATCCCCTTGGAGACCCAAACTTGATGGTATGCCTTTTGAGACTATTGAGATCACTTAAGCTCTATGTAGTTGGAGAGACCTTTTGAAGCGGAGGAGGTTCTTTGGGTGATTCATTGGATGGCCAATGATAAACCCCGGGTCCGGATGGGTTTTCGATGGTCTTTTATCATGATTGTTGGGATGTGGTTTGGGGGGGGGGTATAATTGAGGTTTTTCAGGAGCTATATACCTTTGGTAAATTCGAAAAAAACATGAATGCGTCTTTTATTACTCTTATCCCTAAGAAAGTTGGGGTTGTGGAAGTGAAATATTTTTGGCCTATTAGTCTCATTAATGAGGTGTATAAGATGATCTCAAAGGTGCTAGTCAATCGCATGAGTACTATTATGAGTAGTATTATTTCAAAATCTCAAAATGTGTTTGTGAATGGGAGACAAATTTTGAATCCAGTGTTGATTGCCAATGAATGCCTAGATTGTAGAATTAAGGAGGGTAAACTTGGGCTCTTGTGCAAGCTAGACATGGAAAAGGCTTATGACCATGTTAATTGAGATTTTTTGTGTTATTCACTTGGGAGGTATGGTTAGATAGATGGATTTCATGGATTAGGTATTGTATAACTACGGTTCGTTATTCGGTTTTGGCAAATGGAGCACCAAAATGATTCTTTAACAGCTCTAAGGGATTAAGACAAGGGGATCCCCTCTCCCCTTTGTTGTTTGTCATTGTTATGTAAGCATTGAGTCATATGTTGAGAAAGGCGGTTATTGGAGGCTTCCTGCTGATGACACTCTACTTTTTTGTGAGCCGAGTAGTGATCATATGTAGTACTTGAGAGTTGTATTACTTTGCTTTGAAGCCGTTTCAGGCCTGAAGGTAAATCTCTTGAAGTCTGAAATGGTTCTTGTGGGTGGTGTGAACAATATTCAAGGCTTAGCAATTATGGTGGCTTGTAAGGTTGCTTCGCTGCATTTGAAATACCTCGATCTTCCGTTGGAGGCTGCTTTCAAGACAAAATCTATTTGGGATGGTGTGTTAGAAAAAATTGAAAGAAGATTGGCTGGGTGGAAATAGATATGTTTGTTCAAGGGTGGTAGATTAACTCTCATCAAGAGCACTTTATCTAACATCCCTACCTATTTTCTATCCCTATTTCCGCTACCTACAAGTGTGGCCTCTCGTATTGAGAAAAAAATTTGCAACTTTCTTTGGGGAGGCATTGAGTAGGAAACTAAGTTCCATGCGGTGGGTTGGGGGTGCGTAATGTGAGAATTTTCAACAAAGCACTTCTGGGGAAATGGTTGTGGAGATATCATAGGGAAGGGGAGGGCTTAGTCATTGATTCGAAGTATGGGAGTATTCGCGCAGGAGGGGGGGAGGCGGGAGGGGGGGTTGGTGTTCTAAGGAAATTAGGGGGACACGTGGTGTGGGATTGTGGAAAAACATTAGAGCTGGATGGGGAAGATTCTCCAAGTTTTTCAGATTGGCAATTAGAAGAGGTAATGGCATTTATTTTTGGCATGATGTCTAGTGTAGTGAAAGGGCTCTAAAGCAAGTGTTTCCCGTGCTATACCAAATTTCTTATGACAAAGAGACTGTTGTGACTGATTTATTGGTATTTTCTAATGGTGTTGTCCATTGGAATGTAAGTTTTTCAAGAGCGGCTCAAGATTGGGAGTTGGATGTTTGCTAATTTCTTTGACTCGTTATATGCAATGTCAATGGACAATGAGATGGAGGATAGGATGATTTGCTATCCGAGTGGAAATAAAAAATTCTCTATGTGCTCCTTCTATATGGCTCTCGGGATTTTCTAATGATCATAGTTTTTCTTATAAGGCTAGTTGGAAGTGCATGGTACCTCCTACGATTGCTTTCTTTGTATGGACTGCATCTCTTAGGCAAATTCTCACTTCAGATAATCTGAGAAAACATGATCTCATCATCTTAGACTGGTGCTCTATGTGCAAGAGAGATGGAGAATCAGTGGATCATCTTTTGTTACATTGCGAGGTGGCCCAGTGTTTATGGAATGAGATCTTTAATCGGACAGAGGTGGCATGGGTTATGACTGGAAGAGTTAGGGATATTCTGAGGTGTTGGACAGGAATTAGGGGAAATGCCCAAATCGCTGTTGTGTGGAGAATGATCCCTCATTGCATTATGCAGTGCTTGTGGCAGGAGAGAAACAAGAGGTGCTTTGAAGATATGAAGTGTTATTTGGATGAGCTGAAGTGAGTTTTTTACAATACTTTACTCTCTTGGGCTTCGGCCATTATTTGTAATACAGACAATTTTCATGACTTGTTTGTATCTCTCACTAGTGCTTAGATGTAATTAGGCATGTTCGTTGTATACTACCGGTGTACTTAGGCGATGTCTTTTATATCAATAAAACTTTATTTTTACTTATAAAAAAAATTAAAAAAAAAAAAAAAAGGATCTAGAGACATCACTTAAAAAGAAATGAATCAATTTTTTTTCCTGCAGATAGAATAAGTTGAAGACTCACTTAGGAACAGCAGTAGCTGTCAAAGCCAGTATTGGTACATCAGGAAGCCGGTTCCGCAGAGATGAAAGCTTACGGTAGCTAGGCCTGTTTCAAATTGATAATAAAGAAGTATAGTAACAATTACCCATTACACGCACAGACACAGGCACAAGCTAACTCAAAAAGCTTAAGTTTGGAACATCACAATATGTTCTTCATTGTTTTAGATAGAAGATTACAAGGTACCAGTAAATGTTGGGCAATCAAACAAATGGAAGAATATGCTTGTTAAAAAAACAAATGAAAGAGCATGACACTGATCCCCGACATGATGATGAGAGGAAATGCCTTTTTGCATCTAGTCTAAAAGATCATCTGCCACCGCTCATCAGTGGATATGTTACAAACCTGAAATCATGGCCCCAAGTTGAGATGCAATGTGCCTGAATTTACACAAAAACAAGCATATTAAACACATATAGCTAAAAATTCTAGTAGAAACACTGAAATTCCACACATACAAGTGGTTTAAAGGCCAAGTAGTTCACACCTCATCTATGGCAATGAGATTCAACAACCCTCTAGCATAGATCTTAGTCAGCTTTGACATGAACCCAGGAGTTGCAATCAGTTCTGGCGTTACATACAGCAGCCTAAGTGATGGTTTTCCAGAATCAAGGTCCTCGTGGATCTACAAATTAAAGAAGTAAATGCCAATATTCCAATTATAATAATATGCGCAAAATCTGAAACATCTAAGAAATTAGTCTTGGAAAGCATAAAGTCTCAAACAATAGTTTCCTAAAGTAACGAATAATCTCCCTGATTCGTGATAAAGCTCAAGTTTAACACTCCTTTGTAATTTAGCTAGGGAAGCAGCTTCTTGACTATCATAACCACCATACATTATTATGATGCGCCTCTAGGTACCACATGTATGTGAAAAAAAACAAGGAACTCAAAAGCACGGATAAGTCACCTTGTTTTTGGCGTGTGATGTTTGGATTGAAGAGAGATATTCAGCCGCAATTCCTTTCTCCTTCAAAGCCATAACTTGGTTTTCCTAAAATATATAAAAACAGATGAAAACCCAGACCTCAAATGGCTCAAAGATAACAAATATAGAACAAAGTTTATACCGTACTTATTGCTTACCATTAAGGCTGAGATGTAAAATGAACACCCAACAATGCAAGAAGTTAGGATGTATGCTTGCATTCAAAGACCAAAAAATGTTAAGTAGCATTTAACTCCCTGTAATTATATGAAACAATAAGAAATAAACCAAGATTAAATACCATTCACCTATTAGAGGACAAACAACAAGCACAATTCCTGGTTTCGCCAGTGCAGGGATCTGATAACACATTGACTTCCCTCCACCAGTTGGCATCAGACAAAAACAATCTCTCCCTAGACCACGGCGGCCAAAAATAAGAACTACGTGATAAGCAATAAATATATGCATACACACACGTGTGTGCGCGATTAAACGTGCTAAATGATCAGAAATTATAGAGAATTTTTTTTAAGAGTACGGACCCGAGAGAACAGCTTCGATGGCTTCAAACTGCCTGCCTCTAAATTCAGCATGACCGAAATGCCACCTCAGAAGTTTCGCCAGAGCTTCCTTTCCGCAAACCTGCTTCACGGAACCGCGAATGCTCTGTAGCGGCAGCGGTGACTTCTTCATTTCCAGTCCTGTCGACGCTCTGCAACCAAACACAACCACTTTCTCGCTCTTTCCCTTATTTTTCTAAATATGTTTGGAACGTAAGAATCAGAAAACGAAGAGGAAACTGAAGAACCCAGAAAAATAGACACAAAAGGGTCGTACTTTTATTCTCTGAGGACGTGGTAAAACCCGGAACGTGCCCCTTTATTTTGTGCTGGATCTCTTGAGAAATGGGCCAGTGGCCTTGCAAGCTTGCAGGAAAACTTGTAAAAAGTCCTTCTTTCGTTTTTTTTTTTAAGACAAAAATTTTATTATTGTTGAATTGTAATAATAGTATTTATTACCTTAGTCTCTCGCTTTCTTTTTCATTTTTAAAAACAAATCACCGATTCCAAAAGCTTGATCAGTTCGTTGGGGGGAGGAGGGTTGAAGCTTTGGCTTCACCCACCTCCCTCACTCGCCAACTTTAATCTCTGTTTAGGTTTTTCTTTCCTTAGTTTTTATGTTAGTTTTTCACCAGTTACACCGAAACTAGTCGATTTGCTGCTTTCCGGAGAGCAAAGTCAAACACGTGCCCTCCATCAGCCTCTCCAGGTGCCGATCTTCAAGACGGCAGAAAAAATCTGCCCATTCGAGTGGCACATAAACCTCACGTGCGGTCTATGCCATGCGCGAGTTTCACGCGCCGCCACACCTGTGGAAGCTTCCTGCAGCCACGAGCGGCACTGTCAAGATCAGCAGCGTCGAATCTTCTTGTTCCATCCTTTCAACCCTCTCCAGGTGTGGCACATGTATTGCACGCGCCGCCACAACCAGTGGTGGCCCTCGCTGGCGATTCTTCTCAATTTTTTATTGCTACACTATGTTTCCGCTTTCCCTAACCGAAGATCGAGTGAAAGTGGATGTGACAGTTCCTTCCAGCCAGTCTAGACCAACACGTTGCAGCACACCCCTTTGTACTGTGGCTTCTAGCTGCAGTTTAATAGTCTGTTCATCAGACTATATAAAAACCGTCACTAAGCGGCCTCTCCTTGTGGGAATTGGGTGGGAGTCAATTTTTTTGCTCCGATCACCCCCTTTGTGTTTTTACTTTTATGTTGTAATGTGCGTTGAATTTGGAAAGACTGTAGGGGACTTCCACCCCACCGAACTTGTGTCTTATATCCGTTAGTTTATCTATAAATGCTTACTTGCCAAGAAAAAAAAATAATAGTATTTATTATTGTTGAGTTGTAATATCGATATTTTTTAATATGCTTATATTTTTATTGTTGAAATTGTAGTTCTGAATCTATGCTCATATTTATTATTGTTGGGTTTGTAGTATTAATTATTGTAGGTTAAAATATGAAAAATACTAGTATTTTTTATTAGTAGGTAGGATTATTAATTTTTTGGAGATATTTTGGATACTAATAAATATAGATTTTAACTTTTATGTGAAATTATTTTAATCAAGTCAAATAGGTTTTGCGTGTAAGTTCAACTCATTTACATGAAACAGGTTGAAATGAACCATATAGTATTGACTCATTTCTAGTTAATTATTAAACGGATCAAAACATGTGACACAACACGATTGGTTCTTTGAATGGGTCGTGTTAGAATTTGAGTGTCTAACTCATTTAACTTAACGAGCAGTGTGGGTTGACCCATATAATTAAATATCCATAACCTAACACAACTTGTGAACAAGTATTGCACCCTTAGATTTAGGTATTTTTTTGGCTACACATGCCACTTTTTACATTTTGTCTAATTTATCCAAAATCAAACTTACATTGGATTAGCAATAATTTTTAATAGACTTTTACTATGTATAGTTATTTTTGCGTATTTTTTGTGCACTCTATTGATGTGATTGGTCAAAGTAGTTATTTTATATTAAAAAAATGTGACACAATCAATCACGTTAGTAGAGTGCACAAAAGAATAAGCAAAAATGACTGCACAAAGAATTTTTATTCTTAATATAATAATATTTTTTATCATTTGTTTTTCTAACGTGTATTTAAATCTATAAAATCAGTTCTATTTTCATTTTCATAATTTTTAAAAACGCGAACCTATACAATCAAATATATCCACACAAAAAATTGCAACGCATCAACATAATCAAATTAGATCAAATCAAATTAGATCAAATTGTAAATCACACAAGACATAAAAAATACATCAAATTATATAAAAACACAAAGCATCATATTTAAAAGGTTTTTTATTTAATTGTGCATGGCTACATTTAGATTTTTATAGAGAGATAAAATAATATTTTTTAATCAATTTCTTATACTACATAACTCCAAGATTAACTACAGATGAAAGTATTTTCAGTAGCATTTGCTTATTCCAACCCAGATTTAGAGCATTAGCATTAGAATAGGTAAAGGCAAAATTAAAATTTGGCTAAAATCATATATTTTGTCTTTTGCCTATTCCATTCAAGAGAAATTCTCAAATTAGATTATCCATATATTAGTCAAAATAATAATAAAATATTATTTATTTAATAATAATATTTATTTATTCTAATTTATCTTTTTCATTTTTTGCAATTCTACTTATCATATATTAATTAACAATCAAATTATAATTAAATTAAATTATTAAATCAAAAAAATTATTATTAAATTATTGTTTGTCAACTATCTTCTTTTGTCAACCCTTCTTCTATCAAACAATCATATCTATAATTCTTGAAACTAACAAACACATTTTGACAATCTTACTTTTACCCAACAATCTCATCTACAATTCTTGAAACCAACAAACACATTTTGTCCACCCTTCTTTATTGAGTTATATGTGGAGCCTAGTTTGTAAGTAGAAAAGGCACAAACAGATTATTCACTCGACTATCATTTGACCTGGCACTCGAGTGAAACTCAGACAATGAGTACGCTTGAGGCGTACTCGATAGTGGACTTGAGCAAACTCAGACAGACTAAGTGTTGGAGGTATGCGTGATTCTAAGTTCGAGCAAAGTACTAACCTTAGTGTTCGCTCAAGGGACGCTTGGCAGACCGCTTGAGCTAATGTCTAAAGGCTTATGAGTCAAGATAGAGAGTTTGAGTGTGAGGAGAGAGAAATTAACATAAATTATTCAATGGATGGGGAATGGTAACCATACAAATATGTAGAATTACTGTAGCTTGTAAGCAAAAAATTTGCCTTTGCCTCTTCCAATGTAGACGATTTTATGGGGTTGTTAACTAAATTTTAGTTTATATTTACATTTGGCTACACCAATGCTAATTCTCTAAAAAGCTTGATATTAGTCAAAAACTGCATAAAAGTGTAGAATGCCTACACTAATGCATATGCTCTAGAAATATAAAAAGCCAGCAACTGCATTTGGTAGGGGTGCTACCCATACCATACAATGTGGGGATTTTCCCACTGGCACCCACCCTGTGGTGCAGGGCCGGGGTACCCCGTTCGGGTAGATACCCCCCTCTCTGTACCCCCAAATGGGCCATGGGCCTAGAAGCTGTTTCTAGGCCCAAAATGGCTTAGTAATAAAAAAAAATGCATAATTTTTTAAATTGTAATAAATTAAATTTACAATAAAAAAAATACAAATTAAGAGAAAAGAAGATTAAATAAATACTATTAATACTCCTAAGTCCTAACCCCTAAACTATTACAATTTACAATAATAGAATTTATAATAAAATTATAATAACTAAACTATTACAATAATACAAATTAAGATAAAACAATTACAAAATTACAAACATAAAAGGGACATTGTGATTGTATCAACATTACAAAGAATTGAATATGTAAAATCTAAATACAATTGTCAATTGAACATAAATGATAAAAGTAACAATGGGAACTTTGAACTTTGACTTTGACATTTGGGATAGGTGGCCAAGCGTGAAAATAGAATTTAGTGCTGCTTGATGTGAGTCGTGAGATCATAAAATCTGAAGCATTAACAATTGAATAGGAATATAAAGTAGAATTATAAACAAGAAACAAATTAAAATCTAACTAACCAAGATGAGATGGGAATCAAGACTTGATATTGAGAATATATCATTTGAATTTCGGTTTGGAATTATGATTGAGGCTTGAGGTACGCATATGATAGTAAGTTTATAAAAACAATTAGATACCAAAAATTACATAAATACAAAAAAAAAAATTAAGGGACAATACAAATTGTACAAACCTATGACAAATGGCAATGGTGGGTCGGGGTCCAATATGTTGAAGTCATACTACAACAGAGGTAGACGTCGTATTATGTACGGCTACAACAATTAAATTTGAAATTAATACCGATGAAATGTATATAAATAAAATAAATCAAAATAATAAAATGAAACATTGAAATCAACGATTACCAGATTTAGGCTAATCATCACCCTCTTCCTCGTCAATCTCATTAAAGTCAAGAACATCTTAAACATGAATTTGAGTCTTTTTGATCAAATTTTACGTTCAAATCAATGCCTCCACAGTGGTAGGGGACAAAGAACTTCAAAATAGATCCAATATGTGTCCTTTAGTACTAAAGGCTGACTCTGAGACTGCGGTGCTAATAAGAATGGCTAAAATATTGCGAGTTATCTCTCTAAAAATTAGATACTTCACGGCATTGATCTTCCACCAAACTAGTATATCAAACCCTTCCGTATATGGGAGAAGATCTATTGTCAAATATCGGTCTACCTCCGATTTCGACTTTGTAGATTGACGGACTGGATGGGGGTTCTACAAGAGGCTTTGGGCCCACACCAACCTACGCTTTTTCCCTGCCCCGACTTCTAGAAGAGACGCTAGGGTAGGGGTAGATGCAGTTGCGATATCACCCCTGAACACGAGAAACTCATCAAACAATCAACTGAGGGTGTCTCTAATCATGAACCCAATAAGCTCAGCCCATGCGGCCCCTTGTACAAGTCTCAAACCATATAGCATACCATCAATCTTGAGCTGAGGGTCAAGAGCAACAGCCAAATATAACAAAATATTTTGCCTACTCAAATCCTCTCAATACTTGTCATATTTGACTCTCATCATCAATTTCATCTCTCTCATCCTAATATGGTCACTCATACACATCTCATCGAACCAATTTTTCTTTCACCCTACATATTTGTTAAGTGCACTCATTAGATGCAAAGTACAAAAAATTAAATATTTTTAATGTCACATCGTAAAAAAGCATTAAAAATTCTACAAAGATAGCAATTACCTCCCAATCATTATTAATAGGCTTTCCTAATCCCTCGTACTCATCAAAATATTTGATATATTGGATGTTTTCATCACCCAATAATTCAAAAGCTGCCTTATATTCTTGGGTTGCCTCCAACATCAAGAAAGTTGAGTTTCATCTTATAGGAATATCAATACAAAGGTCATTATTGGATGTTATGCCCGCATTCTTTGTAGCGATTTTGAATTTCTCCAATCTAACAGGAGAAGATCTCACAAATATCATAGTCATTCTAACTCATGCAGCCGAGTCATCAACATCTCTCAAGCCATCAGACACAATTAAATTCAAAATATGTGCAGCACATCTAACATGCAAACAATCACCACCCAAAATTGTCTTATTTTCCTCTCTAAGATAGGTCTTAAGATATCCCAATGCGACATCGTTAAATGAGGCATTATCAATTGTAACCGTTGAAACTCGTGCTAGCCTCCATTCCTTTATTGTGGCCTCCAAGGCATTCCCAATCGTCTTTCCTTGTTATAGAAAATTAGACAAAACTTTACAATTTTCATATGTAATATTCAATTACAGTCAATGAAATGCATAGTCAAAGACATATATTTAAAATTTTGGACGGATGTCCAAGTATCAGAGCGAGGCTTACAACTTAATCCGCCAATTAGCCCCTCAATAAATCTTTTTCCTTTTGGTAATATTTTTTTAATATCATTTGTCACAATGTGGTGAGAATGAATATTAAACCTAGGTTCCAAGCAACTAGAATATTCTTGGAAACCTCTCCCTTCCACAAACTAAAAAGGTAGCTCATCCATGATAACCATACGAGCTAACTTTTTTTTACACTCATCGAAGTCATACTTAGTATACCCCTTAAATGTAGAAACCCCATTACTCTCATCCGCCATTTTTTTAGTCCAATCTCTAGTCTAGATTCACTCTTCTCTTGTAAGGATCTCAATATTAGACTCTTCTTGTATTGTTTTTCTAAGTTCACATTTAACTGTGATATACCATGTTTTCTATAGTGACATACATAGAATTTATCACAGTAATTACACTTTGCTTGGGGATTATTGGGGTCACCACCCTTTAGTTTGGTAAAGTGAGACCATACTATGGAAACAAGTTTCTTGTTTTGTGTGGGTCACTAGGGTTAGTGCTGAGGGTAGGCCCGGTAGGAGTAGAACAACTATCACTAAAATCTGAGGGAATAGAGGAAGACATTCTCCAAAACAAGCAACAAATCTGAAATTAAAACAAAAACATACCACTAACATTAACAATCAACACATAGGGATCAAGTATCAACAATCAAAACATGCCACTAACATTTTCATTATTACAATTTGTTTTATAAAATAAGCATGCACAATCAAATTTCAACATGCCACTAACATTTTCATTATTATAATTTATTTTATAAAATAAGCATACACAATCAAAATGGACATCATATTATAAGCATGCACAATCAACTCTGAATTCTTATGAATTTTTTTCTATATTTCTATATGCATCACAAGGAGCACAGTTCTCTAATTTGTTTTGATTTTTCTTATATATTCATCAAACTTTGAGTTTTTATCCTTTTATGCTTCTAGTGGTGGCTACAACATAAAAAAAGGAATAAAAATGTATGCCCATTAGTTTTGCCTCGTGGGTTGATGAATATACCTCGAAATTGTGATGTTTTTAGTTAAAAAAACACTGCGATTTTATTTGGATTGAAAATAGTGGAAAATAAAATTACTTTTAATACTCGATTAGAATATAACTTTGTATATAATCATTTAATGTAACGAAAAGTTTCTAATCATATCTCTAGTAAACCAATATTTCTTCTAGTAAAACATTTTTCATTTGTTTTTTTTTTTCTTGTATAGATAGTCATACTACAAAACTCAAATATATAATGGCCGGCCAATATTGTAAGGAGTATCATATATAAAAGCAATGCTGCCCAAAATCAATCACATGATTAATTCCATATTATTAGCCTCATTTCTAATTAGTGCCAATTTTTTAAACATTTTTTAACCGATTAATTGGTAAACATATTTATTTCCAATAGTAGCACACTCGAGCCCAAAAGTACAATTGAAAGATGTTAAAAGACCTTATAACCCTCATACAAGAAAAAGTAAAATAAAAACTATTACAATATCTGAGAAAAACCCATAATTAATAAGTTCAACAAAAATTTAGTAACAAATGCGTCTTCAAATCTATGGTTCTGAGACTAATTTCTTTATTAAGTAACTAAAATCAACTATAATATGTCAATTCATATTAGCATGAATTAATAGACAGCATTAGAATAAAAGGACATACCATATAAATTTATAAAAGAGGCGCCTTTATTTATTTAGATTGGAATCCAAAACCTTAAATTAATTAAGAGGTTTCAAAATTGAAATCCCTAAATTAATTTAGGGTTCTAATTCTTTAGGGTTTCATATTCGAACACTAAACCAATTTAGGGTTCCAATCCGAAACTCATGCACAAGAGCACAGATTCACGAATCGCAACAGTTTACATTCAAAAATCACATGCACAATCAAGATTCTCTACAGCACACAATTCACAAATTCCATCATCCATCTTCATTTAATCCCAACCCTCCTCTATTTTCCATAACTCATAAAAAAAAATACTAAAACTAAGAGGTTTGGATTTGGGGCTTACCTTCGGCGAAGATGATGGGAAGGACACAAAGAGCGACGACCACAGAGAGCAACGGAGATGAGCGGATGCTGGACACAGTGAAGAGGCGAGCGATGGATAAAGAACTAAGAGAGATTGAGAGAATTTTGATTTTGAGAAGGAGAGGCTGGGGGAAGAGGGGAGTCACGGGAGGGGGGATTAATTAACCCTGACCAAACGGTGCCGTTTTGTCTAAAATGACAAAAAGACGTCATTTCGTTTGGGGTTTTTTTTTTAGTATATATAACGGGGCGAGGGAAACTTGGAAAGGGGTTAGGCCCCCTTTGTCCCTTGCCTCCACTGAGGGCGGGGCGAACGGAGCGGTGCATCAAGGGGCGGGGCCCCGCTGCCCACCCCTAACATATGGCATAACATCATAAGGGTCTTCCTCAGTAAAAACTCTACCAGCAACTAAATCTAGAGATGATTTTGCTATGTGATATGATATAAAGTTAAACTCATGTGTAACATGATTCACTTTCCATTCTTGCATATAAGAAAGCATTATTCGACTGTTTGTAGTTAGGTAACTATCACAGTTAAAGTCTTTCATCTCCTTTTGTATTGCTTCCACAACTTCTATACATCTATTTCAAGCTCAATCCTATAGAAACCTAGTTTCAAACAAAAGTAAACTACCACAAAAGCCCCAATGTTTAGGCTAATTTTAATGAAGAGAAAAGCTCTCTTTATAAATTTGTTTTATGCTAAAACCTGCCTCAAATCATCCCGAATTATGATTCCAATCTGCATCTTCCTTTGTCTTACATCTAGAGTAATATCCCAATTGGCATTTATGAAAGTTAATCCAGTCTAGTACCATTTTGGTGAATTTTCAACTATGATGGATTCACAATGATCTACCTGCATTTGGGAACCATGAAATTCTTCCAAGGCTTCTCTTGCCAATGCCATCAATTGAGAGGGATGTTGAAAGAGATCTTGATAAATCTATAGACATATGAATTACTTATCGACTATAATTTCCTTGCAATCACTCTCATTAACTCCAAGTCTCATACTTCTACCTTGGTTGACAAAGTTGAGAAAGTTTTTAGAAAACTACAACACCAACCTATTCTACTCTTTTGAATTATTTTTCCACATGTTACCCAAACATCTCTTGTTGAATGAAACTCTCCCATAAGATATGCTCAATTGTTTCCTCCTCTAGAGCATGAATAGGACATTTTGCATCATACAGTACACGCCCATTCTCTTCAAATTCAATTTGGTTTTAAGGATGTTGCCATGAGCTTTCCATTTGAAATTCTTGACTACATTTGGCACCTTAGACTTCCATAGCAGCTACCAAAGGGTTCAGCTTCTCTATAAGTCCCTTGAGAATAGTTTCTCTTTTATCTATTGAATAAATCATGCTTTAGATGATAAGCATGTTTAACCACCTAGAAAATACTATTTGCAATATATCTCTACACTAACTTATCTTCACTATTCATAGTAGGAGTGCTACCCACACCTCTCGGGGCAAAATGGGGGGCCTTCCTGCACCCCAGATCCCGCATGGGCAGGGAGTGGGGTTTCCTCCTAGGATCTAGCCCCACACACCGGGGGCAATCTCCCGTCTGGGTGCCAAGGGACGGATTTGGGTCTATCTAGCCCAATTGGGCCTTAGTCCACTAGGTCTAGAACCTGTTTATGGGCCTAAAAAATGGTCCAGAGCTTGTTTTCGGATCATTTTGGGGCCAGATATTAAAAAATCTGTCTAAATTAAAACAAAAAAAAAATTAAAAACTATATTACACATATTACAAAAAATGAAACAAAGGTTGTTAAATTATAAAACATAAAAATCTAAGTTCTAACCATTAAGTTAGTAACTTCTAAGTTTCAACTAATAATTATAAGCTATTACAATAATACAAACTAATTTAAAACTATTACAAATTAATCTAAAAATATTAAAAAATTTCAATGAAATCTAAAGACTAAAATTGTAGTAAGATCCAGATGACTTTGAGTCTTGAGATTGAAATTTGGGAGTGGTGGGCAAGTAAGACTATAAAATCTGAAAAAAAAAAATCATAAACACAAACATTATAGATATGTGAACACTGAAAAAGTTAAAAAAATTAAAATTACTAACCAAGATGAGATCATTGGGATTATGATTGGGCATGTGACAATGAGATTATAAAATATGAAAAAATACAAAAACATAATTAAAATTACAAACATTATATATGTGTCACATCGTGCTAAAGGCCAACTATGAGGCTATGATGATAATAGGGATGATCAAAATACTGTGGACTATGTCTCCAAAGATGGGATACTTGATGGCATTGATCTTCTACCAAGATAAGATATCAAACCTCTGCGTAAATGGGTGCATATACGCTGCCAAATACCTATCCAACTCCAACTATATGTTTGAAGGTTGATGAAGCTTAGCAACCTGGCCTAACCTCTCACCTCACTCTAACCTACGTTTTTTCCCCATCCTAACTTAAGGAGGAGGCGGTGCAGTAGGTGTAGGTGTCAGAATATTACCACTCCTGAATGCAGCAAATTTATCAAACAATCTTTCAAGAGTTTCCCATACCCTTACCGCAATATGATCCTCTCATGCCTTCCTGTTCACCAATACCAATCCAAACACTATGCCATCAATTTTGTACTGGAAGTCAAGAACAATAGAGAAAATTTTTAACCTACTTAGATTTCTCCAATACTTTTCATACTCATTCCACATGCTCATTGTCATTTCTCACAGCCTCCCACACATTTCATCCATTTGTTCTTTCACCTGACATACTTGATAACAAAATTCATTAGATGTAACATACAAAGAAATGGAAATGGTATTGTGACCTCGTACAAAAGCCTAAAAAATTCTACAAAAATCCCAACAACAACACAATCATCATTTTTAGGCTTGCACAATCCTCTCTCATTATTAAAATAGTTGACATATTGTATGTCCTCCTCACCCAATAAGTCAAAGGACTTTCTATACTCCTGGGTCATCTCCAATATCAAGAAGACTGAGTTTCATCTTGTAAAAACATCAAGAAAATGCCTTCTTACATTCAATACCCACAACCGAATTTATCAAGCCTAGATGACGAAGATCTTTCAAACATCATCGCAATTCTAACCCTTGCAACCGAATCATGAACATCTTTCAAACCGTCAATTATAATAAGATTTAGAATATGTGCAGCACATCTCACATGTAAACACTCACGACTTATGATTGTCGTATTGTCTTCTTTAACCTTATTCTTAAGATACCCCAAAGTGGTATCATTAGAATAGGCATTATCAACCGTTACAGTCACAATCTGCTCCAACCCCCACTTATCTATTGAGGTTTCTAAGATTTTTTCAATTGTCTCACCCTTGTGATTGGTAATTTGGAAAAACTTGAAAATCTTTTTGTCTAATTACCAATCACTATCTACAAAATGTGCCGTCAAAGACATATGATTAAAATTTTAGACCAATGTCTATGAATTGATTGTGAGACAAACTTTTTTACCCCTCAATTGGTTTCTCAACAATTTTCTATATACATCGTATAGTTTCAAACTATCGTTCACCACTGTGTGGCAAGAAGAAATGTCATACCTATGTTCCAAGTACTTAAGGTATGCTTGGAACATTTCCTCTACCACAAACTGAAAGGGTAACTCATCTACAATAACCATACGAGTTAGGTATCTCCTACACTCATCTGTATCATAATTTGTATACCTCTTCAACATTCCCCCTCACTACTACCATCCGCCATTCTTTTAAGCCCAATCTTTCATCTAGATTGACTCTTTTCTTGTAATCAACGTATAATTGGACTCTTTTTACATTGTTCTTCTAAGTGGACCTTCAATTGGAATGTGTCATGTCTTCGGTAGTGACATCCATATATTTTACCACAATGATTATACTTAGCTTAGGTGTTATTGGGGTCATCACCCTCTATTTTCATGAAGTGAGACCACACAATTGAATTTGATTTCTTACTTAATGGGCTTATGGGTGTAGGGGTAAGGGTAGGGGGTCGGTAAGGTTAGGAGAGCTAGCACTAATACTAGTGGTTGGATTTGACTCACAAAACCTGGCATGATAACATAATGCAAAAATCACATAACAATTAAAATCATACAATCATGAAAACGGTTTTGGGGTTTCAATTAGGGATTTCAATATTAAAACCCCAAATTTAATTTAGGGGTTTCCATTTTGAGACCTCAAATTTAATTTAGGTTTCAATTTTGAGACCCCAAATTTAATTTTGGAGTTTTGATATTTAAACCCCTCACATAATTTAGGGTTTTGGATTGAAACTCTAACATAATTTAGGGTTTCAATTCGAAATCCTATATTATTTTTGGGGTTTCAATATTGAGACCCTAGAATAGATTGGGTTTTTGATATTGAAACTCCTAAATTAATTTAGGATTTCGTATTGAAACCCTAAATTTACATCACAAATTCACACAATCATCATCACAAATTTACACAAATCTCTCCACAGTACACAAATCACAACCTTATCCTCTAAATCCATTCATGAATCTCATCCTCAATAGTTCAATCCGAAACATCAATTGTAAAACTCAAAATTAATTTAGGGTCCTCGGGATAATTACAGAATGTAAGAGAAAGACACACAGACTCGGCAAGGGCGACAACGAGAGAGAGAGGTTTGTGCTTATGGGTGTGAGAAAGAAAGATGAGAGAGTTGATAGAGAGATAAAATAGTCGAGAAAGATGGGATTTTTAGGGGGGAGTTAAAATCTATATTTATTAGTAATCATAACATTTTTTTAAAAAAATAAGACTACCTACTAACAAAAAATATCAGTTTTTTTTCAAGTTTTAATATATAATAAAACCAATATTACAAACCCTACAATAACAAATATGAGCATAGGTCTAAAATTATAATCCTGATAATAAAAACATAAGTATACTGAGAAATATCAATATTACAACTCAAAAATAATAAAATTATAATTTTTAAATAAAGTTTAAACGGGTCAAAACGGATTGATTTAGGATTAAGCGGGTTGATAGGTTTATAAATCGTGTTTTAACAAGTCAATTCGTTTTGACCCGAACCCATTAACATCAAACTCAAACATACTACTTCTGTGTTGTGTACGTGTTGAGTTCATGGGTTGTGTCACATATTGCCACCCTTATTTAGAACACAAGAGGGGTATTATGAGTTTCTTGTTATACCATTTGGACTCACTAATGCTCCCTTTACATTTCAAGCTCTCATGAATGATGTGTTCAAACCATTTTTGAGGCAGTTTGTAATTGTGTTCTTTGATGATATCCTTGTGTATAGCAAGGATCTGCAATCTCATTTATTGCATTTGGCCACTGGTTTGGAAACATTGCAGAAGAACCAATTGTTTGCTAAGAAATCAATGTGTCACTTTGTATGTGAAGAGATAGTGTATTTAGGACAATTGATTTCTAAGGATGGAGTGAGAGTCGATCCAAAGAAATGGATTCTATGGTAAGTTGGCTAGTTCCTAAAAACCTTAAGTCTTTAAGGGGTTTTTAGGGATTGACGGGTTATTATAGAAAATTTATTTGTGGCTATGGTCATATAGCTGCTCCATTGATAGCCTTGTTGAAAAATGATGCTTTTCATTGGTCTGCAGCAACAACAGCTGATTATAAACAGTTAAACAGGTTGTAACTAATCCTTCAGTTTTGTCTCTGCCAGTTTTACAAAGAAGTTTGTTATTGAATGTGATGCTTGTGAGGTTGGAGTGGGAGCTGTCTTCGTGTAGAATCAGAAACCATTTGCTTTCCTTAGTCAAGCTCTCAAGAATAAGAACTCGTTACTCTCTAGCTATGAGAAGGAACTGCTAGCACTGGTACTAGCTGTTACAAAATGGAGACCTTACCTGTTGGAGAGTGCTTTTATAATCAGAATTGTTCATAATAGTTTAAAGTATTTGTTGGAACAGAAAGTTGCTACAGCAGCTCACCAGAAGTGGATTTCAAAGCTCTTCGATTATGAATTTTCCATTGAGTACAAAAAGGGAGTTAAGAACAAATTAGTAGATGCTTTGTCTCAAAGGGTCATTCCAAATGATTCTACTTTACTCACTGCTCTTTCATTTCCCACCCCAACCTAGTGGAAGAATTGAAGAAAACATATCTAGGAAATTAGATAGCAAAATAACAATTTTCTTTGTTGCAGGAAGGTTCTTCTTCCACTTCTTCATTTACCCTTAAACATGGTCTTTTGTTTGAGAAAATGGGGATTTTATACATGCTAGCCCATTTGCAAGTCATTTTGTTTTTCACAAGTCATTACAGCGTGCCAGAAGTGATTTTTATTAGCCTAGTTTGAAATGTGAAGTGAAGAAATACATTAGAGAATGTGACATTTTTTAGAGGAATAAGTTGGAGAATGTGCGTCCTACTATCTTATTACAGCCCTTGCCTATGCTCCAACAAATTTGGACAGGTTTGTCCATGAATGTTTTGGAAGGATTACCAGTTTCCAATGGTATTATGTTATTATGGTAGTTGTTGACTGATTGTCTAAATACTCCCGTTTTATGGCATTGAAACACCCATTTACATTATTAAAGGTGGCATCATTATTCTTTGATAATGTCTTCAAGTTGCATGGTATGCCTCAGAACATAGTTTCTAATAAGGGGTCAACTTTTACAAGTTCATTCTGAAAGGAGCTCTTCAAGTTACAAGGAGTAACTCTCTTCTTACTCTTCTGCTTATCACCCTCAAAGTGATTGATAGACTAGGGCTGTTATAAATGCCTTGAGCATTTTCTGAAAAGTTTCACAGGAGATAACCAAGGTTGTGGTTTGAGTGATTGACCTTGGTTGAGTGGTGGTACAATACCACTTTCCACACTTCTACAAAATTAACATCTTATGAGGTAGTGCATGGCAAACCCCCTACAAGGTTACAAAGTTACATACCCAGATTAACTCCTAACCAAACAGTAGATGAAGTGTTAAAAACCATAGAACAAATTTTCGCTACATTAAAACTTAATTTATCAATAGCCCAGGAGAGAATAAAGTTCCAAGCTCATAAGAACAGAACTGAAAAGAGAGTTTGTAGTTGGAGATTGGATGTATCTTATGATGCAGCCTTGTAGGCATCATTCATTGATGGCTAGGCGAAATTTTAAGCTTTCTCCTAGATTCTTTGGTCCATTCCATATCACACAAAAGATTGGTCAGGTTGCTTATAAACTTGATCTACCTCAGCACGTTTCACTTCATTCTATATTCCATGTTGTTTTGTATGTGAATTAGGAGTGACAAATGGAACAACGCGACTGTGTATGAGTAACAAATGACGTCGTTTTAGTAAGAATAAGTTGAGTTCTTTCGATTGTATACAAAACGTTATCGTTTTAATCCAGATAAATACTCTACGAGCTGGAAAGGAGGCCAACTCTAGAAAATTCATCAAGTGTGAGGGGTCCATTACACACAGTAACCTACCCGTAACATGCGCTGCGGGTGGGGGATTAACATAAGCTCTCTACTTGGGGAGACCAGGACAAGGGAAATCTTCAATAAGGCAAGTTGAACCCGTGGGTGTATTGCTCGCCCACTAGTGTGAGTTGAATAATAATTAGGTGTTTTTGGTACCCATAAAATTAAAAATAAGGATCATGCTGCTTGGCATCTCATTTTTGACAACTCTTCCGAACAGCAATAAGTAAAAATTATTTTCTTCCAGTCATATTCGACAAAAACTCATTTTCCTTAAAGAAAACGTAAAAGTTCAAGGAAAAAATTAAAATAGTTTTTTTTTTTTTTAAAGTTGTTAAAAAGAATCGTCAAATGAGATGCTAAGTATCATTTTCCTTGTCACTTGACGATTCACGAAAATATAAACGACGTGTTCTTTTTATCTCTTGCTGCATATATCCATCCCATTGCTTACAATATATTGTTTGATTTGCAGCAACCCAAGTGCCTAAAGCAGAAAGGACATCAGCATTCGTGAAACATGCCATAAACAACTACTCGAGTTTTTCACATCGAACACTCGAGGTATTTTCTCAACATCCTTGTTTTAGTACGGCGGTACGCTTTCCAATAAGTGATCTATCCGCTGTGCTAGATTACTTGGCTGCCTTTTCTATGAAATCCTTTATGTCAAAAGCATCACTGCTAACCTTTGTAACGACACCCTGCACAGATAATGCCAGTTACCAGCAATTATACAACCTGACATTCTATTCATAAATTCACTACGATGCATGATATGTGTGCAAGTGCACAGAGAGAGAGAGAGAGAGAGAGAGAGAGAGAGAGAACCTTTTCTGTTATGATACCAGAGATCAGATTAGCAGGGGTGACATCAAAAGCCGGGTTCCAGACAGAGATTCCAGATGCAGCAACTTGTTCCCCAAGTCCTCCACGTGAGTGTGTCAACTCCTTTGGGGATCTTTCCTCTATAACAATCTCTTTTCCAGAGTAAAGGGATAAATCGATCGATGTCAGAGGTGCGGCCACATAAAATGGAATGTGATGATTCATTGCACACAAGGAAAGGCTGTAAGTTCCAATCTTGTTAGCAGTATCACCTGAAATTAGATTAAAAGGCGTCATTTAGATATACTTCCTAGAATCTGACGATAGAAAGGCAGTTGAATGATTAACATGGAAGTACCATTTGCAGCTACACGATCGGCTCCAACAATGACAGCATCCACTCGTCCATCCTTCATCAACGCAGCCGCAGCCGAGTCTGCTATAAGAGTGGCAGGTATGTTATCATGCACCAACTCAAAAGCTGTGAGTCTAGATCCCTGGAGATGGTAAAACGAACAAACTGATGAACTTGGACAGATGCATTACAAGTATATCACAGCCCACTTTATGTAACACAGGCATATTGCCATGTTAAGCTCAGATGCACAAAAAATCCTAACCAATAATTTGGCAAAGCTTTTGTTCAAACGACCTTTAATAATAAACCCCACTTCACTTTCACTGTATTCAGAAAAAAAGTCTCTCTCCTTTGTTGAAATTTAAGCCAGCGCTTCTACTTTCTCAAACGTGAAAAGCAAAACCATTGCTTGTTACTTCAAAACAGATTACCTACTGGTAGACAAACCAGCCAAAGTCTGGTTAGTCTATGAGGTAAGAGTCGTAAATGTTTTTTGCCATAAAATGACTAAGCAATAACTTCATTAGCATTGTTTGCATTACAACATTTTGTGATAGAAAACCTCAGCTGAAATACAGAGGACATTTGCTTTGAGGGGACAACATTCTATGCATTTCAAGCATCCAGCCATAAATGTTTGCATCAATATTGAGTTTTCTTTGGTCAAGACTACAAGATACATAGTCCCTGGTTACTCACCTTGTCACTAAACAATTCACTGAAGGATCCATACGTAAGCATCATTGGAATAAGGAGCTTCCAACGTATTATTAGTCATTAAACTTCGAGATATTTTCAAGAACTGATTCTAACTGTGCAGTTCTTTCAATTGCCAACTGTCTAGCCATGTTTGCGATGGATAGATGAAAAGTTGCAGGACATCTACCTTGTCATATGAAGATTTTGTTACTTTTTGACTTTTGCAATATTGGAATCACCTATGCTATTTTCAAGGTTTCCGGCTTGTATTAGAGTCCTTTCATGGTTGCATATTAAATAGATCATCTTACCAATATTTTTCTGGCAGAATGAGGGTTTTTTTTTTTTTTTGGGGGGGGGGGGGGGGGGGGGGGGGGGGGGGGGGGGGGGGGGGGGGGGGGGGGGGGATTGGCCCTATACTGTGAAACGAAAATCATATATATATATATATATATATATATATCAGTTGAATAATCAATAATGCTCTTTCTAGAGTTTGTGCATTATGGCACATCCTAAAGCTTTCCTTGTAGATTATAGGGTTTTCTCCTGTCAAGATGTGCACTAGCCTTCTATTCCTTATCACCCTATGTCACAAAATGGAAGACCCTGTAGATGCTAATGAAGGCTATAAACAACTACAAACTAAGTATTTCACCTGGTTGAATGGACGGGTTTCAGTGCAATATGCCCTTTCCAACAATCCTTCAGAATGAATAGCACGGATCACACCAAGGGCAGTACCATATCCAGCGGTTGCAAGGCTGACAAAACAAAATGAAACAGTCAGAACAATATTGTGCGGTGATCATAAAAAGGGAAGAGAGAGGTGGAGAGAGAGTTATGTGGTTAACAGGATACAAGAAGAAGAAGAAGAAGATGATGATGATGAATTACCTGCCAGTGTTGCAATGAGTCAAGATAGAAAGCTTCTTAGAGTTCTTCAGCTGATGGTGAAGAAAACTTACCCCATGAGACCCAATTGCTTTATTTGAACCAACATCATCCTTGAGCATAATTTCAGCAGCTTCTATATAGGCCTGTTAAATTAAAAGTTATGAAGATAACAAGGCTTGCATCAACTTCCAATCACACTTTCAGAACTTAAGAAAGAGTGAACAGTCAAAAAGTAGTTTTTTCAGGCTTCATCTACCATGTATCTGGTCAAACCCTAAGATTCTAGGCCAAAGTCACCATCAAATAATTAATCCAACCTGAAAAATGCTGCGTGCTTCTGAAGCAGCAGTAGCAGCCATTGATATAACTTCTTTGAGTTTTGTAGCAGCATCTGAAAGGTTCACTGCAGTTGGGCGGCTGAAGAAACATGAAAGACGAT
Organism: Juglans microcarpa x Juglans regia; assembly: GCF_004785595.1. NCBI lineage: Eukaryota > Viridiplantae > Streptophyta > Magnoliopsida > Fagales > Juglandaceae > Juglans > Juglans microcarpa x Juglans regia. Next base: position 32,321,826 of record NC_054596.1, on the reverse strand, counting down.
CACATAATCAGACAATATTATGTGGATTAATGGGTATATGAAAAACTAAGGTCACAACTGATACCCAAGATTATCTACCATTACCAAGCTAGGGATCAGATTCACTAGGAAGTACCTTGAGACAAGATATTCCAACTTCTTGTTTAGAAAGAGAGCAGCATCATCAGTCGTTCCATTAAAAGCCTCTAAATTGAATACTTCAACTGCCAGGGATAGGGCAGCTGCAATAGCAATAGCAGGTGCACCACGGACCACCATATCCCTTATTGCAGACCTGAGAATTTAAACAAGATATTGCCCATATTTGAGAATTTAAACAAGACATTGCCATGTAGTTGAAACTTCTGGTTGACTAGCAGTCTGTTAAAAGATCTAACAAATGCAAATGGGTGATATAAAGAGAGGATATTATGAACATGGAAATGGTAGATAGTGTTCTATAAATCAAAATGTTGATGGAAATTCAGAGTGCATAACCACATATACTATAACGCCTTGGATTGAGTAGAGGAGTATGAAAATGAGATCTCACATTGTCTGGGAGGAGTAAGTTCTTGTGGTTAATAATTCCAAGGGACTCTTACTATAACCTTGACTGGTCCTTTTAGAGTAGAAACCCAACTATAAATTAGGTTTTCCTTTAGTCATTACAAATAGTATTAGAGCTAATCCCCCAATGACAGGTGCGGGACTTGAGGCATATCACCTACAATGGAATAACCTAACAAAGAGGTTGGTCATTTAAGGGTAAAGATTGTAATAACCTGGATCGAATATAGAATGATTGTAAATGGAATCTCATATTGCCCATAATGTGAGAATTTATTATGGATAATACTGAAAATTACTTTGTTAATAGAATCATTAAGTGGAACATAAGGCTAACATTGTGCACAGGGAACTAAACTTAGTTCCCTGAAAATTCTTCAAAGGGACTGTCCAGGCTCATCTGTTTTTTTTTTTTTTAAATGTAGGTACTGCTAAAAATTGACATTATAATATAAATTACTAAAAGGTATACCATATCATAAGCTGTTACAAATTAAGACCCCCACTTTACACTTGGCGGTAAAAAAATCATCTAAGACACAACATTCATACTTTCAATATCTTCTGGGAAGGCAAAGTTATTCAGAAAAGAAAATTAGAAAAAGAAGATAAGAAAGAAGTGGCATATCAGAAAAATTCAGAGCTCAAGTGTGGAACAGAAGAAAATGTCCAATGATCAGTTGAGGCAATTTAAATAGAGCTCTAATCGATTACCATCCATCTGTGGCATCCCGAATTTCCAAGTATATGCTTTCCAGAGGAAGCTTTCTCTGTTTAAAAAAAAAAACCACTATTTAGAAAGAACTAATCAACTGCAATTCTCTTGGTCCGAACAAAAACTTTTAAATCCAATCAATTTATATACTTGTCTGAAGCAAGTCATTTCCAAGAGATTTTCATTTCAAAATAAACGGAGAAAGGTAATAGAAAAGGATAGTAAAGACCCAAAATTTGCTAGCTTCGAGTATTCCCTATCTATAAGGTGCTCCATGAAACCTCATATAATTCCGATTTTCACTCCTTCTCATTGTCCAAGAATGCCCATTTGTGTCATTGTCACATTTGTAAACACAATTTCAGGTCAATTCGCAGAAAATCAAATGATGGTGACCTTCGGTTAATATGAACGTTTTCAAGTAGATATCTTTTTCTTTTCATATAATTATTTTTGTCCACGTTTTCCATCTCATGTTCAGAGAGACCATTTCCATTTCAGCCAACAAAAAAGATGATGGGAACCAAGACGAGTATGTTTGCCATTCCACCGAAAATGAACACAGAAACAGAAACGTTTTAAAGAACCAAAAGCACGTTGTGAAATCAATTTCGTCTTTTAAGCATTCTTAATCAGATTGCGCGAGTGAGAGAGAGAGAGAGAGACCTGATCAAGAAGCTGAAGCGAACCACGCTTGTACAAGATAGACTGGAGAGAATTGTCCGCTTCCATAAGAACCGACTCAGACTTCTTACGAAGAAGTTCCCCACACCAAGTAAAGCTAGTTATGCGGCTCTGAAATTCAAACGTCTACGTTTGGATTGTTGCGGATTTCACCACAAGAAGAAGAAGAAGAAGAAGAATCAGCTAAAGAGGAGAGTCTAGGTTTACCTGAACTGAAGGCGATGGAAAAGTTTGCTGAGTTCTTGATTCCTTCTCTTTTGTTCATTCTCTATCACTGTCGTGATTGGACTCCAACGAGTTTCATTGAATCCACACCATTTTCTGTAATATCAACTCTGTCGCGCTTTATTCCTCCCCTTTATATTCATATCGATTACGGAACATGTCGTGATAAAAATGGGAAAAAAATTATTATAAGCGTGAATTACACTTTACCTCTCGTACTTTTACTTAATTTATAATATATTTTTAAAATTAATAATTACATTAAAATAAACCTGTTTACTTTTAAAATTTTTTAATCTCTCATTTTCACCTACCAGCAGCATCAAATATAATAAAAAGTACATTCACGTACTGCTCATATGTATAATATTCACAATAAATATATAATTTTTATTTAATTTATTATCATTAACCATATAAAATATAAAATAATATATTCTATTAATTAATAATAAATTATAAATCATTAAATATATATAAAATATATAATATTATTAATAATTATGCATACTAAATAATAAAATCTAAGTTAATAAGTAATAACTATCAACATCATAAATATAATTATAATAAAATATTTTTTAATAAGTTAGTTACATAATTCATATTAATAATTCAATTAATTTGAATTTAATAATTTAAATAATTTTTTTATTAATTTATATATGGTTAATAAATATCAAATAATTTCATTATGTACATAGATTATTTATACTTGCTTGCAACTTAGGTATCAAATAAATTTATATATGGTTATTCATGCATAATTTATTATTAATTGATAGTATATATTATTTTATATTTTATATAGTCAATGATAATAAATTAAATAAAAATTATATCTTTACAGTGAATATTATGCACATACATGGAGATACTTTCTGTTATATTTGACACTGCTGGTAGACCGAAGGGAGGGAATGGTAAAGTTTGAAACTAAGAGGGTCTACTTTGATATAATTCTTAGTTTCAGAAGCACATTGTAAATTAATTAAAAGTTCGAAAGATAAAATATAATTAATCCTTACTATTACCGTTCCGATTACGAGATTTAAACTTATTTTTTTTTATTTAGATTACGTTTGGATGTTGAGATGAATTGAAATGAGTTAAATTTTTTATGAATAGTAATGAGTTGAGATTGTTGAATGAATTTGGTGGGATCCACTTAAGATGAGTTTAAAATATATTTAAATATTAAGATGAATTTAGATATATTTATAAGAAATTATAGAAAAATGGGTTTCACAATTAATGTTATACTGTTCACCTGACAATAAAAACTTTCCTTTTCTCGTCTGGCGCCGAACACAGCATTGAGAGAGAAAAAGAGTCAATGGGCTACTAGTCAATGGATCTCACAAATTAAAGAGAAGAGAGAGAAATAGAGAGAGTGTTAGTGGGTCTCACAATTAAAGAGAGAGAAAGAAATAGAGAGAGGGCGTGCAAATAAAGAGGAAGAGAGAGAAATAGAGAGAGAGTGTTAGTGGATCCCACAATTAAAGAGAAAGAGAGAGAGGGTGTCAGTAGATCCCATTAAAGAAAGAAAAATAAGAGGTAGTTCGGTTATTTTATAGAGAAAATGTCAACGAAGTCTTAAGAGGAAGTAGTTTAAAATAAAGATTTAAGTGTGTTGGGATGTCGGAGGCACTCTAAAAATGAACTCATATCAGATGAGTTCATCATCTAAACGAAGCCTTACATTAGAGCATTCCAATGGGTTAGGTAAAAGCCATTGCGAATGTAAAATTTGAAGAAAATATCTCAAAATACCCCTACGGATTTTGTACTTTATAACCAATTTACAGTTTGGTACGTTATATTCTCTGCATCTAGTAGACACTATATACAAATATATAAATTTTTAATTCATTTCTCCAACTATTCTTCTACTTTTTTCTTCACCGTCAAAAGCCGCTTTCTTTCGTTTTTGTCCCTCGCTGGGCCTCCTGAGGCAAAACACCACGTTCTCGTAATATATTTTTGATAATATTTTCATTATATAATTTTTTTTTATTTTTTAAATTAATTTATATTTTACTCTAGCTAATAAATTTAAAATAATTTTAAAAAGATATATATGACATTGTATATAAAGAGATATTACAAATATCAAAATATATGAGGATATCATTGATAGTTAGAGAAAATATTTAAAATGAATAAAAATATTAAAAAAATAATATTTAAATGATATAAAAAAAATAGATAAATTGATGTATAATAAATTATAAAAATCAGTATATACAATAAAAAAAATTAATTTTGATAATATATTTTAAATGATACGATAAAAAATTCATTAGAAATACTCTTACAAGAAATGATAAACTACCAACTAATTTACTACTCTTAAACTATTATTGAATAAAATATTATATTTTTGAAATTTGATTTTGATTTTAATTTTAATTTGATATGTCTAAAATTTGAAAAAATTATATTTTACGAAAAAGTAATAGATAAATTGTAGATTGATTGTTACCGTATCATTTCTGTTAAATTATAACACATTTTGTACGGTGAAATGAAAGCGTAAATGATTGTAGTTTGCAATTTTATTTTTAAATTTTAAATTTTACTTAATGATTAAAGAAATAAATATTAGTGAATTGATATTTTATTATTATTTTTTAAAAATATTTAAAATTGTGTAAAAAATTATTAAAATAAAAAAAAATACATTTACAGTGCATTGGTTCACATTATCAGTTAACTATCGGTGCTACTAGCATTATCCTTTTTTAAAATATAGACGCCATAAATTAAGAGTGGTAGTATATAATAAAGAATAATTCTTCTTATCAGTTATTATTCATTATCACACACTCAATACTCTATAAAAAAACCCTACACTTTAAGAAAAAAAAAATCTGTCAGGTGCATAGTGTGGGGTAAATAGCGGCTGATGTATAGCAAAACTCTATAATAAGACTCGAACCAGCACAAATACAACACCAAATAAATGGATATAAGTTTGATTCAGTTTAAATCAGATAGATTCGATAAGACAATATTAATAAATAGTTATATTGCAAGTCAACTCAAAATCTATTTATATAATACGAATAAATTCTATTTTCAAATTTTATAATTGTTTAGTCTTATATGTCTTTTTTCATTGTTGAAAATATGTAATGTTAATATTTGTATTTGACTATTTAATATCTTAAACTCTTAATTTTTTTTTGTTAATATATAATTTTATATGATAAAAATATTAATTTTCTTATATATTATTGATCTAGATATTGATAATAAAATATTTTATTATGAATCCAATTATAATTATGAATTATTTATATAGTTATCCTTGTATTATATATGAAATTATATTAATTGGGTTAAAAATAAATATACGATCAGCTCAACCCATTTATATCAAGTGGGCTAAACTGGTTGTGTTCAAGTTAACCCAATAAAAGTTAAAGTTAATTATTAAATGGGTTAAGTGGATCGTGTCGTATCACCCATTATTTATATGGGTCATGTTAGGGTTTTAGGGTCTGGTCTGTTTAATTCTATTTAATTAAACGGGTTGTGTTTTGGTTTATCTATATAATTTAATACACATGACTAGACATGACAAGAACATGACCCACTAACTCGAATTACCACCCCTCATGCAAACTCAGTTAGTATTCTAATGAAGAAAAAAAGCTCATCTAATAAATACAAACTTTGTCATGATCAATAATAAAATGACATTCATATTGTATAAAGAATTTTAAAAAAAATATATCTACAAGTCGCATCATCATGCTACTCTTATCTCATTCAATTAACTATTTGTTTAAAAAAATAAAAATAAAATTATCTAAGAGTAATAGAATGTGTGGCATTTATAAAAGTATGATAAAAGTAAAATAGTAGTGTAATTTGTTGTATTGCTCAATTAAAAAAAGCACAGTCAACATCACATACCAACCTAAGTAATAAAAGAACAAAATTGACAAATTTGTGTCCCTTTTTCCATCACTCATTAAATTGCACAAACAAATGACACTGCTTCAAGCATGTTTCTATAACAAGCTATATGCCATGCAAATGACATTGCTATAATCATGTCCCTACAACAAGCTAATGGATTATGAAGACAAGGTTGGCCCATTTTTTATAATTAAAATATTCAAACAGAGATGTTCTGGCCATGAGATTGGTACCAAATATGATTTTGGGATAATGTAATATATCCAAGGTGGTGGATGTAGTCCTTGAGAGATACACACCCTGTGGCAAGAGACCCCTAAGTCTTGTGAGAGGACAACCCTATGCGATGAAAGGTTGTAAAGGGTGCACAACCCACTAATGAGTGAAAGCATACGTGCATGTTGCAAGATAGCATGAACAATGATAAATGTGAAAACTTGCGAGAAGAAAAGATAAAGACGAAAATAATGAGTCTACTAATAATTGTTGAATTATTAGTATATTTGAAAAAGTAGTGGTTCTATCCCATACAACATCTAGAGGGGGGTTGAATAGGTGCAGTTCAAATTTTCTAATCTAATAAAATTTAATGACAAGAAATAATTAAAAGATGACACAAATCATACAAATAATCAACACAGAGATTTGGTCACGAAGTGGAAACTCATTTGAAGAACGTCTTCAAATTCTAAAACCACTCGGGTGTAAGCCACCACCTAAAATTCACTATAGAAAAAGTTTGTTACAACCAATATAGAGACACTCACAAAATCTTTGGAGTTCCTAAACTTGGCTTGCAACATCACGAGTGACCCACTCGATCTCTACACGCATGTAGTGTCGGAATTCCGACCTTTCTATAGCATCCCTCGAGAACATCTCGCTCTTAGCAGCTCCGGAAACCTTCCGGCCAAACAAAACGTCCACTTCAATGGACTTTGAATAAGATTTGATCTTGAGTGTGGTGTGGTGAAGATGTGTTTGTCTAAGAGAGATTCAACAATGTGGAAAAGCTTCTCTCTATGGTTCTTGAGGCAACTAGGGTTTTTGCTCTGTTTCTCCACACCAAATAACAGAAATAACCTGTTCTATTTATAGTCCCAGCAAGACACGGCGCTCAAAATCATGAATTTTAGGTTGTCTTGAACATTGGCTCGAGTGAGGTGTCGAGCGAAGGTCGAGCGCACGTTGTCTTCTGAAACCACTCGAGCGAGACGTCGAGCGCACATCGAGCGAACCTCTCTGGATGGATTTTGCTCGAGCGCCACGTCGAGCGCACCTGGAGCGAACCTCTCTGGATGGGTTCTGCTCGAGCGCCACGTCGAGCGCACCTGGAGCGAACCTCTCTGGATGGGTTCTGCTCAAGCACCACGTCGAGCGCACCTTGAGCGAACCACTCTGGATGGGTTCTGCTCGAGCACCACGTCGAGTGCACCTTGAGCGAACCTCTCTGTATGGTTCCGCTCGAGCGTTGGGTCGAGCGCACATCGAGCGAATCACTCTGTATGGGTTCCACTATAGCACTGAGTCGAGCGTACATCGAGCGAACCTCTCTGTAAGGTCCCGCTCGAGTGCCAGTCGAGCACCAGTTGAGCCATGTTGAGCACACTTCAATTTTTTTCATATTACACTGCTTCAACACTTGTTACAGCTCAATTTTACACAGTTTTTCACAAGAATATGCCAATCAACTAATTTTTCTCTCAACAATATTCTTTATATGATTATGGCTCACTTATATTCAATTTTGAGTTAATAATTGTTGCAATTGTTGGTAATATCTTATTTGGATCAAAGCTCATTTCTATATATTAAATGTCTACCTTTTCATTATTGCACGTTCATTATATTATTTGTGCACTAATATCTACTTATGGTAATTTACTCATTATAATCTGCTTATCTCTTCACACTACCGATACTGACTTTCACTTATTGAGTTGTTGAACTCACTCATTCCATTAATATATATCAGATGCATTTAGTTATAAAGAATGACCGAATGATTGATCCCAAAGCAGGATATGACCATGATAGAACCCTCGATGAGATATTGCGGTAGCTGTATAAGGAAAAATGAGTTATAGCAGTACATTTTTTATTATTTACTGATTTCACTTATTGAAGGAGAAATAGAAGATGAAAAAGTGAGAAGATTTTTAAGAATGAGTTGAATAATGTTGTATTATATATATCTTTTTGTCTCCATTGTAATATATTGGTCAATATTCTAAAATTGATTTTCGGACCCTTTTTGAACTTCTACTAGTTATGAAATGATTTTAGTTGAATAAAGAAAAGAGCCCTCTTTGGTTGGTTCGACATGCATGTTTTTCAGTGTGCTCATCCAAATTGGTGAGCATTTTTATTATTTAATTTGCTCGCATGTATTGGTGATCACTCTTTACTCTCCCTGGTGCGAGATGGTGTTGCCCCCCAAAGCAAGCACTCTTTGCTCGTTTCAGGTACTAGCACTTATGCTCACCTCAAGCATGGTACCTTTTTAACTTTGTGGGCTAGCACTTCCCTTTTAATTGTTGCTTGCCTAGGGAGACTCTTTGCTCTTCTAAGCGAGATTTTATATTTTGTATGCTCACCAGAGTTTGCAAGCATCGTTACCTTTAGTGTGCTCACCCAGGTTGGCAAGCACTATTATTCTTCAATTTTCTCGCCTGGTTTACGAGCACTCTTTACTTGCCCAAGTGCAGGATGCTTTCGCTCACTCCGGTATGAGCAATCTATGGACAGTAATTCATAAAAATATCTTTATTTTTTAAGGATTAAAAATATCATGATTATTCTTATATGACATAATCTGGAAAGAAAGAAAAAAAAATATATATATATATAACAATTATCTTCCTCTTATTTATACAATAATTCATGAAAAATAAATATATTTTCGCAATTTAACATCAACCTAAGGTCTAATCACCCTCTTAACCAGGGTTCGTTTGGGGATGTCACAATGACAGCATAACGATTCAAATTGGCCAGACAATGGGAAGGAAGTAAGGGTGGGTGGCGGGCCACCTCATCCAGGCCATCTCGGTTCGGTCCCCACTTGGCCCAACATATATATATATATATGTAATAATTTTTAAATAAAATAACTTCATTTTATCTCAGGTTTTGTTTTTGTTTTTTAAACAAAATAACGTCGTTTCAAAACGTTGCCGTTTTCCCTTAGGTTTTGTTTTAAATCTCGCCCCCTCCTCGCGGCCTCTCTCTCTCTCTCTCTCTCTCTCTCTCTCTTCTCTCTTAATCTCTCTTATTTTGTTTTGCCGTCCATTGCAGTCTCTCCCTCTAACTGTCGCCCCCAACCTCAGGTCTCTCTCTCTGTTTGGAAGCTCTTTCTGAGCTCGGTGGCTCTCCATGGGTCGTTGGTGGACAGGGCCCCCCCGCATCCAAAGGGGGATGGCCCAAGCCCAACTCTCCCACCACCCTCCCATTGGGGGTGGGGTTGGTCGCCACCCGTGTAGGGGTGCGAGTAGCAACCCTAGAAGGAAAACCCTTCCTTCTTACATATTGCAATTTCCAGGGGTGACATGATTTTAAGATAAATATACACATATACACTGGATAGGAGTCTACGTGCAACACATCTATACCTGGTTGAAAGTGTTGTTGCATTTTTTATATGGAAAAAATATAAACTTTAAGATGGATATCACAATTAGAACAAAAAATATGATAAATCAAAGTAAAAAAAAAATATACAAATAATTCTAAGGCCACATTTGGTTTCACAAATGGTCTCAACCCATCTCATCTCATCTCATTTCAACATCTAAACACCATTCAAACACAAATATTTTTCAACTTTTCATCTAATCATTACTACTTTCTCAAACTTCCAAATAAAACACAAAAAATAATTCAACTTTCTCAAATCTCAAAATAAAAATAATATTATGAGATTATATTCTAACAATATTTTAACTTTATAATATTTTTATTCAACATTTTCTCTCCCTTTTCCAAAATCTCATAAAATACCTTAATTTAAACTATTTCACTACTATTCACAAACTATCTTACTACTATTAGCATATTCCTCATCTCATCTCATTTGATCTGTGTAACCAAATGAAGCCTAATTCTAATTGAAAAAAATGAACGAAATAGAAAATGTAAAATTATTGAACACATTTAATGCAAATCAAATGTTTAGAAATCATTAGAATAATCCAATGTTAGCTTCAAGCTACCAATCCCAGCCGCTCATTCATTTTCATAAACAGCTTGATTTTTTCATTTTTGACTGATTAATTTCTTTGATTTGGATACAGTGCGCGCGCGCGCACACACATATATATATTAATTAGTTTTTGGGACATGTCTCTTAGTATTCGATCTCTTCCCTTCAGCACCAAGTCTCCTCCCTTTTAAGTTTTCATTTTCTGTTTTAGTCAAGCCATCTTCCAAACAGAAAATTTACGGTGGCTTTAGCATTTTAAAGCATGCACGGCATCACAAATGCGTTAATTAGGCCATCCCTCTCTCTCTCTCTCTCTCTCTAGCTCTGACCCTCCGACTCTAACTTTGTCAACTTCGATCGAAGCTGAACTCTGACTCCTATCAAAGTTGGAGGTCAGAGGTGAACTTTTCGACTCTGTCGAAGTCGGAGCCTACCCCTATCTATATAGATTATATCTACTCTCTAAGAGTCCGTTTGGCAACACAATTGTTCTCAAGTATTCTCAAATATTGTCAGGTATTTTCTTTCCAAATATACTTAAACACAAAATACTTCAATTTTTAATTTTCAACTTTTTTATCTAATTATTACCTAATCATTACAAATTTCCTAAAATCCTAAACAAAACACAAAAAATAATATTATTTTTTTTTAAATTTCAAAACTAAAACAATATTAAAAAATAATTTTTTAACTTCTCATATTTTTATTCAACTTTTCCTATTTCATTTCTCAAAACCCAAAAAAATATCTTAACTCAAACTATTTCACTACTTTTTATAGATATATTGAGATATTCTAAGTATCAAAATGAGGTCTAAGTCTCTCAATAGAAAGAGGCTTGGGTTTCGAATTTGTATCTCCATTTTGCCCTTCCTTCCATTTGTGTTAAAATATAAGGCCAACCAAAGTTATTAACAACATGATTTTAATATGTCATTTTTGCCCATAAAATCAATGGTTCATCATTGTTCTACTCGGACTTAATGGTTCAATACTATTTATTTTTTGAATAGTTCAATTTGCATCAAACAAACAACGTTTTGGCATTTTTTTAATAGTCCAATCCATGTTAAACAGGTAGTTTTGGACAATCTAGTTCAGCTAGCAAATTTGAGGTCGTACCTTTGCACCATTCCAGTATCAAAATTCTCAACCTCCCCAATCATCTCCATCAGGCCAACTCCTTTCACCTATTCAAGGGATGCCTTCGAGCATGGCTTCAACATTACATGGAGAGTAATTCCTATTCAAAAGAGAAAAAAAATAGATGAAGCCAACATTTATCATTTTCGAACTTGTATAAAGACTTATACAAAAGCATGTTTATCTTCTCAAACTCCCACCCTCCACCATGAACCTGCCGATTCAAATAAGCTGCTCTCAATCTCTCTCGTTTCTAATGTCCATCAAAATCTGTTGCCTTTGTTTATAAAGTTGTTGCGGCCACCATCAAGAATCCACTGTCTCACAACACCACTAACCTCAAGGAAGCATATTTCTCTCTCCCTCTCTCTCTATCAACATTAATATTCTAACCACACCTAACTTTAGATTTAAAAAGGGACATAATATTCGAATTGCAAGAACTTTTCCATGGATACAATCTCTAAAGAAAGTTTTGGTTAAGACAAGTGGCGTAATAAGTAATGTGGCGGCTTTGTTTCTATGAGAGAGATAAAAAGTTGAATTCAACATCTTTTATTTTCAAACCATTGTAGAGACTTGGGGCAAAAGCCTTCCATTATGTGGTCATTGTCCACCATGAACCTACCAATCTTAGGTAATGTGCTCTCTCTCTCTCTCTTTCTCCCCCCCTAATGTTTGCCAAAATTTGCTGCCCTTGTTTGCAAAGACCACCATCACCAATCCACTGTGCAAAGCCACTGTCCCACATTGCCAACAACCTCAAGGACCTCATGCAGAAGGTCTCTCTATGGTGCTCGCTTGGGTGCTCCTTTGCCGAGAGAGGGTAAGCAAAATCGCTTGTTGTTGCAGTGAGTATCGTGGAAAGGCAAAGTGCTCACCCCAAGCGAGCACTAAGGAGAACAAAAGTGCTCACCAAACAAGTGAAGACGACAGGAGCAAAATCGTTCGCCTCATCAAGACAATTGAAGTGCTTGCCCCCAGGCAAGGACCAAACAGAAAAAGTGCTTAGCCGCTCGTGGGAGCTAGTAGGTGAGTACCTGAAAAAGAAACATATCTCACAACTAGGTGAGCCCAGGGAGAGCCAAAGCCCTCGTCAAAAGTGCTCACACCAATGAGAGAAAAGTGAACTAAGATATGCAATTAAAGGTAAATGGTCAACAAGTCGTATCATTGGGACCTAGAAGTATGGCTCGATGCCACTTAGAGAACCCTCGTTCAAAGGGAACTGAGAAGTTGGCAGATCGTAGGGTGTGTAAACAATGCCCTAGTCACCTGTCTCTTCCTCCAATATGACAAGACAAGGATGAAATACTCCTATTGAAGCATACCCGGAGTTAGAGATATACCAGAAAAGACATCTGAAATTTTCATTCTATTTAAAGGATTTAGACGTAGGATGAGATATTACTTTTGAGACCTTATTATCAAAGAGCTCGAGGAGGTAACTGCTGCGGAAATGCAAGGAGCAAAGAGACAATGATAAGACTTCCGATATTGAAAGATAGGTTAGCTTCCAAGACAGTGCTGGGTAACTAGGGTGAATGTTGTGTGTAAGAGACATTGCATTATCTCTGTAATCTTATTCCCTTTTTTTGTAAGCATAAATAAATATTTCCAACACTATGTTTTGAACTACATTTACTCGCTAATTTCTTATGCTTTCAATGTTTTCAATGCTTTTAATTGCTTTCTGCTACTGATGATAATATCTTGTTGGGAGTCTTGAATACTTGAGTCTATCATCATGATACGAGACAAAGAATCCCTCAGAACCATTCTGTGAAGCGGTACCATGTACATCACACGAGAAAGAGAATGCCCCGTGGGGAGTGGGGTGGAACGATGTCGTGCTTGGCCTCATTTGCTAATCGAGATGTGGGATCCCTCGATGTATTACGTGTTGGTATTTTTGAGTTGGTCACGACCGGGTAGAGTAGCATCTCTGAGGTAACAAGTCTCAGCATCTATGAGTGTAACAGCCCGCTAGAAATTCAATGGTGAAATTCCTATAGGTTTTAGGAATCTTGTGAAAACTCTATGAGTTTTCACGAATCAACCAATCGCGTAGGTTTAGTCTGTCAGCATAGTCAATATTAACACTCACTATTGTGCTAAAAGCGTGATTTTATTAATTTGAGATAGTTATAGAAGTTAGAATTTGATATGGTCTACGCCATTAGACTCAGAAGAATATTTAAGATTTTATGGTTCAATAAACTCATTTTCAGTTTTCAGACAAAATGCTTGTTCGAAAATGCATTTTGTTTATTTCGAGACCTTCCGGAGTTGGATTTCGATAAAAAAAATTGCACAATTTGATTAGTGTGTATATTTATGATTTTACAATGCAAATTTTGTTTTCACTTTTCCGATTGAATAGTAACCTCGATAGTAGCACTAAATGCAGTGTTTTCAAAATCATAGTGTGGAATGTTCAAATTAGGTTTGAGAAGTTTTATTTAGACACGTGACAAGATCTTTGTCACACTTAGTGAATAGTATTGGACACTTGGCATCAAGAGGAACCATGAGATGAAAATATGAACGAAATCAAGGTGTGAGATCATGCCACCTAAGCAAAATACTATTTCATCCAATCATCCATTTTGTGTCAAACCAAAGAGGGTTTCAACCCTAGTGAAACCCTAAATACTTAGAATCCAATTGAAATCCTGAAAGTTTGGAGGAAACCGAAACTCTAAACGGTTACCCCTAATCCCAAACTTGATTTCAAAACCCTATTGGATCTGATTTCTAGTATTGTGTTTAATCACTTGATTAAATCACTTCTACATGCTATTAATTCTTCAAATTCATGTTATGACATCATTATTCAACCCTTTAAACCTCAAAAATTTTATTGGGTTAAGAAAAATTAGATTTGGACTTGATAACATCTCATATCCTAACCAAATTCTTTTTAAATCCCAAATTGAAGCCCACTTGTTTAAAGCCCATTAAGGTCTACGAACTTTGGCCACCTTGGCAAATTTTCTCAAGAAAGTTTTCACCCATCGATGGCAAGCCAACCTCTGTCCATGAAAATCTCAAATAGTCACTTGATGTGAGAGGAAAAGGCCACATCACCACCACCCTTCTCTTGGAAGTTTTCATGGCTAAAAGGCCACATTTTTGTGACCTAATCACCATCCATCAAGGTGTCACTCAAGCCAATACTCCACTTTTCAGAAGTGTATTTGGCGTGCAAGTCATCATTTCACCTATTTTCATTTTTGTTCTTGGAGAGAACAATTAGAAGCTCTCTCGGACAGTTTTCTAAATCTTTTTTCATGCCATTTTTTAAACCTTTGTAGGTATTTTCGCACGATGATTCCTCATGAAAGTTTTTCTTCTTTGAGTCTAGTTTCTATGGGTAAATTTTTTTTGTTTGATTTCGCTGTCATTTGATCAATCAAAAGTTGTTTTAACCATTGAGATGTCAACCTGGGCAATAAACTAGATGGTGTGTTGTATTTTGGAGTTTTTGACCATACTAATGGAAAGGTCTTGGTCCGAAATTTTTATGGAGTGTTTTCAACATGTTTATATGAATGTTTTTTAAGGATTAGTTGCTTGATTAAAGCTTTTGATGAGAGATATTCTCATATCTAGAAACTTAGAAACTGGAATGAGAAAAACAATTTCTGTTTTAAGAAAATTTGGATCTTTTGTTGTCTAATCTTACTCCAATGACTTTGATATTTTTATTTGATGATTCTAAACCTTGGATCTACATGTTAGGATGTTGGTTTGAATATTTTAGGTTTTAATTCGGGAAGAATTATTTTTATGCAAGAGAATATTTGGTTAGGTCGAAAGTTTGATGATTTCGGCTAGATCCATCTTTTGCTTTATTTTTTAGTCAGGTGATTTTAAGTTTAATGATTGGATCTACTTTAAGACATATTTTTTAAACCATATAATGTTGTTGGTTTGAAGATTTCATCATGTTATGTCTCGGATCAAGTGTTTGATCAAATCAAAGTTGAGAAAAATTCTACTTTTGACTAAGTGTTGGAGCCGAGCACTTCAAGTGACATTTTGTGATTTTTGGTGACTTCTATATGTTGATTCAAAGCATGTTAGTTCTTAGAAATGTGTTATGAGCATGTTAGAATAAAGTTTTGAATTTTTTGAAGCTCTTGGAGATGTTTTGAAAATAGTCAAAACCTTGAGATTTAAGGGTTTGTATTTTAGTTAAAAAGTTTGGATCTTTTTACTTAAAATTTTTGTGATTATGTGAAGTGGATTTTTGTTGGTTGTGTTAAGAATATTTCTAAGCATTCTTAATTTTCATGAACGGAAGCAGGTAATCTTGTGTGCCTAAGAGCAAATGTGTGCCTATGAGCAAATGTGTGCCTATGAGCATTGGTGGAAATGCCTATGAGCAAAGAACGATACTTGACCCATTAGTGTTTCTAGAGATTTTCTATTATATGAAGATGGGTAACTACTCGCCATAATAGTGTTATTGAGTTTTATCTATTTTGCATAAAGAGAGGGTTACGTTCCGAGAGGGTAATTCCTTATCGTGTCTATAGATGAATATGTTTTCACTTAAAGGAATGATTTGTCGTCAAGTTTTAAGGATGCGCGAATCTGCAAGAGAGAGGGTGACAACTCTCCATGAACATATGTGTACTTCTAGCATTTACATGAAATCTTTTCATTGCATCTCTAATATCATTTTCTTTCATAACATTCTTGTCATAGCTATCTAACCTATCTATGGTTTCGTTCTCAAGACCATAAATTTTGATGCAGGTTCAGATCTCAGCATGATGCATGAGGAAGATGAGTCAATCCCGTCCAAATCTTGATGAATGAGACTAGTACCGTTTCAGCACTAGTGTTTGTTGTAGCTACTTCATACTTTTTGTAGGATGTTCATAACTAAGGTGAGTGCTCGTTTGTAACTTAGCTGGTTGCCTATAACAGCCAAACTTATATATTCTTGAACTATATAATGTTTTGAGGATATGAAGGTCGAGAAATCCCTTTGGTATGAAGTCTAGATTTTGGTACATACACACTTGTTTACATTGTTATTACAATATGTTCTATTTATATATCCGTTGTGATTGAACAAATTCCATACACATGTACTTCCCTTTGGATTACTACACACTTGACTATTCTTCTAGGTGTTAACCAATAGGCCAGCATTCTTGACACCACGGTACCTCACTTAGCCTTTCATGAAGGACGAGACACCACATAAACTTCGGTGACTCAGGACGAATTGGGCTACCCAAAAATGGCCAGCGAAGGGATGAGTTTTTTTTATTGAGTGGTGCTAGTCGACCGCCCAGCGTTTACCGCTTGGCGTACCGCTAGTATAATTTTTTTTCTATTTTCTTTTAAATATTTTTTTAACATCCTTAACCATTAAGAAGAAATTAAAAAAATAAACAATTTCACTAAAGCCTCGTTTGATATATAGATGTGATAAGATGAAAGTTGAAAGTTGAATAAAATATAATTAAAATATTATTTTTTAATATTATTTTTATTTTGAAATTTATTTTAAAATTTGAAAATTTTGAATTATTTATTATATTTTATGTGATAGTTTGAGAAAGTTATAATAATTAGATGAGATGATATAAGTTGGTTTGTGTAACAAAAAAAAAAATAAAAAAAAATTAAAATACTCCAACTATAGTTTTAAACAATAACATTCAGGGGTAGTAAGATTTTCTTTTATTATTATTATTTAAAATGAAGCATTGGCAAATTGCAATATTAACAGGGGAACAGGCTATTTATTATTTAATAGAAAGAAGAATCAGCACCGTCGTCTTCTCCATCAGTTTAAAAGGTTGCAGGTGCGAGCCTGCCTGAATATAAATCAAAACTGATTGATTGATTGCTCAATTTGGTTTGCATTAAAGCTCTTACGTCCCTAAAATCTCCTCTTTCGCAAGGACTTCTTTCCGCTACATTCGCCTGCCCTTTATCCTTCTCTCTCTCTCTCTCTCTCTCTTCTGCGAATTCCTCCATTTTCGAGCTCCATATTTTGTTAGCCGTTTCACATCCATTTTTCCAAAGATCCTTCCTTTTTAGCAACTAATTCTTCAGCCATTATATTTATTTTTCGTTTTTGTTTTGAACATCTGTACGGACACTCGTTAATTCTGGGCGCTTCCACTGTTCACGAGGTAAATCTCTTCCCAAGAGCGTCCAGAAAATAAAGTAGATTTTCTTCTTTAATTTGGTAAATTTTTTATTGTTTAGTTACTTTGATAAAAACCGTTGGGATCCTTTATTGGTTTTTTAGGTTCATTTGGTTGAATTTTTGTTTAGCTGACCGTTGGCTTCGTACTTCAGAGTCAGATTGTTTCTAATTTTGGTTTTCTTATTCTTTTTTCTTTTGATTGGCATTTTATCTGCTTTTGCATGCTATAAAGATGCTCGGAAAAGAGCACTAAGAATATCTTTTTTTAGCCTCAGTTTCTGATCTGGGATTTAACGAAAATCGTATCTCATTTGTTTATTAACTTCTTTCCTGTAATTTCCAATATCTAAATTCTGAAAAATTACTTGTTAACTTGAAAATAAAGTACATTTTCTTGACGGGTTCTGACTATGTTCTGATTTGCATATTCAGGATGAAAGGAGGATTCTCTGGATTGAGGGGTAGAGAACTCTCTCTAATTACTATTGTTCTTATGTGCACAGCCTTTCTTTTTTGGGCCTGGGAGAAAACGCCCCCTCTCACTAACTTGATGCCGCCGGAAACCCGGTTGAGGCTGTCTCCAGGTTCGCCTTCAGATTACATATAAATATAGATGTTACTGTTGTTTTCTTTGTACTTATTCGGATAGATGATCCTATTCCATTTGTTATTGACAATAAATAAAAAAATATTACAAGATATTCAAATTAGAACAAAACCCATCAGGATTTGTTGGAAATCTCCCTCGAGATGTGTGAATGGATGGTGATATACATGTTGCACCTTCATGCCTAGACGTAAGGGTTCTTATTTTCGAGCTGCAGTAATTGAGGCTTTGTCAACGGATCCTGTCAAAGAATGATGAAACTCGACATGAATCTTAGTAATTGGCTGAGAAGGATAGGTGATCCTTGTGGAACAAGAGAAGTCTCTCGTTATAGTTCTTTGCATGGAATGAATAGATACACTTTGAACTTAGAAGCTTAAAAGGATACATAGACTAGTAATTATGCTATTGTACTAGTTAGTGTTTATTTTTTTTACAATTTTGCGTTTCTTTTTTGGTCTTCTCTCATGGTCTGCAGATGATCTTGTGAGTAAGCCTGTAGCCAGCTTATTGTCGCCGAAATCAAAAGGTATATCATCTTTTGCAGAAAAAGTGATTGAACAGGTAGCAGCTCCTCTGATTTCTTCACAAAAATCATCCGAAGGGAGTGTGATTAAGAGCAATCCAGTAACCACCACAGATTGGAATGTAGGTAAGATTTTTTTGTTACTTGGTATATTAGATAAAAGAAGAATGACAAGTTCTGTAGTACTCTGTTTATTTTTCTTGTTTTATCCTATATTTGATGTGCTCTTTTTGGGGAGACGTAAGACAGTTTTGCTTTGCCAATTGGATATCCCTATATGTGCTTCTTACTATCAAACAATAATTGCCATCTTGCAGCATGACCATTAGTTACTGAAAACTCGTTTTGCTTATATTCTGAATGGTTATACATATGTGCATGCGTGCATGTACTTAACAGTCCTAGATATACTAATTAGTATTTTGAACTTGTTTTGAATCTTCAATTTTTTTTCTTGTTCTTCTAAACTTCCATGTCCCATCCATACATTTTAGATGCCGTGAATCATTGGGGGCTTAGTCTTTGTGTTTTATTGTGCTTGTGCAGAAATCCTCACAAGTCTATCAGAAAAAGAAGCAAAAGGCAAACAGATTCAGGAACCACAAACATATGTTGTTGCACAAGGTCCTACAATTCCAACAGAAGTAGAGGCAAATCATAAAAAAATGATAGAACAAGTTTCAGAACAACTAGAAGTGGATATGGTAGCACAAGTGGGTATAGAAAACCGAGGTAGACTATTCTTTTTATATTTATTGTAGTACTTAGTTTTTTCTTATGAATTCTTTTGTGCTCTCCTTAAACTTACACAAAACTTCTGCAAGAGAATCTACAATGACTAGTTTGTTCGATGTATTGCATCATGTAGTTTTACTTGAATGTGGCATAGTTGAGTTTACCTCGTGGTAAGCTAGATATTTATGAGGGTGAGAGACTTGCAGAATGGTTTACTTTGGAATTTGTCACGAGAAAATTTCATTGACAGTGATCTGGAAAATCTTGGGCTATTTCTTTTTGAAAAAGCTGCCTTTTCAATTTGAGTACTATGTAACAACAGCAGCTTGTGAGGGAAACACGCATGACATTTTCATAGAGCAATGTACTTGATGCTGAGGTGTTGACACTATTCTCTTGCACAAGTTGACATAATTCTAACATTTTCAAGCTTTACTGTTTTATATCTTACAATTACAGTCATAAAGACCTTGATTATTGCGTTCCAATTTATGCTTTTACTCAGTTCCATAGAAGAAGAATCAGTCAATTCTTCTGTGATGATATAAATTTCTTCCACATATTTGTTAACAGAAAAATTATGTATCTGTAACTGATTCATGATTGTTTCTTTTCTGACCTTACTCCAGATTGTAACTATGCAAAAGGAAAATGGGTTCCGGATGATAACCGGCCGTTATACTCTGGATTTGGTTGTAAGCAATGGTTGTCAGGGATGTGGGCTTGCCGGTTGATGCAACGAACAGATTTTGCCTATGAGAAGCTTCGGTGGCAGCCTAAAAATTGTCAAATGGAACAATTTGAAGGGTCTAAATTCTTGAGAAAGTATGTTGTGATTTTTAAAACTCAATACAATAGGATAGATTTTCCTATTGTTTTATCAAAATTAGAAGCTTGTTCAATGAAGTATTTAACTATTTTTGAGGCTTGGTCTTTGTTTTCTTGCCTGGCCTGACCACAAAAACCTGCCATCAGAAACCAATCTATCATATGACCGTTTCCCTGTAGATGCAAGCTATGCTTCCTCAAAAAACCCATTTGTATGTATTGCATTTTTGTAGGCAGATCCCTCCCTTGTGACTTGAAGCAGTGTAGCATTTGGTTGACAAATATCGTCACTTAACCCTCCAAGAAATAATGTTTTGCTGATACTAGTACTTCTCTGGTTCTTATATGCATTTGCCTTCATTAAAATTACCTTGTATTTTCTTACTTATAAGCAGCCCTGCCCTGCCAAAGGACAGAATTATCTTCATCTCTACCCTTGGTTTGGGTTGGCACTTGACAGGCAATATGATTTTCATCCCCGTCTCCTTCCTTTGTTAGCTATCATTCAAAGTTTATGGGATTGGTTGCTTTATTAAATTATTTTTTTCTTTTCTATGCATACCCCAGATACTATGACAATATGATGCTTGTATTGGTGTATTCAGGATGCAAGGCAAAACTCTAGCTTTTGTTGGAGATTCATTGGGCAGGCAGCAGTTCCAGTCTTTGATGTGCATGATCACAGGTGGTGAGGAGAGGCATGATGTCATAGATGCGGGTAAGGAATATGGACTAGCCCAAGCTCGTGGTGATACTCGCCCTAGTGGCTGGGTGTATCGGTTCCCGAGCACCAATACAACCATCCTCTACTACTGGTCAGCAAGCCTCTGTGATGTGGAACCCATTGATAAGTCAAACCCAAACACTGATTATGCGATGCATCTTGATAGGCCACCGGCATTCTTGCGTCAATATCTTCACAAATTCAATGTTCTAGTACTCAATACAGGCCACCATTGGAATCGAGGAAAGCTTAAGGCTAACAAGTGGGTTATGCATGTT
The DNA here is from genome assembly GCF_004785595.1 of Juglans microcarpa x Juglans regia. Lineage (NCBI taxonomy): Eukaryota > Viridiplantae > Streptophyta > Magnoliopsida > Fagales > Juglandaceae > Juglans > Juglans microcarpa x Juglans regia. The sequence continues at coordinate 32,300,497 of NC_054596.1, read as the reverse complement.
GGGGGTGTGCAAAATACCGATCGGAAGTTAGCAATGATTTGGGTAGCCAAAAACCTCACAATTCATAGTGTTGTTAATTGGGTGAACTCACAGCTTCCAAAACATCCAGGGTTGAAAGCCTTCTACAGAACCATCTCACCTAGGCATTTTGTTGGTGGGGACTGGAACACAGGAGGGAGCTGTGACAATACCATCCCTATGTCAGTGGGAAAAGAAGTATTACAAGATGAGTCCAGTGATGAGAGTGCTGCGAGTGCAGTGAAGGGAACTGGGGTTAAGCTATTGGACATAACGGCTCTTTCCCATCTTAGAGATGAGGGTCATATATCCCGGTTTAGCAGAACCGCCAGTCCAGGAGTGCAGGATTGCCTGCATTGGTGTCTACCTGGTGTTCCTGATACGTGGAATGAAATCCTTTTTGCACAAATTTAGTCCAGCGGAATAGTTGCAGAAGAATACTGCAGTGTGCCTTGAAAAAGTTCAGCTCCTCCTTCATCTGGCTTGGATATAGAGCACCAATCAAATATTCTCAATTCCATGCTATTCCAATGATGCATGTAACATGGGATGGTAGCTATCCTGAGGCTGACTTCCTTAATGGGAGCTTATTTTCCCACTTTGATCAGCCGACAGGAAAAAAAAGGTTTGTTCTTTCTTTTCTTTTCTTTTTTCTTTTTTGGGGGATGTGCACCATTAAGGTCCCCTGCAGTTTCTAGATGCTTAGTTGACCATTTATTTGTTATGCCTCTTGACATTACATTTGACTTCCTGAATTGGAGGTTAGCTGAGAAATACCAGAATCAAGTGTGAGAAGGCCTTTCCTTTGAATGGAATCTTGGATTTCCATGGATTAGTCGATTTTAAATGCCTGTAGGCTGCAGTGGAGTAACAAAACAAAACAAAAAAATAGTGCATACAACATAGAACGATACATTTATCTTAGGGTATATTGTTGAGACCAAGCCATAAAAGTACTATGGAATCTACTTACCTCACAACACACAGACATAGACATGAGGAATGATATGCATCAGCTACTATTCACTCGCACCCCACACCTATAGTTTTTTTTTTTTATTATTTTATTTTATTTTATCTTTATTATAGGGTGTGGAGTGTGGGGTAGTGAATAGTAACTGATGAGATGAATCGGTCCTTGTTTTTTCAATTTAAAATTTTAATTTTATATTTTTTTAAAAGTGATCAAATCGCTCCTTAGGCTTTGGTTATGCACTTTCGTCCACTGTTATTTATGAAAAGTTTATTAGTTTTTTACTTAAGTTTTTAGTTTGAGATTTTTTAGTACAAAAAGTATTGGCAGTGATTTGTACAAATGATAATTCTTAGCAGGAAGTGTAGTGGGCAATGACATGAGTTGATGTCAAGCGAGTTATATCTTATGTTTATAAACAGTATAATTATTTATCGAACGAAGTTGAGCTTATTTATGAGTGATTTAATTTTGATAAATTATTTAAATGATATTTTATAAACTGATCTACAAATTTTGACAAATTAATTTTGATTTTTCTTTATATTATATTATATTATATATATATATATATATATATTTATACACGCACGCACGCCCGTGTTCATAAGATTTCAAACATGCATTGTATTAATAAGTTAATAACATAATCTCCACTTCAAGATATTCTCATCATAAATTTATATATTGTACAATCCATTAATAATTATTCATAATTTTATATTCACGAGCAACTGATGCCAATTAGGATTCGTTTGGATACATAAACGGTTCTATTTTATCTTATATCATCTCATCATTATAATTTTTTCAAATTTTTATACAAAATATAATAAACAATTCAATTTTTTTAAATTCTAAAACAATAATATTATTAAAAAAATAATATTTTAACAATATTTTATTCAAATTTTATCTAAATCATCTCATTTCATTTTACTATCCAAACGAGACCTAAGTCGAACTTGAGTTTGAGTTTATCTTGAACGAACAACTTGTTAAGTAATCTTACTTAGAAAAATGCTAATTGTATTTGAGAAAAAATTATAAAAAATTGATTTTTTCATGTATCAGTTATTGAAAATTTTAAATAAATTAATCTTCTGCGTAAAATTGTTTAGTATATGTAGTACTACTATCTTATATATGATTCCAACTCTTCAACATGGCCAAAGATTAGTTGACTAGTAGTTTATAAAAAGGAAACAAAATGGGGCACTAAGTTCCCATTACAATGTCTAGCTCAAATCAGCATGAACTTTTGTTGGGGTAGGCCATGACTCATAAAAAGGGAGGAGCATAATTTCCACGCTGAAATCACTGACTTTTAAAACTCATTCTAACGTATTTTATTTCGTCACATTTAATTATTATAATTTTTATAAATTTTCATATAAAATATAATAAATATTTTAATTTTTTTAAATTTTAAAATAAAAATAATATTCTAATAATATTTTATTCTACGTTCATATTATCTTATCTCAATTCACCATCAAAACCACTTCTTAAAGGGAGAGATGACTGCTTCAGAGAGATTATTGAGAAGATTTCCCGTCCTCCTGTATATTTTCATTTATGACGATGAAAAATAATTAGAAAAAATATTCAATATTTTAAAATATGAATAACATAATATTTTTATCTTAATATATAATAAAATACCATGGCATTAAAAGTATTTATATAAATTTAAATTTTTAATAATGTAATATTTTAATCTCGGGATGTACAGGCCATCGATAAGAAGTTTTTTGCAAGTGCACATTGAGTAATTCAAGATAGAGTTTTTTTCACTCCGATAGCCTCTAAATATTGTTTTCACTTGAGAGGATTTGAACTTTAGACTAAGACATTTATTATTATTATTATTTTTATTTTTAAAGCGAAGGACTTTACCGCTTGAACTAACTCACAAGGGTTATATAACATCATATGTTATGTTGAGGAAAAATGCTACTATGTCGTTGTATTTGCTCCCTTATTTTGACCGCTTATATATTTTAATTTTTTTAATTTTTTTTCTTTACTTAATGATTAAGGAAATGATTTATAGTGTATTGATATATATTTTTTTATTTTTTAAAAATATTTAAATATGTTAAAAAATGTAAAAAATAAAAGAAAAAAAAATAAACAGAGAAATTTGTGCTTGCGGGCATGCCTAGCGGTCAAAGTTGGGTGGCACACTAGCACTACTCTAAGTTGAAAGTTATACGTATTGGAAATTTCAGGCTATTTAATATTAAACAAATTATATTTAAAATTAAGTTAGATTAAGATCATGAACAAATGAATAGGAATTAGAGAAAATAAGATTATAAATTCCATTTCTAGTAGTTCTAAAATTACCATTTCTAATATAAATGTTACATGGACTCTTAGGCCCAGTTTGGTTAGTCAATATAAATGAAAACATCTCATATAGAGTTGTATTGTATAGTAGTTTTGGTTATCTAAACACGATATTTCATCTCTTAAGTTTGGAAAACATCCACTTAAATGAATAGAAAATAAACAGTATAAAACAATGAAAATTGACACGAACAGTGTGTGAATAGTGCCAAAACTGATGTAAACAGTACATGAACAGTGAAAAATTCGGATACTCTATAAAATAGTGAGACCTGCACCTTTTTCAAATCTCAAAAATTAAAAATTATCTTATTTCATCTCACTATCCAAACACAGTTTTTTCGCAAATTATCAAAAAATCTCACTATTATTTAAAATATCTCTTCTCATCTGAACTGTATATCCAAACCTGACCTTAACAATAAAAAGTTGCAATGTTTATTATCCGTTGATCTATTTTTCTATGGTTTCGAGTACAAATTATAATGTTTTGGAATTCAAGTGAACATTTCAAAAAAAAGAAAAAAACAAATGGTGCCATTTTGATTCACATTGTAATTTCCCATATTTGGAAAGGAATGATAAGCATTGCTCCATTTGTTGTCTGTTTTATGCTAAGAACGTTTCTTTTTTGATTGGTCGTGTGAAGAAGATCAAGATTAGAAATAAAAAGGATACATCCGACGTTTCATTTCAAAAAGGAATAAATTCTAAGTGCAGTCCCCTCACAGGGAGACACCGAGCATCCCTTGTGTACAGTCTGACTGTAGTATATTGTACGTAGACGTACTCTACTTGAAATATCATAATATATTTATAAATAATAATGAAATAATTTAAATTTAAATATTTTATTAAGTTTTAAAAAATAAGAGATAAAAAATTGAATAAAAATATTGTAAGTTAAAAAATTATTTTAATATAATTTTCTAGTAAAAAATGCTATATCCACCGAGGATACCCACCGTTAAAAGCTACCGACTTCTTTTATGTTTCTATTTAATGGTTAAATAAGTATTTTTTAATTAGTTTTTATTTTTTTACATGTTTAAAGGGTTTAAAAAATGTTTGAAAAAAAATTTACACATTCGGTGGCTGTAACAGTCTTATTTTTTAATATTATTTTTTTTTTAAATTTAAAAAGTAGTATTATTTTTTTTTATTTTGTTTGAGAGTTTAGAAAAATTATAATGATTAGATGAAAATTTTAAAAATTAAAATTAAAAAATATTTATATTTGAGTGTGTTTAAAAATAAAATATTTGAAAATACCTGAAAATATTTGTATCAATCGCTCCAAAACTGCCTATATATCTTTATTTTAGAAGCAAAAACAAGAACATTCTCAAATATGTTTATAATATTCTTACTGAATAAATATTAATAGAAAACCATACTCAATGTGCATCTAGTTGGAAAAATTATTAGGAAATCTCAAAAAATGAATAATGTGGTATTCTCTTTCTAACACAGCATGCAATGTAATTAAAAATACTTATAGAAATTAATTTTAATCGATATGGCACAAGAATGAGAGCAACACGTGTGTGTCCGTACTATGAAATATCTAATAATTACTCATCCTAATTATACCTTAATAGGTAATTAGATTATATATATATATACACACATATAAGTAATATTAAATATAATATTCGGATGTATAAATCTAATACATTTCTTTTAAAAAAGAATAAAGTTTAGTATTAAAAAATTAATTTTTTTTATATGGACACTGATCCATTTTAAAAAAAAAAAATACATATAAAATAGAGTTTATACATTCTAAAACTATAAATATCATATTCATGAGTTTTAATAACTTGACATCCGACAAGTTTTGGAAGAGGCTTAGCATATTGTTTTTAGTTTTATGGAGGTATTTCGCATCTTTCATATAAACTATGGAGATGATAAGAATTAGGCATAGATTGTCTTGGGTATGATCAAACACTGTTCGGGGCCCTAATAGACGTAATCTTATCTCGATTGTGAGCTTGCACAAGATTCTCGTTGCTCGATTGTTTAGACGACAAGTCAGACAAAATCATTAGAAATTGAAAAAAATCTCTTAATCCATCTATTTTTTTTTATTATTTTCTTATAAATATCTAAATAATTTATAAATATTAAATAAATTATTAGTGATATTAAATGATAAATTTATAAATAAAATATAATAAATAATTTTTAATCATTTAATATCAGTTATAAAAGTTGATGATGATGAATCATTGCTCTTGAAAATTAGTCCTCCTTGTTCAAACAGCTGCAAGCTTGCCACATGGCAACATCCAAGGGTTCCAATTGTTGAGGATATCGATAGAAATGGACCCACAAGAAATCAGTTATAGAATATCTAAATACCATTTTTGTCCTCTTTCCATTTTGATTTATTTATTAAGTAATGAAAGCTACAAATTTTAAATAGATATATTTTTTAAAAAATAAAATCTCACTAACAATTATTATTATTTTTTATTTTTTATGGTATAGTCTATTTTTTTTTAAAAAATATATAGAATATATCTATTTAAAACGCTTACGTTACTCTTACTCTTAAGGATATTTTATTGAAAACTCATTAGTCATTAATCTGGATGTTAGGTAGTTGATGCCTTTAACAATTTTCAAGTATTATCGATCATCAAAATTGATGTGATGTATTTTAAATTTTTTTTTTTTAGAATATTATATACTCGATTGTCATTTTGACTTCGGATTTTCTGCTTTGATATGATATTTTTTAATTATTGAATCAACTCTTATTTTATTTTAAAGAAATTCAAATAATAGGCAATACCTTGAAATCATAATAGAATAAATATGAAATAAGAATTTCGTATTTAATATAAGTGTCGGATATCATTTTAAATGCCATAAATAATAGAATAATCCTATATATAATACGAGTTCCAAACACTCATTTTGAAAAAAAAAAAAAATCTATTATTAAAAATTAAAACTTTTAATATGAATTTTTGATTTGCCTAATTTTTTTAAAGAGTGTACGCAAGACTAATATATTTTAAGATAATTAATATATTTTAAATAATAATGTTAGATATAATTTTAAGGTATACAAGTTGACAGATTTTCTTTAAAAAAATATGAGACTCATATAAAAAAAATATTTTCTATTAATAAATCCAATCCAATACCTTTTTTAAAACTATTAGTCTACTACACAAAACTTATATATGATAAAATTACAAATATCATTCTTATTTCCGTATCATAAACTCGGACGTAGGAATAAGTTTTTTCTTTTTAAAATATAATTTAATCGTTGTTTCAAAAAAAAAAAAAAAAAAGAAGATATTTAATCGAAGTTGACCGTTACATAGCCGTTTTCTGTAAACGCGTCGTGACAGCATTGGTTGGTCTGCGGTGATTCTAATACCGAACAGCTACGTAAAGGCTTTAAAACATTTTTTTTTTTTAATAAAAATAAAAAAAAGGGTCCCTCCGATTCGCCTCTTTCTCACGAATCAAATCAAAAAATTCGAAAACCCACTCGCGATTACGAAGCTTTACAAAGCACCACCAAAACCCACTCCCAAAGTATTTCTCAAAATCTCGTAACTCTCTGAAAATGGCTACGCCTGAGGATTTTGCTAAAGCCGTGGATGACGGTCTCAAGCTTGCAAAGCGCGTTTACTTCGGTAAGGACAGAGCCGTCTCTCCCCCTAAGCCTCCTCCTCCGATGGACAAATCATCTTCGGCAGCTTACTCTTACCTTCTTCCCGCTGCGCCGATGGTTTATGCGGTGATATACGACCCGGCTATGGTGGATAACCCGGACGTACCCAGCTACCAGCCCCACGTGCACGGCAGGTGCGATCCGCCGGCTCTGATCCCGCTCCAGATGAACGGGATCCACCTTGAGGCCGATTGCATTCTGGACACTGCGTTCATTACGGTCCATGGTTCTTGGAGGGTCCATTGCGTCATGGGAAGCCGGAGCTGTGATTGTCGCATTGCCGTCCCTATGGGCGAGCAGGTGCGTTTTTTAATTGAAGTTTGACTTTTAAGGTTAGTTGTGAATTTTCGTTGTGTTCTTGGTTTATCTAATTCAAGTAGTCTGGGATTCTTGGTTTGGACATATGATATAGATTTTGGAGAAAAATTATGAAGAGAACGCGAGGTTTTGGTGAAAAGATTTGGTAATTTGTTTGTTTTGGAGACCTTTTAAGAGATTTTTTTGCTTAATAAGTTTATAAATAAATGATAAGCGTCCGTCTGGAAATTCGGAAGGAAGTAATAGACAACAAAATCTTTATGAACGACTAGAAAAGGAAGCTTCCTTTTGGATATATTCAGAATCATTGCTAACAAATGTTTATTTATTTATTTATGCATGTCTTTGTTACGATATTTGCGTTGGTGCTGAATTTCTTGTTTTATGTTCTTAAGTAAGTGCATTATTTTGCTGACAGGGTTCAATTCTAGGTGTTGAGGTGGACGTGCTCAGAAAGTCATACCGTACCCAGCTCTTTGGAACAGAGGACATAGAAGGGACCGCAAAAGCTGCTCGAGCTGAGGATTGGGGATTTTTAAAGCCCCACATATTTACCTTAACAATACCACAGGTATGTAATAACTTTATAAAACAGACTTGGACTATTGATTGTATAGATTTATTTAGTTTCATTCAACTAAATTTTCCTGTCCCACCCCTATGTTTCAAGGTTGATGGGGGCACCAATCTATCAATTAAAATGAGTTGGTGTCAGAAATTGTTGTACTATGATGGCGAGTTCTCCTTGAATATACCATTTACTTTTCCTGAGTATGTCACTCCTGCTGGAAAGAAAATTCAGAAAAAGGAAAAGATACAATTAAACCTGAACGCTGGTGCTGGAACTCAGGTTTTGTGCAAGACAGCCAGTCATCCTTTGAAGGTGCATATTGGATTAAGATTTCACAGGGTTATTTTTAATTTGTCATAGCCTTAATGAGTGATGAGATATATTATTGTTTTGGTGTTGCCTTTTTCTTTAATGACTTGTAGGAGACAAGACGCAATGTAGGAAAGTTGGAGTTCTTATACGAATCAGAAGTTTACTCATGGTCAAGCACTGACTTTAGTTTCTCTTACACAGTAAGATTCAGATCCAAAGTTTTTTCTCCTGCCACTGCATTTTTTTCCACTGACCATGGACTGCTTATTCAAAGATGGTTTCTTATAATTTAATATACAGAAAATTTCATCTTATCAGAAACACATGCAAGGGTATTTTGGGGAGAATCTGTTGCACTGCGATATTTTATATATTCAATAGTCTTATTCTCATTCACATCTACATTTTTCAGGTTCCTTCAAGTCACATATCTGGCGGTGGGTTTTTGCAATCTCCATCTTTGCTTGATATTGATCAAAGAGAGATGTTCTGTGTTTATCTATTTCCTGGACGTCGGCAGAGTAGGAAGGTTAACGTACAACTTTATAATCTATTGCTTTTACCTTATATACATTTCCATCTTTTTATTTTGTATTTTTCTCATCTAATTCAATTTGACAGGTCTTCAGAAAGGAAATAGTATTCGTTGTTGATATCAGTGGAAGCATGCGGGGCAAACCACTTGATGATACAAAGAATGCACTATCTGCTGCCCTTTCTAAGCTTGATCCAGAAGATTCTTTTAGCATTATAGCTTTTAATGGAGAGACTTATAAATTTTCAACATTACTAGAATCAGTAACCAAGGAAGCTGTTGAAAGAGCGATTGAGTGGATTAACATGAACTTCATAGCTGGGGGCTCCACAAATATTTTACTTCCCCTTAAAATGGTATCCTTTCGTTCACACTCACTCAGTTAATTTCTGGATTTCACCAATTGTGGTGTTTGGATACTTTTTGTAAGTATGTCGGTCTTTTTGCAGTGATACTTACTTTGTGACTTTTTAGAGTTCATGTGACTATTTGAACCCAATTCCAAATGGGAATTATCCAAAATATAAGTTGCTCGTTTATTTCAGGCAATTGAGATGCTATCCAATGTTCGAGGTTCAGTTCCTATCATCTTCCTAGTTACTGATGGGGCTGTTGAGGATGAGAGACACATTTGTGACGCAATGAAAAATTGCTTAAAGGATGGAAGACCAATGTGCCCACGTATTTACACTTTCGGCATAGGTAATGGCTTTGTGAACCTTAGGCCATGTTTTAATTAAAAAACCTTGAGAATTTTATAGAAAATATTTTCCTCTCAATCAAAACATCTTTTAAACATCAAAGGTTTTTTTCCTCTCTAAAAAAATATTTTTATCTAATCGTTTGCTTCAGTTTTCATAACTTGACATAAAAGTTGTCTTCCCAAACATATATTCAATAGATCTTATTACCTTTAAAAACTCAATAAAAACATATCTAAAAAATTTCCCAACCTAGACATATTTTCTAGGGTCCCACCACTTTTGGTTATGATGAAAACATATTGTTGCCTCTGCCAGCTTTCGGCGACATTTTGTGATTATTTAAAATACTCCTGTTGTCTTTGCACTTGTACATGTGGGAGTTATGATTTCTTCGTTTTTGTGATGCCATTTAGCTAACTCATAATCTGGAAATATCTCAGGTTTATTCTGCAACCATTATTTCCTGCGAATGCTTGCAACAATTGGCAGGGGCCAATATGATGCTGCTTATGATATAGGTTGGTTCTGTGAATAGAATTTGCAAATTGACTTCAATTACTTTCATCCTGGGGGCTTGTGGGCATGGCTGGAGTGACGTAACATTGTGGATGCTGCACTATTAAGAGATCACATCAAGCAATCAGGAATGTTTTAGATCTCTAAAACTTGGTGTTATAAGTTAGTGCACGTTTCATAGGTCTGGTTGTTGGGGGCTCTGTTCCCCCATTTTTTTGGCAGCCACCCTTTACAGAACCTTGAACCCTTGTTCTAGGATGATATAAATAGATTGTGCATGTACAGAAGTAGAAAGCCCCAGCTACTAAGCACAAGTGCATGAGCTCCACTCCTTGCAAAAAATGCTGAAGTTTAGGATCATAAGAAGATCAACCCCAAGGACCCAACTTTGATAGGTACTAGCATTAGGTAATGGCCTTTATGTAGGGTGGCATAAAACCCACTAGCTTACCAATTCTGTGACTGACGGATTGGAATCCAGTCCTGTGCAGTTAAGCTAGCAGCAGTCATACTCATCAATTTGGTTTCTATGTATTGAAAATCTTCACTTTTGGCATCCAAATGTCTTCTTAGTGATCTACATTAGTAAACATTATTAAATTTACGTTTCCTACTTGTATCAATAATTCTTGTGCTTTATTTAGTAAACATTTTTGGTTTCTCTTTTTCAATTGTCAGACTCTCTTGAGGATCGATTGCAAAGATTATTCACCAGAGCTTTTTCTCCCATTTTTGCAAATATAACTATTGAAAAATGTGATGGTCTTGATGAAGTTGAGGTGAGGCATTTCCCCTTCAAGCGTTCTTAAAATTGTCTTCTTATACTTTTTACCACATAACCTTAACTACAAAAGTTCCATTGCAAATACTTTTGTTCTCTCTTTTTTTTTGTGCATTGACCATATCTTCTAGGGACCAACTTAGGGTCTCCCTATCAATGCCAATGGCGATTTATCCTGTGGATAAGACATGTCTTCACTGTGGTGTGCCATCGTGCTTTCTACTGTTCTACACTTTTTAACACTAACCAATGGTTGTCCATTGTGATGTATGTGGTGTATTAGAAAAAATCTATTTGCAAGCCTATATTTTGACACACCCAACACACACCACTGAAGTGGGTCCCACAATGATGAAAAGCACTGGTGTTTAAATTTTTTTTATATTTATAATGGGTCTTAGAACAAGTGTTGTGTTGACACACCAGGCTTGCAAGTAGCAAAACCCAGTGTATTATCCACAAATTTCCTATCTGTATTTTCTACTTACTAATTATCTGAAATGATACGTTTCTTTATATAAATTCATATTCTGTGTCATTTTTCTCACAGAATCAGCCTTAGACATATTTGCAACATCCTAACATATTTATCGTTATATTAAAAATATGGATTAGATTTCACTTGACATATCTGCAAATATTGTGACAGGTGTACCCTTCTCATATTACAGATCTTTCATCTGAGAACCCATTGATTGTATCTGGCAGATACCGTGGCAAATTCCCTGACACACTTAAAGTTAAAGGTGTCTTAGCTGATTTTAGTAATTTTCTGGTTGACTTGAAGATAGAAATTGCCAAGGACATACCTCTTGACAGAGTAAGAAAGCAACTTGTGAGCTTTTGTTCAATTGAACTCTCTTCTCAATTTCTTATTATGCTATTTCGGGCTATTGGATATGGTGGGCTTATGTTCTTGCTATTGGATATGTCATTGCTGCTTTGCCTAGATGCTTATCTGCCTCATGTTTCATGAATGACTTCCATATTTTTAATGTTAGGACCCTTTATTTTTTAGAGCCACAAGGCTTATTCAAGTTTCCATTTTTGTTGTGTTTTTCCTGTTACAGGTATTTGCAAAAGAACATATAGAACTACTAACAGCTCAGGCATGGCTTTCAGAAAATAAACAGCTCGAGGAAAAGGTAGGTTGGATTTTGTGCCATGCTCATGCTTGATAGCTGTTTCGCTCTACCTGTAACAGGACACCATGAATTGAGTGCATGACTGGCAATGTCACCGACCATTTCTGCCTATCCTGGCTTATAGCTTTTTATTCTTTGTAATAAAGGGAATTGTTGGTGTCTTTTTGTAACGCTCCAATAGAAGACTCAAACCACATAACCTATATTCTAAAAGGACTAGTCAATGATACAATTGGAGCCCCATTGAAACTTTATGAAGAGTAATAACTTCTCCTTTCCAAGCATTGTAGGATTCTATACATCATCTACTCTTATCTTTATCATATTGGGTATTGCAATCTACCCCCTTAAATTCCCGACGTCCTCGTCGGACCAGTCCATTGTAGATGACATAGCTCAAGTCTCACATTTCTGGTTGAGATAGACTTTGATACTATTTGTAACACCCTAATAGAAGGTCCAAATCACATGACCTATTCTCCAAAAGGACTAGTCAATAATACAATTAGAGCTCCATTAGAACCTTATAAAAAGTAAGAACTTATCATTCCCAAGTAATGCGGGATTTCATACACCACCTACCCTTATCCTTATCATATGGGTATCACACTTTTATATTAATTTATTTATTTTTGTGCAGGTTGCAAAAATGAGCATACAGACTGCCGTTGTATCCGAATATACCTTTATGGCCCTACTTGAAAGCGACCCAGGAAAGATAGCTAAAGAATCAGTTGTAATAAAAGAGGTATGATTCTGCCATTATATCATATTCACCTTAAAATTTGTGGGACATCCTTGGAGTAGCAATAATTAGTTTAACTACCTCTTAAAGCTTTCATGTTGATTGACGGTTTTTTTTTTTTTTCTTATTTTGATGTTTTATTTGCTGGAAATTTGAAGCGAGTTATCCAATCATTGAAATGTAACTGTTAAGGTTTCTTTTTTTGTTAGATTGAGCTTTTTGATGGCATTTCTTTACCCGTATTCGTTTCTGGCCTGGAATTTCACCTTTCCTTATCTTTAAATTTCTTTTGATTCTAAAGACAAGGACATTATTCCCATTAGATCATGACTTTTGATAGTGTGTGCAGATCCATTAGTTGAATAGAAAATCTTAAGGAGCCATGTTTCTCAGCATCAGTTGTTCATTTGCCTAAAAGCTTGCATAGTTTAAATGATGAATGTTGTTGCTCCAAAATTATTTATCTTTGCTTGGTTTTATAAAGCCTTATTTACTGATTTCTAATTGATTTGAGCTTGTCATCCTTTAAGCAGCTGACAAACAAAAACCAATCTCAGAAAATGGTTGACTTCAAAGGCAGCCAGCAAATGATAATACTGCGAAATCTTGGAATTGGCTTTGGCAACTTGACTGCAACTGCTGACAATATACCTCCAGGATCCGAAGAGCCAAAATTGCCTGAAGCTGCTGAAATATTTGTCAGGGCAGCTTCAAACTGTTGTGGTAGTATGTGTAATCAATGCTGTTGCATGTGCTGCATCCAGCTTTGTTCCAAGATGAATAATCAATGTGCAATCGTATTGACACAGCTTTGCACTGCTCTTGCTTTTTTTGGCTGTGTTGAATGTTGTACAACTGTGTGCTGTTCTGGTAGTGATGGACAATAGGATCTCCTATTTTTTTCCCCTCCCTTAAGAGGGCAATAGAAACTTAAACTTGAATTATTTCATAATTTACAATATTCTTGATGTTTTATAATGTATAAAAGATTGATGTTACAGGGTCCTGTACAGGAATTCATAAATTAACACAGCACATTGTGATTATTTCAAAGTTAAGAGATTTACATTAATTTTGTTTGCTCAAACTTTTGTGATTGGCAGAAAATTCAATTGCAATGTAGTCACAATGTTTTGAGTGCACTGATTTTTGAATCTTCACGGTATGTGTTTACTGCTTTGTCTCAGTTTTTTCCAGCATTTGGTATTTAATTAACTCAACTAGGATGGCTTGAATGATTTTCCAATAAACTGATGTTTCTGTTCTTCAAGCTTTATGATTGGATTAAGAACTTTTTGGCAATTGGGTATTCTAGTGGTATGAATTCTTAAATTTCCACCTGTATTTACCCTTAAAAAGCACTAAAAAGATGGACACTAGAGCTATCTATAATTTCACAGTGAAAAATGAATGGCATGTTGCAGCTTCTAAGTCTAAAGGATTTCTGGAACATAGAACATTATTTCCGGCAAGAGGAAGCTTGTTACCTTTGTGCTTGGACTAGTTGAGGCAGGAGGAGACTGGTGGATCAGAGTTAAAGGGTGGGATTGAACCCCAGAAACTAAGTGCAGGGGAATGAAGCACGATGACAGTCTGAATTTTATCTAGTATCAACTTTCAATACGGTTTCTTTCTTTAACGCATTGACCTTGTTAAAGGGGTATGATGTTTCAATACCGTTTTCTTCCGTCATAATTTTTCAACAATAAAATTAATTTTCTCTTAAAAAAAAAAGATATATTTTATTTGGATTAGAGATACATGAAGTTGATTGGTACTACTACATCTTTTATTGTGGTCTATGTGGATTCACGAATAATCGAAATACTAAATTAATGTTACCGGACTTATTTTAAGTTTCTAGTTCTCTTCAACTCCCAGACCCTAGAATTTGTGCAAGAGTTTGCAGAGTTTTATCGTTTATTTTCATAATTCTTCTTAACTCATCTTATCTAATTTAATCATTACAATTTTCTTAAATTTTCGTATAAAATAAAATAAACAATTCAACTTTTTCAAATCTTAAAACAAAAATAATATTAAAAAATATATATTTTAACAATATTTTATTTCTCTTTTTGAGCAATACTACGTACAATCTCATTTTGGGGGTGCAATGCAAACTTAATCAATTTTATCTTTAAAATTTTTTAAAATTATAAAAATATCCCTCGATATTTTTTTCTCAACTTTTAATTTTAAGAAAAATAATATTTGTAATTCGCTGATGTGTTTCTATTGGTGGGTGTTAAATGGCCTTTCACACCCCATCCGCTCCGAAGGAGCTGTTATTGAAAGAGAAATAATTGACTCGAGTCTACCTGTGATTGACATTTACACCGTGAATGATTATTAAGACCCAGTGGATCTGGTCCACAGCTGGGCGGAACCCTCTATCATTTAGAACCAATCCAACGGCCCAGAGCATCTGATGCATAATTTTAAAAGAGCCCAATTCGGTCTACCCACTAAGAAATATATTTTAATGGTTTACCAAAGGCCGTAAGCTGAAGCGATGCCTAATTTTGTTTTGTTTTTACACTGTCTCGGAGGAATGAGTTTAGAAAAGCTGAAATCCTTGAGCAAAGATTTCAAGCCAAGTTTGGTGAGGCAAAAGTCCAAACCTAACACTCTTGAATGTCGCAGACTCTAAGCTGATATGGGTTTGTGCTGAAATTGCGTTTGGTTGTGGTTTTGTGGAGTTTGGAGAGTTAGTTTTGTGCGTGCGGCTTTCGTTTTTTCTGGATCTTTTCCTTGGAGCGGGTGGTTTGGAAGCCAATGCCACTTTGAGGAGACTTTGGAGGACTTGTTGGGTGTTTATTGAAGTGAACGGAAAAGAGAGAGCTCCATGTCGTGGGCTGGCCCTGAAGACGTCTTGCTCTCCACTTCTCTTGCTAGCTATCTTGACAGTACTTTCTCTCCTCCATTTTCTCTCTCTGTGTTTGTGTGTATGAAGGTTGGATTTGAAGCCAAATGCGAATGGGTTGCTCAACGATTTACAATTTATAATTTGGGTTCTTTATTTGTTTTTTGGAAATTTAATTGCATTAAGAAGTTTTCTGTCCTCTTGTTATTATTGGTGAAATTATATTATAGAATTCAATGTAATAGGTTCATTACTTAGTCCCTTTGTGACTTATAGATTCTTTGTGCACTCTCTCTTGTCGAGATTTTATCAGTTTTTAATTTTAGGGAAGGTTCCGTCTAAAAAAAGGAACTTCTGATAATGTTTGATGTTTACCGTGGTTTCACTTTGAGATTTTCTTTCCTTTTTCCCATTAATGAAAGCTACGATTTTGGATTTCTAAAAAAAAAAAAAAGCTACGATTTTGGTGTCTGAACTTAGGGATTATAGTATTAGGAATTCCCAATTTACTAACACACCGTGATCAATTGTGGTAACGGTCTGACATTTTTGTCAGTGCTTTCAATGGAAAAACAAACGTATTGCCAGAAAAGTATAACAAAGGAGAAAACTACTAGAAGGAAAAGGCAACGTTGATAACAACTAAGGTAGGAAATTAGAAAGGACGACTAGAAAAGAAAGGAAAAAAGGCATTAAGCTGCTATTTAAAGCCCCTGTGTCTACTGTTGTATATATAGTCCTGAATTAGAATATATAGACATAACCTCTTTTTATAGTTCAAATAATGACTTGAGAATTGTCCACTCCCAGCATAATCCAATAATAACTAAGGATGCAACACTAGTCAAGGATGGTTCCTTCACTTGGGTCCTCTGAACTGAATGTGCACGAAATTTCATTTTATGATATTACTGAGTAAAACTTAAGCTACACCTTGGAGCATCTAATAGGCTCAATTTTGACATTTGCCAAAGTCAAGTCTTCTCTATGTTTATTTTGGCTTATGATAAAGAAGTGGTCGGTATCAGGAATGTTTTCCATTTTGGAAAGATATGTGGGTGGGAGACATGGCTTTGAAGGATGCTTATCCTACTATTTTCAGTATTGCACGGGGAAAAGAAGCCACGGCGGCTGATTTGAGGGTAATCAATCAAGGTTCACAGGAGTGGAATATTAGCCTTACTCGGGATGCACATGATTGGGAAGTGAATGCTTTGGTGGAATTTCTTAACTTGCTGTATAATACTTCTATTGCTGCCACAAATGAAGATGTGATGGTCTGGAGACCCTCTAGAAAAGGGAAATTCTCGGTCCGCTCTTTTTATGATGCTATTACCATTCTCGGTCCCTTGGAAGAATATTTGGAGGAGTAAAGCACCCACCAAGGCCGCATTCTTTGTATGAACAACAGCCCTAGGGAAGATTATGATCATTGATAATCTTAGAAGACGTGGCCTTATAATAACAGACTGGTGCTGTTTGCGCAGAAATAATAGTGAAAGGCGGATCATATACTTTTACACTGTGAGTTTGCTTGTGATATATGAAATTATTTTTTCAGCAGAATGTGAATAGCATGGGTAATGCCGGGTAGGGTGGTTGAACTCTTAGCAAGTTGGAGAGGGATCACTGGGACGCCACCTATTGCAGCCGTGTAAAAGATGGCTCCATTATGTATTTTTTGGTGTATTTGGAGTGAAAGAAACAAAAGACATTTTGAGGATCATGAACGTTCATTGGAAGAGTTTCGGAGTTTTTTCTAGAAGACTTTGATTTT
This sequence comes from Juglans microcarpa x Juglans regia, assembly GCF_004785595.1. Classification (NCBI taxonomy): domain Eukaryota; kingdom Viridiplantae; phylum Streptophyta; class Magnoliopsida; order Fagales; family Juglandaceae; genus Juglans; species Juglans microcarpa x Juglans regia. Next base: position 32,283,178 of record NC_054596.1, on the reverse strand, counting down.
GTGGGCCATTGATTTAGATTTGAATGGTCTCAGCTTCCATAATTTCCTTGTAACTGTTTCTAGTTTTTAAATAGGTGTATGCATGTGTATGCTACCAGTGTACCTGGGCTATGCCCATCTTTATATCAATATAATAACTTATTACTTATCAAAAAAAGAATATTTTCCATCCTATGTTTAATAATTTATTTCTATGCACGCTGTGGCATGTGGGGGGATTTGCTATGTACCACCATTCTTTTTGTTTTTGGATCACTAGAGAAAGAACTTTAAATGAGAAAAGTAGGCATAGTCCAAGTACACGGGACATATACAAGAACAACACCTATGCATGATTGTCTAAAGATACGATGGAAGTCATGAATGTTCATGCCATGAAAATCTATTACAATTGACGAATGGAATAAAATATTAAGAAAAAGCATTCTAAGCTCATCCACAGATGGTCTGCAATTGAAAAGGATATTATCAATATGTACCAGCATTCTTTTTCTGTGTTTTTTATGTTTAATTCATCAGCGTTTTGAGCTATCCCGGAATTTTTTAATGGATATGAAATCAAACAACTATCTTGTATAATGAAACCGAGTTGTCGCTACATCATTTATGAATTAGAAATGCATCCATTAAAACTAATTGATGTAAAGATAATATCTTCATTACTAATTTTTTTGCTCCTAACTCCTTCAACATATGAATCTTGCAGAAAAACTTCTTGTCTTGTTACGAGATGGTAGAAAACTCTTGGGGCTACTATGTTCTTTTGATCAATTTGGTAAAATATCTATCCCACATAACATGCTAAGTTCTAATGTTTCTTATCCTTTTTTCTCTTAAAATTGAACCTTGATTAACAGCAGTACTCTTCTCTATGCACAGCTAATGTTGTTCTTCAAGATGCCTGTGAGCGTGTTATAGTTGGTGATCTATATTGTGACATCCCCTTAGGTCTATATGTAATCCGTGGAGAGAATGTTGTCTTAATTGGAGAGCTGGTATAATGGGTTCTCTCTTATACCATGAGACTTGGCTGTTAGTAATTACTGCAAAATTTGTGCGCTGATTTTTTCTTTTTTCTTTTTGATTCTTTAGGAGTTGGATAAGGAAGAGCTACCACCACATATGACCCGTGTGTCAGTAGAAGAGATAAAAAGGGTAAGTTCCTCGTACATGATTTTTGTTTTCTTTTAAAACTGAACACTGATCACCAGTGCACTGGCCATGAATGCATTTCACTAACTCTTTGTAGTGTTCCAAATTGCCTTTGCCAAAAGTTCAGTAATGATAATGTGAAGTTTTTTTATGCTTTTGAAAATATGCAGAACAGCTATACATTCGATCAGTCGTGGCATTATTCGACTTGAGATTAGAAAAAAGAATCTCCAGAAAAATTCTTGCAAATTTTTCTTTTACCATGATCCCTTGTATCAAATATGTTCCAAATTTTTTTTACAAGGGTATTGATATAGTTAAAAGAGTGTGACTGCTCTAAGATGATTGGTTGGTAGAGAATTTCTTGCTTTTCTGTTTTTCCCTTCTGAATAACTTCAGGCCGTTTTCTCATCTCTCCAGGCTCAGAAAGCCGAAAGGGATGCTACAGATCTGAAGGGCTCCATGAGAAAAAGAATGGAGTTCCTTGATTTTGATTGATAAATCCTGCCATCTTATGATATCATTCTATTTCCGCAAATACTAGTGGCCACCGTGACTCAAAGTATGAATGAAGTAGGATAAGCATGCCAGATTAATGCCATCTCTTAGGACGGGGAAGAAAAACAGTTGCAACAGCTATGAAGGCCTAATCCACTGTGGTTGGGAAAAGATTTCGAGTGTTGGATCTTTTAGATGCAATGATGATGATCTCAATCATATGCATGTGGATTTTGTTGGTATTGGCTGTGCATGTGGTGATTCTTCACTTAAGTTAAGGTTTTGGTTTACTTTTAGTTACACACAAGATGAAGCTTCTTCATCTTGCTTCACTTGTTCTCTTCTGGTCCTTCCATTTGATTTTTTGCTTTCTGTTGAAGGGTTTCTGAAATTGTTAGGTATTTCGGATTTGGCGCTGCATTTTTTTTATTGTGCCACCATTTTAATTAATATGTAAGATGCTAAATCATAATTCATATGATATTTGCATGCAGCATGTTCTTTATACTGCTAATGCTGCCATGTTAAAAAATGCTGCTATGTTCTATCTTGACATGCTCGATTCACTTGTTAAGCTCATATTCCCAAATCGCTAGTACTGTAGCTTTTACCCATCTCAAGGTAAGGATTTTCTGCAAAAATCTACTGTTCACGATTTTGATGTTCTGTAGCGGATATAAATTATTGCCGCCCTCCCTAGATAAATGCAGAATGCATTTTAGAGGTTGAATAATGATAAGAGTTACTGTCTTACTGCTATTTATTTATTATTTTATTTATTTGATTTTTTTAATTTTTTATTTTACTTAATGATTAAGAAAGTGAGTATTAGTAAAGTTATATATATATATTTTTAATTTTTTCTTAGTGATTAAATATGTTAGAAAAATACTTAAAAGAAAATGATAAAAAAATAAAAAAAAAAACTTGAAATGCACTTAAGTAATAGATAAGTAGTAATAGGATAGTAACCCTATCACTACTCTTTAGAGGTCCAAACTCAAGAGGTGAGACATATACCTAAATTTTATGTCCTCATTGATGTACATGACAGTTTGGTAGATTGGATTGCATTCCGAAAAATCGGAATTTCGTACCTTTGTCAGATCCTCCCTATCTTCTGATCGAGTTTGTATAGGTAGATGTTGTCTGATAGGGTCGACTAATATGAATGACTCACTATTCACTCAATTTTTAGGCCATAATCGGTATCCACGCACACTTCACTAGAGTTCGGAGGAGCCCATCTATGACCTACGAATTCGTAAATGAGTTGAGTGGAGTGAAGATGTGACTTCTTACCCGCGAAGGCTTGGATCCTTGGCAAATGCCAAATAGTAATTAAGATCAGAGTAGTTGTGGAACTTGATTTCCATCTGTCTTTGCCTTTGACTTCTATACAAGATTTTTCGCTGTATGAATGCCCTCCTCAGCTGACGATCAATGAAAATATGGTGGAACTAGCAGATCAAGATCAGTGGCACATCGCATAGAAGGGAAGATCATTTCATTATTAACTACGCGCCTAACAAACTACTTAATGAAATAAGCTGTACAAGCACTGAGAAGAGCTTCAAGGTAGAACCTATGAACGTAGATTGCATATAATGTGTCGATGTCATCTAATTGAGACATACGTTTCTTTGTCAACAACAGGAGTAGGAACGGGAGCAAAACCACCAATTGAGAAGACCATGACGTTAGGTAATGAGTTAGATGTAGCCTTATAGTAAGTACCCTTTAGCGATGGTCAAATATAACTCTTCTTAAACGAGGGCTTGTTGCTATTGCCAATAAAGCGAAGTCATTTATTTTAAGTTGTTCACTTACTGGAGGCGGGCTTGCCTTTACCAAGCCAAATTACCCTGATTCGAGCATAGAGGGGTTGCTCGTCATAACTCTACTTTAACTATCTTTGGCTTCTAGGGGACAACTATCAATTCACCCGAGGAACTTTCTTAAAGGAAGGTAATGATTGGGTAGACCCCTCATAACCTTTCCAGCAAAGGGTATGTGTAAAGATGATGGTCAATATGATAAAGATGAATGCCAGATCTAGCTATCCGTGGGGAGGTGAAAGAGAGGTATGAGGCAGGTGACCTAGACGTTGATCTACTTGGGGAGCCCTCAGGAAAGTTTGATTACTATGTCTTATACTCCAAGAGCAAGCCTTCACCCCCGACCACTTCGTTCATAATGCAGAAGCCCTCTTGGTTGAATACTCCGGAATCAGATCCTAGGACACTAGTTGGAAAGCAAGAATTGACCCTTCCTTTGATGGTCGAAAGGCTTAAGCTGGAAGGAGATGAGTAGGATTACCCATGGCTATGCTAAACAAGTTGTGGAAAAATATCCATTTTGAGAAAAGGAAGTTCGTGAAATTAAAAAAGATGTTTTAGCAAGATCGTATGTGTTTTCACTTAGCAGATAGGATAAGGAGATGAGAGGGTAGGAGGAGAGGAGTAGTTAAGTTCTTACTCTATTTATTGGTCAGGAATAGCGGACCAATCCCTTGCTTGTTCTAACGCGCAACGGCTTTCTTGTTGTAGTACTTTGATTGCTTCTGTCAATAGAGGCTCATCAACATGCCAGACCACAACCGGGCAGGACTCCGTTCTGCCTAAAACTCGTCCTCAAAATGGATCTAATTTAACTTCACGCTCTACGTTCTTTACGTCTTTTAGTCTGCCACCAGAACAGGAGAACCCAATTTGAGTATTAGGCGAACTTTCACATGCACTTGCTCTGGCTTCTTAACTTAAGAAAGATTGAGACTCTTCTATGATATTTCAAATTCCTATTTGAATCCTGAATCCCACCCATTCTAATCCAAAAGAAGCATTGGAGAAGGAGAGTCTTCATGGACTGGCTTCCACCAATTGAAGTTTTGTGCATTTTTTATGGTGGTAAAGTGCGAACACATAAAGAGCTCTTCCTCATTTAGTCAGATTATTCATTAAGATATGGTTTGACCTTGTTAAAGTTTTAGTGGAGGATGATGCTTCTTCCTTGCCTGTGAGTTCTCTTTTGCTTCTTTCTGGAAACTAGCTTTTCAAGTAGGCGGCTTGGTAAGCAAGCTACCTTCAAAATCGGTAAAATCCCTAAAAAGAATAGGGTGGAATGGTGAGGAAGGAGGCCCCCCATACTTCAATGGAAAAGGGGGATCGCCGTTTCATAGCTGCTCCTCTACAACTACCTTTTGCCCAACATGATCACGAACGAAGACCGAGAATCTCATAGATAGAACGATGAAACGAACCAACCCACTTGTCGATCTCGATTTATAAATTCGAGATTCTGAACCAATTCTTGTTTCATTAGGGAAGTCGCCTGATCTCTAAGTTCCCTTATATGAAGGTCGTGCCATTCAAAGTAAATCTTTTAGTTATACAAGTGTTGATTGCTTTCAGAAGCTAAGCTAAGTTTAATGGCGTCCCCATATAAAAAGTCCCCTTTCTCATCATTCCACTCAATAAAGCGGGAACCCTTGCTTTCGAGAGCCCAGTAGCCTGTTGAATTCGTGCTTAAGAATCCCTTCACCTCGACATGATTGATCTCTTCGCCCTTGTCAGCTAAAGGACACTGGAAAGGAGATAGGTTAGAATTGCCTCTTAAGCCAAGCTTGCATTCGGAATCGGTAGAAAAGCTATCAATCCAAGGTAGGTTGTCACCCCTATTAAGTAAGTTCAAAGAATGGTTTGAGTAAAAGCTGGAGTGGCACAAGAAAAACTGAAAGCGAAAGGAATGGAGGTTTGAAACCCTATCCTTCCTAACCTTCTTAGAGCCTTCCTGACTAGCATTTCCACTGGGCTTGTTTGCTTGATAGGGGTCACTACTAGTTAGCTCCACGATACTTGGATAATCTTTTTCAAATGATCTTTCTCTGATTTCTTCTTCCTCCTCCTTGGGGCTCTTTCCAAACTCCCTTTTAACTGCTTCGTTCGACTTACTTAGACAGATAGAAAGCAGCATGTGAACCCCGACTTGTTAACAAAAAGCTTTCTCCGACTTCAAAGTTGGATCGACTGGTTCACTGAGGTTGGTTGGTGGACTAGATAGGGACAAGAAAGTGATAGGACCTTTTAAAGAGCCTGAATCCGGTGCGAGGCTAGTCCTTCTTTCTATGTCTATGGAGAGCATGAAAGGCCCTAACGGGTCAATCAAGTTTCGTAGGAAATTGTAACGAAGGCAAAGCTACCGAAGTAGTTTTGTGCAAATTGAGTAAGCGATAGCTCTCGCAAATGCTATGAAAAGCTTTCTTTCTATGTAAATCTTTCTTTTGGTATGTCCCATGTCAACTTCTTCTTTGTTTTAATAGTAGATATGATCTTCTCTATCCCTCTATTTCAAATTTATTGAGCTATTGGTCTTCTGAAGACTAGAATCTCAATCTCAAAAATGGTAAATCAAACGAATGAATTTCGTAAGATCAAGATCAACTGCTTCTTAAGCTTTTTGATTTGGCTCTCGAATTTACTATTGAAGATGAAGGGATGTTGGGCTTCATGAGTACAATAAAGTCCTTTTGTCAAAGTTCAGCCGGGACATCTGTCTGAATTCTGAATAGCTTTGGGTTCGTGCCATTGCAGCCAAATACCTTCACATATATACTTTCATGTAGGCTGAGGCCCAAAACGACTCCTCTTGATTTTGGAAGGGTCTACTACAAACAAACCCGAGAAACTATCTGCAAAGCACCCCTTTCTTTAAAGGGACGCAAGCACTTCACTTGCTAGGAGATGAGATTCATTCACTTACATTCCTGCTAGCACTACAAAAAGCTATAGTCTTAACTCCCCTACTACTGCTGTGCAACCTTTCCTCAGGTTCGTCGAGTAAGGTTTTCCGTTTACCCACAACAGAGGAGCCGTCCCCACCAGGCAGGCGACCACAGGTCATAACGCACTCTTTGCACAACAAATTCCTAATTACTTGCTACCGGAAACCGAAGCACCTATGCTTACTTCCTTAACTCCACCTTTGGAAAGATCCTATTACACGTATAGTCGAGTTACTAGAAGGACGTTTAAGCATGATGCTTATGGATCTTAGTCAAATTGAAAAGTGGGAATGGTCTTCTGGTGCTCCTTTGGGAGCTTGTTGCCCCAGGAGGCTATTACTTTGTTAGAGATGGAATTAATATTGATTACCAGGTTTCTACTGGGTTTGACTACCTTCCTTTTTCTTGATAGAAAAGAGCATTGTTTGAGATCAGGTTTTACAGTTTTATCGCATGGGTTTTACATGCCACCAGAGAGAAAGCCAATAAACTCATTATAATTAACTTGGCACGATTTAATATAACGCAAAGCTTCCAAAAGAGATCGGATTATACTCATTTAAAAAAAAAAAAAAAAAAAAAAAACAGAGGTCCAAAGTTTGCATTCTATTGTGTAAATGCTTAAGCACTCAAAATCCAGGAGAGATGAACAAATCTCGGGAAAACCAACACTGGGAGCACAAACTTTCCATGATTATAGCTAAATAAAACAGGCTTCTGTTCAGTCTGGCAATGTGAGGAGAGTGATTAGAGGCTGACTGCTGGGAAATCGTGAGACAAGCTCGGATCGTTTTCCCAACTCAAAGTCCTGAAACTGGAAGGCAGGAGCACAAGTGCATCCCACAAGGGAGAAATGATTCTCAGCATTCCTTGGAGGGGCTACGTGCACCAACCCATCTGGGGAAATGCTGATGTCCTTCGTTGGATAAGCACCAAACCACACATTTGGAGGCACTGTGTACTGTGGTTGCTCTTTGTCCATCAGATTGGGTCCAAGACAGGTTAGTTTGACACTCCCATCTTTGTCATTCAGTTCCAATACCTAACAGAAACCTTAGTGATGTTAAAACAAAATAAAGGCAAGTTTAGAAAATAATGGAAGTTGTATAGATTTCCCTGTTTTCTTCTTAAGATTCAAATACCTTTAGTAAGCCAACTTAATAGGCACTGAAGCAGAATAGTCTTTTCCTCTCGTGGCTCAAATCATTCAACTATTATTCACAATCATTTAACTACTGTTTACACATCATTTCATTTCATTTCTAGAATTGTGAGCTCGTGCGAAACGAATAGCACGCGAGAGAGGAAATTTTTTATGCCAAAATAATATTTGACCAGCAACTTGAACTCAACAAATTTGACCAGTGAAAATGATCAAAGTTAAAAATACAATAACTTTGTTGAGTCCACTGCGGTAAATTTGTATGCAATGCAATCTAGTTAAACTTTGGCTAAAATATAACTTTGTTGATTCCAGCTCTAAATTGTACCAAAGACAGTTTAACAGAGCAAACATAGCAAATCCCTTTACTCGAACTCTTGACATAATGCTTGATGTTGTAATAACAGTGTTAAGAAAAGGTGTCAGAGCGTACCGTAAGAGGTTCACCCCAATAAAAATGCCAGGTTTCTGCACACGGTATACGGTGGAGGTGCGATACGCTCCCAGACGGTAACAAGAAATATATGCATGAACTCACGCCTCTGTCCACCTTATCTGGCAACAAACATAGGCAAAACAAATAATTCCACAATTTCTTTTTTCCTTTTTTGCAAAACTAAAGGGGATTTACAAATCTTTATTAGGTTCTCTAAATTTTCCAGAGAAGTCGATTATTCAACGATTGTTACTTTCAATCAAATGCTCTAGATTTTTTTATATAGATCCTGAGACCTTTTATTGCAAAAGATCTAGAAAATAGAAAATGAAGAGAATCTGCAGTGAAAAGAACATACATTCTGGGGGGAGCTGAGACTCGGTGAGAACAATGGAGGTGTCCCTGAAAGTTTCGGCGTAGAAACCACCTTCGGGGTGGGGCTTGAGATTCAACTTCGCAACAATCTCTGAAGCGGAATTCATCTTGGTTGCTTATGGGGCAGTATGCGATCGATACAGATCAAATAAAAGCTCTACAATGCTATGCATAAAAAGATCTGAAAATGCCTATGCGGCTATGCCATCCATCAGCTACCGAAATGTGGCCCAAAGTCAAATTCCACCAGCTACCTACTACCTAACACTGCCCTTATTTTACCGAAGGAAAAAACTGTTCTTGACCGTTCGAGAAACAAATCTTTTTTTTTTTTTTACTTACTTACTTATTAATAAACAAGGAAATAATTTTAAGTGTATTGAATATATTAAAAAATGTAAAAAAAAAGATGAAAAAAAATGAGTTGCAAAAGTAACTAGCGGTCAAGTAGAACTGGCTATTCTGGACGACAGAGTATCTCGACTCCCTATCGAAAAGACTAATGCTATTTTATCCATTTAATTTGTCTCTTCATTTTGATCATTCATGTATTTAACTTTTTTACTTACTGATTATGTAAATCACTATTAATGTATTGATAATTTAAAAAAAAAAGGTTTAAAGAAGTTAAAAAAATATGAAAAGAAAAAATAAAAAAAATAAAAAGGATATGTTTTGCCTAAGCAATACGCCCAACGGTCATTGTTGGACGGCAGTCTAGCATTACTCTTACCGAAAAATATTATACACCATAATCTCATCTTATTTTTATTTTATTATATAAGATGCACTATATTTGTCACAATTGAATGATAAAAAATTATTTAATAGTAATAAATATGTCATATTTTACACAATGAAATAAAAATAAGATGACAGTGTAATATATAGAATTTTATTATCTTACCATATCTAGAATTATATTTATCCAGAACTATAATAAGTGGATAAAGCTCATTGATACTGTTATTGTTTGATGTTCATATTTACACTTTTGTCCTTCTTAAACTTGAATTGTACCTTTTTAGTTGGGTTTTTGCGTCTTTTTGATGATAGTGGCCGTCTTGTTTGATGCTCGTATTTTTACTTTGTTCTTCTTCACTTGCATGGGTGTGTATTTTTAATAGGAATGGTTTATTTTATTTAATGGGCAACGGTTTGTTTTACAAGCAATTTTCAAACATCTAATTGGTCACTCACTTGTACTGTTTCGTTTAACAGTTAAATAATATTATTCTGGTTATGTTTTTTTTTTTTTTGTTTTTCCTCACCTCATGAGTCATGATTTCAATAAGGGCAAAAATGCTAAAATTGATGGTTGTGAGGGCTTTTTTGAAAATTCACGGTGAACTTTGAGTCTTGACCTTAGCCCGTCCCATGACTGCCAATCTGTGTATAGATTTCCCATCTAAAGCCTTAAAACCAATTTCACTTCTTTGAGAGAATTGCTTTGGGTCTCGAATTCGGATTTGAAAAGTGTCCCGAATGATTTATTTATTTTTAACTTAGTGATTAAGAGAGTATTTTTTAATGATGTTGTGATTTTTTTTTTAAATATTTATGATGATTAAAAAAATATATAAAGAAAAGAAAAGAAAAAAAAAAGGGAAATTTGTTTATCAAAAAACCTATTGGAAATATATTATCGATAAGTGTAGTGTTGCTCCTTCGATACCAAATATTTGTTTCTTGGGATTCTAGCTTTATTTCATGTTAAATAGACATTTATTCTGAGAAAGAATGATGACTTTGGAATGATGGAAAAATATCTTTTCTTCTACTTTCTCACTTCCACTTCTTGACAAGCTTGCTTTTCTTGTACTTTCTCACTTCCATATCCATATGTATGCCTCGAATTAGTTTAGCAAGTGATACTCCTCCTATCCATGTACTTGTTTCAAAATTGTCTAAGAAACAAGATTTTCATCCTGAGCTTGCTATTGTAATTGCAAAAGCTTTCCCCTCTGTACTCTATATTTGCCTTTTTTTTTTTCCTGTAGTTGTGGTTTCTTAAGACGTGTACAAGGAAAAAAAATGCCACATACTAAGAAATTCTAATGATGTATAAACTCACCGTAGAAGAGGCAACCTTCTCATATCGGCTTGGGTTAACATTAATATAGAAACTATTAGAAAGACATACAAGAAATCCACATGATTGTGGGCTAGAATTTAAGATCAACCTCTCAATCTTAAAAGTATATATTGGGGGAGAGAGTTTCGTTATCTATGAATAACTCACTTACCTGACCTTATATTGATAATTTAAAAGAAAAAGATTTTCATAAAATAAGATAACAAATAATCATATATCATCTCTTACATTCTTTATAGGTTCTTTTTTTCCCTTCAAAATTAAAAATAAAATTGCGCCGTTCCTCCATTCCCCTCTAGTTCCATGCCTTCTCTACCTATGTGGTTCCTCCTTGGCTATTTCTTGCTCTCTTAGTTGTGTTTGGAAAAATCTTTCGATTTTTACAACTCATCATCCACACGCACCATATATTATATTTATTTTTGTTTTATTATTCTTAAACTAACTGAATTCTTTTACTCATCATCCATGCACCACATATTTAGTAAGAGAAAAAAAATATAAAAAATAAAAATAAGTGTGGTATATAGAGATTATGAATAGAATTTTTTAAGAGAAAAATGATGTATGCACTGTCAATTATCATCTCGGGAAAACCAACACTGAAAGCACAAACTTTCCATGATTATAGCAAAATAAAACAAGCTTCTGTTGATCAGCCTGGCAGTGTGAGGAGAGTGATTAGAGGCCGACTGCTGGGAAAGCGTGAGACAAGGTCGGATCGTTTTCCCAACTCAAAGTCCTGAAACTGAAAGGCAGGAGCACAAGTGCATCCCACAAGGGAGAAATGATTCTCAGCATTCCTTGGAGGGGCTACGTGTACCAACCCATCTGGGGAAATGCTGATGTCCTTCGTTGGATAAGCACCAAACCACACATTTGGAGGCACTGTGTACTGTGGCTGCTCCTTGTCCATCAGATTGGGTCCGAGACAGGTTAGTTTGACACTCCCATCTTTGTCATTCAGTTCCAATACCTAACAGAAACCATAGTGATGTTAAAACTAAATAAAGGCAAGTTTAGAAAATAATGGAAGTTGTATAGATTTCCCTGTTTTCTTCTTAAGATCCAAATACTTTTAGTAAGCCAACTTATTATAGGCACCGAAGCAAAATAGCCTTTTGCTCAAGTCATTTCACTACTATTTACACATAATCTCATCCCATCTCATCTCACTATCCAAATGAAGCCTAAATTACTTATCTAAAACCATGTCCATACTTAGTACCAAAGAAAGTTTAACAGAGCAAATCCCTTTGCTCGAACTCTTGACGTAATGCTTGATATTGTAATAACAGTGTTAAGAAAAGGTGTCAGCGTACCGTAAGAGGTTCACCCCAATAAAAATGCCAGGTTTCTGCACACGGTATACGGTGGAGGTGCGATACGCTCCCAGACGATAACAAGAAATATATGCATGAACTCACGCCTCTGTCCACCTTATCTGGCAACAAACATAGGCAAAACAAATGATTCCACAATTTTTTTTTTCCTTTTTTGCAAAACTAAAGGGGATTTACAAATCTTTATTAGGTTCTCTATATTTTCCAGAGAAGTCGATTATTTAACGATTGTTACTTCCAATCAAATGCTCTAGATTTTTTATATAGATCCTGAGACCTTTTATTGCAAAAGATCTAGAAAAAAAATAAAAATGAAGAGAATATGCAATGAAAAGAACATACATTCTGGGGGGAGCTGAGACTGGGTGAGAACGATGGTGTCATCCCTGAAAGTTTCGGCGTAGAAACCACCTTCTGGGTTGGGCTTGAGATTCAACTTCGCCACAATCTCTGAAGCGGAATTCATTTTGGTTGATTATGGGGCAGTATGCAAGCTCTACCGCGTTATGCATAAAAAGATCTGAACATGCCTATGCCATCCAACAGCTACCGAAATGTGCCCCAAAGTCAAATTCCAACAGCTACCTAACACTGCCCTTATTTTACTGATAAATCTTATACACTGTATTTCTATTTTTATTTTACTAGGTAAGATATAGTACATCTGTCATCTAAATGATAAAAAATTATTCAATAAATAATTTTTCAATACTAATAAATATGACACATCTTATATAGTGAAATGAAAATAAGATGGTAGTGTAATGTATAAAATTTTACAATCTTACCATGTGCTATCCAGAATTATATTTATCAAGAACTATAACAAGTGGATAAAGCTCATTGATATTGTTATTGTTTGATGTTCATATTTACACTTGTCTTTCTTCAACCTGAATTGTACCTTTTTTTAGTTCGGTTTTTGCGTCTTTTTTGTGATAGTGGTTGTTATGGAACTTCTCAAGTCCCTCTTTGCCAAACAAAACACAAGATATACTGTTTGATACCAAAATTAGACTTACAAATCCAACGAGTTTAAATACCAAATCAGATTACAAGATAGAACAAGAAGTTAACAAGAATATAAACAGTAATCAGAGAAAACAAAAAAATATAAAATATAAAGAAAATAGAGAAAGAACACAACCGATTTATGTGGTTCGACCCTAATGGTCTACGTCCATGGCAGGAATGGCCTCATAGCTTTATTGATGATCAATGTCCTTCACAGAGAAGCCTCAGAACAACTAATTTACAAACCCTCTCTCTCACAAACCAGAAAATCGCACAGATTTTCTCTCTCAATGAAACCCTCGGTAGAAACCCTAGTTTCTTCCTCTCAGACTCTCTCTCAAAGTCTCTCAATAATACAGACCAAAAGAATGAAAATGAAAATCGAGTAATCATCATTATCTCATAGCCACAAATATATATTATGAAGCAAATGCCAACACGTGTCGCAATCCTGCGGCTCAATCACTTGATGATGCAGTTCAAAGGTCATAGGCTTCACACGTGATCAACAATCCGTGTTTCATGAAGCTTCCAGGGTCCAGATTTAGCCATCATTCACTTATTCACATAAGAGAAAAAACAAATCAAAAATAAAAAGGCAACAAATAATTTGCTAAATCCTGCATTTGTCCCCCTAATGGGGACAGTCTCTAGACTCCATACTAACTAAGTTCAAACAGTGTCTTGAACTTAGACCAAGGGAAATACTTGGTCATCATATCTTAGTGGTTATCCTTAGTTGAGACCTTCTCCACACTTACAACCTTAGACTCTATAACATCTCTAACAAAGTGAAGCTTTATGTCAATATGTTTGGATCTTTCATGGTAAACTTGATTTTTTTGCTAAGTGTAGTGTGCTTTGATTATCACAATGTATTGTGATATTGCCATTGAAAATATTTAATTTACTTGCAATACCCTTTAACCATATGGCATCTTTTATAGCTTCAATCAATGCTTTATATTCAACTTTTGTAGTGGACAAAATACAACAGATTGTAAGTGTGATTTCCAGTTAACAGCTCCCTCAAAAGCAGTAAACACATATTCAGTTAAGGACTTCCTAGTATCTACATTCCTTGCAAAGTAAGAGTCTACAAAACCAATCAAGTCACAACCCTTTTCTACATTATTCCCAAAACTGAGACCTAACCTAGTAAAGCAAGCCAGCTACCTTAATACCCATTTAATGGCATGCCAATGGGGTTTTCCAGGATTCCCTATAAATCCACTAACTACCCTCACAGCATAGGTCAAGTCAAGTCTAGAACATACCATTGCATACATTATACTTCCCACTATGCTAGCATAGGGGATTTGTTGCATAAAGCTAATATTTGATTATGTTTTAGGAGCTTGATCTACAGATAGTTTGAATTGTTGACCTAAGGGTGTGTTCACAGGTTTCTCATGTTCCATACTAAATTGTAGGTGGTTTAATAACTCTTTTGTCTATCTCTAACCAAATTATAGAAGCTAACTCCACCTTGATCCATGTCCCTTAAGACTTATTCCTCAGGGTTACTGCCTTCCCCAGTTTCAGGTTCAGGTTAGGTGTTAACCTGCTCCACCTCAACCTGTAAACCCCTTAGAGACTTATCAACTTCTTGGTTTAATTTTTCTTCCTGTACCCGAGCCATTTGTGACTCATTAAAAGTCACATCCCTGCTCACAATACATTTATACCTTCCAAGTCCATCTACCCAAAGTTTGTATCCCTTAACCCGTTTAGAGTACCATATAAAAATGCACTTAAGTGCCCTAGGTTTTAACTTATCAGTTTTTGAATGTACATAGGCAACAAACCCAAACACTCTTAGGTAGTCATAGTTGGGAGGTTTCCCATACCATAACTCCTGTGGGGTTTTAAACCCTATAGTAGAGGAGGGACAATTATTTATAAGGTGAATAACAGTGGTGACAGCTTCTACCCAAAAGGTTTTGGGCAGCCCTGAGTTAGACAATATGCATCTTACCCTTTCTAAGATGGTCTTGTTCATTCTTTCAGCTAAACCATTTTGTTGAGGGGTTTCCCTCACTGTCTTATGCCTAAGAATTCCTTCCTTTTGACAGTACAAATTAAACTCATTGGATAGGAACTCTAGACCATTGTCAGTCCTTAGGGTCTTGAGTTTTCTACCTACTTGGTTTTCCACTAGAGACTTCCACTCCTTAAATTTTTCAAAGATGTCACTTGTGTTCTTTATGATGTATATCCATACCTTCATAGAGTAATCATCCACTAAGGAGAGGTAATAACTCCCTGAATTTACTTTTGCAGGTCCCCAGAGGTCAGAATGGACAGTCTAGGGTTTGTTTGGTGTTATGAGTTGCTGACTTAAATTTGATCCTCTTTACCTTTCCATAGATGCAATCTTCATAGAAAGGTAAGTTCCCTAGGTTTTGGTCACTTAGCAGCCCTTGGTTTTGCAATTCTAAAAGGCCCTTTTGACATACATGTCCAAGCCTCCTATGTCATAACATAGATTTATTTTCTACAATGCTCTGTATAGGGGATGCTTCCCCAACTACAGTTTTCCTAAGTAGTGTATACCATCTATTTTTAATTACCCCTTTCATAATAACTAAAGAGCCTTTAGTAAACCTAAGAATCCATGCCTCAGATTTGAAGGTGCAGCCTGATAAATCAAGCATGCTAAGAGAAATTAAGTTTTTCTTGGCATCATCATGCATTTTTAGTCTAATTGACCCTATTCCCATGATTTTGCAGGACTTATTATTACCCAGGATTACATGTTCTCCATTTAACTCAGAAAATGTCTCAAACTAATCTTTGATTGGAGACATGTGAAAGGAGCAGCCATAATCCATTATCCACTCTATTTTTTAATCAACTTCACTCACAGTGAGTACCTCAGCACTCTCATACCCCTCAAATACCACAGAGGCATCCCCTGCCTCTTTAGGATTATTCCCAAGGTTTGTTCTCCTCTCAGAACAGTCTTTCTTGAAGTGTCATTCCTTGTGACAGTGAAAACATTTAAAATGTTTTCCCTTTGACTTAGACCTAAATTTCTTGGTTTCATTCTTGCCCCTCTTCTCTCTTTTTTCTGTTTTATCCCTAACAGATAGACCCTCCCCATCATCCTGTTTGGTATCTCCTCTGTTTTGTAGTTCCCTAATATGAAGTACAGATTGTACTTCATCTAGTGTCAGTGAGTCTCTACCTGTAACAACCCGCTCATTCTTTCTGACGTAATCAAGTTCCGAGGATGGAAATTATGTAATAATTTGCCCATTCTCTCTAGCAATTGCGAGCCTCATTATACGTGTCAAACCTCGATTGCGTGTTTCTAAAGATATTATGTGATTTCTAAAGTATGCCCAGTATTTTAAATACACTGAAAATATTTATATGGAGTATTTCCAGTGTTATTGAACTAAGTTTCATTTTAAATAAGACAACTATAATATTTTTGAAGAGCTCCAAAAATATTATAATTGTTGAGAATCATTTTAATATCATTTTATTAAAATAATTTCAATTATTTAAAATATTATGAGATTTGAATTATGTTGAAAACTCTAATTAATTAAATAGTTTTATTCTTTTAAATATATTAAAGAAGACTTCATCATTTTATTAATGATGAAGGAATATTATTTTATAAACTAAAGTTTAGTTTAAATAATATTCTACCTTAACTCCTCTCAGTACTTTTAATTAAGTTAATGTTTACATATTTTAAATCAGAGTTTTAGTTCCCCACCGTTAGATCGTTTTGAAGATCCCAAGATAAAGGGATCATGATTAAAACCCAGACCCTCTTTCTTTCTCCCTCACTTTTCCCTTCTCTCTCTCTCTCCTCCATTTCCCCTTGAGCCCGACGGAAACCCCCTCTCCTGAGTCGAATTCTTCCTTAGCCCAGCCCGGTGCCGCCGTGCGTGGCTACCCAGACCACTGCACCTTCACCACCTCACACCGGTGACCGCCTCTCACAAACCCAGCCACCACGGACCTCCTTCTCCCTCTCCTTTGCACACACGCACAACACCCATAAAAATGGGTTTTGCACACCTTCAAGGCCACCGACGGCCCTAGCTCCGCCGTGTGCCGATTTTAGCCCCACTGAGCACTACTACTGACTCCCTCTCCCTTCCTCTAACTCCCCATGAAGCCCTTTGGCCTCCCTCAACCGCATGCCCCCTCAATTTCTAGCACACGGGTTCCACCCGTTTAGCCTAGATTCGCAGCCGTAGGCTGCCATGCCGCCTCCACCTCGTCACCACAGCTCCACCAGCAACCTTCTAAGCTCCCTCATGACCAGCCACGACTAGCCAAGCTCCTCCCTCCGACTTCCATGCCTTGAGACCTATAGGTTTCCCTTGGAAACCCACGACTCCGCCACCCTAGCCACATTGAGACCACCCTCAGCCTCCCTTGACCTCTCCGACGTCATCAACTGTGATGGTCAGTGAACAATGCACGGATAAATCCCGACGATGGTATAACCCTCTATCCCTCATTATTTATGTTAATTGGTTGGTTAGGTTGTGGACTATGCTGTTAGTATTGTGGAGTTCGCTGTGTAGTATGAAGATGTGATGCGCTGTGAAGTGTTGTGGATTGTGCTGTGTAGTGAAGTGTTAGGTGTAATTGGGAACTATGCTATGTAGTGTTGTGGATTGTGCTGTGAAGTGTGGTTATGGAGTATATACTATAGTGGTGATGTGGCGTAGCGTGTGTGAAGGGAATACACATGGAGTGTACTCCATGAGGTGCAGCGACACATCGTGTGGCGTGTCGCAGAAATAAGGATGGCTGTGTGGTTGATAGGCGTAGAGCGTGGTGAGTAGTTTCAGGAACTGTGGAATAGTATCCCGAAGTAGCTACAATGTGGCCTGAAGTCTAAGGTGAAAAGTGTCACCATAACTGACTTATGGCTGGAAGTATGTGTGTAGTGGCAAAACAAGTGTAAGAGTGCGTAGCGGAAGCATGACTAGACGATGTCACGAAGTGACATGGTTACTGGCAGTTGTGCTTGTGATGGGTAAGGAGTTAGTATAGGAATGGCGTAGCAAGAACGTGACGAGATGTTACGATATGACAGGAGTACGTGAGGGACCGTACTCGTGATGAGTTAGGAGTTGGTGTAGAAATGACGTAACGGGATATCAAGTGACGTGACACGGTCACAGTGTAACTTGGGAGTAGTCTCGAACTATATGACGTGACGTAAGACATAGTTGTGAATAGAGTCTTTTCGTGTTAAGTGTTGAGATGAACAGTCAAAAGGGGCTGGTAGCATGAAGAGTCATGCTAGCCGGGTTAAGAAAAGATTGGTATCGGAGTATGGCGCTTGTCCTTACGAGTATGTGATCAACGTGTTATATGTTGGTCTCTTAGGTGATAAAAGGATAAGGTACATATGTAGTCTGGTGAGACACATATACCGGATAGATTCACCATATGTAATGGGTAATTTGCCTTAAGCATGGGCACACGGTGCTTAAGCCTCAAAGTCGACTTAGAGCCGTGTGACGTGTATGGATGAGAATGAGGATTTAGTGTGAGCTAAGGTGCATGGAGGTAGTGACGGGCGTATTATCTAGGGTTGGGACGCGTGACTCCATCTGTCCAAATCATGCCTCGAAATGTCATCAACAGGAAGAGTAAGATGAAGGTCTTAGTGTCTTAATCCTAAGGTGAATCATGGGTTCACTTTAGTGGATGGGCACTCGAGGTAAGACCTTGAGTTGGAAGATATAGTAATCGTAAGTGGATCTCGAAAGTTTTAACATAGTAAAAGGCACGTAAGAGCATATGATAGAATGAGAGTGTTCCAAGTGAATTGTAGTTATGTCTTTTAAGTCTAGTTGCTTATGCATTAGATAAAGAAAGATGTCAAGGTTATGTGTATGCATGTATGTTGCCATCTGACATGCACATGAATGGACTGCATGATATGAAAGTAACATAGAGTCTAGGTAAGTATTATGTTCATATTCTTTTAGAGATTTCCAAAATACAAGAAATGAAAACGAAACGCTTCTCTTTTACCACACCTTACAAAACAATATGAAAGATGTTTTACAAAGCATACTAAGTATAAGTGTTCAAAGGTATATATATGTACGACCCTTCTTGGCAACCCATTTTTATGCACCTAAAGTTTTAATTGTAGGCATGTGAATGGATGACTATACGCAATATCTATTGTATGTATTTTCTACGAAAAGAAATGTTGAGGCTTATGCCTGATGCTTTAACTAATGCTTTAAACAATGCGAAAAAAGTGTTTTAAATGTCCTTATGAATTGATGTTTTAAGGATACCATGAACGGATGCTTTAAATGATGCCATGAAATACGATGTTTAAGCCCATGCTCTTAAATGATGTTTCTCCATGAACGAACTGTTAAATGAAAAGAACTGAAAAGGAAATGACTGAACTGAATGAAAGGACTGAACGTTTAATGTATGAAAAGACGTAACGACCACATGAGTGAACAAAAAGGGTACCGAATGAATGGGCAGATTGCAATGCCGGGTAAGTAGTGCTGGTAGTGCACCCAGTGCTACCCCTGACTGAAAAGGGATTCCCAACCCGTGGCCATGGGCTGAGTCTGGATCCAAATGAAGACCGCTAACCCCAACACACGGGGTGTAACAGTGTGTACCGGCCAATGAAAGTGCCAATAAAAGTGATAAGAAAAAATATATGAATGCATGAACGTATGAATGCATGAATGCATCGCATTCTTTAAGAAATGAAGGCACTGGCAGGAGAAGCGTTTTACGAAGAGAAAGCTCATTTTAAAAAAAATAAAAACTATTTTTTAAAGAAAAATCCCGTCCAGTGATGTTTTCAAACGAACGCACGCATGCATGTACGTATAGTATATACGATATGATGAATGCATAAATGAAAACATATGTTATTATATTTTAACGATATGAAGTAATGCTTATGAGTCATCAACTCATTTTAGTTTTTATGCATACCCCTCCCCCCACAAGAACCAAATGAGCAGCACGCGTGAGGACGGACACGACCCAAGGGGAAGAGCACTGAAGTCTAGGCATGAGTGTTTAAATATATGAGATGCATTTTTATTGTTAAAATTAATGTTTTCCATTGTAAACTTCTTTTATTCTCAAAGCACATTTTATTTTATAACATAGAGTCTTGCACCCTGAGTATGGAAGCAAAAATTTTTAAATCAAACAGTAATTCCTGTCATCTTTTCTAAAATCATTTTATAAAAAGTCTCACTACAAGGATGGACGTTACACTACCATACATCATGGTTTCTTTTAGACTTAGGTATGATGAGTCCAAAGAACTCATTAAGAGGATGGCCTAATTCTCATCCTCCACCTTAATATCTATATTTGCTAGGTCTAGAATAATTTTATTGAACTCATCAAGATGCCTATTGGAGTCCCAGGGGTCATCTTGAAAGTATAAAGCTTGGTTTTCTTGTGAAGTCTATTAGCTAGGGATTTAGTCATATTTAGATTGTCTAATTTCAACCATATGCCAGCAACAGTATCCTCACTAGCCACCTTTCTCAGGACTTGATCCCCAAGGGAGTGGATTATGACACTGTGTGCTTTCTAGAGAATGTCCTTATGGACAGTCTCATTTTCTTCCTCTTTTGAGGAAGAGTCTTTTTTTCTTACCAATGAGGGCATCCTACAATCCATTTTGGACTAGCAGTGCCCTCATCTTGATCTTCCATAAGCCAAAATCATTTTCCCCAGTGAATTTTTCTATAGCAAACTTCATGATCCCCCTCGACCTAGGCTCTAGAGACCACTTGTTATGGAACTTCTCAAATCCCTCTTTGCCAAACAGAATGCAAGATATACAGTTTGATACCAAAAAATAGACTTATAGATCCAACGAGTTTAAATACCAAATCAAATTGCAAGATAGAACAAGAAGTTAACAAGAATATAAACAGTAATAAGATAAAACAAGAAAATAAAGAATATAAAGAAAATAGAGAAATAACGCAACCGATTTACGTGGTTTGACCCTAATGGTCTACGTCCACGGCAGAATTGGCCTCAGAGCTTTATTGATGATCAATGTCCTTCAAAGAGAAGTTTTAGAACAACTAGTTTACAAACCCTCTTTCTCACAAACGAGAAAATCGCACAGATTTTCTTTCTCAGTGAAACCCTAGGTAGAAATCCTAGTTGCTTTCTCTCAGACTCTCTCTCTCGAAGTCTCTCAATAATACAAACCAAAAGAATGAAAATCAAAATCAATTAACCATCGGTATCCCATAGCCACAAATATATATTATTAAGCAGATGCCAACATGTGTCGCAATCCTACGGCTCAATCACTTGATGATGCAACTCAAGCGTCACGGGCTTCACACGTGATCAACCATCCGTGTTTCATTAAGCTTCAAGGGAATTTAGCCATCATTCTCACTTATTCACATAAGAGAAAAAAAATATCAAAAATAAAAAGGCAACAAATAAATGTATTGACACACCATTTACAATTGTCTTGTTTGATGCTCATATTTTTACTTTTGTTCTTCTTCACTTGGATGGGTGTGTATTTAATAGGAATGGTTTATTTTATTTAATAGGCAACAGTTTGTTTTACAAGCAATTTTCAAACATCTAATTGGCCACTTGTACTGTTTTATTTTACATTAAATAATATTATTCTGGTTATGTTTTTTTTTTTTTCATTTTCATAAAACTCGAATTAAGATAGCTATTCTTTCGAAGAATAATGCTACCCTGCCTCTTTAATTTGCCTCCTCATTTTGACTGCTCAAGTATTTAATTTTATTTTTAATTTTTTTTAATGATTAAAGAAGTGACTATTAGTGTATTTGTATTTTTTTTATTTTTTAAAATATTTAAGCATTTTTAAAAAAATGTTGGAAATAAAAAGCAAAAAATATATATATAATTTACACTAGACGGCACAATGAGTGGTCATCTATTGCAATGAGTGGTCATCTACAGGCAGCAGAATAGTCACTTTCTTAATCATTAAGAAAAAAGGAATTAAAAAAAAAGACCATTCACATCCCATTCCCTACAAAATTTCCTATAATTTAACTAAAACCAACATTTCCTAAAATTTTTTCCTAAATTTTACTCATCTTTTAAAAATCTCATACATCTCATTCCCTATCTTTTCTCTATTCTATTAAAATAATATTTCTATATTCTTTTTTTTTATTATTTTTTTCTCTCACTTCCATTTACAAACTTAACTACTCAATATTTTTGCTTATATTTTGAACTATTACTTTAGTGAATATTTTAAACAAAAATTTAAATTATTTTTTTGGGTATGATAATATTTTTAAAATTAATTTTTTTTAATATTTTCGTAGTTATTTAAATTATTTTTAAAATTAATAGGGAATGAATAGTGGTTCCCTATATTTAAGAAACCACTGTACATCTTCTAAACCTTTTCCCTAAAATAAGGATTCGAATGAAGGGGCAAGTTTAGTAAAAAACGTAAACTGATCTTCAAATTATAGGGAAAAAGTATAGGACACCGGATGAGAATGCTCTAAAAGGAGTAGTAAATGGGTGGTAGGAAGTAGCAAGTTTATCATTTTCATATTAAATATAAATGTATTCTAAAGAAGAATGATGACTTTGGAACGATGGAAAACTATCTTTTCTTGTACTTTCTCACTTCCTTTTCTTGACAAGCTAAATAGACATGTATTCTAAGGAAGAACGATGGACTTTGGAATGATGGAAAATTATATTTTCTTGTGCTTTCCCACTTCCTCTTCTTGACAAGCTTGCTTTTCTTCTACTTTCTTGTACTTTCTCACTTCCATATCCATATGTATGCCTCGAATTAGTTTAGCAAGTGATACTCCTATTTATGTACTTGTTTCAAAATTGCCTAAGAAACAAGATTTTGATCCTGAGTCTTGTATTGTAATTGCAAAAGCTTTCCTCTCTGTACTCTATATTTGCCTTCTTCTTTTTTTTTTTTTTCCCCAATAGTTGTGTTGTGGTTTCTTAAGACGTGTACAAGTGAACATTTCTTCTCTACATAGTTTCAATTAATGGTTGCTGCTCTATTTTCTTTAGTGGCTAGTTATGAATGTCTTAGACTTGAACACTTTTTTCTCTAGTGTTTTGAGCATGTCAACACTAGTTATTTACTACTCTCTTATAAAGTGGTGAACGATCAATTACCATCACATTGATAGCAAGTGTCCACATGAGAATTTTGAGGTCCAAACAAGTTATATCTGAAGGGAAAAAAAATGCCACCTACTAAGAAATTCCAATGATGTGTAAACTTAACCGTAGAAGAGGCAACCTTCTCGTATCGGCTTGGGTTAATATTTAGTATAGAAACTATCCAAAAGACATACAAGAAGTCCACACGATTGTGAGCTAGAATTTAAGATCAACCTCTCAATCTTAAAAGTATATATTGGAAGAGAGAGTTTCGTTATTTATGAGTGACTCACCCACCTGACCATATATCGATAATTTAATAAAAAAAAAAGTTTTCATAAAATAAGATAACAAATAATCATATATCATCTCTTATATTCTTTATAAGTTTTCATTTTTTTTTCCATCAAAATTAAAAATAAAATTGCATCGTCCCTCCATTCCCCTCTAGTCCTATGTGTTCTCTACCTATGCGGTTCCTCCTTGGCTATTTCTACCCTCTTTGACTCTCTTAGCCGTGTTTGGAAAAACCTTCGACCTTTGCAACTCATCATCTCTACATACTATACATCATACTTTTTTTTTATTCTTCTTAAACTAATTGAATTTTTCTACTCATCATCTAAACACCACATATTTGATAAGAGAAAAAAATATAAAAAATAAAAATAAATATAGTGTGTGGTGCATAGAGATGATGAGTAGAATTTTTCAAAAGAAAAATGATGAACTGTAAAATATCATCTCAAATATCAAAATATTGCCAAGGGGGTTGGGAATCAATATTAAACAAGTTTACCACAAGAAGGGAATTTGATTCAATAGTAAGCTCAGAAATACTTAATTGATAGCACATAGTAAGACAAATTTCAAAAAGCTGATAATTCTACAAGAGTATAGTACCAAAGCCCAAAAAACATGAAAAGCACAACCAGAAGAACTTGGGTTGCCTTTGGAAACCCCATCAATATTAAATTTGAGGGTGCCAAAAGGAGGGAAGAGCTACTTCACCAAAGTTGGCCTCTTAGCCCCGAATGATGATCCGAGAAATGTGAAGAGACTGAAGGGCGGAAGCATTTAAGTTGAGCAAAAGAAAAGAGGTTTAAGAAGGATTTTGAGATTTCTAAGCCAACTAACGATCAATGATGGTATAGAGTTAGTGAGAATGTTATCAAATTTGGCTTTATTCCTTGCAAGCCAAATCTCCCAAAAAAATAAGAGACAACAGTACGCTAGCAAGTAGATGAAATTGGTCCGAACCACTAGAGGCAAGCCACCACTGAGTGGCTTGATTTCCTCCGATACATCAACATACATCTTATACATGCATGTATACATAAAGTCATAAATACAAATATATTTATGCATGTATATGCAAGCATGCACAATCGTCATCATATTAATAGAGAAAACGGGGGGAAGGATAAGAAATTAAAGGGAAGGACGCCGGAGCCAGAACTCCGTCGAGTGCCTGCAACACTCACGAAGGGGTAGGCAAGAAAGCATTCTAGAGCTCTCACATAAGAAAAATTGCTTGGCTGGCTAGATTCACTTGTCGTATCGCTAATTTCATTTTTCAGGTCCATAAAATTTGGTTTAATATCTCTTTCTTTTTTGTTTCTACATTAATTACAAAGAGGAGCAAATTAGACCCGCTAAGCAGAAACCTAAACTCAACCAAAATAGTAACTAAATTGTAGGACTTGATACCATCTGATCCTCCAGGAAAACGTAGCAAAACAGGGAAGAACTCAGTCCCAAAATTCCAGCCAGCAGCTGGCGTTCATCCAATTATGTGAACCACATCATAATTCAACTATAAGAAAGACTGATTCGAGTAATTTTTTATGGGTATTCATGTAGGTATGTTAATTTTACACATCATAAATATGAGCAAACAAGAAGCAACATTAGGTTAAATAAGTACAACAACATTGATGATATAAAAAAAAAAAATATATGGATGAGATAAGTTCCCCCATACAGGGCTCGTTGTGTGAACAATATTGAAATAATATTTCTTTGCCAAACGAACTCTATCGTTTTTATTTCTACCTTACCTGTTTGCCCAAGGGAGATTCTGCCCTTGTTCGCAGGTCCATGGAGCAATCCACAGGATATCAAGTTTAATAGTAACTTATGTAACGAAAAAGTACCATTATTTAAGATTCACTCTTCGGTGGCTTCATGGCAATTGAAAAAGAATTTAGAGTAATGAAACATTGGAGATAATACGTAAGACCAAAGTACCACATACACAGCATCTCTTCCAGGTAACAATCTTTATCAGAGGCAATCAAGCGAAAGAAGAAGAATACTTCAAATCCCGATGCATGCCCCATGTGGCCCAGCACCTGATACTCGCAGTATATTTTTTCTAAACCATCTGGCAAACTAGCATTCATCCAGGAAAAACTCTCTTCACAAATCCTTGCAAAGAGCTCCCCATACCAGCACCAACAGTTTCCGCCAAATACTTTGCCTGCAAGAATTCACCATGACGAAGGGTGTTACACATTGCCAACTTAACGTTACCAAATGGTCATATATTTGCGAAATACAGAAAGAACCCAAAACATTAAAGAACCAAGGGAAAATGATATACCTCCTGAATGGTCTTCTTCAGATCAAAAGCATCTTTCACACGGCCATCCAAGAAAGACCATGTATCACGAAAATCTGCCAGAAAATTAGCAACCAATAGAGTAAAAGGTCATTTCCAGTACTGCATTCACAATAGCACATGAGGGTTTACACCAAAGAAAAGTTCATTAAGAAAGAACATCAAAACTATACGAACAAAATCCTCTAGATATTACAGAAAAACAAGATGGATTGTTACAACTATAGTTACCAACATCCAAGATGGGGCACATTACATAATGGGTATGACTAATTATACATGCAAAAAAAAAAAAAAAAAAAAGTTATGTTGCAAATCTGGATTCCAAAAACAAAGTAAAGAACGTGAACCTGGGGAACTATCAGTCAGCATGTATATTTCCGTTGTCGAGTATATTCCCCAAGGACAGTGCGCTTTACATACCAATCAATATCAGAGGCCTCATCACCGACAGCATGCCATATCTCATCTACAAGCATTGCTCGCTGCTTAAAACTTGTTGGAACATTCATTGGTTGTGCCTGCAGATATAATTGATAGCAGATATTTTTTGTGTTTCTTATCTTACTAATAACATCAAAGCTCTAACAAGAGGAATGGGAGCAACAGATGATACCTGAATGCTAAGAGCTTGAGGCCATTTTGATATGTATGGAGCTTGCATTTCTAGGCGAAACCTAACAAGCTCAGAGATTCGCTCGCTAGGTATCTTGCCTTTTAAGTCCTCACCCAACTCAATTCTATCGATGAGCCTTTGCAAGCACTCATCCATGAAAAACTGAAGCAAAAAACAAAGATGGGGAAAAATATTCATCATCAACTCATAAGACATGTTGAAAGAAGTTCAGATCACAAACCCCAAGTTTTATCACTAACATGCGTTAAGTGGAGAAATACTCAGTGTCCCATGCAAAATTTGTTGTTTCACTTGACCCAAGCAACTAATGAATGCAACCAGGGTAGTTACCAACACAAAACAAATGGTCCTTAGCCTGCTAATGCAAAACTTTTATAGGAAGTATACGATATTGGCATGAAGATGTTCAAAAGAAATGCAACAATTTTGGATTATTCAAACCTATTGAAAAAGCCATCTGAACTGGAATCCCTGCTGTTAACAAGATCAATTCAACACGGATGGCTAAACATAATTTATTTCAACACACCGTGACTAAACAGAAGACCACAGACACTATCGGCACGACTCAACTTAAATCAAGAGTCATATTATTATCAAAATTATTGGAGTTGTTAGGTTATACTTAAACCCGGTGGGTCTTGTGCCCAAGAATCTTAATCTTCCTAGTGCTAGAGAATATTGGCCAAAATGCCACTTGCAAACCCATTATCGAATTTAACTTTTGGGGATGTTTGGAATCATTTTTCATCACATTCCATCTCATCTCATCTCATTTCCTTTCCAAACATCATTTAAACACAAACACTTTTAGACTAATCGTTACAACTTTCTCAACTTTTTAAATAAAAAACAAAAAACAATTCAATTTTTACAAATCCTAAAACAAAAATAATATTAAAAAAAAATATTATAATAATATTTTAACTTTATAATATTTTTTATTCAACTCTTTTACTCTCATTTTTCAAAACCTAATAAATACTTATCTCAAACTATCCCGCTACTATTCACAAATCATCTAACTATTATTTACAAAATTCTTATCTCATCTTATTCCCCAAACATTCTCCAAACGAGCCCTATAAATCTTAAAAGATAGAAAATTATTTTAGTCATTGTTTTATATGCATACCAATATCGACCAAGAGGGACAAAATTACCTCCACAAGAGCGGCTTCTTTCCTTGGGAAAGAGCCAATTATAGAAGGAGAAACACCGACGGCCCTCGCACCAGAAATCATAGCAGCTTCAGTCCATCCCAACCTCACCTGTACGTCCACCATCGTTATTAATGTTATAAAGGGACTTCTGTCAGGAATTCAAAAGGGCATCGAATATTTCATCGACACTTAAAACAAACACATAGAGGGCATTAATTAAAAAAATCATTGAATTAGGCTAATCCGTAGTAGAGACAGACCACGTGGGGAAGAGTGGCATGAAGCACCCGTGCTTGCTCGTCTTCGTACTCGGCCGTCGGTCTGCGGCTATGCTGACGTCGAGCTTCATCGGCCGTTGATGATGAAGATGAAGAAGATGTTGATGAAGAGATTGGATCAGAAAAATTAGGGTTTTGAGAACGTTGATTTGGATTTACACTAGTAGTGGATAAAGGAGAAGAGTTAGCAGCGAATGATTGAAGAATGGGTGGGAGCAGAAGACGGGCATTGCTATTGCTACCGGAGGGTACACGGAGGAGGAGAACACGCTTCGCCGCCGTTCGGTACATCTCGTCGGCTCAGGGACGGCCTCTCGAGACGGGGTTGTAAGTTGTTTTCTGTTAATTTGGTGCCCGCCGAGTCTGGAAGTAGAAGAAGATCTGAGCAGATTTCTAGGTCCACGTAGCGCTATTTTTTCGCTCCACGTGTTATAGATTCCCAAAGTGCAATTTTTTTTTTTTTTTTTAAAAAACTAGAAATCGATTTCAGTAATCGAATCGCAGCATTTATCAGCCGTGACATCAAGATATACCACCTTGTTACTCCAAGTGGATTTTGTACCCTCTCCAATCCAGACCATACAAATCACCTTCCTCTAAAGCTGCTCTAAAATTGATTTCTCCTTATTAAACACTATCTCATTAAAATCCCTCATCACACGCGAAGGTTGGTGACTAAAGGGTTTAATAAATGACAAAACCCTCCATGCCTCTTCTCTCCTACTAATCTCAAGCTGTTCATAGAAACACGTGAACAACCACTTTATATTTGTGTAAACATCTGTAATCCAAGCACTAATGTGCTCCTGAGAGTATTTTTGAATTTCCACACTCAGCTCTGAGTTCCACAAAAGAATCAATTCACCCCTCCTACCCAAAGGTTCCACCACAAAACAGCTATCAAAATTAAGCCTTTTTTTTTTCAAATAATCAAACATTCCGGCTTTTATTTTACTCTCCATCACAAAGATTAAATTGGATTTCTTTTGATAGTATACTATCAAGTAAAGGTCTTGAAATATCTACGAGTTCCAACCTCTCGACAGTTTGAATTTAAAATTTTCATGATGATTGACGGGCCGATCAATAACCACCGCCACTATATCAGTTTCCGAATTGTCATTATCACTGCCTATAGTTCTTGCCTTCTTTGCCACTAATGTGTCTAATTCATCATTATCTTCATCGATCAATCCTCTTTTATACTGAGAATTTACAGAGAAAGTCTCAGAATGCTTACCTCTTACCCGAGCTCTCATCTTCCATGTTCTGTGTCTCTGATGCTTTTCTCTTGGGCTATTGCTTGTGATTTCTATAGTAGTATCTGTTTCCCTCACCATTGGGCCCTTTTTCTGGGCCGTAAAACCCTTAGGACCTCATTACTATAGAAAAAGGCTTAGCAGAGGTTAGGCCCTGTTGAATCAACTTGTGCATTTCTCATCCGTTGTTTTAACCAAAAACTTTTGTTTGAACTAGACACATATTTATGTACTTTATTTGAATTACAACATACTTATGCACTTTATTATTGTTGGGGTTATAATAATTTTATTTGCATCCCGTTCTATT
Source organism: Juglans microcarpa x Juglans regia (assembly GCF_004785595.1). Classification (NCBI taxonomy): domain Eukaryota; kingdom Viridiplantae; phylum Streptophyta; class Magnoliopsida; order Fagales; family Juglandaceae; genus Juglans; species Juglans microcarpa x Juglans regia. Next base: position 32,253,889 of record NC_054596.1, on the reverse strand, counting down.
ATTGTAATTTGCAAATTATTGTAATAAATTACTTTGAACAATTAAACAAGCAAAAGCATACTTTTGTAAAAGCAACCAAAGCTAGCTTCAACATTCTCAGGTGATGTACAGCTCGGCCGATATGTCTGTATTTAAGCTAATAGAACTGCTACGTACAACCGCAGTGTAATCGGCCATGTCAGATGATTAAAAAAAATGGATGAAAGACGACATGAAAAAGAGAAAGTAGCCCAAGCTATTAATGCAGATTGTAATGTTGAAGGAGAAAGTGTTCTCGGTGAGTCTTCCATGGCCAAACTAACTAGTGATTTTCTCTTCAACAATTTATCAAACACTTTGCATGCATTCTTAGCCCCCGTCGCAGCAGCTTTTCTACATTTACACCGTTTCTTCCTAGATACAACCAAACCAACAAGAAGTTTCTAAGACTCCAAATACAAGAAAGTGAGTGAATTGAAGCTGATTATGTACGTTCTCTAATATCTTCAATTCCCATACTTTCTATCCATTTTCATTAAATTTCTACTAATTTTCTTGATTTTCATCTCCATCTCCACGCTCTGCAAGGTAGTCAAGTTGTTCATCTCCATCGTTACCCGAAAGATTAAACAAGAAAACCTCACGGAAATACACTTTCGCGAAGCTGTACTGAATAAACTTCATCTCTACGCTTTGGTCCCGTTTAAGAAGAATAAAGACCCTCCTCTACAATTTCCTAGATCCTTTTCTTCTTTAGCTTGTCTTTAACACCTACAAGCATATTTCGGTAAGACATTTCCAGCCTGATGAGCTTTGTCCAATCTGCTGCCTTCAACATGTTCTCCCATTCCTTTGCAATGTCAAAAGTATCAAAGTTCTGCAATGAGGCTGGAATGTCTTCTTCTTCAAAAGGTTTTCCAAAAATCGAGCAATGAAGTATGCTAGCATACTATTCCATTGCAGAAAGTTTTGATTGAAGAGGGTCAGAAATGTAGGGTACGCTAAAATGTTTGCGATGTACAGAGGAGAGAAATGTAGAGGGAGAATGAGAGGAAGAAGAGGGCTAGAAAAAAATTGATAGTGAGAGAGAGGGAACAAAATGAAGAGTAGAGAAATGTAGAAAAAATAAAAATTTTCATCAAAATAAGCGCCCGAGTACGTGGGGTTTCCTAGCCCGGTTGCAAGTAGAGTTTCTCTTAAGCTAAAACCTAGCCCTCCTTATTTCTGATAACAATACCAGCACCCATTTTTCCACAGGAGTTATCAATGGATATATCCCAATTTGCTATGAAAAAACCAAATCTTGGGGTTTGGCACATCTTTCTCTTGAAGCAATTAAAACTTTTGTAAAATTTTTCTTCGCTTGTTCAACTAACTGAAGTGGATGTGAAAAGGAATTCCTAAAGACGAGTGAGTTGCTTCTAAACCAAATGTTCCTTTGCATGAGTTTATACAAATACCTTGAAAGTTTTGACTTCTCAAGTTGCATTTTTTAATAGATTTTACTATAGCTACCCCAAACACTCTTTGCAAAAGACAATCCCACAAAATGTGTTGAATAGTTTCTTCAATCAGTTCACACACAGACATTTTGAATCTTTAAAAAAAAATATTTTGTACGTAAACTAAACCAAATCAAATTCTGACATATGTATTTCTTTACATGGCTACAGGTAAAAATAATTATTTCTCACTCTAGCTATTTATCCCTCGCATTGTCAAGGACAAACACATATGGCAAACACAAGAAAGTAATATCGTTTGCCTTGGTTAATCCTTGCCTAGGGAACCCATAAGAAGCAATCATAGCAATCCCCAACGCAAGAACTGTCTGCTCACATTCGAAGGAGTCTTCCATAGACCCACTTCTTAAACGTAACTCTAGATATAATTATAAGGTACATGTTGAGTTCTACTTTTTTAAAAGAACTACGCAGAGCTTACACACTTTAAGTTTGTACAAATTAGTTTACATTATAGAGAACTAGCTACAATAGGTAAAAATTAAGTCAAACCCACATTTTCCCACATAAGCATGATTCTACTGCTTTGCATGAAAAGTTCTAACCCTGCACAAGTCTTGTGCACACTTCTCAAAGTGACTAATTAATCCAAAATCTCTAGCGAATCAAATTCTTCCATATCAGTAGTGTGAAGAGTATGTTCTCTATACATCTACATGATGGGAACCAAGGTGGGCCTAGTCTTAAAGATCCTTTGCAACTTTCAGATGAGCCAATTATAAGTTCAAGAGCCAAGAAGACAAGGAGGCAATGCAAAGATTGATGCAATCCATTTGGGACAAGTTTAGCAAGAGCCTAACATTCAAGATTTGCTAGTTTTGATTCATTTGATAAGCTATAGAAGAGGACAACAACATGACTTCAAGGCTTTGGGCACTTGAAGGTTTTTAATTTGTTTGATTCATTTAAATGACTTATTTTATTAGTTTAGAATAATTGAGTTTATTATGGGAAAGACTTAAGGAGAGCTTATGCAAGAGCCTATTGGGAAAGTTATTATTTTATTGAACTAAGGTTAGGGTTTTATTGTAGCAAGTACTGTAGCGCGTTACTGTAGCCGCAATACTATTCACTTAGGGGTATTTTTGGAAGTTTGGGTTTTATTTTGGCTAGGGTTTAATTAGGTTTTAATTTAAATACTCTTTGTTGCCTCATGTTAAGAAATTTATGAAATTTGATGAATTTATTCATTGTGAGTTGAGTTTATCTCATCTTGTTTTTTATTGAACTTTTGAACTTATCAAAGGTAAATCACAACCTTTGTGGTGTTCCTCCTTTGTAATCTGGGTTCTTGAGACGGGTTTTTCAACGGGTCTAAATTTTAATATAATCTAGGTTCTTGAAACGAGTTCTCATTGGGTCTAGGTTTTCCATCTATTGACTTGAATTTGGCTTTCTTGGGGAGTTTTCAAATTGATGGGTTCAAGAGATTTCATTCCCGCGGGTTCATATCACTACAAGTATAGATACTCTTTTCTCTCTAGCTCTTTATCCCTCTGATTATCAAGGACAAATATATATAGCAAGCACAAGAATGTAACATCGTTCACCTCACTTCATCTTTGCCCTTGGAACCCAGAAGAAGCAATCATAGCACTCCACAACACAAGAATTGTGTGCTCACATTCCAAGGAGTAGTTTTCCATAGAGCCATTTCTTGAAAAATGCTTATTAGTGCAAAGTAACACTAAATACAATCTTAAGGTATGCAAGCTACGCACATTTTGCATTGAAAAAGTAGGGCATACATGGGATTCACTTTTTCATGATGGGCTCCACTTCTTTTAAAAGAACTACGTAGGACTTACATATCCTAAGACTGTACAAATCATTTTACATTAGAGTGAACTAGCCACAATAACTAAAAATTCAAGTCAAGCCCACATTTCCCCACACAAGCATAAATCAACCGTCTTGCATGAAAAATTATGAACCCTGCAAGTCTTGAGCACATTTTCTGAAGTGAACTCATCAATAAAAAAAGTTCTACCGAATCAACTTCTACCATGTAAGTAGTGTGAAGAGTATGTTCTTTACATGCCTGCAAGTAGAAATACACTTTTGTCTCTAGCTCTTCATGCCTCTCATTATCAGGGATGAACACATATAGCAAGCACAAGAAAGTAACTTCATTTGCGTCACCTCATCCTCACCCAGAGAACCCATAAGAAGCAATCATAGCGCTCTATAACACAAGACCTATGTGCTCACATTCCAAGAAGTCTTCAATAGACCCACTTCTTCGATACATGTTAATTAGTGGAAAGTAACTAGATGCAGTTCTAAGATATGCAAACTCTATACAATTTCTTGAAAACAAAAATAGCTACACTTGGAATTCACATGAAAAAACTGTTGGGGTGTATGTGGAGACTGGTTGTGGAGCTGAAAAATATTTTTCCTAGATGTGCGCTCGAGCGAAGCTCAACCCGTGAGTTCACTCTAGTCCTACTCGACAGTGAGCTTGAACGAGACACAAACCCTAGTGTTCGCTCGAACCCCGCTCAACACCCTGCTCAAGCCAATGTTGATTTGGTTGTTTGCTCGAGGTGCGCTCGACACACCGCTCGAGCGAAGAACGCAGATTTTGCTAATTAGGGTTTCCAGCACTGTTTACTATATATTTGTCATATTTGACTTGTGTAGGATGACTTTCAGCATATTTTAAGAGATAACAATTATCAAGTAAGTGCATATTGTGTGAGAGAGCAAAAATTTCTAAAGAGTGTGAGTTGAGATTGAGTGATTGTAATCTCCTCTCGTTAATAAGATTTCTGCAGCTCTGTGGACGTAGACGATTTGCCGAACCACGTATATTGTGCATTGTGAACTTGATTGTGATTGCTTTTACTTTATTTGTCATCGTTGGTGTGTGTGTTTTGTACAACATTTCACAACAACTAGTATCAAGAGCAAAGGTCGGATGTGAAGGAGAATGATGGCTGGAGATAAAGTGATCACACTCGGGATCGAGAAGTTCGACAGCACTAATTTTGGATACTGGAAGATGCAGATCGAGGATTATCTATGTGGGAAAAAGCTTCACCTTCCACTGTTGGGAAAGAAGCTAGAGAGCATAGATGATGCTGAGTGGACCATGTTAGATCGATAGGTTCTAGAGCTTGTTCGGTTGACCTTGTCCAGAACAGTGGCACACAATTTCAGTAAGGAGAGAATCACAGTAGATCTCATGACGACTTTGTCAGGCATGTATGAAAAGTTGTCGACGAACAATAAGGTGTACTTGATTAAGAAATTGTTCAATCCGAAGATGTCAGAATGTATGTCTGTAGCCCAACACTTGAATGAATTCAATACAATCACAAATCAACGTTCTTCTGTAGAGATTGAGTTTGATGAGGAGATCCAGAGAATTGATTATGTTGGCATCATTGCCAAATAGTTGGGAGGCCATGAGGATGACTGTGAGTAGTTCAGCCGACAAGATGAAACTAAACTACGACGACATACATGACATGGTACTTGCCGAAGAGGTACGTAGGAAAGACTGGGTGAGTTCTCTGGTTCAGGATCGACCCTGAATGTTGACAATCAGGGCAGAAGACATAATAGGTCAAGCTCCAAGAGCAAAGGGAAAAGTAAGATGAGATCTGGGTAGCAGATCACGTGCTGGAGTTGTGGCAAACTGGGTCACATTAAGAGAAACTGTAGGAATCAAGAAAGTGTTGAGGATGATATTGTGAATGTATTGGCAGAAGAAATTCATGATGCCTTACTTCTTGCAGTGCACAGTCCGATTGACAATTGGGTGTTAGATTCAGGGCTTTCGTTTCATAGCTCCTCACATCGTGAAATCAAGTAGAATTATGTTACTGGTGATTTTGGGAAGATGTATGCAGTTGATGGAGAGGCACTAGATGAAGTGAGAGTGGATGATGTACAAATCACACTTCTAAACAGGGGCATGTGGACTTTACAGCAAGTCAGACATGTTCTAGATCTAAAAAAAAAATTGATCTCTGTGGAACAGCTTGATGGCAGCGATTTTACAGTAGCGTTTTCTGGAAGAGCTTGGATCACTAAGGGTGCGCTAGTCCTAGTGCATGGTAAGAGATCTAACTCTTTGTATTTAACATCAGGGTCCAGTGATTTGCGGAAAAATACAAGAGTGCAAAAAGACAGGCTTGATCACGCGAAACATGTTAGGAAGTCAAAGGGAATCAACTTTGTCGTTCCTCATGAAAGCCTGAGAAAGTTCGCTAAGGTTGCCAAGATTGGTTCGAGACCGGATACTCCTAGTACAGTGGGAGTTGTGAGTTCCAGTGGATGTGTTGACTAAGGGCGATCTACGTGGAAGATTGAAGTCGAGCTTGACTTTCGTGCATCTTCTGGCTTGAAGACGGGAGCTATGAGCTGCAGAGATGATGATAAGGCTTGGCTGGAAACAGTGGCTGGCATATGGAGACCCAGTCTCCAAGTGGGAGATTGTTGGGATGTATGTGGAGACTGGTTTTGGAGCTAAAAACTGTGTTTGCTGGATGTGCGCTGGACAGTGGGCTTGAGTGAAGCTCAACTCGTGAATTCACTCGAGTCCCGCGAGACACAAACCCTAGTGTTCGCTTGAGTTTCGTTCGACACCTTGCTCAAGCCAATGTTGATTTGGTTGTTCGCTCGAGGTGTGCTCAACACGCCGCTTGAGCGAAGAACGTAGATTTTGCCAATTAGGGTTTCCAATGTCGTTTACTATATATTTTTCATATTTAACTTGTGTTGGACGACTTTCAGCATATTTTGAGAGAGAACAATTGTCAAGTGAGTGCATATTATGTGAGAGAGAAAAAATCCCTAGAGAGTGTGAGCTGAGATTGAGTGATATTAATCTTTTCTAGTTAATAAGATTTATGCAGCTCTTTGGATGTAGACAATTTACCAAATCACGTATATTGTGTGTCGTGTATTTGATTGTGATTACTTTTATTTTATTTTTCATTATTGGTGTGTGTGTGTTTTGTACAACATTTCATAAAAAAAACCCATTGTTTCATGGCTCGCCCCTATCTCTAAAAGGGCTTACCTTTAAAGTTCCAAGAGGCCACCTATCGTGATTGAGAATGAGCCAGGCGAGGGGAAGAGATGCAAGGCTTATACTTCTTAAAGTTTACCTTTGATTCCCCTTTTTTCATTTCTCCTGTTGGGGGGGGGGGGGGGGGATTAGACAACAAAAACTATTTTACTATCTTTAGCTCATTCAATTACCTAGGTTGTAAATAGAGGGCTCTAGATGATTTAACCCTAAGATTGCACAAATAATTTTGCATTAGAGTGAACTAGCTACAACAACTAATTATAGAAGTCAAACCCACATTTCACCACATAAGCATGAATCTACCGCCTTGCATGTAAAGTTCTCAACCCTGCACAAGTCTTTAGCACACTTCCGAAGTGAACTCATCAAGCATAAATCCGAATTGATGCATTCTGGAAAGAAACTTGAATTCTGCTCATTAAACTTTTAAAAACCTCTGTGGAGCTCCTTTTGTCTTTAATAATGGGGAGAGATGAAAATCTCAAAAGAGGAAAGAATAGAGAGAAGTTTAGATCTAGGCTCACAAGAGGCGAAATGGAGAGAGAAGGAGGAGAGCTAAAAAATGAAGGTGGTGGCGGAGGAGGGGAGTTGAAATGGGGACTCATTGGGGTTTTTTTCGATGCTCGTACTAATTTTCTAAAAAAAATGTTTTGTATATGGTTACACGATACTTACAAGAAAACTCTAAAAATACTTTCACCATTTATATATTAAATACTACATATACAAATCCTGTGCACATCCCTGTGAATGTATCGTTGATCTTTGAATTATCAAACACAACCCTTCAAACAATCGTTCCTCACTTCATTAAAGATGTATACTTTTTAATTTTATATTTTTTTTAATTTAAAATTTAAATTCTACATCACCACCTATTATTCTACAAATATTTATGAAAATGTAGTCCCCAAAGTCAATTTTCATTTGAACGGGTATTAAAATGTTTGATAATAAAGAAATAAACATTTGAACGAAAATTAGTTACTGTTGAAAAAAATGTCGTCCCTAAAGTCATTTTCATTCGAACGGGTATTAAAATGTTTGATAATAAAGAAATCAACATTCAAACAAAAATTAGTTACAGTCGAACTAAAAATTAGCAGGATAAGTTAATAATTTAAGCCGGAAATTGACTTACCCTTTGGTTGATTTATATAACTATACGAATGCAAAGGATTTTTCTTTTTGTTTTTTTATGGAATTGAAAATGAATAATTACAATCATGGGTTAAGCAAACACTACATATTCATTTTGAAAAAGAGTGAAGCCACCACTAGAAAATTAATTTTTTTTCATATAGATCTCATTTTTACTCATTTTTTCTAAAAAAATTGTGCGGATGCTTATATGACTGCAAATATCATTTCTCATTGAGAATAGAACAATTATAGTTTGAACACTTTATATTTCATTCGATCAATATTTTTGGAGATGGAAGAAGTTGTCCAAATAATATAATCATTTAAACATGATTAGTAACTATTCCAACGTACATTCAAAACCCGTTTGAGCAAACAATATATAGTTTGAACATAAATATGGCGGGATCAACGATTTCTTTGGTGGGAGTAGAAAATCTGTTCGAAAGCTTATACAGTATGTTTGAATAAGATCAAGATTTTTATTTATTTCTATGTCAAAATAATACCTTAATCAATCATGGACAAATACTTAATTTATGGAAATGATAAAGAAATATAATGAAATGGATGTAAGTGGGGTAATTCGTCCTCTCCTTCTCTGAAGGGTGGGGTTTTCTGATACTTTGCTCTATCAAAGTTATTGTCTCTTAGACTCAGTTTGAAGAGTGTTTCAAAATGGTAGAAGATATCACAAGAATGTGGGAAACCTTGAAACTGACAAATGAAGAACAACAGGAGATTCATTTGTTAGAGGAAGCAGTGGACTCTTCTAACATTAGAGGAAAACATTGCCTCCTTGCTCTGCTCATTAACGACAAACTAGTAAATAGAGAGGCATTCAGGTCTACTTTAGCAAAAGTATGGAATTCTGCAAGTTGGGTAACGTTCAAGGAAGTAGGCGTCAACAGATTCTTATTGGAGTTTCAGTTCTCCTCAGACAAGGAGAAAGTCATGGAGGGGGGAGGCCTTGGTCTTTTGATCGACATTTGGTCTACATCCAAGATTTTGAAGGGGATTTCTCCAATTGGTGTTCAATTTACAATGGAGCCATTTTGGATCCAATTGCATAATCTCCTTTTCGCTGGAATGACTAAAGAGATGGGCAAAAGAATTGGATCAACACTTGGGAGAGTAATCACTATGGAAGCAAATAATGAAGGTTTCAGATGGGGACAATTTTTTAGAATCAGGGTGGAAATCAATATTACAAAACCTCTTGTTCATGGTCGTTTTCTCACTATTGATGGAAAGCAGTGCTGGATCAACTTCAAATATGAAAGGCTTCCAAATTTTTGCTTCAAGTGTGGTATTCTAAAGCATGAGAATGAGAAATTTTTAAGCAGAAACTAGTTCCATAGAGCCAAGATCAGTATGGTCAATGGCTGCATGCTGCATCCGCCCCTTTCTCTGGTAATGAATTGGAAAAGTATGGTGGTTCATCGAACCACCATAGTCAAGCATCCCATCAACGCCAAGCTTAGACAATGCGACTAGTGTTAGTGTCAAACAAGGCAAGTCCAATTCCTAGGAAGAGATAGAGGCGCATTCCAAGGAGATGGTAAAAGAAAATCATGGTCCTGCCTCTGTAGAATCCCTTGATAATGGGAGCCTTGATATGAAAAGTGGAGAGGCCCCCGCTAAATCTGGTATTGGCATCAATAAAGTATGTAAAAACTTTTCCCATAGTAATTCGGTCATTGTAGCTAAAATTGGGGTAAATAAGAATATTCCTCTTTTTATGGACTCAGAATCTAGGGATTCTAGTTTTACTCTAACATCTCATGGAGAATACAGATTTTGAAAATATCCAAATTCCATCCCATAAGAGTTTCACCACATCCCCTAATCTGAGGAATAAAGTCACAAAGTGGAAGAGAAGAGCTAGAGGACACTCCTCAATACTAGCTGATGTGACTAATATCTCCATGGTTAATGCTCAAGATAAAACCATTAAAAGGCATTTGATCACTGAGTCTGTAAATCCAGACCCTTGTACTCTCCCAAAGAAATCTAAATCCAAGCTCACCCTTGAAAGGAACCAAACTCAAGATGTATTGGTGGAGGGCTTGGGAACCCTTGTACAGTTCAAGAGCTTCACCTTTTGGTGAAGACAAAGTCCTTAAACCTAGTTTTCCTAATTGAAACTAAATGTTGTAGAGAAAAAATGGAGAAAATCATATATAAGCTTGGGTTTGATCACTGTTTCAATGTCGACAATAGAGGCAGGAGTGGGGGATTAGCTTTTCTTTTCTTTGCAAATCACATTTGAAAGTTGAATTGGCTTCATATACCAGCTATCACATCTCTGTAAAGATTAATTCACTACCTGAGGGAACAAATTGGCTGTTAACAGGATTTTATGGCAACCCTAATGCAGCAAAGAGGAATAAGAGTTGGAAGTTGCTCCAAGCTCTCAAACCTTCTAAGAACATACATTGGCTTTGCTTTGGTGACTTCAACGAAATCTTTAAGCAGTATGAGACGGTTGGTGCATCTAGAAGGCCTTATAGACAAATGGAGGCTTTCGGAAGAGCTTTAGAAGCTTGTGACCTTAATGATCTTGGTTACTTTGGGGAAAGATTTACTTGGAAAAACAACAAAGAAGGTCCGAAATTCACCAAGGAAAGGCTTGATCAAGCCTTTGGAAATACTGCTTGGATCAATTTGTTTGAAAATCATATGGTGCATCATCTTGCTGCTAACAGTTCAGATCACAGGCCTATACTCATTTCTCTGCACTGTCATTACTTAACAAAGAAGCAGGAGAGATTATTTGGATATGAATCCAATTGGAGCAAAAAAGATGGATGCAATGCAGTGATTAAAAATGCTTGGTATGGTTCAAGTGGTTTTTCTAATATATTGCAAGTAGCTATTGATGGATTAAAGAGATGTCAATTGGGTTTGAAATAGTGGAGTAAAGATATTCATAAAAGCCAAGGAAAACTACTCAAATCCAAGCTCAAATTGCTTAACCATCTTAAACAGAAAAATGAAGGCCAATTACATGAAGAGGGATAAAGGCTTTACAGAAAGAGGTCAATTCTCTCCTTAAAGTAGAAAACAAATGGAAACAAAGGGCTAAACAAGCTTGGCTGAAGGATTGGAATAGAAATACAGTTTTTTCACAAGTGTGCTAGCCAAAGAAGGAATAATACAATTAGAAGGATTGTGAATGGAGCAGGCCAAGAAACAGCAGCTCTTGAGGAGATTAGTTTAACCTTCCAACAATATTTCTCTGAGCTGTTTTCCACTTCTAGCCCAGTGGGAATTGAAGAATGCATTTTGCTTATGGAACCAGTAATGACTGAAGACATAAATTTCAATCTTTTCAAAAGTTTCACTACCTTAGAAGTCAAGGAAGCAATTTTTAACATTGTTCCATTAGGTTCCCCTAGCCCTGATGGATTCCCTGCTGCCTTCTACTAGGACCACTAGGACACAATGGGGCCTGTTGTTTGTGATGCAATTCTAGAAGTTCTCAATGATGATAAATGGTCTGAAGGGATGAATGAAACTTACGTAGTGCTTATTCCAAAGATGAATTCACCTTCCCAGGTTACTGATTTCAGGCCTATTAGTCTTTGCAATTGTTTTTACAAAATCATTGCAAAAGTGATGGCAAACAGACTTAAGCTCATACTTCCAGAGATTATCTATCCCACTCAGACAGCTTTTGTCACTAGTAAACTCATTATAAACAATGTCATTGTGGCATTTGAATCCCAGCATTCCATGAAGACTAGAATGAGAGGAAAGGAAGGTTTTATGGCCCTTAAGGTTGACATGAGCGAAACCTATGATAGGATTGAATGGGGTTTCCTTAGATCTGTCATGTAGAAACTGGGTTTTGCTCAAAGGTGGACTGATCTTACTATGAAATGTATATCATCAGCCTCATACTCTTTTCTTATTAATGGAATCCCACAAGAGACTTTCTGTCCAACTAGGGGAATTAGGCAGGGGGACCTTCTTTCCCCCTACCTTTCCATCTTTTGAACTGAAGCTTTTAGTATTCTTCTCAACAAAGTTTAATCTTCTGGTTTGATCATTGGTCTCCCTCTGGGAAGAAACCAAATCCACATTAATCATTTATTTTTTGTAGATGACAGTTTACTTTTTTGTAAGGCCGATTCTTTGGAGTGGAGCAAGCTTTTCTCTTTGTTGGACCCTTATGAAAAAGCTTTAGGTCAAAGGCTTAACAAAGAGAAGACTTCCATTTTTTCCAATAAGAATACCAATGAGAAAGCTGAAGATATTATCACTAGCATAGCAGGAATCAGAGCCACTAATTCCTATGAAAAATACTTGGGCCTTCCAGCTCTTGTAGGGAGATCAAGAACTTATTTAGTCAGAGGTATCCTTGATAAGGTGCAAGCATGATTGAGGAACTAGAAGCAGAAATTTCTCTCACGAACAGACAATGAAATATTGTTAAAATTTGTTGTTCAGGAAATTCCCACTTATAGCATGGGTATCTGCAAACTTCCCAAGCAATTGTTACATGATCTAAACATACTTGTGAAGAGCTACTGGGGGGTCAGAAAGATCAAGAGCACAAAATTCATTGGGTGAGCTGGAACCAAATGAGGAAATAAAAAAGCATAGGTGGCCTTGGCTTTAGGGACTTTGAAAACTTCAATATTGCTTTGCTTGCAAAACAATGCTAGAGACTAATCCAAAATCCATCCTTTCTTGCAGCACAGGTCCTCAAAGGCAAATACTTCCCAATAACCTCTTTCTCAAAAGCAAAGTTTGGGCACAATTCATCCTACTTATGGCAAACCTTTATGACTGCAACACTTGCTTGAAGAAGGTCCATTCTATAGAATAGGAGATAGGGAATCAGTTGCTATATGGAATGACAAATGGCTTCCTCAACAGAGCACATTCAACGCCCAAAGTTCTATTTGTTTCCTAAAAACATATACCAAAGTCTCAACTCTCATCAACAAGGATACCAGTCAATGGAAACACTCTCTAGTGGATGCGATGTTTTCAAAGGAAGAAGTTGTTCTAATTAAATCTATCCCAATTAGCCCTTATAACAGACCTAATAAGCTGATTTGGAGTCCCACCCAAAATGGTTTCTTTAATGTCAAGAGTGCTTATCATCTTAAAACAAAACTGGAAGAGAGGAAATTGGGCTAATCTTCAAGTTGTTCAAATCAGAGGGATCCTTGGACTAAAATATGGCAACTGGCCATCCCAAATGCAACCAAAACTTTCCTTTGGAGAGCTTGTCTAAATGAGGAGGAAAGTGGTAAATAACTCTTTATGTCCAGTTTGTAAGCAAGAACTTGAAACTACTGAGCATGCCCTTTGGGAATGCCCCTCAACTCGAGATGTGTGGGGACAATGTGCTAACAAACTCCAAAATTCTGGTTTTCAGACTCAGACTTTCAAAGAGATAATAGAAGCAATGTTTGAGACTTTGGATGAGGAGAATTCCTTGAATTTGTTGTCACTGCTAGGAAGATTTGGAGTAGAAGAAATGAATTTCTTTTCCAAGACAACTTCACTCATCCTAATCATCTTGTCTAGGAATCTAGATTACTACTAGAAGACCTCAAACAGATTCGACAAGCCAACAACTAGTTTGCTACTGCTATGGTTTCAATTGGAAGATGGGAAGCTCCTCCTAGAGGTCAGATTAAGTTAAATTGGGATGCAACTTTAGACAAGGTACATTGGCTTCTATGAGAATGAAAAATGATCTTTTACCTGATCCTCTTCTGGCAGAAGCTTTAGTAGCTTTTCAAGCCACACTATTTTGCAAAGACTTGGGTTATAAGGAAATAATTTTAGAAGGTGATGCATTGCAAGTTATCCAAGGCCTCAATTCTTCTCTAGAGATTGACTCTTATCTAGGAATGCTAATGTTAGATACAAGATCGACTAGCATCTTTTGACTCTTGGTCTGTTAAGCATACAAAGCATACTAATAACACAATAGCCCATGTCTTAGGTAAAGATGCTTTAGGAATCAAGGATACTATCATTGTATTGGGGAAAATTCCTTCATGTATTCAATCTCTTTTATAGAGCTCTATGAATAAAGTATGATTTCTATAAAAATAATACTTAATTTATAGTAAGAAATACCCATTAAAGAAGATATAGAATGAAGAGCAATAAATAATTTAGAAAAGGAAAAGATGGACGGATGTTAAAAAGCTCGGTTATTAGAGATAAATAAGGAAAAATAAATGCGATAGAGGCTAATTATATTAATTAAGTAATGATTCATAATTAAATTAGTTTTAAAACATATGTAATGTTCATACAAAAAACTATGAAAGTGCAAAAAACTATGTTATGGAGAGTGCAATTATCCCGTGAAAATTATGTAAGCATTGTTATTTATTTTAGTTAAAGATATTAGTATATCTATGACAATATTAATTCTTTCTCTTATGTGTAGGAAACAATGATTGCTCTGCATGTTGAATCTACATCTGACCATAATTCCTCAACATGTTAATACTTTTACAAAAGTTTTGAATCCACATTCAAGATATTTAAGGGATTTGGGTCGTTGCGTCAAGCCTTTTAGCTCGTCGTCATCATCCAATAATGCCTTTTACACTTCTAGAGTTTTAGGGGAAGCGAAGTTTGAGATCGAGTAGTTGAGGACAAAGCAGCATGAGTTAGAAGCTCAACTGGTACAATAAGCAAACATAGAGATGCGACTAAAACAACAAGAACAACAACAGAGGAGTTCATGAGAGATGCAACTCCAAATGCAAATGGTTATGAAACAATTCATGCCCTCCTAGCAGCTAATTTAATAATTTTACTACTGTTTTGTATGATAAACAATGTTTTTTTTATTTAGTTTGCACTTATGAGATTACTTTTTATATTTCTTGAACAAATTCTAATGTATTTTTTAAGATATGATATATGTGTATTTGAGGTTTTTTATTATTAGATTAAAAAAATTCCCACTGTTTGAATGTCAAAAAACCATTCGAACATATAGTCAGTCTAACCATCCGAATGGGTGTAAAGAACATTTGAACATAATTTGTAAAAGACATTCGAACATAGATACAACAATCAAACATAACGAATTCCATGTTCGAACGTAATAAGCATTCGAGTGATTTCTTACGGCATCAAACATTACACCTATGTTCGAGGACTATGTTGAACGTTTGAACATTTTCCCCTAAAAATACATTCAAACGTATTAGAATTCGATCAACCACTAAACGCAATGCGTTCGAACATTATTGAATGGTCTAACACTAAGTTTAACGATCGAACGTTTGTCTATAATAATACATTCAAACGTATTTAAATTCGACCAACAACTCAACCCAATGCGTTCGAATTCAATCGACCAGTCAACCCAATGCGTTCGAACATAGAGTTATGGTCAAACGTAATGAATTAACTATTCCAACGTCTGTCTAGGGAGAAATTTAATCACCCCAGAAAGATCTTTACGTTTGAAAGTCATCAAATGGTTTTAGTCCACAAAAAATATTTTTAAGACGAAATTTAAATTTTCACCCCCAACAAATATTTTGGAACAGTGATACTAGGACAAACTTAGGATATTTTTTTAAAAAAAAAAATTTGGGACAAAATTACTACTTTTTGTTGTAGCGCGCTTTGTTATGCCGCTTATTAGCGTTGTCTCAAATTTTCTTTTCCTTTTTGTCTATACGTGCTCAGCACATATCTTACCAAGCCTTGGATAATATTTTAGGTACGTAACTTCAAACATTTATGAACACTTTCCCATTCCCACTAGTATATGACCTAAAACTTAGCCATTAATTACCATGCCAATTGCCATGTAAATTTAGTGAGAAAATTAGTTCTTTGCAACATATTATAAAAATTAGGAGAAATTGGTACGTACTTCCTTTTTTATTTTTATTTTCATTGTATATATGATAGATAAAACGTATTAGTCTGTCAAATTGTCAAATTTTCCAAATTGATGGTCTGGATATCAATTGTCAGCTTTAGTACTCTAGGGTGTATATTGAAAAAGGCATTGGTGTAAAACATAATTTCCCTATAAATATTGTTAATACCTACTTTGTTTTAGCATGACTAAAATAAGAATTATGTGACATTCTCCAAAGACCTTTGATTTAAAGGAATGGTAAGCAAATATAAATTGATCCTATTAACAATAGTCAACAATCATCAACTCAAACCACACAATCACAGGAATTACCAAGTGAAGCACATGCAACGGCTACAGAATCCACACAATCAGAAGACTTACCATCTCATGCAACAGCTACCCAAATTCTCAAAGGAAAGTCTATCACATGCAACAGCTAGACAATTCCTTTTTTGGTTCAATATTCATATCCCTGTATTTACACTTTCCATGTATAAATCAATGTGTCTAACGACAATATACATATTGTAATATTGTACTCTACTATAAAATAGACAACTAGAAGACTCTCAGATATTCACGATTACTAAACTTTTTTACAAACACTTTGTGTGCACATTGTCTTTATGGTATCAGAGACCGTGTGAGTGAAGAGAGTCTTCCTCCATAGCCACCATTGCCTTGAACGTAGAAAATTTTGTGACCCTGCGTCTCTCCAACAATAACTACCCACTATGGCGTGAACAAATACTAGCCTTGTCTGAGAGCCAAGTTCTAGTCCACATGATATTTTTTATAAAGTTTATTGTGACTTGTAGGGACCTACTCCTATTATTTCTGTTGGTAAATTTCACTACTATGCATGCTTAGTTGATGTCTTTTCTAAATTTAAGTAGTTCATTCCGCTTCGAAAAAAATTTGATGTTTTCTCAGCTTTTTTATTTTTTGAAAAATATGTGGAACATCAATTTAATAAAAAAAATCAAAAATTTTCAAACCGATGGGGTGGTGAATTTGCTAATACTCAGTTTACCTCTCATTTAAAAAATCAAGGCATTATTCACCAGTTTTCATGCCCTTATACCCCTGAACAAAATGGTGTTGTGAAATGTCGTCATCGTGCCATTCTTGAAATTGGTATGACGATGCTCTTCTACAATGGCGTTCCAAAACGTTTTAGGGTTGAAACCTTTACCACTCCTACCTTTTTAATTAATCGTTTTTCCACTACTACTCTAGATTTACAATCACCGTTTTCAATTCTTTATAAAACTTTCACTGATTATCGGTCCTTGCGTGTTTTTGGCTCCAAATGTTATCCATATACTTGGGACACCAAGCACAATAAATTTGATCCAAAAATCTTGCCATGTGTCTTTTTAGGCTATAGTAATTGGCATCGTCGGTATAAATGCTATCACCCACCTACTTGTTGTACTTACATTTCTCGCCATGTTATTTTTTATAAACTTGATTTTCCTTATAAACATCCTGGGAACCTTCATTTACCCCAACCCTCTAACCTAACCTGGTCTATTTTTTACCTCTAGGTGACGCCTCCTTCGGCCCACCCTCCCCCTACTACTTCCTCCCCTCTTCTCGAACTAAATATTCCCTTACCCATACCCATCAGCTCCTCCGCTACTATACCCAACTCCCATCTCTCTACCTTCTCCACTCATGCACTCCCATCTTCTCCTTCACCGCTCTCTACTTCACCTTCCCCAAACCCACCTCCACCCATTACACATACCATGATCAGCCGCTCCCGCGCCGGTATTCACAAACCCAATCCCTAGTATGCCAGCGTCCATGACCTCTCCACTATACCAAAAGAGCCCAAAATCATCCGCTCTGCTCTTACTCACCCTGGTTGGACCCAAGCTATGCTTGATAAATTGCAAGCTTTGTATGCTAACAATACATGGACTCTTGTTCCTCGTGATTCATTTATGGTTGTTATTGGTTGCAAATGGGTTTTTAAAACTAAACTCAATGCAGATGGACCCCTTGATCGATTGAAAGCTCGTTTAGTAGCAAAAGGATTTCACCAAATAGATGGAATCAACTACCATGAAACTTTCTCTTTGGTAATTCACCCAAGTACTATCCGGATTGTTATCACGCTTGCTCTGATAAATCATTGGGACATTCGTCAGTTGGATGTCAAGAATGTTTTTTTCCATGGGGACCTCCATGAAACCGTCTACATGTATCAACCTCCAAGTTTTGTTCACCCAACACACTCTTCTCATGTTTGTAAGTTAAACAAAGCTTTGTATGGCTTAAAACAAACCCCACGTGCATAGTTTGATAAGTTCAGCAATTTTTTACTAACTTATGGTTTTCATTGCAACACTACTGATTCCTCTTTATTTATTTGTCGTTCTGCTCATGATTGTCTTATGTTACTCCTCTATGTTGATGATATTCTACTTACTGGTTCCTCAACTGATATCCTACATGAATTTATTTTGACTCTTAGTAGTGAGTTTCCCATGAAAGATCTGGGTCATATCCATTACTTTTTGGGCATTCATATTGCTCAAACTACTGATGGCTTTACCTTGACCCAAACTACATATGCTCTGGACATTTTAGACTGTGCTCAAATGACTGACTTTAAGCCTATGGGAACTCCCATGATGGCTAAGACCAAAGGCCTTCAGTCAACAACGCCTTTCTCTGATCCAGCCCATTATAGCGGCCTTGTTGGTGCTCTCCAATATCTTATTATTACTTGTCTTGACCTTGTATACAGTGTTAATTTTGTGTCTCAATTTATGTACTCTCCTACTGAAACTCATTTTAAAATGGTTAAAAGTATCTTTTGATATGTGAAATGTACATTTGATTTTGGACTTTATTTCAGTTCCAACGCTACACTTGATTTTTATGCCTTTTCTAATGCTAATTCGGCTAGCTGCTGTCACCCCCGAAGTCTCACGATCGGTTATTGTGTTTTTCTTGGTAGTAACTATATTTCTTGGTCTGTAAAGAAGCAATATATTGTCTCTCGCTCGAGTATTGAAGTTGAATATAGACCTATGGCCCAAACTACTACTGAACTCACTTTGGTCTCCTTTCTTCTTCGTAACCTCGGCATCAAGCTACACGTACCACCTTTATTGCTTTGTGATAATCTTAGTGCTCTTCACATGACTGTTAAACCAATTTTTCATGCTCAAAGCAAACACATTGAGATCGACTACCACTATGTTCATGAACGTGTTGCTCTTGGTCTTTTTCATACCCGTCATGTACCTGCCTCTTTACAACTTGTTGATCTTTTTACCAAACCACTTGGGCACAAGTCTCTCTTTCCTCTTTGTACCAAATTTGGCCACGTACCTTGGCACGGTTTGCAGGGGCATATTAACAATAGTCAGCAATCATCAACTCAAACCACACAATCACAGGAATTACCCAAGTGAAGCACGTGCAACGGTTACATAATCCACACAATCAGAAGACTTACCATCCCATGCAACAGCTACCCAAATTATCAAAGGAAAGTCCATCACATGCAACGGCTAGACAATTCCCCTTTTGGTTCAATACTCATATCCCACATTTACACTTTCCATGCATAAATCAATGTGTCTAATGGAAATATACATCTTGTAATATTGTACTTTATTATAAAGTAGACAACAAGAAGACTCTCAAATACTCACGGTTACTTAGGTTTCTTACAAACACTTTGTGTGTACATTGTTTTTAGATCCCATGTTGCATTTCAAAAGAAAGGCACAACACCAACTCTTATGAGATTGATAAATAATTTTTTTTTTTAAATATACTTTGTACTTATGAACTACAATTTGTTTTTTAGAATAGAAATTCATTTTCTGTCTCTATCCAGTTTTCTATCTTTGATAAGTTTTCCCTTGTTCCCGCAAAACCCATCGCCACTTCTAGGACTTCGTTCCGTTCACTAGGGGAGGGGGTTGAAGCTTCGGCTCCACCCACCTCTCTCCCTCGCCAGCCTCATTTTCTGTTTAGATCTGTTTTTTCCTGTTTTTCTATTTAGCTTTTAGCTGTTAGCATCGAAACTAGTCGATCCGTTGCCTTCCGGCAAGCAAAGTCCAAACATGCACCCCTCCATCAGCCACTCTGGGTGTCAATCTTCAAGATGGTAGAAAAAATTTGTCCTTACGAGCGGCAAGTAATCCTAATGCTCGGCTTATGCCATGCGTGAGTTTCACTCGCCACCGCACTTAGGGAAGCTTCCTGCTGCCTCGGGGGGTATCGTCAGGATCAGCATATCAAATCTTTCTGCTCCGATCTTCCACTCCTCTCAAAGTGTGGCGCGTGTACTGCACGCGCCGCCACAACCAGTGGTGGCCCCTCACCAGCGATTCGTCTCAATTTTTGGTTGATTTCCTATGTTTCTGCTTTTCCTAACCAACGATCGAGTGAAAGTGGATGAAGTTCCTTCCGGCCAGTCCAGACCAATACGTTGCAGCACACAACCCTTTACTGCAGCTAGCTTTGTAGTCTGTTTAGCAGACTATTTTAAAACCATCACCAAGCAGTCTCCCCTTTTTGGAATTGGGTGGGAGCCATTCATTTAGCTCCAAAACCAGCCTTTTCTTTTTCCTTTCTATATTGTAATATGTTGGTTTTGGGAAGACTGTAGGAGACTCTCACCCCAAACTTGTATCTTGTAACCATTAGTTTATCTATAAATGCCTTATTTGCTAAGAAGGGGGAAAAAAACTACAGTATGTTTTACAATAAATGATAAACTACCAAAAAATTTCAATGTGCACCTAAACAACTAATAAATTTCAATGCCTATGTATCATCCATAAAGATGTTCTGCCTCATGAATAATTCTTCTTTCATCTAATTAACAATCAGACATTAACTTGACACGTATTGAAATTTATTAGCAGTATAAGGTGCATCATAACTTTTGGTAGTACTTACTTTGGAAACGAATTGGTAGTTCACAATTATAATAAAAAAAAAAATATACAGAAAAACATGACTAAATGCCCCCACAACACCACCACCCCCCCGATGCAGCAAAAGCACTCCCAAATTTAGCTTTCCTTGTATCTAAACTATTTGAAAAAAAAAAAATTTGTGGGTGCTGAGCGAAACTGTTGACAAGAAGAGGAGTAATGAATTGCCAAAGAGATGTACAAGTACTACTACTGTATGGTTCAAATCCATTGCCCTCATGCAAACTTATGATCTTCGAAGCTCTCTGGAGTGGCCGACATGCCCACAAAATATTGATTATGAACTTTCAAGTATGGGATTGAGATCGATGCTTATCATGACTGACCTCTTTTACCCGACCCATGTATATATATTTACAGATCGATCATTCCCGCTAGCTCCTGTATTGAATTAGGAGTAATGATAGATACAACTTTTTTACAATTGATCTGTTTCAGTTATATATATATATAACTAGGAAGGAGTATGATCTGTTTTATAAAAATGCTGTCGATTTAAAACAGAGTTGTAAAAATGATTATGGCATGGCCCTTAAAGCTGTACCTCTTCTATTCTCCTAATGGCTTCCCTCATGTCGAGCCGTTGCTCGGAATTACTGTCAATGCAGGCAACTGCAATATGCAGGAGTTGCAATATTTGATTGAGTGAACTTGTGTTGCTCACAATGTCCGGATCAAGCACTTCTTGTAGTCTGTGTTCAGAAATTGCTGTTAAGACCCATTGCACAACATCAGTGCCACCCTTTCCAGTGATAAGATACTGAGAGGGAAATTTTCCAGTAAGGATCTCAAGAATAATTATTCCAAGGCAATAAACATCAGACTTTGGAGAGACTTTCTGGTATTGGATGTAATCTGGGGTTTTGTAGGCAAACAATGCTTGTGCTGCGACGGGTGTAGAGACTAGTGAATGGAAGGCATAGTCACTTAACAGTGGCTCATAATCATCACAAAGAAGAATATTACTGGACTTAAGATTTCCATGGGGCAAATCGTGTTTAGCAAACTCACTATGGAGGAAACCCATGCCACGTGCAACTCCCTTGATAATCTTCAGACGCGTTGGCCAATTCAGCTCATTATGACAAATTCCACGATCACCTAAATATTAAGGATCATCATGATCAGGTGTATATTAGATGTTTAAATGAAGTGGTCATGCGTCAGTTACCGATTCAAATCTTCTATTTTTTCTTAAGAGGTATGTTACACGCAGTCATGGAGTACGTAAGCGCCGTGCAGTCGCTTTGAAAAAAAGTAGGATCTATTATTAAAAAAAAAAATTCATGTAGATTCTGTATTTATTCATTTTTTTCTAAGTGATTGAATGACGCTTGCACACTCACAACTGCAACTATCATTTCTCTTTTTTTAAAGAAAAGTTAACCAAAAGATATATGATTAGAAATCATGACAGTTTAGGATAAAGAGTAGTATTTCTAGAATTTATCAAAAACCATATAATGAAATGCATAAGATTGATCAAGATATAGAAGCCGAGTTTGGTGTTATTAGGATTATTGAAAAGAATTATATAAAAGATTGATAGAAGATTAAGGAAGTTGGCTCATACCATGTAAGACATATAACAAACTGCCTTTAGGAATGTATTCGGAGATCAACAGCTTCTCTTCTCTCCGGAAATGGTAAGCCAAAGGAGTCAAGATATTCTTGTGCCTTAATCTTCCAAACCGCTTCATCTCTTCATCAAATACCTCTCTCTGCAACCTATTCATCTCCCTCATCCTCTTCACAACCACCGAAACCCCATTGGCCATCAAGGCCTTGTATGCTGACCCCATTCCGCCATTACCGAGCACCTCTGCAGCTGCCTTCATCAAATCTGACAACCCAAATGTACCCTTTGCATCACTCACCATCACAAGATCACCCGTTCCATTCTTTTCTTGTTGACTTGAAGTACTTTTCTTCGAATGACCTTTATGGCTCGAGTAGTCTGTGGCCCCACTGCGATTCGAACTTAGCACGTGTATCTCAACCATCTGATCGTTCGCCATTGATTCGCTACTGCGAACAATGAATACGTTCTCCCTATGTTTCGCGCAATTACCAAAGGCAAAGAGGATAAAGATGAGCGTTAACACGGCAAGGAACGAAAGCACTGCAACATTATTGTTGTTAGACTTGTTTCCAGTTTCATTACTCGGCATTAATGTTTTATCTTTCTCTGTGCAAACCTTGTCCAATGGCTTCCCACAAAGTCCTTCATTTCCTGCAAACGTATTCACACCAAATATCGACAAGCTCTCAGGAATCTCACCTTCCAACATGTTGTTAGATAAATCAAGTTGTTTCAACGAAGTTTGGTTCATGGGTGGGATAGGTCCTGTGAATTGGTTCTTCTCTAGGTGGAGTTCTATGAGATGGGTTGGTTGTGTCACCGACTCAGGTATCGTTCCGTTGAATTGGTTATAGGAGAGCCAGGCTTTCTTCAACGAAGTAAGATGGGAAAAGAAATCGTTAGGAATGTTTCCAGAGAACTTATTGCCTGTTAATAAGAGAGATTTCAAAGCGCCAAGCATGTGAAAATCTGGAATTGGACCTGAGAAGGAGTTATTCACCATGCTGATCGTTCGAAGCCCTCGGAGTTCCAGTAAAGCCTCGACGTCTATGTTTCCTGAGAGACCTAAGTTGGTGAGATGGAGGCCAGTGATTTTGCCATCAAAGCAAATCACTCCCAACCAATCGTCCGAGCAAGGAGAGGAGTTGGGAACCCATGAGCTTAATGCGTCCGCATGGATAAATGATTTCTTGAGTTTTAGGAGAGCCTCTTTATCAGAGACAGAAAGAGAGAGGGGAGGGAGGAAGAAGAGGAGGAGGAGGAGGAAGAGAATATGAACAGCGGCCATTGCTGAGCCAGGAATGGGAAAAGTCCGGGGAAGAATGAGCCGCTGTTCAGAGAGACGATTGCGTGGTACGTTCTCTGAGCCTTTGTTTGATTTGCTTTTTTTGATACTGTTGGGAGGATGTGTGCCATGTTTGGGGTATGTGTGTGTTTGGCTTTGAGTGGGAATTGGTGATGGAACCGCCAGATTCACGTGAGAAAGTCTAAGAATAGGGAGAATTAAATTAGAGAGAGGGAATGCAAACTGGCAAAGGCTTGTTTGTGGGGTTGAGAACGGGCAACTTTTTGTTGACCTAGTCAGCCTCATTTCGCATTCAGGTAATTATTTATTAATTATTGTTAATGAAGAGAGGCAGATCATTAAACTCCACTCAACAAATTGGACCCACAAGATCGATCCAACTCAGTTATACTCACTTTTATTTTTATTTTTTATAAGCTTTTTTTTGTTTATTTTGTTTTCGAGTTAGAAGAGGGAAGTTTTGAATTCCAGACAAAGAATGAGATTATGTCAATAAGTTGATAGCCTTTGACAATCATACTCGCCTTACTTTGACTTCAACGGTACCAACTTTGATACAATTGAGCTAGACTGGTTTCTGTTGCATTTTCTAAACCCACTTGGTACGTAAATTTCAAAAAAGTTATTTTCATTACTTCTCTTAAATTGATTATTTTAAGTAGATATCGATAATGATAGGCTTATTATTTTTTATCATTCATTTACTACTCTTTTTATTTTATTTACTTTTTACTTAACGATTAAGGAAGTGACTATTAAAATTGTATCTTTTTTTAATTTTTTCTTAATGGTTAAAGATGTTAAAAAAATACTTAAAAGAAAATAATAAAAAAATTAAAATTTCAAATATACTATAGAATAGTAAAATGATAGTAGAAAGGTTGTAAGCTTATCATTATCCTATCTATTAACCCGTATATATCTAAAGCCACAAACTTCAAACGTGTCATTAGCAAGTGCGACTCAAGTTGATAATATTAAAAGGATAATGATATCTATAGTTTTGGTAGTTTTCGCATACTTCCTTTTATATGAATTTCAGATTTACCTATTATTTTAAATTAAGGAAATATGCAAAAATTATATATTTTAAAACTGTAAATATTATTTTTAATATAAAAAATAAAAATTTGACTATATTAAATTAATTTTTCGGTGACGAAAACAATTGTTGCCTGTCACAAGGTATCTCCTCTTAATCCTAATGCAAACGTATCTCATCGTGGACTCTGAGACAATAGGTCTTTGAATTCCAACTGCCTCACCTTCATATAGTCTCTTTTGAGATCATTTGTACGTAACAACCTAGCCCACCAATATTATTAGGGTTAGAAGAATAATGGTAATGAGCCAAATTAGGTTTAGAGCGAGCCATATTAAATAAGCTGACTAGTTATCGTTTATTAAGGTTGACTATGAATTTTTAATTCGGCTCATAGGCCCAAAAGCTTATTATAAGGCATGTTTTGCTTTAATGGTTGATTTTGAATGATATTAATGGTTCAATATTTTTGAAAATTCCAAATGAGATTTATCGAATAATTTTGAGTAGTCTCGGGGCCAGAAAAATTATTATGATGGTCAATACTTTTTACTGTTTTCAATAATATTTGTTTAAAGCCCATTTGATATTTATTGAGAAACGGTCTCATATTTAATCAGTATTAAGCTCAAAAAAATTATTTAAAAATGAGTAAAAGGCCCTGCTGGATAGGGTTGTTAATTGACTTGGCCTATAAAAATTCTAGACAAGTCCTAGACATTGGGTTAGGCCTGTTGAGTGGCCCAACCCGTTTTTAAAGCCCAATTGAATTGATAAAGCCTAAAAAGATCCCTAAAGCCCACAAAATAGGCCCAAGAAAACACCCCGAAATGCCCTACCCGTAACCCACCTCAAGGAAAACCATGCATACATAAGGTTCATGTCTTGATCATCTTCAACCTAGGGTTGCCGCACAACAACCTCTCTAAGCCACTGCAACCGCATCGTGTCTGCGATCTTGTAGCCACCGAAAGCTCCAAGCATGCCACAACCCATCACGTCCAACCACCAGCTTGTTATATTTATTGTAGATTGTGATATTAAATATGTGAATTTATTAAATGCGGGTTATTATTTATTTTTGTGAACCACTACTACAAGGAGATGCATTGATTCAATGGTAAGGGTGTGTTGTTTCAAAAGAAAGTGAATGGGTTTGAAACTCTATGACTACACTTTGATGGTTTAATTGTAACAAAGCATGGAATAGCCTTAAAGGCCCAAGGGATGCACGGCCCATTCGAACCGGTGGGTGGCATGGGCACAAGGCCTGCAAGGCCCATTTGAAGAGCCATTTGAATGGGTGTAATACTTCAAAATTAATTCAATTGAAAAGTTGAATGGCTGCCACTTCATTATCTATAAATAAAGGATGAGATCGACAAGTTTAAACATTCATTTTTCTCATTTTGTCAATCATTTACACAATTTTGTAGAGAACCTCTGAAGGAAAAACTTCAGAATTGCTATCTATAGTTGTGACTTTGTTGTATCCTGGAGATGAATTATTTGTAATCTCGTAGCAAACTGTTTCGAGTGAGGGTAATTATCACATTAAAGATAGTATTCTACACGCCTCAAAGTCATATTTATTTTTTCAAATTACTGGATCCACTTAAATGTCTTCAACAATTTTAAGGTGATAATCGCAATGGGATCAAAATCTGATATTACAACTTTCAAAATGATGAATCAAGATTTTGTCAACCTAGATAGGTTTAATGGAACGAATTTTACTAGCTAGAAAAATAAGTTGATGTTCATTCTTACTACATTGGAGATTTCATATTTTTGGATCCAAACTTGCCATTAATTTCAAAACCCAATTCCGAAGACAATAATAAAATCAAGGTGGAACACGAGAAATGCGAGGAAGATGAAGTGGTATGTAGAGGGCACATTCTAAATACACTTTCTGATCGTCCCTACGACTTGTTTACATCAATCAAGTCACCATGAGATATTTGGGAGGCATTGAAATTCAAGTATAAAACCGAAAAGTATACAGATAAATTCCTTATTATGAAATATTTTGAATTTACAATAAATGATAATACTTTTATGATGGATCAAGTCCATAAATTGTAAGTTCTGGTGAATAAACTTCAAGACCTTAATGTTGAAGTTTCTAAACCTCTGCAAGTCAAGGGCTATTATTGCCAAACTTCCTCCAAGTTGGAATAATTATAAAATGAAACTTATGCACACATCATAAGATTTCACTATAGAGTAGATTCAAAAATATTTACAAATTTAAGAGAAAATTCAAATTTGTGATAAGAAATTATTTTCTCAAAATGGCTCTAAAATGAACTTTTTTTTATGAGAAAAATAAGTTTCAAGATAATTTTGGAGGAAACAAAAAAAAAAAATATAATGACTTTTCCAACAATGGTGACAAGTACAATAAAATAAAAACTTGTTACAATTGCGAAAAGAATTGACACTTTAAGCATGAATGCAGGTACAAAAACAAATACAAGAAAGAAAATAGCAATCCCAATAATACAAATCTGATCGAAAATGATATTTCAAAAATTGTAGTCATGGTCTCTGAAATGCACATTAGCATGATTATAAAGTTAAATATGGCTACAACAACCGAGTCTTCAAATTGGTGATATGATTCAGACGCTACCATCCATGTTTGCAATCAGAAATCTCAATTCAAGAATTATGAAGATGCAGCATATGGACATGTCGTACTAATGGAAAATCAAAACTCTACAAAAGTTATGGAGAAAGGAACTGTAGAATTTCAGTTCATTTCTGGGAAGAAATTTATTCTTATCAATGTTCCTCATGTCTCAAAAATAGAGAAAACAAATTGTATATACAAATTTGCTTTGTAAGAAATGTGTCAAGACCGTAATCAAGTTTGATAATGTAATTATTTTCAAGGGGAAGTGTTTGTTGGAAAATTATACTCTTGTGATGGCAACTAAGTATTAATAAAATAAGTTCTAATTATGCTTATATTGTTGAGTCTTCTACTTGGTGGCACAATCGTTTAACACATTTGAATTTTAAATATTTAAAATTTATGTCTAAACATAATTTAATTCCATATAGTCAGGAACATAGTGCTATATATGAAATTTGCATTCAAGTGAAAATGACAAAGAAACATTTTCTAAAACAAATAGAAATACGCAATTATTAGAACATGTGCATTTTGATATATGTAAACTAAATGGTATTTTAACTAGAGGAGGCAATGGATATTTTCTTACTTTTATTGATGACTTCTCAAGATATATGTATATAATTTAATGAAAAATAAGGATGAGGCCTTTAATATGTTTAAATCTTATAAGTATGTTGTTGAAAATTAAAAGGAAAATAAAATTAAGATACTTTGTAGTGACAAAGGTGGTGAGTATTTTCTTTGTACTGCGAAGAGAATGACATTATATATCAAACTAGTGCACCTTATACCCCCCACACCAAATTAAATGGTTTAGCAGAAAGAAAAATTAGGACACTAGTTGCAACTGCAACAGTAATGAAGGGGGTTGTATGGTGGAACAGTTTAATTGGATGCACCCTCCTTCATTTGATGGGAGAGGCAAGCCAACCCTGCAAGAGGATTGGATTTAGGATATAGAGGAGATATTTTGGGTCTTGAACTGCACAGATGAGCAGAAAGTATTGTACTCCACCTTCAAGCCGACAAGTGAAGTAGAATGATAGTGGATTTCAAAGAGAACCATCAGGAAAGCTAATGGGAGAGGAGTCGTCACATGGCCCTACTTCAAACAAATTTCTTCGTTCGCTTCTTTCCCAGATCAGTTAGAGATGCGAGAGCCTAGGAGTTTGCAAGCTTGGTTCAAGGAGCTATGATAGTCCACTAGTATGTCGCAAAATTTGAAGGGCTGTCACTTTTCGCTTACTATTTGATTCCCGATGAAGAGAAGAGGACCCAAAAGTTCGAGGAAGGTCTAAACAACTGAACATATGAACGAATAGTGACTTTTCAAATTCAAAACTTCACAGAGCTAGTGGATAAGGCGACTATACTTGAGCAGAGCCTCAAAAGAAGTTTAGAACTGTAAGATTAGAGAAAGAGAGCTACTCCACAAGGATACTCTGGTATGGATCAAGGGTCGTGGAATAAGAGAAATGAAGGGAGCAGCTCAAGTCAAAGGCAATTGTAGAGGAATGAACCGAATAATCATTGTAAGTTTTGTAATCATGAACACATTGAAAAGTACAGAAGGAAAATGGAGTCGTGTTTCCGATGAGGTAAAACCGAACATTTCATCAGAGAATGCTCATTACTATTGGAGGACAACAAAAATCCCAACCCACCTCAAGGTTCCTGACCAATGACATAGGCAAACAATCAGAGTAGAATTGTGCCAACTTGAGTGTTTGCACTGAAGCTTAGAGAGGCTGACGACAAGAATGATGTAATCACACGTATATTCCCTATTTTCTCCAAGAAAGCTACCTTTCGTTTAATTCTAGGGAAACTCATCCTTTTATTTCAATGGATAATATCAAATTTAATCACCAGTATCCTCTCTCTTTTCTCTAAGAAAGCTATCATTTTGTTTGATTCTGGGGTTACCCATTCCTTTATTTCAATGGACTATGCCAAGTTCTGTACTTTATAAACTAAACAGTTAGGTTAGAATTTAATAGTATCCACTCCAACGGGGAATTTGATGACAAGTAATAAGATCCTCCATTGATGCCCAATTTCCATCAAAGGGAGGTTAATTCCAACTAATCTAGTGGTATTCCAGATGTTGGGACTCAATGTAATATTGGAGATGGACTGGCTAGCTTCCAACCACGAGGATGGGCTAATTCTCATGGTAAAGCAAGTTTGTGGTAGTGAATTTGTGGTAAACAGTCAAGCAAAGACAAGGGATGGGCTAATTTTCATGAGGTAGTGAATTTAGTTGGATGTGGTGAGTAATTTGTGCACGCTGAATATATAGCTCGGGTTATGGATTTTCGTTAATGAAGTTGGTTTTGTCCTTGTTTGGGGTTCGCTAGTAAAGTTACTGGCAAGCTTGTTTGGATTATTAATTTTTTTTCGTGAATGTGTTATGATTTAGGTTGTGATACTGTTCGAGGTCGAACCCAAGGCTTAAATAATACAAGGCAAGAGTCAGGTACGCTGTGCTTCTATACTAGACTTTGCAGAAAAAGAATGGAGATTGATTTTATGAAAACATGCATTTTTTTTTGTTATGAAAAACTTGAAACCAACCTCGGTCTTTTTATCTACATTACTCATAATATCTATATACGAAAAGAAAAATATATTATGTTATGACTGGTGTAGATATGAGCCATTTTTGATATTTTGTTCTCAGTTGTACAAAATAGAGCGATTATAAAAATATGAGATTTTGTACATAATTATATGGAGATTATTTTGTTATGTTCAGTACTCTGTTATGATATTATATTGCATTTGAAAACCTCTGACATAATTTTTTGTTTCTATTTCCTTCGCGACCTTACCATAGGTGTAAAATTGTGGCTTTTGTTATAATGTTGGTACCAACATCTGTGTTTTTGGTGCACCGTTTTCTATGTGGCCTTTCCTATATGCACACTCGAGACTCTGAGTAATAAGGAAGATTCACATTTTGTTTATGCTTGGTTGGCTACCGGGATTTGCACAACCTTACCACTGGGGTTAAACATGAAATATGTTTTGTTATGATGTTGTTCATATATGATTATGCCAAAAGATTTTGTATATGTTTTATTGCTGTAAATAAATAATTTCTAAAGGCCTAGGTCTCTTTTCTCTAGTTTTCCCGTATTGTTTATTTTGTGTGTGGGTAGCCGCATTGCTTCTCTTGCGTGTGGGTAAACGCATGGCTTCTCAGGGGGAACCCCCCAAGCGCCAAACCCTCTTCAGGCGACGGCGGGACACCGTCTGTTCACTGATATCGTGGTGGAGTCCTCGAAACCTCTTCTGAAGTCAATATCTCTTTGTCGCCGAAACTTTAAGGATGGAAAAATGTTCTTTCACTTCTCAAAGGAAGAGATCAATCAGTCTGCCTCTCCTTTTTTATTCACTGTCGTTCTAAAGTTTTTACGAAAAAGACACTCTCTTGATTTGATCCGAAATTTCATCAAACAAAGATGGAGCTTGAAGATACAACCTGTAGTGGGCGAGATGAGAAAACCGACTAATGTGATGGTTCGATTGACAAATGAAGATGATTTTTGCACGGCTATGGTAAGGGAATTCTTCGACATTGAAGGTATGCCTTATCAGATTTTTCATTAGTCTCCTGATTTTAATGAAAATATTGAACTTGTGAATGCCCCGATGTGGATATTTTTACCAGGATTACCCTCAAATTTCTATCACATATCTATGTTGAAAATTCTTACTGGTGGTTATGGAAGACTTTTGTGGAGAGATAATACCACTGCATGTGTTACACGTCCAAAAGGTGCGAGATGTTGTATTGAGATGGATGTCTCGCAACCTTTGCGGAATGGTTTCTGGGTTGGGACCCCGGGTGAACCTAGAAGCTGATATTAGGAGGTCATCTTTGAGACCTTGCCTGTATTTTGTCATAAATGTCGTATTCAAGGGCACAATGATAAAAAATTGTTTACTGTAAAGGAAAGAAATCAAGGAAGGAGAGGAAATAGAGAAATTGGAGAAAAAAATTCAAAGAAGGTGTGGCGTTACATTGAGAAACCTAAAGTGGATCAAGAAGAGATCCAGAAGAATCAAAGAGAAGAGATACTTAATAAGATTAAGGAGAGGAAGAATTTTTGTGAGGAAGAGAATAGGGTTCTTTATGTCTCTAAAGAAGGAATTTTGAGGAATACAGAGGAGGATAATAGGCAAAGTCCTTTGGTCTTATCTAAAGTGCATTTAGTTGAGAAACCTATGGAGGAGTTAGAGGAAAATGTTACTCCTCGTGAAACTTACTTGAATCTAGCTGTTAATCAGCATTCTCCACGTCGTGCTTTAAAAATGGTGGATGAAATTTTGGAATATGAATTGAGATGTGTTGCGCAACATGTTATTGATGAAATGGACCATGAAAATGAAGAGGAATTAAATATAAGTAAAAGGCAAAATGTTGTTGTTGTGTAAGATTCTGAAGGCCTGTTGGAGGCAGAAAACATTGCCAGAAATGACTATGCTTCTGATCCAGAGATGGGAATCACAATTAGGGAAATTTTGGAATCAGGAAAAATGAAGTCTAGGATGATTCGTGGAGTCACCACTCGCTCCAAAAAACATCTTTAATTATGTTTAATATCCTAACGTGGAATATTAAGGGTGTGCGTACTTCTAGTAGTCGTTTGTCTCGTATTATGAAGAATTTTAAACCTCATATTATTGTTATTATGGAGCCTTTCTTGGATGACAATAATCTGAATTTTTGGGCACAAAGATTGAAGTTCCAAAATTTTGTTTCGAATTCAGAAGAGGGTGGTAAAATTTGGCTATTTTGGGATGAGGATATACTTTTTTCAGCAGGTTTGTTTACGAATCAACTTTTATCGGGTTGGTTCTCGCTTGGTGATGATAGAATATTTGTTACATTTGTTTAAGCCAGTTGTTTTAGGCGAATGCGGTTGGACTTGTGGGATGATATTAGGAGTTTTCATTATGAAGGAAGGCATTGGTTTTTGGAGGGTGATTTTAATATTATTTGGGCTACTAGGGCAAAACAAGATTTTAATAATCTCATTCATGATTGTGGTTTGTGAGAGATTCCTTTTGAGGGATCTAAATTTTCTTGGTACAATGGTCAAAATGGGCGTCATCGTATTTGGGCTAGATTGGATAGAGTTATTGTTAATCTATCGTTTCTAAGTAGATTCCAGCATGTTAAAATGAAGTATCTTTCTCACACTTCCTCTTATCATAGTCCTATGTGTACTGAGTTGCTGCAGTATAGTAGTTTTTCAGGCTCAAGCCAGTTTCGGTTCCAAAGAATGTGGACATCTCATGATGATTTCCTTCCTCTAGTAAAGAGAGTGTGGGATTCTCATATGAATTGTAATGCTTTGAAATAGGGGGCCAGGAATTTATATAAGCTCAAATCTACTCTTAAATTGTAGAATATTTCAACTTTTGGGCGTGTGGAAAAGGAGTTACAATTGGTGGAGGATCAATTGGTTAGCTTAGAGAGTGAGGTTGCTGGAAATTATTCTGAGAGGGCTGAAAATCAAATGTTACAACTTAGGGTGAAACATCAGTTATGGTTAGATAGAGAGGAGATCTTATGGAAACAGAAATCGCGCATTCAATGGTTGAAGGAGGATGATACGAATACTAGGTTCTTCCATGTGAGTGTCTTGAATAAAAAGAGAAAAAATATTCTTACTTCTTTAACCTTGCAAGATGGGTCTTCTTTAAAGACTCCCAAGGAGATTCATGTTGGTGCTATTAGTTTTTATCAAAAGCTTTTGGCTTCCGAACTAGTTGTTAGATATGAGGATGTGTTTTCTCTCATTCCTAAGATGGTTTCGGAGGAGGATAATGAGGCTCTCCTTCAATCTCCTTCTATGCAAGAAGTTAAAAAGGCAATGGATTCTATTTCGGATGATAGTTGCTCGGGGCCCGATGGTTTTTCGGGAGAATTTTTTAAAATGGCCTGGGATATTGTTCAAGATGATGTATGGCAGGCGACTATTGAATTCTTTAATGGCTACCCTTTACCCATTTTCTATGGTGCTACGAATTTAGTCCTTATTCCAAAAATGGATAAATCGGATAGCTTCACTAAATTCAGGCCTATTAGCTTATGTTGTGTCGTTTATAAGATTTTCTCAAAGATTATGGTGAATCATATGGCTCTTATTTAAAGTAAGTTAATCTCACCAGCTCAATCAGCTTTTGTTAGCAATCGCAGTATTTTTGATAATATCTCCATTGCACAAGAATTGGTCACCGGTTTGGATAAAAAGGTTCATGGTGGGAATGTGATGTGTAAAATTGATATGGAGAAGGAGTACGATCGGGTTGAATTGGTGAATTGGTGGCTTCTTCTTCCTGTTTTGAAGGGATTCGGCTTCTCCCGTAGCTAGTGTGACCTCATTCTTCAGTGCATTTCCTCTCCTACCTTTTTTATTATGTTGAATGGAATTTCTAAGTGTATCTTCAAAGCTTCCTATGGGATAAGACAAGATGATCCTCTTTCACCTTATCTTTTTATTTTATTGGAAGATGTCCTTTCTAGATTATTGGATTCTCAATTTTGTATGGGCACCATTAAGTCTTATAATATTTCGAGATCTTGTTTGAGAATATCACACCTTCTCTATGCGGATGATTTACTGATTTTCATGAGAGGTGACAAACGGTCCTTAAGGGGTCTTTCGAAAACTTATGAATCAGTTTAAAGACAAAAGATCTATGCAGAAAAATCAAGTTTGTTTTACTCCAAAAAAATAAATTATGCTAGAAAACACCAAATGTTGGAAGCTTTGGCCTTTAGTGAGGGTAAATTTCCTTGTACTTACCTTGGTGTGCCGCTACATACTAGTAGACTTATAGCTTTGATGTTGAAACCGCTTGTTGAGAAAATCAGAAAGAAGGTTGCAGGCAGGAAGAGAAATCTTCTTTCCTCTGATAGTAGATTGGTGCTTTTGAAACATGTCCTTAATAGTGTGCTGATTCATGTTCTGTCTATGCTTAAAATTCCTCTGATAATGTTTACAGAGATTCAACGTATGTTATCATAATTTTTGTGGGGTTCCAAAGAGGGGAGAAAGAAAAAAGCATGGGTTTCGTGGAGGAAACTTTGCCGACCAATTCAAGAGGCTGGTTTGGGGGTGAGATATCTTAAGGAAGTGCAAGATTTGCTTTTATTCAAGTTTGTCTGGAAATTGATTGTGAGTGATTCCCTTTGGGCTAATTTCTTTAAGAGCCGGTATTTGAGGAATATGTCACATTTAGAAGCTGCTCAACTTCCTCGTAGATCTAGCTTCTACAAAAGTGTAATTCATAGAGTCCCTTTACTCTTTAATCATGGGCTTTGGAAGGTTCACGAGGGCAAGGTCAACTTCTGGTTTGAACCTTGGCTTCCATCTGGTGTCCTAGCTAGTCGGGCTCAAGTGATTGAGTCCCTTTGCTACAGATTTGTGATTTATTATCTCCAATCAGTTGGGATATTCCTCGTTTTTCTACTTTGGTTGGGCTGATTTATGCAATGAAATCCTACAATCTAATATTCGGCTGAAGTAAGGTTCAGATATTTTCATATGGGTTCCTTCATCAGATGGTAAGTTTTTGACTAAGTGGGCATGGAATATTTTCAGACTTCATTCAGACCCTCCTTATTGGGCAAAATAGACCTTGCTTAGAGGTATTCCAAGTAAAATCTCTTATATTGCTTGCGAATTCTGGAATCATGCGCTACCTGTTGATGCAAATGTTAAAAAACTTGGTATTCATTTACCATCCCGCTACCATTGTTGTGTGGATAAAAGTGTCATTGAAATGGAAGAATATTTGTTTGGGAATGGTTTTCTAGCTGAAAAAATCTGGGAATTCTTCTCCAAGAGATTAGAGGTGAGATATAGGAGAGGTCAGAATATTTTTTATCGAGTTTTTCTTTGGTGGTCGAAAGCCAAGTGCTCTTCTCAACTAGGGATAGTGCGTGGTCTTATTCCAACTATGATTATTTGGAGACTTTGGTTTCTCCATTGTAAGATTCGTATGGAAGAGGGTAAATTTACTTGGGAGCATATTGTGTCAGCTATTCTATTGCGGATTCAAAATGTGTTTGTGGCGTCTATGAAGTTCCTTTCTTGTTCTACTAGGGACCAAGAGATATTGCAGAGCGTTAGATGTCCTATCATTGTGTCGCGGGTTACTATAACTAAAGTTTTTGCTTGGCAACCTCCTGATTGTGGTTATTGGAAATTAAATATAGATGGTTGTACGCTTGGTAACCCCAGCTTATCTGGAGGTGGTGGTTTGGTTCCTGATCATAAAAGAGATTTATTTGCAGGTTTTTCTCGCCACTATCAAACTCAGACCAATATTGTAGCTGAATTTTGGGCTTTGAGATATAGCCTTAGACTTTGTAAAGATCTGGGATTATCGGATATAATAGTTGAGACAAATTCTATGATGGTGCTTTCATGGATTCATCATGGTGAATGTTCCCACTGGTACTTATGGGATTTTTTGGAAGAGGTGATTGAGCTTATTCAGTTTCTTAATTGTTGCATTTGTCATGTTTTTCGTTAACGCAATATGGTGGCTTTTTTTTTTTTGCTAAAGTAGGAGCCCATAATTCTTGTATGGATCTTCGTGCTCATAGCCTTATTCCTAGAAGACTTAAAGGTTTGTTGCGCCTTGATAAATGCTCTTTACCTTTTTTGAGATTGAAGTTTGCTTAGTAGAGGTTGTAGGGGTCTGGAGCCGTAATTCTT
The DNA here is from genome assembly GCF_004785595.1 of Juglans microcarpa x Juglans regia. NCBI lineage: Eukaryota > Viridiplantae > Streptophyta > Magnoliopsida > Fagales > Juglandaceae > Juglans > Juglans microcarpa x Juglans regia. Next base: position 32,218,030 of record NC_054596.1, on the reverse strand, counting down.
TACTTCCACGCTTGTCTTCTTATTATTATTCTTTGTTGAAGCTATTCGACAAGACCAATTTGGATTATGCAGTTTTCTATGCAGGTTTTTTTTTAGTACACTATTCGATTTTATGCAGATTTAGTTGGTTTAAATTTATTCATTAATATTTGAGTTCTGTTTGTTTATATTGAATAAATGTATAGGGTTTGAGTTAGTCTATATCTTTTTTTGATGCCTAGGTTTGGATTCTATGATTATATATAACCCCTAAGCATCTTATTGTAACCACGGTATTCCTCCACCATAAATGAGGGCTATCAATAAAATTGGGGTATCGTCCCCTTCTTAAAAAAAATATTTTCTGAAGTTTGCTCTGATAATTTGATAATCAATTTTGTTTTGCATTATGTATTGGCTCATGTTTACATACTAGTATATATTCACTATTTATTGAGTTATTAATGACTCACCCAATCACCTTCAATATTCTTAGATGATTTTAAGGATTCAACGAGGAATTAAAAATAGGAAGCATGGGTAGGGTTTAGTTGAGGATAGTGGATTAAGTACCTAAGGATACTGTGATTATTGGAGGATTTTATTGAGTAGATTGGATATTAATATTATGTTGATTTAATTTATTGGGATTAAGATATTTTATCAAGACTTAGTGAATTGTTGATTATTATGATGGGATCTTTGTAGAAGAACACCTATATTTAGTTTGAACAAATGAATTTATGTTTATAAAGCCTTCAGGGTGTGTGTGTATGTGTGCGCGCGCGCGCACTCCTATATTGTATTGTAGTGTTGGGAGATGATTTAGGTAATAGGAACTAACTCTCTGGACCTCCAGGTACGGGGTGTTACAGTTGGTATCAAAGCCAGGTTTAAGATTCTGCAGACTTTAATATATGAGGTTTTATATTTCTGCGACCTTAGGAAATAATTTTCTAATTTGATGTTTAGCATTTTGTGGACTTCAAGGAATGACGTTGTTGATATTTAAGGTTTTAGAATCTACAAACTTTAGGAAATGTGTCCTACGTAATCTGAGGTTTTTGATTTTGCAAATTTTAAGAACTGATTTCATGGCATTTTAGGATTTAGATAAGATTTCAGGTTTAAATTTTAGAGATGTACATAAGCTTGAACGAATGCTAGGTTTCATATTTTGTAGACTTCAATATATGAACTGATCAAATATAAGGTTTAGATCCTAAAGATGTACGTAATTTTGACTCGATGTCAAGTTTAGGACTACAGATTGTAAGAGAGGATTGGGATATTTTTAAGGTTTCAAATTATGTGGCTTCCAGTACTTAGGTTTGACCAAATGTTAAGGCTTATACTTTTGCAAAGTTTAGGGCATAATTTTAGCAAAATGTAAGGTTTTGGATTATATTTATTTTAAATTGGTATTAGCTACGGGTTAAAAAGAAGATTTGTTATTATTAGATGTGTTTACAAATTTCGTGCATATTTTTACTATAGTTAGGTGTAAACTTTTAGATATGTACTTTTATAATTTTGAAGTATTATATATATATATATATATGGTTACAATTACATGTATTATTTTATATGAATACTTTATTTCAAGACACTTAATTCAATCTAAGTTTTCAGGATGCCACCTCGTCGTCGTGTACGAAACCTTTCGGAGCTGAATGCGACATATAAGGAAGAGAAGCTTATCCAAGTGCTTCTGAAGTACTCCGAGTAGCAGCACAACAATTAATATAAGTGCTCACTTAGAATCTCCCGGGTCGCAACAGCAGCAATAATGAAGGGAACCGTACCATGAAACAATTTAATTGGATACACCCCCTCCTTCATTTGATGGGAGAGGCGAGCCAACCCTGGCAAATGATTGGATTCAAGATATAGAGGAGATACTTCAGGTCTTGAACTGCACAAATGAGTAGAAAGGTACTCCACCTTCAAGCTATCAAGTGAAGCAAAATGATGGTAGATTTCAAAGAGAACAATCTGGGAAACTTATGGGAGGGGAGTCGTCACATGGCCCCACTTCAAACAGATTTTCTTCGATCACTTCTTTCCCATATCAATTAGAGATGCGAGAGCCAAGGAGTTTGGTAGCTTGGTTCAGGGAGTTATGACAGTCTACCAATATGCCGCAAAATTTGTAGAGATGTCGCATTTCGCTTCCTATTTGAATCTTGATGAAGAAAAGAGGGTTTGGAAGTTTGAGGAAGGTCTGAACAACTGCATATATGAACAAATGGCTTTTCATATAAGGCGACATGTTAGGAGTCTCGGGTTTGTAATATTGTGGCCGAAAAAGACTTAATAGCAGCTGTAATGTTATTGGGCATGTCAGTTCAACATGCAGGAAGTAAATGTGTCGTTTATTTGTTTGACAAGTTGAGTTTAAGTTGTGTTTGAATATGTGAATTGTTTGTATAACATGTCCGAAATGAGTATATAAATATAGTAAGTTTGTGGTAAATGGTTAAGCAAATACGAGGATGGGTTAATTTTCCTGAGGTAGCTAATTTCGTTGGATGTGGTGAGTAATTTGTGCACGCTAAATATGTAGCTCGGGTTATGAAAGTTTGTTAATGAAGTTGGTTTTTTGCTTGTTTGGGGTTCGTTAGTAAAGTTAGTGGCATGCTTGTTTGAGTTATTAACTTTTTTTAGTGTTTTAAGTTGTGATATTGTTAGAGGTCAGACCCAAGGCTTAAATAATACATAGCAAGAGTCAAGTAAGCGGTGTTCTTATGCTATACTTCGTATAAAAAGAATGGCCTGATGTTGATCTTATAACAACATGCATTTTGTTTTGTTATGAAAAACTTGAAAACAACATCGGTCAATTTATCTGCATTACTCATGATATCCATATAAGAAAAGAAAAACATATTCTGTCTTGACTGGTGTAAACATGAGTAATTTTTGACATTTTGTTCTCAGTTGTATAAAATATGCAATTTTGTATATAATTTTATGAAGATTATTTGGTTCTGTTCAGTACTCTATTATAATATGATGTTGCATCTGAAAACCTCTGGCATGACTTATTGTTTCTGTTTCCATCACGACCTTACCTGATATGAACCAGTAAAAATGGAATCCCTTGAACCCACAATCAATTTGAAAACTCACCCAAGAAAGCCAAAATCAAGCCAACGGAGAATTTAGACCCGTTGAGGAATTCGTTTCAAGAACCTAGATTATATAAAAATCTAGACCCGTTGAAGAACCTGTCTCAAGAACCTAAATTATAAGAAGAACGCCACAAAAGTTGTGATTTGCCTTTGATAAGTTTAAAAGTTCATTCAAGAACAAGAGAAGATAAACTCAACTCACAATGAATAAATTCATCAAATTTCATAAAACTAATTAAAATGAGGCTACAAGGACTATTTAAACCAAAACCTAATTAACCAAAATAAAGCTCTTTCTTCCAAAAATACCCCTAAATGAATAGTGTCACGACTACAGTAATTTCTTGAAACCCTAATTCAAAAAAATAAAACATATGTGGGTCAAGAATTCTCAAACCCGATTATTCTAGACTAATTCTTATAACTAATAAGATAAATACTTTAAATGATTTAAACAAATTGAAAGCCTTCAATAACAATAGGCTCAAACAATAACTCTAACTTATGTCTTCCACAGCTTGTATCAAATGAATCAAAACTGGTTCTTCTTCTTTAAAGCTCATCTTGTGTTTTGGGCTCTTGCTAGCTTCATTCCAAGTGGATTGCACCAATCCTTACATTACTTCCTTGATCTTCTTAGCTTTTGATCTTGTAATTGACCCATTTGAAACTTGCAAAAGATCTTTAAGACTAAGTCCATGTTGGTGCCCTCGTTTCAAGAACCTAAATTATATGAAAATCTAGACCCGTTAAAGAAACTGTCTCAAGAACCTAAATTATAAGGAAGAACGCCACAAAGGTTGTGATTTACCTTTGATAAGTTCAAAAGTTCATTCAAAAACAAAAAGAGATAAACTCAACTCACAATGAATAAATTTATCAAATTTCATAAAACTAATTAAAATGAAGTTACAAAGAGTATTTAAACCAAAACCTAATTAAAAACCTAACCAAAATAAAACACTTTCTTCCAAAAATACCCCTAAATGAATAGTATCGTAACTACAGTAACGCGGCTACAGTAACTTCTTGAAACCATAGTTCAACAAAATAAAACGTATGTGGGCCAAGTATCCTCAAGCCCGATTATTCTAAACTAATTCTTATAACTAATAAAATAAATCATTTAAATGATTTAAACAAATTGAAATCTTTCAATAACAATAGGCCCAAACAATAACTCTAAGTTATGTCTTCCATAGTTTGTATCAAGTGGATAAAAAATGATTCTTCTTCTTTAAAGCCCATCTTGTGTGTTGGGTTCTTGCTAGCTTCATCCCAAGTGGATTGCACCAATCATTGCATTGCTCCTTGATTTTCTTAACTCTTGATCTTACAATGGATCTTTAAAACTAGGTCCATGTTGGTGCCCATCATTACCATGGGTGTAAAACCGTGGCCTCTATTATAATGTTGGTACCAACATCTTTGTTTCCAGTGCACCTACTTTAGAACAAAATGGTTTTTTGTGTGGTCTTTCTTGTATGCACACTTGGGACTTCAAGAATAATAAGGGGAAGATTCACATTTTATTTTTGCTCAGTTGGTCGTCGGGGTTTGCATAACCTTACCACTGGGTTAAACATGGAATATATTATATTATGATACTGTTCAATTATGTTTATGTTTTATTCTTGTAAATAAATATTTTTCCGAAGTTTGCTCTGATAATTAGATAATCAATTTTGTTTTGTATCTGTACTGGCTCATGTTTACATACTAGTATATATACACTCCTTAGTGAGTTGTTGATAACTCACCCAATCACTTTCAATATTTTCAGATGATTTTGAGGATTCAGCAGGGAATCAAGAATAGGAAACATGGAACTTGGGTTTCACTGAGTGAAATGAAGTCTATTTTCCATAAAAAAAAAATTAAAAAAAAAAAGAATAGGAAGCATGGCAAGGTTTAGCTGAGGATAGCGAATTGAGTACCTAAGGGTTCTATGATTATTGGAGGATTTTATTCAGTAGATTGGATATTAATATTATGTTGATTTGATTTATTGGGATGTGGATACTTTATCGAGACTTTATTGAATTGTTGCTTATTATGTTGGTGTCATTCTAGAGGAACACCCTATATTTAGTTTGAACAAATGAATTTATGTTTATAAAGTCGAGGAGCACCTATATTATATTGTATTGTTGGGAGATGATTTAGGTAATGGAAACTAACTCTCTAGACCTCCGGGTACGGGGTGTTATAAAATCTACTATGAAAAAGTTGTTTAATGTTTAATAACATGCAACTAAATTGTTTTTAAAGTTAGTTACGATTATTCTCGATGCTTATCTATCTATGTTCTTGTAGATACATTATTCATGTTCACTGCCGGTATGTGGTACTATGAAGTGATATTATAAGGTTAATTTGATATTTTTCTTACCTTGAATATCACAATTAATTAGTTGAATATGGGTATTGAAATAATTAAGACCCACTACTCATATACGAGATCAATCCCTAAACATTGATGCCCATGAGTTGGTAAAGAGTTAAAGAAAACCGCTAAGATATCAAACGTGAGTGCTCACTATTTTAAGAGACACTACAACAGATTGTATTTTTTGAGATAAAAAATTTTGTCTCAAAAAACAAAATTTTTGTCCCAAATTAGATTTGGAGACAAAAAAATTTCGTCTCAAATTTGTCTCAGAAAGATCGTCTCAAAAAGTTTTTGGAGATGAAAATCAAATTTCGTCTCAAAAAATCATTTTTAGAGATGAAATTAGACAGATCCAATCGAAACCATTCGAACGGATAATTTTTTTTTAGACGACCCAATTTCGTCTCAATATATTGTTCGAATGGAATATTTATCCATCCGAATGGAGACGTCCATTCGAACAATAAGAAATACACATTCGAACTAATGTCCATATTTGATTATGTTCGAACAAACTGGGTGCTCGAACAGATTTTATGCGTTCAAACTAATAAATTTTTCAAACGACTTGTATTTGAACAAAACTTATGTCTATTCGAACATAAATTTTATTTTCGGAAATTATATCCGTTCGAACGGAGTTTTGCACATAAATGTTGTTCGAACAAATAATTTATTGTTCAAACGTCCGTATATCTCATTCGTCGTTCGAATGGGTTAGTTTTTGTTCGAATGGGTCAGTTTTTGTTCGAATGTGTTAATGGTAATTTACCGTTCGAACTGTATTAATCATACAGATCACAATTTAATTAAAAATACCATACTAATATTACACATTGTAATTCAAACATCAATTGTCAAAATAGTGCAAACTTCATAATATAAATGCAATTAAAGAAAAGATAAATTTGAAGACTATGGTGGTGGCATAGAGTTTTGGGACATTATTGACTGAAATTGTTTAAACATTTTTTAGTTATTCAACTGCATCCTCTCTTCTAATCTCGCCTCCAAATCCGCTGCTTGATCTAATTGGGTCAGCAACTCTTTTTTCTCCGACCTCAATCGTTCTATCTCAAGTGCTGCTTCCTCTAATTCCTTAGTCTTGTCGTCATTCGATTTGGCTCGAGAATAGGATGATGATGATGAGAATGATGTTTTTACGCAACGTCATAAACCCCTCAAATATCCAGAATGTGATCTAAGAACTTGAGAAAGGATTTGAGCATCGTTGACAGGTGATGTATCAGATGGATCCGCAGCAGTTTCCTTAAGAGATAGCATTTTGTCCTACAAAAATAAAGACATTAAAGTTAGTATAAATAACAAAAATATTATGTGACAATGAAATTAAAAAAACTTAAACTTACATAATTTGCCTCTGTTTCGGGACTGTCCCAAACACCATCACGATTTTTATGTGTTTTAGCATACAATTGGGTCAAATCATAGTCAGCGAGACTTTCTTCTTTCTGCAAAAGGAAAATTTATATTAGAACTTAAATCAGAAAATGTGTATTATATGTTAATATTTAACGGGCACTAAAATAACTTACCATTTTGTTAGACAAACGATGAAAAGATCGAGAACCTGCATGATGGTTTATCTTTAAATTTGATCTATTTGCTTTGTTCACAGTACTCCATTGCTAAAAAAAAAATATTAGTCTATATGTTTAATACATCTATGATATATTATTAAAAAAAGATAGCAACGATATTACCTGATAAGCAGGGTCTTCAAACATATCACAAACTTTCTCCCATTCGTTTGGTGGAATATTTTGGAATGGATTTTGGCGCGCCTCTATTGTAGTACTGAACTTCTTATAATATGCATGGCATCGACTGTCAACACTTATGGGAGCAAACTCTATAAAAAACTTCACCCCTTGTGCATACTCCTTATAGTCTCGCCTCAAATTTATCTCCCAGTAGTATCTAACTTTTATCCGTTGTATTTCTATTACTTGTCGGATGTCTATCAAAAAACACAAAATTTATGGGATAAACACTATAAAAAAAAATCCAACTTTTATAAGGTAGTTGATCATATCCCATTCGAGAGACTATTATCTATATCGCATATATACTCAGTCCTAAACTCTAATGTTAGTACAAAGTTCGGTAGCATTTTCCTACTGTTCTCCATGTATGCTAGTCATGATAAGTCGTCAACCCTATTAATGGGCCGAGAAACTTACAGACCACATATCTGAAGAATGTAAGGAATCGCTGAACCAAAATTTTAATTGACTAACACAAGAGTTTAAACTGAATATATCTGCCGTATAGATGATAGAATTCCAAACTGTCCACTTTGGACAATTCAAGAGTTGTACCCAAACATTCTTTAAGAGAATATTTGGCCACAACTCACGGGTCTAAGGTTTAAGTACATATAAAAATAATCCTAAAATTCAAAACTCTCTAACTCCTAATACAATTACACAATGAAATCACATTCCAAATCACAAATACATTGCAACATTACATTCCTAATTAATCACCAATTGCTACATTCTAATTTAATTTTAGTGCATAATATGTTGTAATTAAACTATATTATTTTTTAATTAAATTTGTTATAAGTTTTATACATTAATTTAACTATTAACAATTGCTATGTTATATCTATATTTTAAGTTTCTAGTTTAATTTTAGTGCATAATATTTTGTAATTATACTATATTATTTTGTAATTAATTTTGTTATAAGTTTTATACATTAATTTAACTATTAACAATTGCTATGTTATATATATATATATATATATATATATATATTTTAAGTTTCTAATTTAATTTTAGTGCTTAATATTTTGTAATTATACTATATTATTTTTTAATTAATTTTGTTATAAGTTTTATACATTAATTTAACTATTAACATTTGCTATGTTATATATATATATATATATATATATATATATATTTTAAGTTTCTAATTTAATTTTAGTGTATAATATTTTATAATTATACTATATTAAAAATCTAGATTTACAGATAAACAAAATTAGAGGAGATCATGTTAATAACTTTTCGGCTAGAGATTCAAAACATCATGTCTCTATTTCTCGTAATTGGTATCCCAGACCTACTCCACCGGATATGCAATTCGAGGAAAGAGAACATATAGTAAGATCAGCCTTCGCACCAGATGTATTTTACGAATGGAATATAGACGGATTATCTGAATACGAAATACTAAATCATTTTCAAGAAATGATTATGGTAGCCAACGTCTATAAAAGTAACAGAAAAACTGATCATCAGGTAGCACACATTATTGTTACAGGATTTACTGGCCAACTAAAGGGTTGGTGGGATCATTATCTTTCATATGATGAAAGGTCACGTATATTAACAGCCTATAAATATGATAAAAATATGCAAATAATTAAAACGGAAAATGATTTACCCCTAGAAGATGCTGTCAATACATTAATATATGCATTAACTAAACACTTTGTAGGTGATCTCATTCAATTTAAAGAAAGAACTAGTGATTTATTGATTAATCTTAAATGCCCTCAATTATCTGATTTCCGTTGGTATAAAGATGTATTTCTAACTAAAGTTATGATTAGAAATGATTGTCAACAGCCATACTGGAAGGAAAAGTTCATAGCCTGACTTCCATATTACTTCGCCCAAAAGGTACAAGAATCATTATTAAGATCAGACGGTACTATTGATTTTCAATTTTTTATAAGTTTTATACAATAATTTAACTATTAACAATTGCTATGTTATATCTATATTTTAAGTTTCTAATTTAATTTTAGTGCATAATATTTTATAATTATACTATATTATTTTTTAATTACATTTTTTATAAGTTTTATACATTAATTTAACTATTAACAATCGATATGTTATATCTATATTTTAAGTTTCTAATTTAATTTTATATAAACTATGTTGTAATTATATTATATTAATCTATATTTTTATATCTTATAATTTTATCATTTTTGTTATATTAGGATTCTGTTTGAACAATATTCTACTCCCACAAGATCCCGTTCAAACTAACGTTATAGCTTTTGAACGGGACAAACCCAGATTCCAGACACGAAACATAGACAAAACATTTACCACAAAACATAATTTTCACAATCACAATCTCATAAGATGTATATTGCCAGAATGTTCATTTTAAATGGGATTGCACAAACACAAATATACAGCATGCATCTTAACATAATTAATTAAAAACTATAAATTATCAAAAATCTAAAAATTATAAATATTACCTTGAATTTAAGCAATCCAAACAAAAGTATCAATCCACAATACCTACATAAGCAAAAAATATATTATGAGAAAACCTAAATCATGTACAATAAAATAACATTAATGAAACTCGAAATACAGAAAAACATAGAAAACAAAAACATACATTTTGTTCGAACCTCTCCTCTCTCTCTCTCTCAAGAATCCCTTCTCTCACTAAGGCTTTGTTTGGATCTTCAACTACTCTCAACTCATCTCAACTCATCATTACAATTTTTTTAAATTCCAACAGAAAATATAATAAACAATTCAACTTTTTCAAATTCTAAAATAATAATAATATTAAAAAATAATATTTCAACAATATTTTATCATCTCAACTCAACTCACTTCAACATCCAAACACACTCTAAGTCTGTGAGTATCTCTCTCTCCACAACACTCTCACACACACAAAATCACAAAGCCGTGCTCTGCCTCCTATTAAACATTCATCAACTGTGAAAATGAACTAGAGGTTCAGGTATATGAATCTATGAAGTCCCGTTCGAACTAGAAATTTACCCATTCGAATACGAAAATTTCGAATAGGCGCCAAATCTGCCGCGATTTATTTCACGTTTGAACGTGTCATTTTGTTGTTCGAACTAACAAATCAGAATATTTCTTGGCATATTCTTCAAATGTAAACCAGCTCAAAGAATATTTTCGTAATACTATTCGACCAAAGCGTTTGAATGACAAATTTTGACGTTCGAATAAACTAACATTCAGAGTATTTGGCACGAAGTTTCCCTCCAAACACATTCCATGAGATAACACCGTTCGAATGGGACATTATTGGGTTCGAACCAATCGTATAATATTTTAATATTACATACTATATAATAACTATATATTTTACCAACTATTTTATATTATAATTGATAATATATAATGTACTACAAGTCTAATAGTTAATATAATACTTATACTATATACTAACTATTAATATATAGTACTTATTAATATATATATATATATATATATATATATATATATATACTTTTGGTCTTCTAATTTTGCACTATATATTATATAACTTACTATCTTGTGATGTAGAATATAATAACTATAGTTATAGTAACTTATAATAGTAACTAGTAACTAGTTACTATAGTTACAATAACTTGTATAGTTATCATAACTTATAATACTTGCACTGAAATAGTCATAGTAACTATTTTAACTATAGTACTTATGATAACTTGTATAGTTATCAAAACTTATAATACTTACACTGTAGTAGCTATATAACTAATAAGTACTATATATATTAATTATTTTAACTTGTATAGTTATTATAACTTATAATACTTACACTGTAGTAGCTATATAACTAATAGCTACTATATATATATATTAATTATATTAAGTTGTGTAGTTATCATAACTTATAATAGCTATAACTATATAGTAACTATATAATACTTACATTGTAGTAGCTATATAGCTAATACCCACTATATCTATATTTATATTAATTATATTAACTTGTATAGTTATCATAACTTATAATAGTTATAGCTATATAGTAACTATATATAATACTTACAATGCAGTTATATAACTAGTAACTATAGTTTGTGTTATAATATTATATAAACTATAGGAGTATAGTTATCATAACTTATATATAGTACCTCTATAATTCAGCCATTGTAATTATACTAAGTACTTAGAGCATTGGCATTAGACTCATTAAATAAGTTCAATCTTCAAAATTTAATGAATTCATGTTTAAAATCACTGCATTGGATTCACCAAACATTAAATCTGAAACTTTGACGAATTGTGCATTCCAATTCATCTTCAAATTTGAAGACTCACTATTCACACTCTATAACTATTATTTTATTTACTTAAATTATTGTTTCCCAATTTTGAGCCACAATATATTTAAGTTGGGAAACAATAATTTAAGTATCAAATTAAATTATTAATTAACATATAGTTAGTATAATTATAAAATATGAAAAAAATAAATTAAAAATATTATTATTAAAAAAATCATATTATATTATTATTTTGATGAATCCAATGGCTAATTTAATGTGGGGTTATGGATATGGAGGTTTTGAGTTTATGAAAAATATATACTTTTCATCAAATTTTAAAGATAAAAATGATGAATCCAATGTTAATGCTCTTAGTATGTACTTAGTATAATAGAAACAATATATTTAAAAATAATATACTAAATATATTAATTAAAAGTATTATAATACTATTATTAGTTTCATTTTTATACTTTTGTACTTTGTAATATTATTATTATTATATATTACTATTAGTAATATAATTATAAATATATTAATATAATAATCGTTCGAATGAATATTTATCCAGTTCGAACAAGACGCCACGGTCATTATAAACCCAGTTCGAATACAATGAAACAAAACTCTCTCATTCGAATCAGCAACCACTGAGAGCCTCTGAGTTCGCCCCTTAACTCCGTCGTGAAAACCGCCACTCAACCGCCTAGGAACCCCATATTTGAACTTCTAAGAGGTATGGGTCAACTCTCCACCTCTATTATTTAGTTTTTTGCACGAATGGGATGTGTTTGGGGGTATGGATTTCGAATCCAAAATCCACTCATTTTGGTGTATTCCGTGGAAATAACATCAAAATAATTGGTAGAAATGATTGGGTTTCACTCCTTAATCATTTCTACCGATTAAAACAAAGGATAACATCTAGATAGGAAGTTTTTCAGTTCGGGGCTGAGTCGACTCAGCCATGGCTGTTTGGCTTCTTCCCTTTGAACAAACTCTAGTCCGTTCGAATGCTTAGTTGCCAAATAGCATTATTTTTGTTTGAACAAAATAAATTCGTTCGAATGAACAAAGAAACTCTATTCGAATGAACAGAACAGTCCATTCGAATAGAGTTTTCTAGTTCGAACAGTCTATGTTCTGTTCGAACGAATTATTTCAATTCAATTCAATATACTATAATTCTTCAATAATATAATTTAAATATTATGATTAATTATATTCTTACTTTCATTATGGTTAAATAGTATATCAATGGCATCCAGCGGAAGAAAACGTGCGAGAGATCAGCCCAGCCAAAGTAGTGGATCAGCAGCTCATGCTCCGGAGACGAGGCCTACACTTGTCGAGCGTCCAATCATTTTGTTGGACTTTTTTTATCTTTCATGGGAGGGACGGAGCATACAGTCCATCTTCACCGAGCAGTGATGGATACTGATCTGTGAGCAGCGGGGGATTGCATATCCAGAGATGGTCGGTGAGTTCTACAGTGCCATGGGAGAATTTAGTGTTGATGCTCTGTTCTACACCATATCAGTCCTGGGAGTGAGTATTAATTTCTCTCCCCGCATTATTGCTGAATTCCTTGACATTCCCCATATAGCCGACGCATATCCTGCAGCAGCTACACGGGGACCAGTGGTTGCACCATCTGATTCCGACACACTGGTCTCATTCTCCACGCTAGCTCGAATGTAGATTCGGATGCTACTTCGGATGGTAGTGAGAATGAGGATCTACCTGATGATGGTCTCACAGACGATCAGGTGCGTCAGCTAGTGTGAGACCCATCAGCTCCTCCATATGATGGGAGCAAAGTGATCCGATAGGCCGATTGTATAGGATTTTTCAGAATGCTTAATTTGATTGTTGGCTATAACATCGATCCGAAAAAACATAAGACTGATTTTGGGATCAATCGAGCCAGATTTTTGCTGCGGATAACACGGGGGATCCCATTGATCTAGCATTGTATTTATTCCTCCGTATTCTATCGGAGTCACGTTTTTCCAATAGAGGTAGTCTACCATTTGCACTGCTGATATCTAACCTCCTACAACGATCGGGGGTTACAGTGTCGGCCACTGAGCGGAAGTTGCCACAGATGGGGCCCCTTAACAAGATCACATTCAGCAAGAGCAATGGACACTTGCGGAAGACTACACCAGAACAGCCTAGTGATCCTCCCACAGATCCAGTTTCTAGTAGTGCTGCCGCTATTGAGAGACAGCCTCCTGGGGCTACTTTGGATCAGGTACGAGCTCTGTTTGTGGAGTTCGTTGAGCCCATCATGGACAAGCTTAGGGATCTGGAAGGATCTATTAAAATGTTGCAAGAGGATGTTGAGATACTAAGGACTCAATGATCGTTTTAGTTATTATTTTACTTTTTTATGTTGTATTGAACATTATATATTTGAGATGTAATTAATGTATGGTTTTTATTTTTCGTGTTTACTACTTTGTTTATTTTTTTCATTTTACTTGCCGTTCATGATAATATAAAAAATGATACTATCTTTAAAGTTATATTTATATAAATTTAACATAAAATAAATCACTATTGAAGTTAATTACATAAAATATATTTATGAATTTATAAATATTTTAATTCACTGCAATTCATAATATATAATATATACACATTTTTATATTTTGAAAATGATAACAAATTAATGGAAAAAATATTTATTACTTTAATGGAAAAAATATATGTACAAATCCATACTAATAAAAAAATTAATTGAAAAAATGTTCGTTCGAACAAGGAAGTTTAAGTTCGAACGGTTATTAACTTTCTCCGGGAAAAATAAATTAATTTCCCGCCAATATTATTATTCGAACAAATTATATACTGTTCGAACGGACATTAATTCCATATTCAAATCTATTTTTTCGGTTCGAACGGTTTTCCTTTTTTGAGACGATTTTGTTCGTCACAAAATATCTTATTCGAATGGATATTTTTCCATTCAAACGAATTTAGTAGCTCAGGCATTTTTCGAGATGAAATTTCGTCTCCAAAAATGACTTTTAGGGACAAATTTTATCCCTAAAAGTCAAATTTCTTTTAGTGAGATGTTGTTCCCAAATGATTGGAGTGGTTTAGATTCAGAGATGAGTTGAGATATTTGTGAATAGTAGAATAAAAATTAAATTGTTTATTATATTTTATGTGAAAATTTGAGAAAATTATTTTGAGATTTGAAAAAATTGAATTGTTTATTATATTTTATGTGAGAATTTAAAAAAATTATAATAATAATATGAGATGAATTGATATGAAATGAATTGAGATAAATTTTAAATTCAAACCAGACCTGAATTATTCTCAAAAAATAACTTAAGAATGTTGGGTACCGGGGAAATGGTGTTCATTTTGGCTTGGGTCAACTACCCTAACAGCTGAGAACATTAATGATTAAATAATCAGTATGTGATGATTGTAGCTCTTCAACTGCTTTTTTCTGGGAGTACTAATCTGGTTGGACCCATTTTGACATTTCACCACTTCACCTACTCCATCAGTATGTTTGTCCAATCTTTGCCTAACTGTTACTCAATATAGACATATGGTTTGCATTTTACTTTGTATCCACCCAACAGATCCAGAATTCATGCATACTTAAAACTTGTTTATGTGGGGCAAGCAAGTCTATTATTGATAGATATAATTCGTTTATTCTCAGATGCTTTGGTTTTCTTTTCTTCTTTTTTAATTCTCATTCTAGGTATGGACATGGGATTGTTACACCTTTCGGGTAGATCGGAACTTACATCTCCCTATTACATAAATTAAAATGTTGATATACTGCTGCCTTACACGTCTTCTCTGATTTTGATGAATAGATATTTATTGAATCATTCTTTCACAAAATAAGTACAAATAGGTTCGTTAATTTTTTGAATTTCACTTAGCACGTTTGGATTCAGAAGTTATCTCACCTCATCTCATTTAATTTCAACTAAAAAGTTTCTTGTTATTCATAAATCATTTCAATTCATCTCATCTCATCCTCCTCTCGTGTGAGGTAGATGGGGGAGAGCCACAGTCCTTCCAATACTTTTTGAAAAAAAAAAAAAACCTTTTAGGACTTTTTTTAGAATTTTACCAAAAAAAAAAAAAAAAAAGACAACTCCCTAAGTATATCATTCTTGTTACAATCTAATCCCAAATGCAACAAAAGTATTGAATTTTCCTTAAAGTTTTAAAATTCTAGCTCTAAAATTTTTTTAAAAAGTTAAAAAAGTATATGTTATTTTAAAATACTCATACAATTTGCTCTCTATATTCTTTTTGGAGACTCATCTTTAAGAGTTTTCTTTCTTGCTATATTTTTTTTTCTTTTTTACATGTGATTTGTTTTTCACTTTTTTCTTAAATTATTTAATATTTTTTCTTTGTAATTAACGTTGGCGATATAATAATATTGATTATCTTTTATATCTCGAATCATTATCATAATATCTTTATGTTATATATAATACAGTACATATTATGAAAAACATATAAAAATAATAATTATCCCCAATTTTCAATATTTATTTGCTCTTAAAAGTAAATTTAAAAACCCGAGACCGTCGAAAAAATAAATAAATGACAAAGAAATCAAACATGTATCTATGTCAAGGTACTAAAGACTTTGTTTTTTAACGTTATAGTTGGAAAAATCAAAGAAAGAAAGAAAATCATTGGTATCCGTTTAAATTTAGGTTTTATTTAAATATTGAGTTAAATTGAATTGAATTATTTATAAATAATAATAAGTAGAGATGAGAGAATGAATTTTATTAAACCCACTTAAAATGAGTCTATCTACTACCGAAGTCGAAGCCAAGATGCCTAGCTGCGATTAGCCGTGTTTGCATGGGCATGTGAAACAAATTTATAGCATTTGCAAACATATGAAAATGCTCTGTTCATAATATTTATTAATTACTTAATATTATTTGAGAGAAAAATAAATTTATATTTTTTACATAATTATAATTTTTTTAAATTTTTATATAAAATATAATAAATAATTTAATTTTTTTAAATTTTAAAATAATAATAATATTAAAAAAATAATATTTTATTTAATCCCCAATTTTATATCACATCTCAACTCTGCCTTGATCTTAGGAAACGTAGCTAGGATTAGATCCAAATGCTATATTGTTAAGAATTGTAATCTTAAACGGTAGGAAACGTAGTTATCTCGATAGAAGGACACTCGGAACACGCGACCAGAATGGCAGAACAGCGTCCAACATAAGACGCCATTGTTACTCGAGACGAGTGTCCCAGAAAATCAACGAACCCCGAAAAACCTTCCCTTCAAATGTACTCCATCGATTTCCTATACACAAAACAGAACAAACCTGATTCCGACAAGTTATCTGCCTCTTCTCTTTCGCTCTCGCCATTCCCATACTCAAAATTCGGTTGGATATAGAGTACTAGATCCCCCCATAAATAAATAAAAAACAAAACCCACAACCCCACATGGTGAAACTCGATCACCCCCACCATTCGGATCACCCGTTTACCTACTTGTGACTGGCTTGGCTTCAATTTTACAGAATTCGGTTCTTCTCTTCGCTGTAGCTGTTTCAGAGTGATGGTGGAGACCTTGCCTGTCGGGCGGTCCAACCACCAGAGGCTGGAATGGAGGCGGTGGGTTCCGGCGTTCTTGTCCAACCACAGGACCCTTTTCACGGTGCTTTGGATCGCGGCCCTTGCCTCGGTTCTCTTGTGGCAGAGGAATATTGTCGATGGATTCTTGGTGTTCCGGCGGGCCCCGATGAAGCCCATGCCGCTGCTGAGGCCCGTAGCGTTTAACCTGACGGACTTTGGAGCGGTCGGCGATGGGGTCACTGTGAACACCGAGGCTTTTGAGAGGGCAGTCTCGGCTATCTCCAAGTTGGGAAAGAGAGGTGGTGCCCAGCTCAATGTGCCTGCCGGCCGGTGGCTTACGGCGCCGTTTAATCTCACTAGTCATATGACTTTGTTCCTTGCTGAGGATGCTGAAATACTAGGAATTCAGGCATGTTTTTTGTTTTTTTGTTTTATCTTTACTTTTCAATGATTACTATATTTTGTTTGGGTTGATTTGATATTGTTTAGTTATGACTGGAAGTGATTTTCCATTTCACTGAGATATTTCTGTTCTGTATGAAATGATGAATTTCTGCTATTGGGACCAGTAGTTCATTCGGGGATTGGTTGGTTTTCATATTTCATATGGGTCTTCACTATTTGTTGTGTGAGCAGTGTCTGAGATTTTTGTTCTTTGACAAGTCAGGATGGATATTTTAAGTTCATGAGCTGCTACTTAGTAATTTGGTTGTTTGGGAAGTGAGATGATCTCATCTTATCTCAAAACTTCTCATAATTTCTATAGACATCACTCAACACAAACACTTTTTAATTTCAGATTTTAACTTTTTCATCTAATCATTATTTAATTATTACAAATTTTTCAAACTTCCAAATAAAACATTGGGGGTGATAAACGGTCCGGTCAGACCGACCAGACCGACCGTTTTGGTCCGGACCGGACCGGACCGAGACTTAGACCGGTCCGGTCCGGTCCACATTTTAGAGGACCGAAAAGTTTCGGTCCGGTCCACGGTCCAGGGGTTTTTCGGACTGGACCAGATTGGACCAGACCAAATGAAAAAAAAATAAAAAAAATATTTTATATATAATAATTGTACAATTAACAATATAAAATTTTAAATATATTATTAATACTTGTTAATATTCTATAAATTAACAATATTTTATATATATCTCCATCTAACCTATCACTATCAACAATATAAAATTTTAAATATGTTATTAACAGTTGTTAATATTCTATGAATTAACTAATATATAATATCAATTAGTTAATTATATAGTAATTATATAAATTAGTAATATAATTTCATTGACCATATAAAATATCTTTTTATTGAGTTTGTTACATAATCCACATTAATAAGTCACTTAATTTAATTTAGTATTTTCAATAAATTTTTTTTTATTAATTATTTAATAAAATAATAAAAAAAAGGCCGGACCGACTGGACCGGACCGGACCGATTGCTATCGGTCCGGTCCCTTTGGGTGTTCGGTCCGGTCTGGTCCAGAAAAATGATGGACCGAAAATATTCGGTCCATCGCCGGACCGGACCAGACCATTTTCACCCCTACAAGAAAAAATTCTACTTTTTCAAATTTCAAAACAAAAATTATATTAAAAAATTATATTCTAACAATATTTCAACTTTATAATATTTTATCCAATTTTTTCTCTCTCATTTTTCAAAATCCAATAAAACATCTTAACTCAAACCATTTGACTACATTTTACAAATTGTTTCACTATTATTCACAAAATTTTCATCTCATCTTACTTCCCAAACAAGCGCTTAAGAATAATTTGAAGTGTCAGGGCTTTAATAAACATTATGCCAGTCTTGTCTGGTATGGACTTGAAGCATCGTGATGTAGGCAACTGGGATAAAATTCTGTGTACAAGAATCTCCTGCAATTCTAATCCTAGGTTATACTACCATGCAAAATTCATGAGGCATCCTCTGTGGACTAGGATAATGTGTAGGAGTACGAAAGATTTTTTTGATTTGCCACTAGGTGTCTGAGAACAAAGTCCCGGCTAATCCTAGGGGTGCAAAGCCCTCATCAAGGAGCTTCCCGAATGTACACCTCAAAAGTCCTCCAGTTTGATGACCCCTAGAAATTGTTTGTACCCAAGGGTTTGAACCTTAAACTTGGAGGGTGCATACTACACTTTTTTTTACATTAAATGGGTACACAGAATGGGAGGTTCAATTTGTCACTATGTGGTGTGAAAATATTTGCATGCAAACAAAATCGCAACAAGTAGTAAACTTTTAAAGAAAAGAGTGTCGAACCCACAAGGACTAATTATGCTATTGAGTATTAAAATTTACCAAATTATTTTCTATTTGAAAAAAAAAAATTGAAATTTTAAATATTTTACCACCTAAATTAAACTAAAGTGCTTGACAAAAATAAATTAAAAGAAAATAGAATAAAACTTAAGGTCGTAGAGATAATACAAATAAATCTAGAGCTTTTGATTTCACCTAGCTAATCTCACACAATTTATTATTCCTTATTATAAAATTTCAATTTTTCAAGTTGATAAAAAAAAAAAAAAACTCCCTTAATTATTCAATGTTGTCTCTCGAATAACATTAGAAATATCTCCAACTAATAATCTATC
The DNA here is from genome assembly GCF_004785595.1 of Juglans microcarpa x Juglans regia. Lineage (NCBI taxonomy): Eukaryota > Viridiplantae > Streptophyta > Magnoliopsida > Fagales > Juglandaceae > Juglans > Juglans microcarpa x Juglans regia. The sequence goes on along the minus strand of NC_054596.1, from coordinate 32,198,228 downwards.
ATATCTCTATGTAAATTAAATTATTTGAAGATTCATTAAGTTCTTTGGATTTTTCTTAATCTAAAATCACGCTAATTGCGGTAAAGTATCTCTATCTTTCACTCAACTAATGGTATTTAATCCTAAAAACTTCTAATCACAAATTACCTCTCGGTTTCATTATGATTCAATAGATCAAACAATAATTGGCCAGAAAATTGTAAGCAATAAGATCAAGGATAAACACTCAACATGAAAAAAAATTGGAAATAAAATAACTTGGAATTTAAATTGTGTATTCAAAGCTAGACTACATCAATGCTCTAGAAAAATAAAATTCGTTCATAACAAATCTGAAATCAACCATGTTCTTATTGGAATGCATCAAAAGAAAACTAAAGAGAAGAAGAATAAAACTCTTTTGCTTGGAATAGTTTGATGAAGCATTCAAGGTTGTTGAAGATCTCTCCTCTCCTCCCCCGATGTAGAACAGTTTCCGCCCTTAAAAAAAAACAAAACAAGATAAGATCTTTTTTTTTTATTACCCAATCACAACAAATTTCCTCCCCTTTAGCCTAATCTCCACGTGAATCTTAAGCAATTTAGGACTTTTAAAAATATGTTTCAGCCTTATCTTGATTCAATCTTGAACTTTCCAATTATGCCCTTGTTTCCTTCCTTGAATGTACCAAAATGCCCTCCTTTTGCACTAAACCTTATCATTCCTTCAAATACAAGCAAATAAAGAAAAAACAAATAAAAATCAAATCAAATCAAAAGAAATAAAGGAAAACTAACAATTTTAATAATGAAAAGAATAATAAAAATCATGTAAAAATTACACTTATCATTGTGTAGGCAAAAGATTTTGGGGAATATCTGCCTCCTTATGAGGCAACAAAGAGCAGTCCTTAGGATGAATTGGTGTGAATATAGATGTGATCAATTCTAATAGGGTAATGACCCATATACAAAACCCTGTTTCTGTTGGTCTGTGATGAAGCATAACTTGTAATCTTGTAATCAGTGTCTGAAGACATGGAAAACTGACTAATCACTTGACAGAAACATTATATTAACCTGAAGAATAATGATGGCTATTTTGCAGCCCAAAGTGTGGGAATAATCTTAGTAGAAAATTGTGAATAAAAGCCCTCAACACCAAGCTATAGATTATGGACACAATGGGACATCTTAGTGCCTGGAGATGTGTATGATTTATGATGCTCATCCAACTTTCTTGCAGTATTCTAATTGTATTTTGGAACTGGATCCACCCCCCCCCCCCCCCCCCCCCCCCCCACTACCTATTCTGACATTTCAGACACTTTTTGTTTACATTGAGTACTTGTTTATTCTATACATATTTATGGTGCATATGATACACCATATGCAATGGACTTAACAAATTACTATAAGAGCATTCTCAATAGTTTATGCATTATACATATGAATCTAAATTAGTTAATGAAATGCTCAAATAAAGAGTTCCATCCAATTATGTAAAAAGGAATCTAAAATACAATTAGCTACAGTAACCCGCTACATGTACAGCGAACTATTCATCTATCTTAAAATTTTTTATCCGTTGTTTCTCTCTCCTTCTCTCTTTCTTTATTTCCTGCTATTTTTTTGACTATTTACTGCTATAGTGGCATCCTACATCATTGTTTAAGAAGCCAAGTGTGAGAAAATAACTCGTAATACACTCATTTTGTTTTCATTTTTTTCATTTAGGTTGTTTTTATCATTTATAGTGTGGATAGACACATTACAATCACATTAATAGGGAATATTAAATATATTGAAAGATATAAAGATATTGCAAATGTGCTAGATAGAAGAAATAGGTATATATACTTTTCTAATATTCTCATAATATAATCTAGTTATAAAAAAAATATATTCTCATAATATAATCTCAATTTTTTATATTTTTTACTTTATTTTTAATTTTTGTTTGGCTTATAAATTTTTATTTTGTGTGTATAGGACATAATTATATGACATTGTATATGGGAAATATTGTAAATAGCAAAGGATATGAGGATGTTGCAAATTCATTGGTAGTTAAAGGAAATATTTAAAATGAATAAAAAAAAGATTATATAAATGATATAGGGAAAAATAGATAAGTTGATATATGGTAGATTGTAAAAGTCATTAGGTAAAATAGAAAAAGTTGATATATGCCATCAAAGGTGGCTGACCTGCTTGCTTGCTGGAAGGGTATCCAAGGCTGTCCCCAGGTGGCAGTAGCATGGAAGATGATCCCGTTGTGCATTATGTGGTGTACTTGGATGGAAAGGAATGTGCGGTGCTTCGAAGATAGGGAAAGAACAATGGTGGAGCTTCAGAATTTTTTTCTACACACTTTACTCGTGGTTTTCAGCCATTGTCCTTAATGGAAACAATGTGCATGATTTCTTATCTTTAATTTAGTGCTTTTAGAATGTATTTAGGCGTTTTCTTCTATATACTCCCTGTGTACATGGGCTATGCCTATTTTCATTCATATTAATGAAACTTACTTCTTACTCATAAAAAAAATAGAGAAAGTGGGTTTTGGTAATATATTTTAGAGAAAAAGATACAAAAAGCATTGGGAGTGCTCTTAGAAATTGCTTTTTATATGGTTTGGATAACATGCATTGTATGGTTTTTTTATATGGCTAAGCATAATGTCTGAGTTGCACAGACATTATGTTTATCGCTTCAATTATTATCCTAGTTTTCACAAAAAATTGATCTAATTATGTTGTTTTGGTTGTGGCTACTGAACCCTCCCTCCCTTCCTCCCTCTCTCTCCACTATAGTTATTGCTAGTTGTTAATTACTTAACTCTTAAGTCCTCTTATGTGAATGTATAACAGGATGAGAAGTACTGGCCACTGATGCCTCCTTTGCCTTCATATGGGTATGGGAGAGAGCATATTGGACCTCGGTATGGGAGTTTGATTCATGGTCAAAATCTCAAAGATGTCGTTATTACTGGTTAGAATTTTTCCCTGCTTTTCTAAGCCAAAACTACATTACATTTTCTATGCGACACCTAAATTCCACATTGGAAATATGAATAATCCACGTAGCATGGGTAGGTTATAAAAGTAGTCATGCATGTTAAGTTCCATATTGGCTACTTAGAATTGTTCCCTACTTTTCTAAGCTGAAACTAAATTCTATTTTTTATGTAACACACCAGTTCCACATTGGAAATATGAATAACCCACATAGAGTGGGTAGGTTATGAAAGTAGCGATGCGTGTTAGGTTTGATATTGGCTACTTACTGGGTGAAATTGGCTTGCATAAGTGATTCTCTAAAAGCTTCAAATGACTAGTCTTTTTGGGGTAATAGCGCAGAGGTGGCTAACCGGTTTCCCTGGGTTGTTACATATGGTATAGCGCCACCTAGTAAGGCCAACCATGTGATAGTGGAGCACAACATGATATGACTCTAATGAGGACGTTGGGGATTTTAAGCAGGAGAGTTTGTACACCTCAATCCCTGATTGGGAATATAAATAACCCACATAGAGTGGTAGGTTATAAAGGTAGTCATGGGTGCTAAATCCCATATTGACTACTTACCATGTGAGACAAGGCTTAATGAGTGATTCTTGTGAAGTATCAAATTGACTAATCTTCTTGAGATTATAGCACAGAAGTGGCTAGTTTTTTCCATGAGTTGTGGCCTTTTATTCAATGAAAAGGCTCTTGACTTGAGTGTGAGTTCCAAGTATATTCAAATATGCCTTGATTTTTTTATGAAATTTTAGTTTAATACCTCCTTCAACTCAAGATTTTTAGTTGTCTTTAATTTTTTTTGTTGGCACCGGGTGTCCAGAACAAAGCCCCAAGTCCGACTAATCTTACGGGTGCACTGTGAGTTTCCTGCAAGTGCACCTCAAGTAATTCAAAGGGAAATTCTCCAGTCCGATGGCCCTTAGAAATTGTCTGCACCCAAAGGTTCGAACCTTAGAACTAAAAATACATACCACCAAGACCGAGGCTCTTACCACCTGACCATGGCCTCAGCAGCAAGTTTGCAAGTGTGAACTCAGGGAAGTGTCCCAATTTACGGATCCCTATTTTGAAATTTGCAATTTACAATGAGATTTTTTTTTTTATCAACCATGAAACTCATTAAATTATGATGGAATTGCAAAGAGACCATATAGATATATCTAGTGGGCTACGACAGACCAATTATCATAGCTGCAACTTTCAATGGCCCAATTTTATAGTTAGAACTTACTTCTTAAGCACTCATAACAGAAGCTAATGGTGAAGCAAACCAAAAACAGGTTCGTCACCAGCTCCCCCCCCCCCCCCCCCCCCCCCCCCCCCCCCCCCCCCCCCCCCCCCCCCCCCCCCCCCCCCCCCCCCCCCCCCCCCCCCCCCCCCCCCCCCCCCCCCCCCCCCCAAACAAAAAAAAAAAAAAAAAAAAAATCTGTAACATGCTGACCCAAAAAGGTATTTTTTAGAAATTACTCTAGTGGGAATTCCAAATTGTTATCTAATACAAAAGGATGTTATTCTTTTAACCATAAAATACTCAATCGTTATAATTTTACTTTGGGCAAATGGGTGGCAGTTGACTGTCCTAGGTCATTCATAAGAGGAGTAAGGAATAGCTGGTTCCTGAACTGACTGTGACCTACCTATAATGCCAGGGTCATCTGTCATCTTATGTCATGCGGTAAGAATTGCTTCTGTTTGTTACCTGACCACATCGTCTTGTAGAATTATCGCAATTGAAAAAAAGACAATAAATTGCCAAGAAAAAGAAGAGACTAAAAAATTAAAAAATGAATTGACAGTGTCGGCCAACTAAGCAATTCCAACAGATAAGGAAGGGACCCTTGCTCTCTTTTCTCTAACATATAGGTATGCATACATATCTACAATTCCTCTATATCAACATTTACTAGAATAATTGCTTATTGTTTAATTTACAAAATATTGACCACAAGGCTGCAAATCATACTCATCAACTCGTCATACTGTGGATATCTCTGTGCCACCAGCCATATAAGTTTCATGATTTGAATGGTTTTAAGCTTTTGTGTGAGTTCATAAAAGAAGGTATGTGGATGACTGGTAGCCACATAATTATGGTTGGAATTAAACCTGTGCGCCAATCATCTGTGCAAATTGCTAATTTCTAGGATCCTGCGGGGCATACATACCATTCGTCAGATATAGTTGTCAAATGGGCAATCATTTTCCTAATTTCTAACTTGATCTAATTAATTTTGTTACTATTCTGCAGGGCATAATGGTACCATAAATGGACAGGGTCAAACATGGTGGACAAAGTATCACCAGAAGCTCCTTAACCATACTAGGGGCCCACTTGTTCAGATAATGTGGTCAAGTGACATTCTAATCACTAACGTAACTTTGCGTGATTCTCCTTTTTGGACACTTCATCCATATGACTGCAAGAATGTAACCATCAGAAATGTTACAATCTTGGCTCCCATTTTTAAAGCTCCAAACACTGATGGAATAGATCCAGGTAAATGTATTCTGATAACTGATGGTTACACATGCAGCATGTGTGCGCACATTCTTATATTAATATAGGATGTGTTATTCAGTGCTACCCTACCATGATGTACTTTGTTGGTCTGATGAGTATCTTGTCAAACCAGCTAAAACATTGGACCGTTAAACACTATTAAGTAGATACAAGGCAGAAAAGTATTTTAATTATGGTCACCTAGATATTAGCAATGCTTCACCATCTAGGTTTTTCTTTTCCAATCTTTCCAACCAAACTGAAGAGGTTAAAGTGATGACTTGGAAGATATTGTTCTGGGTGTCAAAGAGGTAGTGATTGATGCAGCTAGAACTGGTTTTTGAAATTGGGGAATCATATAAGCTGGATTGATTGAACTTGGAATGTAGCATCTTGAAATACAACTCATCTATGAATAAATGATAGCAAAAATGCCATGACCTTGTTACATAAGGTCAATACATTACATTTTTCCTTTTTTTCATCAGTCACATTTTTTTCCTGGTTATACAGCATTAATGAACAAACTCCAATTCTTTGTGGCATAAACAGATTCATGCGAGGATATGGTAATTGAGGACTGTTACATAAGTGTTGGGGATGATGCAATTGCAATAAAGAGTGGCTGGGATCAGTATGGAATTGCTTATGGACAGCCTTCAAAGAATATACTCATTCGAAACCTTGTTGTTCGCTCCATGGTCAGGTGAGACTCGTAGAAATCTTTTTTCTAACTTAGGGTGCCATCATGGCCTCCTCTTTCACCACATTTAGTACTTATGGCATCCAAAAATATTACCATTATCATCTGCATGCACGAGACATTAACAGATGAAATTTTTGGATGTTTCTGTTCATGTTTGCATTTTAGCTGAGTTGCAAATTTGATTGTATGCATGAATGAGTTTGATATGCAGTGTTTCTTACTGATTCGGTCGAAAACTTCTGTAATGGTTTTACTTCCAGATATCTTTTGGAAAGATTTTACTGCGGTAATGGGTTTGGATTTCTTTCTTTTCTTTTATATACTTTGGTTTTGTAGTGATTGGAGTATGTAGCTTTCAGTAATCGATTTGTTTCTGTTTATGTGATGGCAACTCGCGTTGTGTTTTGGAGATTGTAGAAACCCAAGTCAGTACTAAATGCCGCACAACAAAGTTTAAATTTGCAGTAGAATTGTAGGAAGTACAACCACTATTAATATTGAAGGATATTTCCATTTATTATTATTATTATTATATATATATGCATATATATATATATATATGTATTTAATTGTTCTTGTCTGGAGATAATTGAATTATAGCTCTGTCTCACCATAATTTTGGAAGCGATGAAAAATTAATCATTGTTTTTCTCTGTACATGCAATGAGGACTTCATGGTTGGGGTGTGGTTTGGTTCCTTCTCCAATTATTGATTGTGTTTTATAGAATGAACAGAGTTTTGTTTATTTTGCAACCTGCTGAATCTTCTATTAAATCATTTGACGTTTTGTTACAATGATAAGCCAATATGTTGCAAGAAATTTTGTAACCATATAAGCTTCAAAGTGGGAAGCAAGGATTCACATTCAGTCGTGGGAGATTGCATGATATAAAATAAATCTGCTGCTTGTTCGTGAAGTTTGAGCAAAGAGAGTACCCACGCGGCTTCTAGGCCCAACATTTGGTCCTGTACTGTACCGAATGTGGCCCAACCGAATGAGGCCAATCTTCAACCTTTTTGCAGGTGGAGGGGGGTCCAATAATGTGCCATACACCAGGAGCTAGCTCCTCATTTAGAAATTCACTATACTTGATGAAATTTTGGATTGATTTGATTTGATTGTAGGCTTCTTATGCAATTTAAATAGATTTTTACCAGTTAAAACAACTGCTGCCCTTGCTTTCACTATAGTTGGGATCTTTGCTTTTATTTTGGTTGGTCAATTGACGACATGCATGTGATAGTGTGACATGTTAAGAGAATGACTGAGATCTCCCTTTGCTGAAATGTAACAGTGCTGGCGTATCAATAGGCAGTGAAATGTCTGGTGGTGTATCAGATGTCACTGTGGAGAACCTCCTTGTCTGGAACTCAAGGCGTGCTGTTCGTATCAAGACTGCCCCAGGTAGAGGTGGATACGTGCGACGTATAACCTACAGAAATCTTACATTTGATAACGTCCGTGTTGGAATTGTCATCAAGACAGACTACAATGAACACCCTGATGGGGGGTTTGATCCCAAGGCCCTTCCAATGCTTGAGGACATAAGTTTCACTAGCGTCCATGGCCAGGGAGTTCGTGTGCCTGTTCGTATACATGGGAGCGATGAAATTCCAGTTAGAAATGTAACGTTTCGAGATATGTCAGTAGGCTTAACATACAAGAAGAAGCATATATTCCAGTGTGCCTTTGTTGAGGGCCGTGTGATAGGGACCATCTTCCCTGCTCCTTGTGATAATCTTGATCAGTATGATGAGCAAGAACGGCTTGTTAAACGTTCATCCACCCAGAATGCAACAGATATAGATTATGATTTTTGAGAAAGTGGCACATCCTCAATCTCCTCGACTCATCTTGCCTCCATGTATGTTTGTATGAAATGGTTTAGTTGGATAAGTTTGGGGGGAGGCGGAAGGGGGAAAGGTGAGGGAACTCTTGTTATTCCCTTTCTTCATCAGCTTCCTCTCTCCTTTTTTTTTCACTCCATTTTTATGCAGGTGAAAGGGTGGTAAGAACGTCTATAGATGAAACCAGCAGGGCTTTCCCTGCTTAGAGATTTATGATTTCATGGAGTTGTATATACCAAAAGTTTCACAAGCTTATTCATTTATGAGATTGCTGATACTTGTCGTGCCTTTTGGTGTGATGTCCAAATCCTTTTACCTTATCTACTTCAAATCCAATTATCATGGTTTTGAAATTACTTATGAGGAATGATCGCTAGTTACAAGTCTACGTAGACAAATCAAACCCAATCCCTTTGTAAAAAAGTAGATCTCACTAAAAGATAATAGGTTTTTTTACACTTTTTAAGATAGGGTTCACTTTTTAACAAATGGATTGTGGCTTCGTTTGTTTTTACAACTCTTATCAATTCATCTCATCTAATCATTATAATTTTTTTAAATTTTCACGTAAAATAAAATAAACAATTCAACTTTTATAAATTCTAAAACAAAGATAATATTAAAAAATATATATTTTAACAATATTTTATTTAATTTTTAATTTTAATTTTAACTCATCTCGTCTCATCGCATATGTGAAAACAAAAGGGGTCCAATCTTTGAAGCATTAACGTGAGGGCACCAATCATGTGGACCTATGTTATTTCCGTAGAATACACAATCATGTGGACATTCAGTGCTGAATAATTTAGTGGAGATCTCAGATCAGGTTAGGATTCCCTATATTTATTTTGCTCCCTTTTTTCTTTTGACTTTTGTGTGCGAGAGTAGTGGACCAGCCATTCAAAATGTTTAACAAAAGGTTAAAAAGAGTGAATAATATGGTATTTTCACTTGCACCACTGTGCTTCCAAAATCTCCACTACTCGACAAAGACTTAAATATTCTCTCCATAAACAAGATTAGCCGATTAATGAATGATCCCTCGCATATATAAGACCCTGGTTGCTGCAATTTATCTTTACTGCCTAGACAAAGACTCTCTTTTCTGCAGTCTGCATCTGCCAGTAGCCTCTCGCTTGAATTGGAGCAGCTTCTAGTTTTGGTGGTCCAATGAAACGCCAACCTGTTAAATGAATATCATGCATATTGTACATTCAAGCTAGGCGATGGGGACCTGGTCATATGACTGATCCGGCCCTATTCTTTGACCAAGAGCTAAACACAAGCAAAGGCAAGAGCAGATGATGAAGTTGAAGGGTTCTCGAGATCTTAAAATAAATATATAATTCTGAGCTACTTTGGTTAACGTTTCCTTTAAGAGGTCATTATCTTCCTTTAAATTTTCTTGAACCAGACAAAGTAAGAATGCTATTTATACTTCAAGTTGTATAATGAGTCAAAAGGCGTAATTCTTAAGTCTAGTGTTGTTTGAATGGTTTACCTTCCAGCTCGCTCGTGCTTATTCCTTGCAGTAAGTAGCTAGTCTTATGCTAAATTCCTTAGTCCTAGTCTTAGTTTTATGTGGATGGATCAACTTGTTGAATAAGATTCTTTGTATTGATTAATCTTAATTTTCACAACATAAACTTCCAACATCATTGTCCCTTTTTTACTATTCATGTGACATGTCTCGTAAGAAAAAAATATTTTAGCTATAAAAGAATTACACAAAAATAAACCTACAAACTGATGTAGCTCGATGTGGTACGTCAGATTGTAAAGTTACTTTTATTATAAAGTAAATCTAACGGATTTCATAAAATCACATCAGTTTGTGAGTTTACTTTTTGTAATCTTTTTGTATCTGTTGCAGTTTTCAAAAAAGAACATGTTGATAATGTTAGATTCATAAACAATTTTGCTCCAAGGGTTTTAAAGCTATGAGATAGTATTCATGTTAGTCCCTAAATTAATCTGGCAATTCATGTGCCATAGATGTCATATTGTAGTATCAAAAATTAAAAAAGAAAAAAGAAAAACCAATTAATTTTTTCTAAATAACTAAAATGGCCGCCCATGAGGTGGTTGGGGGTGGTCGGCTCATGTCAATCATACTCATGAAGTGGCTGACCACCATCCTTGTTTCTAGCCGCCCGAGATAAACTTTCTTGTGGAGAGGGTCACTTAAAAGGGACAAACAATCAAAGGTTCACTACTACTGGTGTGATAATATGATGATGATGCTGTTCCCAACTTAATTGCCAAAATTGTTAGGTGGATTATCACTTCATTCCCTCTTTGATCATTTGAAAACCTTACTGGAATGTTGCCATTTTTTTCTCTTGTGCATTAGATTGTACTTTGAACCAAATATTCCAATTATATTTGATGTAATGGCAAATCCAAGCCCCACCCAAAAAATAAGAAAAGCAAGTTTAATGCGATATATATATATATATGAAAAAATTTGAGAAAAAGCCACTGTTTGGGAGTAGCCACTTTACACACTCTATGTGTCATCATCCCAACCACACATCTCCTATAACTCGAAATTAGTGGACTGAGAGAAATGATGAAAGAGAGAAACGATGAGAGACTGAGAGAGAGAGCGGAGACAAGAGAGAGATCTGATGAGAGAGAGAGATCTGATGAGATAGAGAGTTGAGGAGAGAGAGAGAGAGAGAGAGAGCCGATGAGATAGAGAGTTGAGGAGAGAGAGAGAGAGAGAGCCGATGAGAGGGAGAGATCTAATGAGATAGAGAGTCGAGGAGAGAGAGAGAGAGAGCTGATGAGAGAGAGAGTTGAGGAGAGAGAGAGAGACGATGAGGGATGAGAGAGAGAGTCGAGGAGAGAGAGAGCTTATGAGAGAGAGAGCTTATGAGAGAGAGAGCCGAGATGAGAGAGAGAGAGACGCTGGAGAGAGATGTTGAGAGAGAGAGGGGTAGAAGGTCGCGTTTTGAAAAAAAAAAAAGTAGAAACGCAGAAGCATCCACGTAGTGTGTGCATTGTGTGCACCACTACAATGGATGCTATATAGCACTGCTATATATATATATATGATAAATAATATTTATAGATCTAGAGTGTGCAAGTTTCGTATACTCTTTTTGATAAAATGAATAAATTTAAGATCCACATAAAAAAATTATTTTTTAATAATAAATCTTACTTTTTTTCAAAATAAGTACAGAAAGCTTACACAACCAAGATTGATGGTATGTAACATTATTATATATTATGATAGTTGATAGGGGTAGAAAGATAAAGTGATTCATGTTGAAATTGTCACTGTAGTAGAGCACCAATAAATTCCTGACCTCAGCTTCTTATTGGCAAGACAGAGAATCAGTACATGTATACATAGCACAACTTGCCATGGATAGTTAAATCATATGAGTGGATGTTCAGCATCACAATCACAACTTTATGATGGAAGGGTTAAATGGAATTGAAATGTACAGTTCATTAAGAATTTAAAATTATATTCTATCATTTTTTTATTATTTTTTATCTTAAATTATTAAAAATTTATTTATTATTATTATTATTCAGTTAACATTTTATAGATGCTGAATAATGTAACTCCTTTGATTTTTTAAGAAATAAAGATAGTCATGTTTAATTACCAAGAAAAAAAAAATGTCAGCTTTTTAATTAATTACAAACCAATCATCTTCAAATCTAAAAATTAAATACACTATTTCAAGTTTTCAATTTCATTCAATTATTAAAAGATTAAACTCTAACTCGACTCGAACTCAATTAAGCTTTTTTATAATATTCAAAGTCGACTCAAATCGAGACATAACTAAAAAACAAGTCGAGTGCTCGATTGAGCACTCAAGTTGACTTGATTGATTTAACATTTTAAAAAAATTAAAATTAAAAATAAAATAAAATAACAGAAATTCCTTGCTCAAAATATACAATTAAATACAAATTTATTCTTACAATGACAATATTATTTATAAATACAATTAAATGGTTACAAGATTATATGATTAATTGACTATTATCCAATTCTGATCAGTTATACGTGTATAAGGTATCAATAAATTTATAAAACTTGTATAATTATACTAATAAAATAGTGAATTATATGTACATACATATATTCATCATAACAACTGCATATACCATATACAGTAAACTATATACGTATATAATATGAGAGAGCTAACGAGTTGAACCGAGTTGTATATGAGTATGTTCATGAACTTTGCTCAAATCGGACAAGTTTTATACGAGTTGTATTTTTTATTTACGAATAACTTATTTCATAATTAAATGGAGTCAGAATTCGAATTTAATCAAATCAAATTTATAGGCCTGCACATGACATTCCATTTGTGATGATAACATGTGTTCCTTGCTAGTTTTTTAAGTATGGGTGGGCAAAATTTTCGAGCTCCATCCTAGTTTCTACAAGACTCTGACTCTAATAGAATCGGAGTTTGCGTAATTTAGAATTAGAGTCAGAGTTACTCCGACTCCAGTAATCAGAGTTCGGATTCACTCTCGGAGTCAGAGTAAACTCCGACTTTTTTGTAAAAATCAGATCTTTTTGTTTCGGGTGACGTTCACTCGAGTCTTCGTTTGAGTGTGACTCAAGTGAAAGTCACACAGATTATTCGCTCGATTGTGGCTGAATCAAACATCACACAGATTGTTCACTCGAGTCTATTTTCTACTCCAATCGGAACTCCAAATTCTAATTGGAGTCGAACTCCGACTCCAATCGGAGTTGAACTCGGAGTCAGAGGGGTTTTGACCTCTAACCCTAGTCGGAGTCAGAGATTAGAGGTGGGCATTCTTCCAACTTTATCGGAGTCGGAGCCCATCCCTATTTTTTAGGCTTACAAAATAACTTTTGAAGGCTTCCACTCATTCTGATTACAAAAGAAGAATAAAAGAAAAAGAGAGCAATATTATTTATGTCTCTACACCACTCATTGAATCATTATCTAACTTATATAATTTAATTTATAATATTTAAAATTTATTTTTAAGTTAAATTATGCCACGGGATAATATGTAGTGCAGAATCGTACAGGATAACGTGTGAAGTGCATGGTGATTTTGTTGAGGATAAAAGATCTGGGGGTGTTTAGAAAGGGAAGCAAAGTCCAACCTTCCCCAGACAACACGAAGATCACGTGGTGGTTGGATTTTGGGGGGAGGGCCTGTTCTTTTCACCATACACCCCGTGAGTCCGTGACCCAACCCCCCCTTCCGTTGTCTTTATAAAAACAAAATATATTTTATAATACTATACTTTATAATTTTTTATCATTAGTCTTTTATTAAAAATTATTCTTTATGTAAAGTATTTAAATAACACGACCAAATAATGGACCTGTGACAACATCTCACATAAAGTTTGCAATAAAACCTACCTATAAGAAAACAGAAACAATAAAAAGGAGAAAAGAGAAATCATATTTTCAATTTTACGGTGAGTAAGTTTCGAGTACTTTTTTCAAGTTGATAAATATGATATTCATATAGAAAAAATTATTTTTTTAATAATGCACCTCCACATATTTTTAAAAGATAAATAATAGTTACAGTTGTGAGTATGCAAGCGCCACGTAATTACTTTAAAAAAAATGAATATATATAAGATTTATATGAAAAAATAATAATTTTTTAATAATAAACTTTATTCTTTTTCAAAATAACTGCACGTCGCTTGCGTACTTCACGACTGCATATAATATTACTCTATAAAAATAAACATATAAAATTTATATACTCTAAAATTATATCTAGCATTACTTTTATTTTCAAAATCTATTCAAAGACATCCCCTTCAATGACTGCACGTAGCGCATATGGATGAATGCAAAACTCAATACATTTATATTGAAGTAATGCTAAATATAATTTTAAATTATATTTTTTCAAATAAAAGTATTAAAAAAATAATTTTTTTATATAAATTTTAAATTTAACCGCATTTTTTTATAAAGAGTAAAGGGTTACATCTTTTGAAATGACAAATATTAGTTTTTTAATTTTTTTTTTTTTAAAGTATTTAGAACTTGCACGTGGTTCGGTTTGTAGTTATAATCTATTTCAATTCATTTCAATTTATCTTAATTTATCTTACTATTATTTATTACTATTTATCAATTTTAATTTATAAATTTTATTATTATTTATAATTTATTTTATTATTATTTATAATTTATTTCAACTCATTTTAATCTATTTTCGAATCTAAACAATAGCTAAAGTATATCTCGAGTTATTCCTTTATTTTACTAAAGAACCCAAAATCCAAAATCAAAACAAAATTAGATTAAAAATGCAGCACAGCACACCCGGGTCACCATCACGAGGAAAATATGCTTCCCCTCTTTTCCCAACCAACCCTTTTTCGCCACGTGCTCCTTTACGCGTGTCGTGGCGGTTCAATGTTTCCTCTTTTTTTTTCTTTCTACTTTTTAACACTACCTTCTCCACCACAACCCCAACAACTTGCACTCTCTCTCTCTCGCTCTCGCTGTATATATATATATATATATATATCTCCCGCGTTTTCCACACTGAGATTATATATTATATTATATTATATTATATTATATTATATTATATTTTATATATAATTGAGTATTACAACTATAATTTTATATGATCTATTAAATTTATTTTACAATAATAATTTATAACAAAATAAATTATATCAATTTATAAAATTATTTTTATATAATTACTTTATTACTAAAATATTTCTTTTTTATAAAAGATGAGAGGGCCGGAGGATAGGTTTTTTACGAGCTGTACAACGTGAAATGAAAATGCAAGATTATCTTTCATTATCCCTCTTTATTCTTATCATCATCAATCCATCCATCATCAGATGCATCCATCCATGTTTGCTTGCTTAGCTTTGTTACCCATTATCTCTAGAGTTTTATATTTATTTATTTTCTTTAAATAAAACATTTAGAACGTCGTGCACTCTTCAAAACTATAAAGATTATTTTTCTAAATATATAATATTTATATACATATAAAAATAACCAAATACCATCATCATTTTCCACGTAAAAGTTGACTTTTTTTTTTTTTTTTTTTAATACGGGTAACTTATATATCATCTTGCACGTAATATTTAACTAGTACCTGTCATAAAATAATGGCAACTTGGAAGTAATAAATATGTTTAGTTTGGAGCATTTAAAAAAAAAAAAAAATTAATAATAACCAAACAAAATCTAAAGCATAATTGTCAACTAAAATATAATTTGGACGGGAGCATCTCCTGTGCACCAAAAATAATAATCGCATACGGAAAATAAATATGAGATTATTATTATAAAATATAATTTGTATAGTTTTAGAATGTGTAATTCTCGCAAATCACACATGCTCTTTAAAAAAAGTAAATAAATATAAGATTCAGGTAAAGAAATTTATTTTTTAATGATAGGTTTCATTTTTTTAAACAAATGTGTAAAATTTGTATACCTTAAAATTATATATAATGATGGGTTTCATCTTTTAATAATGAATTTTATTATTTTTTTAATAATAAATTTTAATCTATTTTAAAAAATATATATACAGCACTTGCATAACCTGTGATGATCTACTGCATTACTCTTATTACTCACATGCTTCGTTCAACTTGACTATAATACTTGTCAAGGAATTTTCCTGTGTATAAAATAAAAGAAATATCCAAATATGCAAAACGTACATATATATTTATAATTATATGAGAAATAATATTTCTAATTATAGAATATGCACGCGTTCATATGCATTCATTTAAAATAAATAAAAAAATATACGATTTACATAAAAAAAAAATTAATTATTTAATAATAAAACTTACTTTTTTAAAAAAATATATACAATACTTACGAAACTGTTTAACATTATTTTATTATATTAGCTCTCAAACAAAGCATCACTCTTGCTCCTGTTGTGGATTGATTTGACTATCAAGAGATATTATTAAACGAAAAATGATAAAAACACACGTCAGTTTTTATAATACAATAATATTTTAAAATGAATATTTTATAAAAATACTTATTTTATAATCTATGTTATTGAAAAATATATTATAAAATGTATTGTTAGTTACCATTAGTACACTTTTCGAAATCCCGCCCAGGGTCGCCTCAAGGGTTAGGCAACTAAGGCCACCGCCTTGAGTAGGCCGGCCCCCACAAAAAAAAAAAAGAAAAAAAAAATTACGACTTAAAAAGGAAATTACAAAAAAATATTAATTAAGATAAAATATGAAAAAAGTTTTGCCTAAAATAAAATCAATCTTAAGTGAAAAATTTTGGTAAAAATAAAAAATAAATGTAAAAATTTTACTCAAAAATATAATATACAAAAATTTTAAATAATAATGAAATTGGAATAGCAAAATGATAATATATTACTCTTAAATATTTTATAAAATATGATGTATATTTGATGTTAATGGCCTTATTTGTTTTCAAAATTAAGAGATAATACTGTATTTATAAAAAAATTAGATACTCTTTCAAATTATCCTATTACTTATAAATATTATTTATAAAACCAATATTAATATTCTTTTTTTTTATAAGATGCATAATGAGTGCAATCACATCCAAGCAGTGACGGAGTCACAACTTTACTTCAGTCGATGTTACCAAAAGACATTATCTAAAGAAAAATAATAGACATTTATCACTTTTCACAACATATCATATATCGTGTTTTAAAATAAAAGATAATTTAATAAAATATTTTATAAAAATAATATCATTTTATAAAAATATTATCATTTTAAAATATGTATTATGAAATATATTGTGTTATAAAAATGTGAAAAGAATAAAAAATGATAAAAACCAAAAACTCAGATACATTTGGAAAAAAATCTTCTTCTTTTATTTTTTTAAATTTCATTAAAAACGTTTCTTTTCTTTAATTTCATTAGTCGGCAGCCCAGCCTCGTGGGTATGGAATTAGCCCACGCGAGAGTTTCCTTAACACCCCACGTGTCTGTTTATAGTTGGTAAACATGACGTGCATTTGCCGGTTCCTCCTTTTATTCTTTAATAATTTCAACGAAAGGAAAAGCATGGGGAGTGTGGAGCCCACTTTGGTCGTATGCTAACCCGCAGGACGGCACGTTAATGAACAAACAATATTTTTAATTTTACAAAGCACCCAACGCCGTTAATTCGGACGCCGTCCAAGCCAGTGGAGGAGTCCGAGTCACACCAATCATACCCGAGCTAAGATTACAAAACTGTCCACCTCCACCTCCACTCTTTTGCTTGGGCATGAATTGATTTCGTATAATTATTCGACTTATCTTAATTTATCATTATAATTTTTTTAAATTTTAATATAAAATATAATAAATAATTTAACTTTTTAAAATTTTAAAATAATAATAATATTAAAAAATAATATTTTAACAATATTTTATCATCTCAACTCAACTCAACTCAGTTTAACATCCAAATGTAACCTAACTATAGTGGTGAATTGGTTTTTTTTTTTTTTCTTATCTTATCAAATGTGTAGTATAAATAGGGGTGATAAAAGTCGGTCCAGACCAGACCGCACCGAATGAAAAATATAAATAAAAAATATATTATATATTATTTATATAATAATTATACAATTTATTATGTAATTTTCATCTAACCTATCATCATTAACAATATAAAATTTTAAATATGTTTTTAAAACTTGTTAATATTCCATCAATTAACTAATATATAATATCAATTAGCTAATTATATAGTAATTATATAAATTAATAATGTAATTTTCATCTAATTTATTATCATTGATTATATAAAATATGTTTTTATTGAATTAGTTACATAATCCACATTAATAAGTCACTTAATTTTAATTTACTATTTTAAATAAATTTTTTTATTAATTGATTTAAAAAAAAAAAGAAAAAATAATTAGCCTGGACAGACCAAACCAATAGCTACCGGTTCGGTCCGATTCCTATAGGTGTTCGGTCCAGTCCGACCTAGAAAAATGATGGACCGAAAATGGAACATTACCAAACCGGACCGGATAGACCGATTTGCACCCTTAGGTGTAAGGATGAAAGGTAGAAGAAATCAATTAGTTTTGAAAAAATAAAACAAAATAATAATAATAATAATAATAATAATAATATAATGTGTGATGTGTAGGGATGATGAGTATAAATTTTTTTTGTAATTATAGGGTGGGTAAGTTTTGTGTATTTTTTTAAATGAGTTAATCTAAAATTTAAATGAAAATATTATTTTTTTAAAGAGTATCAAATTTGTACATTTTAAAACTGCATCTAATATTGCGACAAATGTACATAAACGTAAAACAAAAAACATTAAAAATAACTAAAGAAAAAACGTGCCATTAATTTAAGACTTATGACTTAATGATGTGTTTTAAAAAAATCTTATTGGTACGTGGAAATATAGAATCTAAATGCTAATTTGCTATTGAAGAAAGTGAAGCGATTAAAACATAATGTATAATTTGAGAGTATAAATAAAATGAAAGAAAAATAATATTGAAGACCTTCGTAAAGCATTAATATTATGGTCATTAATATTTCATTTCTTATAAAGCAACATCTTTATTTATTTTTTAGTATAAATGATTTAACTATAAAAATAAATTCATAAATTGATGTGATTTCAAAATACTTTCATGCCAAATATAAATTTAGACATAAAATGGAAATGAAAATTATACATGCTTTTACTGTTCAGAATAAATATGCATTTTTTCATATATATATTCAATTGGTACCTTTATATTATTTTTATCTTATTATGTATTAATTTTTTAGAATTCAATTTTTTAAATTATTCTAAAAAATTAATAGCTGACTTAAAAATTAATATATAATGTCACATCAACGTAACAAAGTGCGAGTGAACCATGAAATTTAGTACGATAATTGTTACATCTACAAAATAATCTCAAGAAAATAAATTAAAAAAGAGAAACGTTGCGGGACGGTCGAGCTATTGTAGACAGAAGGGTAGCCCTCCATTAAGACAGTGACTCGTAGGAAAAAACATAATAAACTAGTTAGACCTCAACACACAAAATCACCACACGCAAAAGAGGCAGAAATCGTTATTTGGGCAGTGTCGTCTAGGTCTCTTTGCATTGCCACCAAGCCGCCGCCCAAGACCGGATGCGAAAAACTTTGGTCAAGCTATACCAGATGGGTAGGTCTGATCCTTGGAACCCTTACACCGGCGTTGACCCTCCATTTCTCTCGACGGAAACCCACAAATAATAGACCATAGTCCGCGGCAACGCCCCCCTTTCCACTTACAAAACCCAAATCGATTCGACCCCCTCACACAGAAAGAGATCTCTTCCAGATTGAATGATCCAGTAAGACCTTCACGACCATGGAGTGAACTGACTGTCAGAAGCCTTTCCATCCAACGAGACCGAGTTGAGATAGTTTTGGATATTCTTCATGGCAGAAAGGAGCTGAGATTTTAGATGCTTGTATGTGTAATCTTTTTCATTTTTCATTTTTATAGATCATGAATGTATCCATAGAATTTCATGTTTGGAATGTAAAACACTGGTTTGAAAAAGAAATAAAAAAACTCGCGAGTCTCCAAGAAATATTGCAGACCCTAACCCACTCTCGCACAACCACATCTGACCAAAACCCAGCAATACCCCTCTCGCCGACACGACCACGCCCAAAAATCCCCCATGCTCCCTACGAAAGCCAAACTCGTCATCATTTATCGATGAACATTGCTTGATGACAAATCAAAGAAAACATGGGAGGCAATTGAAGTTGGAGGTGACAAAGATGGTGGGCAAAAGAATGGTAGTGGTGGAACTAGGTCGAGCTTTCTCCTTGCCACCGTCTAGGTCGAGCGCCCTTGGGGATGAGTGTGGGGTAGGATTTCATTTGGGTTGGGATGTCATGGAAGATGAAGGAGTGGGGGAGGGATTGTATGGGTTTCTGATCAGGTGTATGCTAATGTAGACTAAACACTATAAACTATTTATGTGACACACAACTATTGAAGGGTTGCTTAATGAGGGGAGTAGCTAGACCGCTCTCCAAGTTTTCTCATTAAAAAATGACTTAATTTAATAAGATACGCTAGATGTAAAGATGTTAAGTAAATATATGAAGTAAATTTTATATTATTTAATGGATAGTTAAATGAAAAGTCAGTTTAAATCGTCACATCAATTTATGTTTTTTAAAATCACAAATTTTAGAATAAAAAATCAAGAACAAAGATCAAATTCTTAATTAATACTTAATAGAATTAGAGGTGTGATTAAGTAGAGAGATAGATATATTATATAAATTTTTTAACATTTATAGATACATGTATTAACTTTTCGAGCAATTAAAAATTTATATAAACATTTAAATTTAGATATTCGAGAAGATATCCTTTTTATTGATACGAGATGTTCGGAAAAAAATTCTAACTTGAGAACCACGTACTGCTCTTGCGGTGGGGAACAGTTATACTACGGGGGCAATATGGTAACGTTAGCCAGTGGGGGCAAAAATGAAAAAAAGACGCAAAACCGTGTGCGTCGTGGGATGTCGACTGTCGAGTCGTCGACCCAAACAGAGAAACAAAGACGGGAAAGAAAGCAGGCATGCCATATGCCGTTTTCTGATGGAAAGAACACGTGTTTTAATTGATAGACAATAATAAAAATAAAATAATAATAAAAAAAGTTAAAGCGACCGAAGGCCGAAGTTGCGAGGAACAAGAACAACCTAAAAAAAAAAAAAAAAAAGAAAAAAAAGAAAAACACCCATATATTCCTCGTGCCTTTAAACACGGGAAGAAGGGGCCCAATTAAACCAACCACATATTACCCGAATAATAATAATAATAATTAAAAAAATTATTAATTATTTTTTGTACAGATAAAAGGGTCACGGAGAAGATTGCAGACTAATGGAGGAGGTGTCGACAAAAGCTCATATAGTTTTTCTCTCTCTCTTTTCCTTTCTCAATCTCTGAGCGCACACACATCGAGGATTTCGATTTCGTTTAGATATAATTCTCTGAAAAGTCTGAAGCTCCGGTGTACTTTCGCATTTTTGAAGCGTTTGGTTTTTTAAAAACTTCTTGTTTGTTTCTTATTTTGGCCGGGAAAGATGTCCAGCTCGCCGGAGTTTTTTGAACTTACCGGGCAGAGGCAAGAGAGGCCGAGCTTCTCTCATACGTGTAGCCTTCTGAGTCAGTACCTGAAGGAGAAGGGGTCCTTCGGCGATCTCAGCCTCGGGATGACATGCAACATCGAAGGAAACGGTGCGCCTTTGCTCTTTTTCTTCTTTCCCTTTTCTCTGGGTGTTTCCATTTGTCAGTTGCAGACAGATATAATCCAATCTTAAGCTGTGTTTTCCGGAGGTTTTGGTCTTTTGTCGGGTCTAGTCGATGGTTGAACTAAGAAAACCCAGGGCTTAGATCTGTGTAAGGTTTTCTTTTTTTCTTTTTTCGAGTTTTTGACTGTCTAATTCCAAATCGATAAAAGATGGAAAAACATCAATGTTCCGTTTAATGGTTCAACACTGATGGAACATGCCTTGATTCTCTCCTCATAACACTAAAAAATCTGACTTTTGATTTTTTTTTTATTTGTTTGTAAAAAGGGACAATGAAGGGCTCTTGTCCCCTTTTTTTTGGGTGTTGAAGTTTCCGTGGTACGCTCTGTTGAGATTATTTCTCTTCTTCTTTTAGTAAGAGACTTGGTCTTGGGTTCTAGAAAATAAAAAAACTCTTCTTTTTCTTTTTTTTTCTCCCTTTGAGGTTTGGAAAATGATGTAGAGGATTGTAACAGGAACAGCTGAGATGTACCGTCAGACAGCACCGACGATGAATTTGTTTCCGATCAATGAGAAATTGAACGATGTTTCTACCCAAAACGTGGCTGCAAGTCGGAACCCTAAACCCAGGGATTCGTTCCCTCAACCAGCTGGGTTTGCTGCCTCCTTACCTAAGGAAGAGGCCTCAAAGATTGCTGCTGACTCTAGGTGAGCTCAGTAACTATACTCATGCCATAAAAGGGGAAAAAAAAAGTCTTCCTGAATACCCATATTTAATGTCTCGTTGAAATAGGATAAAGATTATAAAGATTTTCTAGAGTTCTTGATTAAGCAGGAAATGGACTAATTAATGATTTGGGTCGATTAATATGGGAGAGAAGATGAAGTGGCACGAATTTAGCATAAATATTTTGTTGAAGAAGTTTTAAATTATGTCCGTGAAATCATCACAGTTGTCTCAAAAGCTTAAATTAATGAAAAATTATAGATTTAATTATTTATATTTCGTCTTAATACTCTTTCATGTGTGTGGATCAAATTCTTTCAGAATAAGTAGGCTCAACACGTGTAATATTTAGAGGATGCTTGGAGAATGAGATGAGATTAGAAATCTATGAATAGTAATGAAATGATTTGTAAATAGTTATGAAATGATTTGAGTTAAAATGTTTTATTGAGTTTTGAAAAATTAGAGAGAAAAAATTTAATAAAAATATTATAATATAAAATATTGTTAAAATATAATTTTTTAATATTATTTTTGATATGAGGTTTAAAAGAGTTGAATTATTTTTTATATTTTGTTTGGTAGTTTGGTAAAGTTGTAATTATTAGGTTGAATGAAAAAAAAATTGAAGATTTGAAATTGAAAAATATTTATATTTGAGTGATGTTTGGGAAGGAAATGAGATGAGATGAAACCATCTCTATTTCTAGACAACCTCAAACAACCCCTTAGGAGAGGTTTGGATAGTAAGTTGAAATGAGTTGAAAGTTGAATAAAATATTGTTAAAATATTATATTTGTTTTGAGATTTGAAAAAGTTGAATTGTTTATTGTATTTTGTGTGAGATTTGAGAAAGTTGTAATGATTAGATGAAATGAATTAAGAGGCTCTCTTAATCCGAACAACCCTTAATTAAATGGGATAGAGGGCAGAACCAATGTTCGAACAAGAATCTAGACCATGAGAAATCACCACATGTGGCAAAAGTTTAAGCTGATAAAAAGTGATAGATTTAATTATTTATATTTTGTCTCAACACTCTTTATACAAGAAGAGAATTATCTGTTCTGGTTATCTTATTGGAACGTATTCATCATACAGCATGGTTAACAAGTCTGCCACAACAGAGCCTGAAAAAGCCCAAATGACAATATTTTATGCTGGGCAAGTAATTGTGTTTAACGACTTTCCAGCTGACAAGGCCCAGGAAGTCATGCTCTTAGCAAGCAAGGGAAGCTCCCAGAACAACACCAACAACAACCAGCATGCCTTTGTTGCTTCTAAATTGGCCGGGAACTCAGTTGACTCCAGCAGTTCGATGGCTACTAGCTCCAGTATTGTTCCTCCAAACTTGGGCAACAAAACAACAATTCACGAGCAAATTCAACCACCAACTCAACCCCTTGCTTGTGGTAATTATTTCTTGTGATTGACCATATGTTTCTGGTACAAAATATGGAATGTTCAGATCGTTATGCTGGATATATTTCTGATTAAAATTTTCTCCAAAATGGCAGAGTTACCAATTGCAAGGAGAGCTTCCCTCCACCGGTTCTTGGAGAAGAGAAAAGATAGGTATGCATTTTTTCTGGGAAAAAGAAAATATTCTTTTTAGAAAAATTGCTTGTCTAACATGTCTCTCTAAATTTAGCTGTAGATTTATCAAAGTGACTGGTTCACCAGTGATCTTGGTGATAGGGGTGCTTTTATCTGCTGCTATACTTATTTTAGAAAGCTGAATAACAGTGACATTATATTGTGGTTCAATGATTGATCTCTGGTTAATCTCTTTATGGCAATTTTTTTACAGGGTCACAGCAAGAGCACCATACCAAACAGGCAACTCGGCAGCGGCAGCAGCGGCAGCAGCCTCCACCAATCCGGCTGATAGCAAGCCATGGCTCGGATTGGCTGCTCAGTCACCAAAGTAGTCAAATCATACTCAGTTTTAGGAAAATTATATAATTTGAACCTACTGTCCTCTCTTTTTGGTGGGTTTTTATGCCTCCTTATACTATTTATTTTAGCTTCCTCCTTTATGTTTCTCTGTTAGACCTAACTTTTGATGAACCATAGTTGCTGTAATTATGTTTGATATGATCATCTCGGTTACGGATAATTTTGAATGAAGGAAACTGATTTACTTCTGATTTGGGTGGATGTACTATTTTTTTTTTTCTGGACTGCTACACATATAAAGAGATTATACAAAAGTATACTTACAAACTGATATGGTTTCATATGATCCATTAGATCTATTATATATTAAAAGTAATTTTATAATCTAACGAACTGTATCAAGTCAAGTCAGTTTGTAAATTTATTTTTGTATAATCTCTTTGTGATTAAAGTATTTATTTATTTAATGTTTGAAAACAAATATAATTTATAAGAAAATGCTTTATTTTAAATTTTGTCATATTCCATCATGCTTATCATATGGCCATATTTACTCACTCACATAAATTGTGCCTGAAATGAAATGAAATAGACAGTAAGTTAAAACATCCTATATTTAGTGTGAATATGGTGCATTTATGTACCTTTCTGAATATGATATCGCTCCTTCCAGATGTTATCACAAAGCTATCATTACCCTAAACTTTCTTTCTCTGAATCGTAATCCAAAATGTTCCTAACAAGTCAAACAATTCGGCTGGAATGCAACTTGTTGATTGAAAAAGGGTTTCTTTCCGGCCCTGCAATGAGAGCACTACTGGTGAATAGTCAACCCCATAAAAGCGACAGGCGATTGAGAAATAATAGACATGTACATTTTTTTTAATTATTGTGTTAATTGCAAAATTGGATTTGGGTTTTCACACTTTTCGCAATTTTTGCTCATAATTTTTAATTTTTTGTATAATTAATAAGGGTGAAAACCGATCCATTTGGTTCGGTTTTTGGATAAAATTGACGCTGATCGAAAGTTAATTTTTAGAGAAGAAAACAAGCCGAAACCGGTTAACGAGGAGGAGAAAGACCGGCCGAAACCGTTGCTTCATTTTTTTGGTGGTTCCCGATTGGTTCTTAGACCGAGCTTCATCTGAGAGAGTAGAGAGAGAGAGAGAGAGAGGATGAGAACTGAGAAGACGGTGTGAAGAAGAAGACAAAGTTATTTTGAAATGACAACGTTTGGTTTAAACCAAACGACATCGTTCTACTTAATTTTTTTTTTTAATTCGTTATGACTTAAACAACGGGGTTTGGTTTAATACACAAGTACAGGCTTAAATCGACACCGTTCTGACGTCGTTTTGAGTACAGAATCTATATAAAAAAAATAATTTCTTTAGTCGGCCAACCTGCGCCAAATCGGCCGATATCGATTTTCTCTATTTGTTGCTGCACTTCGACAGGTTCTCCATTGGTTTCAACCGGTTCTGAGCTCCGACGGTTGGTTTAAGCTGGTCTAGGTCAGTTTCTCGATTTTTTGTACAGCCCTAATAATTAATACTTGAATTTTAAGAAACTAATAATTAGGTATATCGGATAATTTGCCACTGCAAAACTATTGGCATGATTAACATGTGGCATTAGCATACCATAGGTTGGCGTTCGTTTGGCTAACGTGGGTATTGATGTCATACGTCAGCCAATAAAAGATTGACATCTGTCTTTTGCTAGTTTCCTAGCAAAAAGTTGACAGAAGTACATAATTGTAAATTTTTAAAGTTTGGGAATCAATTTTGTAAAAGTTGAAATTGAGACTTCAAATTGCAAAAACATAAAAACTCAAAGGATTGATTTTACAATTAACCATTTATTATTTATAGAAACATCAAAGATACGGCATGTTTTGCCGTCCCAATATAATTATGTGAACAACATGTTTTGGTGGGATATAGGGACGGTCCTGTTTTGACCTATTATTTTTTTCTGTCTCTCTCTCGCTTTTGGTTACCCACTTTACGAATCACGATCACAAGAAATTAAAAATGATTTAGGTTTTTCTTTCCAAGTGGGATGAATTCATTCTTGCCCATTTATACAGGGAACCAAGTCCTATTATTAGGTCCTGTGGTCCAGGGCATAATTTCGTTAAGTTTTAGTTTGATTCTCGGGAAAATTGCTAGGGGACTGGGAAGCCCTTTTTTCATCCGAAACGTTGTGGTTGGTCTCAATGCGGCAAATTCAGTTGGTTTCCATTCCTTTCATTCGTGGTTATGGCACGAACCGAGATAAAAGTTCAATATCTAAGTTTTGCTAATAAGATTGACACTGCAAATTACCCATTTTCAACTGTTTAGATTGTTAAAAAAATTTAAACACCCACATTTATACATACACATATACATATAGAATCTTAGGCCCAATTCAAAGGAGGGGATTCATAAAAAAAAAAAAAAGTAAAAGAGAAGAACATGAGGACAACAATGAGACAAGAGACATGGGAAAGACGTAGGGAAGTAAGGGGAAATTAGAGAGAAAGGTGGAAGTGACGGGAAAAAGGGAGAGAAGAGAGAAAAAAGAGGTCAGCTATGCATAAGAGAATAATGAAATGACATAAACTTGAGTTATTCACCTACCACGGACATAGATAGATAAAATGGACCATATCGGCTTAGAGATGGGGACTTCTGAGCGACTGGATGTGAGAACTTCTTCAACCTCCAGACAGAAGATTCAGTTTTATTATTTTGTTCAGGCAGTAGAGATCACCAACTCCAATTGTATAGTGAGCTACGAGAGACCACGAGAGACTATAAAATACTCCCATTTATAGTAGATTTGCCCTCCAAACCTCTTAGACATAGGCCATATGCTGAACCATGTCATTTTATGTCTATATCTCCATTTATATTTGTTGTATTTATTTTCTATTTACTGGAATTGACATATGTACAGACACCATACCGTCACCTTGGACCGCCCTCATGAGCTTCAAACTACACTGACCAAAGCCCAAGTCACCACCGTGGGCTAGGATTGACTCTCTCCCTTTGCAGCCTAGTGGTACTCACCTTAACAGTTGACGATGTCTGTAGCATCGATTTATTTTCTACACCGGAAGTGGGGGAAGGATGATGTTCTAGCTTACCAAAACACCTCTAAATAAGTAGATAAAATCCCTTTCAGATAAGTGTTCTCAACTTTTAGCTTCTTATTTTTATTAATATTGCTGCTGGAAAATCAAGGGGCAATAACCCAAAGCCCAGACATGTATTGTACACTTAATGTGTATAGTGCACAGTGTGCAGGTAGAGGCCGGGCAAGTGCGTTGTGCAAATGAGAGCATCCCAACCGTGCACGGTGCAATATGGGTGCACGTCAAGGAGACATCGCCCAACCATTATAGGCCAAGCATAGACGCCGACGACCACCACATGGACCGCTGGCAACTTCTGTCACCGCTGAAGTGGTCCCCGACCACGGAGGCGATGCCCGCCACAACAATTGTGTGCATGTAACATGCACGCGGTCGAAGCCCCCTCGCCCACCCAATGTGA
Organism: Juglans microcarpa x Juglans regia; assembly: GCF_004785595.1. Lineage (NCBI taxonomy): Eukaryota > Viridiplantae > Streptophyta > Magnoliopsida > Fagales > Juglandaceae > Juglans > Juglans microcarpa x Juglans regia. Next base: position 32,170,678 of record NC_054596.1, on the reverse strand, counting down.
ACAGCTAGCATCATTTGTCTTTGCTGCGGTGGTCTCCGACCACTACGGCCATGCATGCTGAGGTCCCGACCATGGAAGTTGTGCATGTAATTTGCTCCCAAAAGGCTCACGGTTACTAATCGTGAGCCTACCGAGGATGCCGATAGTCACCACGTTGACCGCTAATGTGTCAAAACCCCACGTTTAGTGGCTTACGACCAAGTTGCTAACTTGTCATGACAAGCCTTGACAGGCCCATGGTTGATGCCTTGACATTGTCGCTGACAAGGCTGGATAGCCCCACGGCCCATGCCTCGACACTACTGCTGACAAGCCTTGACAGCCCCACGGGCTAGGGGTGGGCAACGAGGTCCCGCACCCTGCCCCTGTTCGCCCCACCCCCTCATGGCGGGGCGGGCAACCTTGCTTCGCCCATGCGAGAGTGGGGCCTCCTGCCCTGCATCTAGAGCTCCTAGCGGGGGTGGGGGAAGGGGAGGGCCCAACCCCGCCCTGCATTTCCCCTGCTTACATTTATATATATATATATATTATATACATAAATATATATTTATATTTTACAAATTGTATATATATAAATATATATTGCAATTTGTTAGACTTATTTACAAAATATACATTAACAAATTTAAAAATTACATAGTTTAAAAACTAATTGATGACTTGCATAATTTAGTATATTTTATCACTTCTTAATTTTAAACTTTAGTTTAATTTTATTTATTTATTTATTTATTTTAGGTTTCATTATTATCATTAAATTTTATTTTAAATTTGAAGAAATGAAAATCCAAAATTTGTAAGCCTATCGTTTAGAAACTCTTCCATTTAAATGAAGATGTTATTTGAATATAAGAGTTGCCGAATAAAAGAAAAAAAAACGCATGCAGCACTGGGACGCGAGGGACGTAAGTTGCGGTTTGAATTTATGCGAGATACACGCGGGGGTCTTTTTGGTTTTTACGGATAAACATGCTAGAAGGCGTGCGATACGAGCTCTTATTTTGATTTGGAATGAGACGCTAGACGCTTGCATGCGTGCGTGGGATTTTTGGGCTCTTGAACGGATATACACAAGGAAACGGTTTGACTTGGCTTGAGAGGCTGGAAGGCGTACGATACGAGCCTTCTATTGGACAAACGACTTTTGCATGAGGGACGCAAGGTGGGGCAACAGGTCCACAGAACGGCACGCACGGACGTGCATGAGAATTAATTTTTGGTTCGAAAAAGAGGAGAGCGAGGTAAAACAACAGTTTTTTTTTTTTTTTTGGCTTTTGGCACTTTCGGACGAAAAGGGATTTTTCTTTTTTGTTTGAAGACGCTATGACTGTGAGGTTGGGATGACGAGTATTTTTTAGTGTTTATTTTTTGGAATATTTTTTAATGTTTATTTTTTTCCATTCTTCTCAAAAAAATTATAGTGAATTCATTTATATTGAATTTGATTTTTAGCATGAACTAAATTCTTTTTATTTTACGAAAACGATGTAATCTAGTTTCAAATTATACTTGCTTTTCTATGCTAATTTGAAGTAATCCTCTTTCATGTTTGTCTGATTTATTCTGAGTTTATCGCTTCTAATTAACTGGCCATTAATTAGATGATTTTGATATTGTGATTTGCTATCGAAAGAGAGAATTATAGGATAGATCTTAGATATTTTGGCATAGGTAAATATAGAGATCGAAAGATTTGTATGAATCTATGTAGTATTAAAATTATTGGTCTTATTGCTTTCTTGCGTTATTAATTTGCATACTCGTGTGTAAAATGATGAACAAGAATACATTCTAATTGATTATTGAAAGGGCCTTTTGGATGAATTGGAGATTTGCTACCGAACAGAGAGAATTAAATTCAATTAGTTAGATGAGTAAAGCATAGTGAGAGATTAGGTGAGATCAATTTCCTAGAAGTTTTCTTACCATTAATTTGATATTCGAACAACATCTTTCTTTTCTTTTGAGTATTTTCTTTGAATTGATTTTATTTTAAATTGCAATTACAAAAATCTTAATGACTTTTCTAAATAAAGTCGAGATTAATATAATTTCGGTATTTGTCAAAAGTAAGTTACCAATCCCTGAGGACGATATTCTTCTAATCACTTTACTATAAAACTATGATACTGTGCACTTTCAGTTTTGCACTGATCACTAATACACTACAACTTACACAAAATATGCACTAGCAAATTTAAAAATTACATAGTTTTTAAATTATAGTCATATTTACAAATTTTAAATTTATAATTTGGGTCTAAAAATGTATTTTTAATCACTTTTGGACTTCGGAATAATTTTTAAACCTAGTGAAAATCTAGTATATTTTTTAAGTGGACGGAGGTGGGGTAGATTGGGTATCCACCCCGCACCCGCATCTCAGGGGCGGGGGTGAAAACGCCACCCCCCGTCCTATGGGGGTGGGGTACGGGGAAGGAGTGGCTCCGCCCTATAGGGGGTGGGTAGCACCCCTTCCACGGGCCATGCCTCGACATTGTCGTTGACAAGCCCTGATAGCCCCACAACCATGCCAGCCACACGCTAGTAGCCATGGGCTAGCCTAGGCCACCATGGGCCAACATATGGTACTGACCTTCATGGGGCCCATCTAAGACGTATTTTATAAGGAGACCTTTTAGGATTTTCCACTTATGTTATTGTTTTAAATATGATCTTTAGAAATTTCATTTGGATCTTTTGGCAATTGCCTTTGTGGACGGTTTATTTGTTCTTGAGATCCTTTTCGGTGCCTTTGCACTTGAACTACTTAAGTGCAATTCATGAATCCCAATGAGAGGAACATCACTTTACAATTCATGAATATGTGTTGTCCCATCTATCTATCCATTTATCTATTTATGTTTCATCACCTTGCAATTCGTGAATAGGTGTTGAATCTTTTATCTTCCTTTTGCATATTTTCCGTTCCTTATTCAATATCCAAATTATCCATAGTTTGTTCACATATTTTCTTGCATTTTCTTGCATATCAAACATATCCTAAGCCTTATTCTTCATATTCCTTGATTTCTCAAATATCCATAAATACCAAAAATAGAGTCTTCATCTTTCATTTGCTATCAAAGACCAAATCTACTTTCTATACATTCCACCAATTACCATAGCCGAAATCCCCATTTCCTTATACATTCCACCATTTTAAGCCATTGCCTCCATCATTCCATACACATATTTTGCCTTTGCTAAAACCCTAGCATTCTATAAGGATTTTCTAAACTTTAGGAATCTTAACCCTAGCCTCCTTTGCAATTCCTATAATGTAGGATCATCTCTTGACCAAGTCAAAACCCTAATCCATCTTCCAAGAACTCATAAATTCTATCTTCCATCTCCAAATCCTATATTCCATCTCCAAATCCATAAATTCTAGGAACAACCCTAGACTCCTTCAAACACCTAAAAGACATTCCTTTCCAAGCCTTAGCCGAATTTCCTCATCCCTAAATTGTCTCCTACAATTTAGGAATCCTAGTCTCACTCTTTCACATCTTTTCAAACCCTAGCAACTCATCCTACACGCCAACCCTAATCCAACGCCTCTCAATTTCGTAATTCCTCTTAGCCATAATCCAAAACCTAGCCTCACTTCACCATACCAACCATAGGCATCACCCAAATGGTGCCAACACCAAGGGTCATCATCAAACTGTGCCACATTGCATCAAACGCAAAAATTCATCACTTAGATCACCCCAACTCCTCCTCATCATCATCAATCCCACCACTAAACATTATGCCTCTATCAACCTAGGGACCCTTCATTGCCATAATTAGTTCAAGGTCAAGCAAGTTAGTAAGAGTCATTCGGTCATCACAAGGTGATGCTAGCTAGCGGACCCTAATGTTTGGGGACTAGACCGAGGTCCCTAACACGATGACTTCTGTCATCGTGAAGGTGGCCCCTACACGGGCGACATGCACGAGGAGTGTGGTGGGTCCATGTTGTTGTGCACTAGTTGCAGTCTCTCCCCACAACGCTCATGGGTTGGTGGGGGGACCACCAACCACCACTAGGACCCTTGGCGATTTCTGCACCGGTAGGGTATTCCATAACCCTATCCCTACCCTTGGCAGTGCATTCCAAGGGTGGGTGTAACCACCTCGCCACCCTCGCACAACTCCTTAGCCATGAAACCTGCTCGCCACGAGAAGCTCCTTTATCGCGATGTGTGCCTCCTCAGCCCAACAGGTTCTTGCTCAGTCCTATGATGGGAAACGATAGTTGCTCGGCCACTTAAGATCCTTGACCCGGCAGAAGGAAACTCTTTGCCACCCTCCTCGGCCACAACTCAATGACCACGTGCCCTTGCCCTCCTAGTGGGCATCACCACCATGACAAGCAAACTCCTTGCCCGCTCAGTTGGCATCATCATTGTGGAGGGCAAGCTTCTTGCTTGCCTAGTGGATTCCATCGCCACTCCGAGCAGGGCATCCTCATGTGGTGATCCCATCCACAACACTACTCCAAGACGACGACCCTCACACTCATGTGACGGCAGTGTGTGGCGGCTTGCATTGCCATGCACCTAGGGCTCATAAGGAGCAAGTCCGGGCTCTGCTGCATGTTGCATGGCCCAAGCAACATGCCTAACGGTCACACTGGATTGCATCTAGCCACCCCCATGGCGGGCCATGAACAACTCACCCACCTTAGGCTTCCTTACAACCGTGGACCTGCTACTAGTGTGCTTCCTTGCCATGGCAGGAAACTTCTCAGCCATAGCATGTTACTTATCCACAACGAGTACTCACCCATAGTGTGTTACATGCCACGGTTTGTGCAAACCATGGTGCCACCATACAAGGTTCCACAACATCTCATCACACTCAAAGTAAAGTAGCTCAAGTTTGTAGATCTCAAAATTCTAATTTGGATTATCAACAGGATGAACATATCTCCCAAGTGTCCCACTACCTCCCTTCCATAAGTTGATGGTTCGCACTCGCACCTGGGAATCAACAAGGGGAACACCTCTCCCAAGTGTCCCATCCCCTCCCTACTATAAGTAGATACCTCGTGCTCGCACCCAACAATCAACGGGGGAACAAGTCTCCCAAGTGTCCCAGTCACACCTCGCCTCAACACTGTTGAGTCCATCTCCAACCAAAGTCGATACTCTGCCCTCGCATCGACAATCAATGGAGGGAACACCTCTCCCACGTGTCCCACTCCCTCCGTACCATAAGTTGATACTTCGTGCTTGGAAATCGGCGATCAACTGAGGAAACATCTCTCCCAAGTGTCCTAGTCCTTCCTCACCTCAACGCAGTCGAGTCCATCTCTCGCCAAAGGCGATGCTCCGCGCTCGCACTCGACAATCAATGGAGGGAACACCTTTCCCAAGTGTCCCACTCCCTCCCTGCTATAAGTTGATGCTCCGCGCTCACACCCGACGATCAATGAAAGGAACACCACCCCAAGTATCCCAATCCCTCCTCGTCTCTACACGATCAAGTCTGTCTTTTGGCAAAGTCGATGCTCTACGCTTGCACTTAACAATAAACCAGGGAGAACACCTCTCCCAAGTGTCCCATTCCCTCCCTGCCATAAGTCCATGGTCCACGCAAGCACCCGACATCAACGGAGGGAATGCCTTTTCTAAGTATCTCACTCCCTCCTTGCCATAAGTGGATGCTCCACGCTTGCACTTGGTGATCAAAGGAAGGAATACATTTCCCAAGTGTCCTAGTCTCTCCTCGCCTCAACGCGGTCGAGTCCATCTCCCACCTTAGTCGATGCTCCGCGCTTGAGCCCAACAATCAACGAAGGGAACACCTCTCCCAAGTGTCTCTTTCCCTCCTTGCCATAAGTCAATGCTCCGTGCTCGGACCCTACAATCAACAGAGGGAACACATCTCCCAAGTGTCTCAGTCCCTCCTTGCCTCAAGGCGGTCGAGTCCATCTCTCTCCAAAGTTTATACTCTGTGCTCACGCAAAGAAATCAACTGGCAAATATCTCTCCCGAGTGTCCCACTCCCTCCCTGCCATAAGTCGATACTTCACGCTCACACTTGGCGATCAACAGAGGGAACACCTCTTCCAAGTGTCTCACTCCTCCTCGCCTCAACTCTGTCGAGTCCATCTCCCATCAAAGTTGATACTCCGTGCTGACACCCGGCAATCAACGGAGGTAACACCTCTCCCAAGTGTCCTACTCTCTCCCTGCCATAAGTCGATGCTCCATGCTTACACCCGGAAATCAACAGAGGGAACACCTCTCACAAGTGTCCCACATCCTCCTTGCCATAAGCCAATGCTCCGTTCTTTCACCCTGACGATCATAGAAGAGAACACTTGTGCCAAGTTTCCCCGGGCTTCCTCGCCACCTAATGCGGTTGAGCAAACCTCCTACCTAGTTTAAGGCCGAGCTCTAAGCTCGCATCTAGATAGCAACAATGGCACAACCGTTGAGTGTTACACTCGAGCCACAACTGCCGCTAGCGGGTTACCTTCAGGATTGAGCTTGCAGGCTCCACAACAGCCTCGCACGGGTTTCCTTTGGAAAAGAGTTGACAGGCTCAACAACCGCCTAAGATGAACCCAGGGGCTCGATAGGCTCCTTGACCACTTAAGCACGGGTTTCTTCAAACAAACTTTAACATTAACGCCAAAATGGAAACATCAAACAAAAACTAACACCAAGGGACAAAAGTCCACCGAACACTAATAAGTATACACACTCATCGCTAACATCGAATAGAGATGCACGACCATTCGAGTGTTTGATTATCAAGCAAACGCTCGTCATCTAAAACGACCGAGTCATTCCTGACTAGTTATACAAGCCGAGCTCCACGCTCGCATCTTACGCGATCAAGTTATCTCCCACCTAGTTCTACAAGCCGAGTTTCGTGCTCGCACCTAGCACGATCGAGTCATCTCCTGCCTAGTTCTATAAGCCAAGCTTCACGCTCGCACCTAGCGTGGTCGACTGATCTCCCGCCTAGTTCTACAAGCTGAGCCTCGCGCTTAAGGATCATCATCATTTTGGCAAGCGGAAGACTAAAGACCAACTTTCAAAGTTTATAGTTATACATGTAGCTTGATTTGAAGATTCTCAACACTCTCTTATTGAGCAGGACGACCTTAAGAATCGCGCACTAATTGGAAGGGATAAAATATCCCTGACCCATATGGCATCTTAGGCCCAACCCAAAAGAGAGGATTCATCAGAAAGGAAGTGAGAAAGGAGGATAAGGGGACAACGATGAGACAAGAGACATGGGGTAATCAGGGGAGTCAGAGAGAAAGGGGGAAGTGACGTGAAAAATGGGGAGAAGAGAGAGAAAGGGGGTCAGCCATGCAAAAGAGGACACCGAAGTGACATAAGCTGAGTTCTTCACTGTTGCAAGGTTGCATCTCCGGTGAGTGGCTGAATCACCGTCTAGTATTTTGTTGCAATAAGTCAATAATTATTGTTGCAAGGATGCCTCGCCGACGAGTGGTTGAATCGTTGAAAAAAACACACTTTTTCTGGTGAAAATTACTCACTGCAAATAAAATCGCCAAAAAAGATATTTTGCGACCAATTTTATTTATGGCAATTATAACTTTTCTGCAAAAATGCAAGTTTTAACATTTTTGTTTGTTTATTTTCGGTGAACAATAAGTTGAGGCTAAAACCCACTTTTTGCGGCGATAAAAAATCACTGCAAATGAACATAAAAAACTTGAAATCAAGATGCCTTTTGAAGCGATTGAAGACGCTGGTACTTTTATTAGTTACATTTTCATTTGCGACGAAGTTAAATTGTCGAAAAAAGTCACGATAGAAGAACTAATTAGCCTTTTCCCTTTTCAGTAAATCTATTCATCATCATTTTTCTCATCATCCCATGATGAGACATTAGATTATAGGTTTACAAATGAAATATAATAAATAGTCTCCAATTATCTAATGTCACATCATGGGATGATGAGAATTGAGATGATGAGTAGCATTACTCTTCCCTATTATCTTCCCCAGCTCGATACTAACTCTCTTCTATAGGAATTTTCTCCCGCCTCTTCTCTCACCTCTGTCTCTCTCCCTCTCACACTCATCCCGCACACTCTTTCCGTCCGTCGCCGCCTTGCACTCATCTCGCTCCCTCTGTCTAGCCAATGAGTGTCTTTCCCACCATTGCAATGCCGATGTCTAGTAAGCTTTCTCCGTCTCCCCATCTATTTCTCTCACTCCCCCTCTCTCAATTTCATTTTTAATGCTTTAAAACTTAAATTTTGTTGTGGTGGGTTGAGATTTGAACATTGATTTTACATATGGTTGAGATTTCGTGTTTGAAATTTTGGCTGGTTTAAAATTAGAGTTTATGTGTTCTGTTATAAGAAGAGGATGTGAGTGTTATTTGTAGGGTTGTTTTTATTTATTTATTTATTTTTATCATTTATTGCTTTTTTATTGAATTAGAGATTTTTGTTATCATGGAATTGATGTGATTGGCTAGTAGTAATGCGTTTCTTGATCTAGTGATTGTTGGGTTCTCAATGGTTTTTGCCATTTGGTTTCAGGGACATTGAGATTCTTGTTATATTCAAGCATTATCATTTTTAATTAGTGTCTTCATGTTTTATGAATAAATTGATAGTTCAGTACTCAATAATTTCAGTCTAGAGTAGGTGTGCAATTCCGTTTTGTTGGTCTTTTAAATGCTAACTTCTTGTTTTGAATTTAAAAGGAATGATTCCAGGGTGGTCAATTATTCTTTTTTGCTTTAGGTTGAAGACTCTTATAACCAACTAAAAGTTTAAATCTTTAGACTATTCCAGATTTAGATATTATATATATTGCCTATGACTTTTTTATGGGATAGGCTTTGTATGAGAAGGAGAAGGCAAATATTATTTTTGGAGTTTGTGATGGGGCACAAGTATCATGATTCAGTTTGTTCTTGTTTAGCAACTGATAAGGGTTTTTAGTGGTTCCTTTCTTATTACTAATGGAAATATGTAGTCGTTTTATGGAATGCTTACTGTATGTAATCAGTTAACATGATGCCTTTTATTATGTCTATGGATGTGCTTCATGAGCTATGCAATACTTTTCCTTAGCATTGCAAAGCATGAATTTTTAAATAACTCCTATTGGTATTAACTGGTCCTTGATAACAACTTTCTTTTGCCAACAGATGCCATATGTTGAAAGAAATAAATTATCTATAAAAATTTCAAAGGTACTTATTTCTTTCTTTTTGTTGAGCTAAAAGTTCCTTACTTTAATTTTCAATAAAATGGATGCTATTCATGCCTTTGCCAGAGAAGGAGAAGCAGATAATTTCATTAAGTGCATTGAAGGCAACATTACTGTTCTTATTATATTTCTCCCTTTTCTTGATGCATTTGGGATCATTTGTAGATGCATTTTGGATCATTATTGTTAACATCATGTTTCGTACACTTTTGAGCCAAGTTCTAACAACTCAGTTCTTCAGAACTGGGCCTGCGAAAAAGAAGTAGAAAGTAGCTAGGGAAGGTCTGCCTTGGGGCCGGGGAGTCTCCAATGTCAAAATTAGTAGAGTATCTTAGAAGTTTGTAAATAATGAGAGAGTCTAGGGATCAGAGAGAGTTTCTCGTACCTGGAAGTTGCTATTTATATCGGGAGTCTAGGAGGACAAATTGTGTATATCCCTATGGAGTTCGAGTCCTTTTATTGTTCGTTTTGTCATAGTCCTTTAATGCAACATACCTCTATAACGACATCATTGATATGGCGTGTAGCTCGGATAGTGGTGCTATTAATGCGGCGTGGTTCTCCGATTTGCCTTACCCTACTGGTGTCCTTGGTGGTTCGTCGATGTCTCATTATTAGAAGATCGAGAGTCCCTTTTACTTCCCGCCCGTTACGCAGACATGTACTCAATTGAAGATATGAATATTTGGTGGAATAATGTTCCTTCTTTCATTAAGAATGTAATTTTCATTGATCAACACTATTATACACCATCTTAAGGTTTTTATACCTTGATGAAATGAAGTTTTTCTCTATAAAAAAAAAGGTAGGGGTGAAAGCTGAAGTTCTCGGTGCGGTTTTGGTCCGAAACAGAAAATGCATCGATAAGTTGAAAATATCTTTACCTTGAGCGAAACCGGCCAGTGAAGGGGAAGAAAACCATCGACGTTGGTCTCAGTTTTCTTCCGATCGGTTCGCCGACATTTCGGTGGCGCGATGAGAGAGAGAGAGAGAGAGGAATGAGAAATACTGAAACGAAGATTCACATTTCACAAATTCACTTGAGTCTCGAACGCAATCATCACACAAACACTTGAACGCAAACAAAATTACAAACACTCAAACGCCATTATCACAGATTCACAAAGTTACAAGATTCACAACAAATATCAAAAGATTCATAACAAATATCACACTATCACAGAACTGAGCCATAACAAAAAAACTAGAAAATGGATCGGTTCCCTCTCTAGAAAATCTTACAACAAATATCATAAGATTGATTCACAACAAAGTCAACAAAATGGATCTGTACCCTCTCTAGAAAAATTAAAAGAACCCCAGTTCCCATCAACAAACCTCAAACGAATTGAAGATGAGAACTTGAAACAGTGCGAATGGATGAAACTGCGCAAATGGATGGAAGGAGAGAGGGACGACAACGGAAGAAGAACCTAATAAAACTGGTAATGGATCGATGGCATCGAAGAGAGAGAAAGCTGAGAGGGAGATGAGAGAGTCTGTGAGTGTGTGTGCGTGTGTGTGTGAGAGAGAGAGAGAGAGAGAGAGAGAGAGAATGACACAGAGAATGAGAGAGAGAAGGGGGAAGGATGCGATCTTAACCTAATCCAGAAAGGACGCCGTTTGCTTTATCTTTTTGTTTTTCAACCGAGGGGGCCTAAAATGACGCCGTTTCGCTCATTTAAGTGAAACGACATCGTTTTTATATAGGTATAAAATAAAAAAAATGGTAGAACTGATCGACCGGTTCAACGGTTTTTCATTGGGTCGAACCGAGACCGAACCGGCTGACATCGGTTCTGCTTATTTTCCACTGCCGGTAGACCGGTTCCCTGTCGGTTTCAGCCAGTTCCGTGCTCCGGCAGCCGGTTTGATCGGTTTTCAGCCAGATTCCTGTAGACCCATATGGTCAAGTATTAACTCAATCACATCATAATTTTGGTGAGAAAGGAATGTCAGTTTGGCACAGTAATGAACAATTCTGATATGTACAAGCACAAGTGCGGAGGTATTATGCATGCTGTAGACATGTCAACGCTTATATTAAAAAAAACAAAACAAAACAAAACGTAGGAAGAGGAAAGAAACACACAGTGCCCATTTCTATCCATATACAGACCGCTCAGAAAATGAAACCCATTTTGCGTTCCTCGAGAGTTTGCTTCTAAAATTTCTCTTACACTTCAAACTACTTGGAAAACGAATCCTACTTTCCACTGTTAATGCATCTCTCTCTCTCTCTCTAAAACTTTCTGGTTAAATTTTGTTGGAAACCCATTAGGTTACTTTCTATGGAAACCTTCAATGCCTTCATTTCACTTCATATTCTCTTTAGTTGGTTTGTTTTTTCCCCGCATCAATAGAGGATGTTATATTGACTAAATTGGTAGTGATTCTTTCTAAAGTTCAACACTGCTGGATGTATAGAAATTAACTGTTACTATAGAATTTGTTAGATGCCGATTGTGTACTGTGGGAATCATGCTAATCCAATTGCTTGAAGCATTTGGACTCATAGCCAGGGAGAAGATACGAAGCTGATGAATTAAAAAAAGGTTGCTCGTTCAGAAGGGTTTGAATTGCAAGAGGCTTAGGGTTACGTTAATGAAACACACCATTTCATCAGAAGGGATTTCTGTCCCTCGTGGCCGCGTATGTTCATCCTTCTGGCCGCGTTTGTGCATCCTTCTGAAACCTCTCAATTCACTAAACGCAGCATATCATTAATACACGCTAGCTGGTGTGCACAAGACCTACGCCTTTATGCCTGCATTTTGAGTTTTTCTATATTATATAATGCACAGACGATGCTACATTGCCTCCCAATGTTCTCTCCAAGTGTATGAATATTTATTAATTTACTCCAAGTGGGGTTTGAACAAAATGGTTGGGGATATATTAATTGCAATAAGAACTTATAAGTTCTTAATTAGTGAACTCCTGAGTCAAGTTAGCTAAGGCCATCCCGAGATGAAAAAAAATTGCATGTTTAGATCGAGATGGACCGGCCAACGATATTGCTCTTAATATATAAAAACATCGAGAAAGACAAGCCTGAAATTAAGCAACTTTTGAAAAATGAATCACAAGATTCCAATGCATCTTAAAATCTGATTTTTTCTAAGAATATTAGCTAGCTAGGCCAGTTTGGGATCTAGCCAGTACTTTAAATGGCAAACAGTGGTTTAGATAGTGAGATGATATAAGATGAGATGGTTTTAGATGAAAGTTTAATGTTAAATAAAATATTGTTAGAATATTAATTTTTAATATTATTATTGTTTTAAAATTTGAAAAAGTTGAATTGAATTATTTATTGCATTTTGTGTAGGGATTTGAAAAAGTTGTAATGATGAGATAAAATGTGATGAAACACTTTCACTATCCAAACCATTCGCCCGGGTTCTAAACAATTTTAAGGGGATGATCTATATCATGGGATATGATCTTTAACTTACAAATTAAACATCTACCTTGAAGTGAAGCAGCCCCGCCCTTCTAAACAAAAGTGAAATAAAAAGAAGAAGTATTCATCACATTATTTAAACCAGCTCAGGCCAATGAAAACAAGTTTCATTGCTTTATTTTCAGTAAAAACCTCGTCAGGAAGTGTTAAATTGTACTTAAAATTATGTCGTCTTTAATGGCCGTATGTGAAGGTCCATTTTCACAACTGGATTGTTACTTCCAAGTGAGAAAGGGGCCAATATGTCAGTTTAATTAGGTTAAAGAGGACCCTACTAAGATTCAAGTTAATGTGATTGAAATCTTGTTAATGAGTGTAAATTTCCAGCTACAGGTAATTAAGTGATTTCCTTTAAGAGATTAGGGAGAAAAACTTTACTTAAACTAGCATAAATCAAACATTAATAATAAGACATTAAGAAACATCCTTTTACCTCATCTTCAAGCATAAACATTAATCTTCTTAACATCATTAATCATTCGTTACCTTTACTTCATCAATATTATGGTCGTTACACAAAGTTAACCTGTGTGTTAGAATTGACAACCCTCGTGATCAATAGCTCTTCTCGGAGCAACCAGCTTAAGAATCGAACTTCAAAAATGGGTCATTAGGTTCAGTATCGTCAATGATATATTCTGATGTTGCCATCCATCTTACCCTTTATGGTACCGTCCTTATCATTATACGGTCAGTTCATTATGTAACGCCCGTCTTTGTGGTGGGACTTTTTATGAAAATGATTTTAGAAAGGACGACGGGAATTACCATTTGATTTAAAACTCTTTACTTCCATACCTAGGGTGCAAGATTCTAGGTTATAAAATAAAACGTGCTTTGAGAATAAAAGGGGTTTACAGCGGAAAACATCAAACTTAAAATAAAAAGGCCTCTCATACATTGAAAACTCTCATGTTTAGACTTCCGTGCTCTTCCCCTTGGGCCGTATCTGTCTTGACGTGTTCTGCTCATTTAGTTCCTATTGGGGGAGGGGCATACATAAAAACTAAAATGAGTTGAATACTCAGTAAGCATTACTTCATACAGTAAAGATATAGTAACACATGATTTCAGTCATGCATTCACCACTCATACGTACATACGTACAAGACAATAGACATACATTCATTTTGAAAACGTTATTAGGCGGGGATTTTATTAAAATGGACGATTTTCGTAAAAAATTTCTCCCGCTAGTGCCTTTATTTCTTAAAGAGTCTAAAAACTCGTGTATTCTCTTATAACTTTCCATCAACCTTTACATACTAGTACACCCCGTGTGCTGGGGTTAGCAGATATACCTTTGGACCCTGATTCCGCCCGTGGCCATGGGTTGGGAATCCATCAGTCTGGGGCAGTACTGGGTGCACTACCAGCACTACTTACCTGGCATTACAATCTGCCCATTCATTGGTACCCTTATGCATTCATTCATTCATCATGGTCGTTACGTGTTTTCCTACATCATAACACTCATTCATTTAGTCATTTCTTCCATTCTTTCATTAGCTAATTCATTCATGGAAAGCATCATTTAAAGGTGTGAGCATAAACTTAAACATCATGTCATCGAGGCATCATTGGAACCTTTAGTCCATGGCATCCATAAACCATACGATTCATAGGGACATTTTAAAACACTTTTTTTGCATCGCTTAAAATATCGGTTCGTTAAAACATGAGGCGTAAGCCTCACGTTTTCATTTTAAAAAGGCTACATCCAATATCTACTACGTATAGTCATCCATCACATGCATACAATTAGATACTTGGGTTGCATAAAAAGGGGGTGCCAAGAATGGCCATAAGTACATGTACTTGAAGACTTATACTTAACATGTTTTCATAAAAGCTCGTTCATTTTGTAAAGCGTCGTAAAGAGAAATATTTTCTTTTCTTTTCTTTCTTATCTTTAGAAAAGTCTAGAAGCGTATGAACATAATACTTATCTGGTCTCCATGCTATTCTCATACCATGCAATTCATTCATGTGCGTGTCAGATGACAACTAACCTACATGCATACACATAACCTTAGCATCATTCTCAATCTAGTATATAAGCAACTAAACTAGAAATAGAACTACACTTCACTTGGGAGCACTCTCCTTCTATCCCAGGGCCCTTACGTGTCCCTTGCTATGCTAAAACCTTCGAGGATCCACTTAAGGTCACTACCTTGAATGCTTATCCACTAGAGGGAACCCATGATTCACCTTAGGGTGAAGACATTAAGGTATCGTTTGGATTCGAAGATGAGTTGAGATGGGTTGTGAATGGTAGTGAGATGTGTTGTGAATAGTAGTGAGATTTATGAGTTAAAGTTACTGAATAGTAGTGAATAGTAGTGAGATGAGTTGAGATGAATTGAGATGGGTTGTGAATACAAACCGGGCCTAAGACCTTCATCTTATTCTTCTTATTAACCTCATCCCAATGCATGACTTAGACCACCTAAGTCACGCATCCCAACCCTAGGCAATACACACATCACTTCCTACATTTGAGCCTACGCTTCCTCCTCATCATCATCATCTTCATCCACGCATATTATACGACTCTAAGCCAACTCTGAGGCTCAAACATCTTGTATCTATGCTTAGGACAGATTACCTATTACATATGGTAAATTTGTTTGGCACATGTGCCTAACCAGATTACACATGTACCCTACTTCATTTTAACACCTAAGAGCAACATATAATCCACTAATGCCCTTACACAAGCGGGCTCCATACTCTGATACCAACCTTCCTTTACTTGGTTGGCAGGACCCTTCCAACTTCCAGTCATGTTACAAGTTCATCCCAACACTTGACACGACATGACTTTATTTACAACTATACCTTACGTCACGTCACATAGTATGAGACTACTCCCAAGCTACACCGTGACCTTGTCACGTCACCTGGCATTCTGTTACGTCATTTCACACCAACTCCGCACCCATCACAAGTACGGTTTCTCACGTACTCTTGCCACATCGTGGCATCTCGTCATGTTCCCATTACGTCACTCTTACACCATTCTATCACTTCACACGTACAACAACCATAACATTGCTACACGGTGACACCCATCACTGGGACTACTGGTCACATCACAACTGCTCTGGGACATTGTTCCACAGTTCCTGATACTTCACACGTACTCCCAGATGTAACACAGTATAACACCAGTCATTCGGACTACTGGTTACATCACAACTAGTTTAAGACACTGTTCCACAGTTCCTGACACTATTCATCACGCTATACGCTCGTCAACTACGCAATCATTCTTATATTTACGACACACCATACGGTATATAATACGCCACATCACCACTATGGCGTACACGCCACATGGTGTATCACTCTACCACATGAAGTACACTCCATGTGTACTCTCTTCACAACACACTATGCCACATCACTACTATAACACACATGCCATACGATGCATCACTCTATTACATGGAGTGCACTCTACGTGTACTCTTCTCATTCCATGATACGCCATGAGTACACTCCATGTGTACCTTCCCAGTCCACACTACGCCATGAGAGTACACCTCACGTGTACTCTTCCCACATTACACCACACCACATCATCATTACGCCACATACCTTACAATCACACTTCACAACACAGTTCACAGCACAACTACACATCACACTACACAGCTACGCTCAACACTTCATGTACACAGCACACCACATCACCACACTACACAACGAAGTCCATAAATACTAACAACACATTCCACAACCAACCAACTAACTAACATAATAACAAGGGTAAAGGGAAAGAGATTTATACCATCATCAGGGTTGACCCGTGCATTACTCGCTTCCCGGCACGGCTAGTGGCGTTGGAAGCCACTAACTTGGGAGGTGACCATTCCGTCGTGGTCATTGCTGTGACCTTACAACGACACTATCTCGGGGACCGGATCTAGGATTCTAGCGAGTGGATCTAGGCTGTGCGAGGGTGGCGGCTAGCCATGTACAATGGCTGTTCACGGTGGTTGGGGTCTGTTTGGGCATGCTGGTTGGTGGGTCTTGAAGAGGTGGCCATGGTGAGGCTTATGGTGGTAGTGAGGGGCGGAGTCTAGCTGTGTACAGTGCATCCAAGAGTGTGAGGGTGCGTGTGGATGTTAGGTGGCCCGACTGGGCATGGGGAGGCTATAGGGAGGTCGCCAGTGAGAGAATAGGTTGATGGTGGTGGTGTAGTGGCATGAGGGTGGCTAACGGCAGCGCTACGGGAGAAACTCATGCGTGTGAAGGAGTTGCGTGCGTGGTCTAGGGAGGAGCTACGATGGCTGGGTTCGACGGTGGGGGTTACTGGGAGGTCGTGGGGCTTGGTTGTGGTGGCTGGGTTGAGCTGCGGCGGCACTTGGTGGCCGAATGAGTGAATAACTTGTGAGAGACCCATTTCGGGAAGGAGAGAGGGGGTTGTGCATGAGGGGCTGGGTTTGGTGGGATGGTGCTTGTCGGTGTGAGGGGGAGCTGCCGTGGTGGCGCACGGTGGCATTGGGTGGGTTTTCTTAGAGGAGAAGCCATGTGGGTAGGGATGGGCCATCGAGTGAGTGAGCTGAGGGAGAAGAGAGAGAGAAAGAGAAAAGTAAGGGGAAAAAGAGAGGGGCTTGGGTTTTAATCCCAACCCTTTACCTTGGGATCTTCAAAACAATCTAACGTTGGGTTTTAAATACTGATTTGAAAATGCGTAAACATTAACTTAACTAAAAGCACTGAGAGGAATTAAGATAGAATATTTATTTAAACTAAATTTTAGTTTATAAAATAATATGCTTTCATCATTAATAAAATGATGAAGTTTTGCTAATTACTTTTAAGGGAATAAAACTATCTAATTAATTAGAGTTTTTCAACATAATTTAAATCTCACAATAATTTAAATAATTGAAATCATTTAGATAAAATGATTTTTATACAATTATAATATTTTTGGAGCTCTTCAAAAATATTATAATTGTGAGCTCCAAAAATATTATAATTGTCTTACTTAAAATCAGGTTAGGTCCAATAACAATGAAAATACCCCATATAAATATTTTCAGGATATTTAAAATATTCAAGAGCTTTAAAACTCTGGGCCTACTCTAAGAATTGACCGTTAGCATTAAAAACACGCCTTCGAGGTTCGGTATGCAAGACGAGACTCACAGTCGCTAGAGAGAAGCAAACTGTTACATTTTCTCCTCTTTGTAATAAAGTCCGTCCTCGAAATTTACTTACGTTAGAAAGGAAAAGTTGGGTGTTACAATCCGTCCCCTTATAATAAATTTCGTCCTCAGAATTTGCTTACGTCAGAAGGAAGGAGCTGGGTGTTACAATCCTTCCCCCTTATAATAAATTCCGTTCTCGAAATTTGTTTACGTCAGAAGGAAGGAGTTGAGTGTTACAATCCTTCCCCTCTTATAATAAATTCCGTTCTTGAAATTTGCTGACGTCAGAATGAAGGAGCTGGACGTTACACATTAACCTCATTACATGCAGTCATACATTTCTCTCTCTCTCTCTCTCTCTCTCTCTCTCTCTCTCTCTCTCTCTCTCTCTCTCTCCATTAACCTTTGTCTTACCTTTCATTCTTTAAAATAAACAATCGTGCAATATATTGTTCAGTCACACAAAAGTCACGTAGTTCTAAAATTATAAAGCATCTACTTTTAAAGAATGAAATATATACACATACATATATACTTTTGAAAAGTATTCCCTCTCTCTCTCTCTCTCTCTATATATATATATATATATTTACTTTTGAAAAAAAAAATAGTTTCATATGGTTTACTATAAATGATGTATTTATACACTAATCACATTAGTAAATAACAAAAAACTTAGACCCAAATTTGTAGTTAATGCACATTTTAAGAAACACATGAAAGTTCTTGATCTTGAAACGGCAAGTTTCAACTTAAAGGTACTATGGTTCCATAGAAGACATAGATATAATGTTGTTTAGGATATATATTGTGAAATTTGAGCCAATAACATCGTAATTAATGAGAATTTCAAGTAAAAAAAGTCATAACTTAAAAAGAATGTTATTGAATAAGATCATAAACCTAATCATGAATTAGATCAATTAGTTTGTAATTGAGTCCCAACTCTTAATTCCTTTAACTTTCTTTAATTATATCAAGTTTAATTGGTGTCTGTTTGGAGGGGCTGATTTGGTTGAATATTGAAAGGGAAAGCTGAGTTATGTTGGGTTGGTTTTCAGCGTCACAGGAAAACAATTTCCATCACACGGTTGTACCCAGAACCTCCAAATCTGAAGGAGTTTGTGTGCGCCCATGCGCCGCTTTTGCTATCCAAAAAATGGTTGGCCTAGTGATCAAACACAAAGGAAATCTGTGACCCCTTGCATGTGACTGTGTCGTTTCGGGAATATGTCGACCAATCTCTTATCTTAGAAACATCATCCTCATCCATTAGACCCATGCATCACATCTTTTAGACTATATGACAAAGTATAATGATCTGGGAATTGGATGGGGTTGTATTAATCTCTATCCTCTAAAACAATGGCTTTGTACAAAGGAGGAAACATGTTGGATTGAAAGAGCATCTCAACTCATCTCATCATTACAACTTTCCTAAATTTCTACATAAAATATAATAAACAATTCAAAATTTTCAAATCTAAAAATAAAAATAATATTCTTAACAATATTTTTTTCAATTTTCATCTCACCTTATCTCAACTCATTATCCAAACCTCCCCTTGACAAAATTCGAAGATGTCGTTAGTTTCTCAACAAATTGACATGTATGGTGCAAGTCTAATGTCGCTCCTTGCGATGACTTTAAAAATTGGCCTACATGGTGCAAGTGATCTAATGCCATAAAAGTTTGAATGTCTTCCCTAAAACTAATTGATTTGAGTTGGATTGACAGATCTCAGTGCATCAAATGGTATCAGAACTTGATTTTATGAGTTTGAGATGTAAAAGCGTCATCGTGAATGAGGGATTGTTGGGATATATTCACAATGCTACTCTCCTAGTGCGACGACTTTAAAAACATGTATATATGGAGGATGTGATAATGAATATTATAAAAGGTTAGATGCCACATATAATGTCTTTATTAGCTTATTCATGATCAATAGTATACTATTCATTTATGAACCAACCGTGTTCAAAGATAGACATTTTTGTCCATCGATTTGTCTTGAGTATGGACAACCACTCTGGACTTAAAATTAGTACCATGCAAACTTCTAATCACTTCTCTATTATTATATATAAAAGTGGAGTCATATAATTTCGACGTGGTATTCTTCCCATAAAAGTAGACATTCTACCCATTAAATTTGAAGTATTATGTTTATAAAGCGGTAAACTTTTAAAAAATAATGTTTCATTATGAACCATTGTAACTTTTAAGTTTCATTTATTTTCTTACATAGAAAGATTTAAACTGATTCAAAATTCCACCCAAAAGCAGTAATTCAACATTTATATTATTTTGTATTTTAAGTGGAGTCATATGACTCTGATGTAACATTCTTCACATAAAAGTAGGTATTCTACTCATTAAACTTGAAGTGTTATATTTATAAAGCGGTAATCCTTTTAAAAGTAATGTTTTATTATGAATTGTTGTAATTTTTAAGTTTTTTTTTCCTTACATATAAAGATATAAACTGATTCAAGTCTCCACCCAAATACACTATTTCAACCTTTATATTGTTTCGTCAAATAAACCGTCCTATAAATCGTTTCGAATTTCTCCACTATAAAATCTGGTCTCTCTCTAAATCTCTTTTCCTCACACACAACATACACAACAGTTCATGCATTGTGCGGATTATAGTGGAAAATAATTATGTAGTTATTCCTAATGCAATATATTAATTTTGTATTTTGAAGTACAAAATATAAAATCTCAATAATCTGAGGGTGCAAAATGTATCTATCATTTTTTCCAACCAACCATCACCATACATTGGAGTTTTGAAAATAATGCTAAGTTTGAGTGTCGGGCTTGAGCCCAACAAGTGTGTTAAATGGCTTCTTATATTAAATGTATGCATTTGATCATTTTCTTAAAAATTCTATTGGAAGGTTTCCTATTAAATACCCACAAGCATGCCATTTAAATATTTTTCATATGTACTTTTGTTATTTGCAATTTTTGTTGTGTCAACGTACTAATGTTATAGGATTCCGATAAATAATCCTACTTTCTCTTTATTTACCATTAACTCATTATCCCATGATTGGATGATGTGAAGATTATAAGCATAAAGATGATTTATACAACTTTTTTTTTTACCCGAATTACTTATAAAATATAAAAAAATTACTTATAAAATATAAAAATAAAACTATATGTTAATGTGTTTTTTTATGTGTTATGTCTCTATATCCCCACGTTTATGATATAGAGTAATGCTAGGTATAAATTTAAAATAAACAAATTCCCGTGCAAGTCTTTTATAAAATTGTGGATCTTACTAATAAAGGAAAGTTTTTTTTTTAACATTTTTATGGTGAGATCCACTTTTCTAAAAATAGACTGTGCAAAATTTGTCTATTTGAGGCTTATTAAAATCATTTTTATATGATATATCTTAATACAATTTGAGTTTGCAAATAGAGGTTTTTTTTTACTGTTTACTGTATACCATTAACTTGTAAATGACCGTCCTTAAAAAAAAAAACTTGTAAATAACCGTAATATTTGCAGAAAAATGAAATTTGCTATAAAAAAGAATGGATCCAAAATTTCAAAAAAGGGCTAAGACTTCCAACGGTCCAAAAACTCCATACTTTTCAAAGGGCTATTTAAGTACTCTGCATTTCCTCGACACCTCTCATATGTGTTTCATCTTCTTCACCCACACATGGAGAGAGAGAGAGAGAGAGAGAGAGAGAGAGAGAGAGATTGGTTCGTGTACGTATTTCCTTCTTCTTGGTAATTGATTTCAAGCACCCATCTAGTACTCCTCTGCTCTTTGTCGTTTTCTTCTGATTCTTTTCCCGGATCTCTATCTTTCTTCCTGTTCGTACGTTTGTTTTCTTGCTTTCTTTGGTAGTGGAGAAAAAGGGGGAATGGCTGCTTTAGTTGTATTCAATGGTACATCTTTTTCTTTTGCACACCAATGCAATGCAGCAGTGCCATTTCTAATTTTCCTTTCTTCTCTCTCTCTCTCTGCGTTTAGGATCTTTACTTCTCTGTCATTGGCTTTCAGAAAAGTTATTTAGTGTGACATATAGTTCATGATTCACATTGCTGCATCTATCCTAACTATGCTAGACATCGTCTCCAAAAAGGTCAAATTCTATCTTTGCCATGTTTTATTCGAATTGGCCTGATTTGAGTAAAAATCTGTCAAATTCCATGTTTATTTCTGGTACATCCGGTTTTTGTTTCTAATAATAATTAAAAGTTCAAAGTACTTATCGAAGGAAAAAAAATTGAGTAGACATGTGATGGCATTCTAGGTGTCACTCCAAGCTGTTCGCCATTAAGGGTCTTTTGCATTTCATGTGAAGAACACGTTATATGAACGTACAGTCAGTTTTGGCATTTACAAAATTATCCTATAATATCATTCTTTCAGATTAGAGCATAATTGAACCATCAAAGAGATCCACACCTTTCTTACTGATTCAAAAACTCCATGTTTCTCGGTACAACACTTGAATGAAAGGCAGGTTCTTTTGATTTAGAGACCTTGAACGAAGCAATATTCGTGTTGGTATAGGAATCTTATTTGTTTGTCACAACGTTGGATTCTGGGTTTCATCTTCTTCTAGTTATAACTAACCCCTTTTGATTTAGAACATGAATCTGATGCTAAGCCTGTAAGACGAACTGGTCGGGAACATGTGCCGATAACCTCAAATTCTAATGCCAACCCTTTTGATGAGAAGGACGATGATGATGGAAGAGGAGGGTCTTCTTCATCGTCATCCTTGTATTGTAGTTCTGCAGTGGCAAGAGATACATAGAAATAATTTCCGTGGTTCGGGAGGATTGCAGAAACAGAGTGTCAAGAACAGGAGAATTATGCTATTAACAACTGCCTGAAGATTGCAGAGGACAACAGGGAAGATGCTAGAAGGAACCTTGAGAAGTTGCATCATCAGGGTGAGCAAATCACTTGGACCCACATGATGAATGTCGATACTGAAAAGGATTTGAGTGAGGTAAGCTTATTTATATTCTTGCTCAAGAGAACTTCATTCTTAAGTGTGAGACCCAGGAATGGTTTGTGATGTGGTGGTTAATGTAATTGAACCTTTTTGATGTCCTGCTCGTCTTTGACTTTAAATATCTAGGGTTGATTCTGCATTCTTGAAAATGGTAGAAATTTATAATTTGAGTACAACACTTGATAACCTTTTGCAATTCATTTCTTGGGAAAAGAACATATGAAGCTGGTTTGCATATCAAATGAACTAAATTTAGGGTAGCTAATGATTTCAAAGAACGTGGGTGTGAGAGGTTGTGCATGCGTGGATGGGTGTTGGTTGTGTGCGTTTGCGGGGGAGGGGCGTGTGTGCATTTGGTTGTGGGTGTGTGTGGGTGTGTGTGCGCGTGCGTTTGGTTGTGTATGTGAGGGTGGGTGTCTGGTTGTGTGCGTGTGTGGGCGAGCGGGCGGGCATGTGTGTTTGCTTGTGAGTGCGTATGGGTATGGGTGCATGTGTGTAATGGTATGAGTATGAGTGTGCATGCAAGTGCAGGAGTGCGTGTTCGTGGGTGGGTAAGTGTGCATATTTATTTGCATGTGCATGTAATTTTGTGCGTATTTGTAGTATTCGATGGAAATTGTATGTAGGAGGAATTCAACTTGGACATCTACAAGTTCTACAAGCATGCAAAGGTATGCATTATATTTCAGCATTGGTTTCCTCATTTTCTTTCTCTATTTTTCTTTATGAGTATTATTTATTTGCATTACAATAACTATGACAAGGAATATATTTTTTGCCTTTGTTCCATCATAAAAGAAGGTGCATGAATTTTATAGTAACAGTTGCGTCCAACATTATAATAGCTTCAATAAGGTATACTTTATTTATTAATGTTTATTTTTGAAATTATGTTTATTTTTAGTATAACGTACTCTCTACTTCAGTAACTTTTCATTTATTAGGAAATATTTATATTTATATTATTAACCTAAAAGTTATAAATTTTTCCTTAATTTTTCTCATCTTTTCATATTATCCGCCGTTGTCATCATCGTCATCTTCTTCCTTCTACTTCTTCTCCTTCTCCTTTAGCTTCTGCTCCTCCTCCTCCTTCCTCTTTCCCCCTGCTCCTCCCTCCTCCTACTCCTATTCCTACTCTTACTCCCTCCGACTCTTCTACGCATTTTCTTCATTTTTTTTTCTCATCCTTCCACCACCACATTCTCCTCCTCCTGCTACTCCAACTCCTTGATCGCCTTTCTTTGCATTCTCATCATCCTCTTCATTTTGCTTTGATTTTGGGTGGGTGAGTATGCGTGCCTTTTCACGTGTGTGCTTGGTTGTGTGCTTGTGTGTGATATTCGATTGAAATTGTATATAGGAGGAACTAAGCTTGGACATCAACAAGTTCTACAAGCATGCAAAGGTATTATGTCTTACTTTTTAGCAGTACTTCCTCATTTTCTATCTTTATTTATCTTTATGTGTTATTTATTCGGTTGAGGCTTTATCTTGGAGGAACTCCAATTTGTTGTAGTCAGGCTCTTGATATGCTTTTTTTAATACAAGTAATGCTCTACAAGGCAATTGGTTTTTTTTTTTTTTTTCTCCATTACAGACAATAATGACAAGGAATATATTTTGGCATTTGCTCCATCATATAAGAAGGTGCATAAATTTTGCTAGAGTAGTCGCATCCAATATTCTGATGGCTTTAATAAGGTATAATTTATTTTATCAATGTTATTTTTGAAATTATGTTCTTTTTTGGTATAACGTAGTCTACTTCAATAACTTTTCATTTACTAGGGAATATTTATATTTATGTTATTAATCTAAAAATTCTAATTTTCCTTCATTTTTCTCATCTTCTCCCATTCATTCTCCACCTTCATTGTCATCTTCTTCTTATTCTCCTCCTCATTCTCCAAGTCGGCCTACTCTTACTCTTACTCCTACACTTACTCCGACTCTCTTATCTCTTTTATTCGCCTTCTCCTACTCTTCATCTTCTTCTTGTCCTTCCTTTACTTCTTCTCCTACTACTTATGGCTCCTCTCCTCATCTTCCTTCAACTCTTAATCGTACTTCAACTCCTGCTCATACTCCTACTCTTACTCCAACTCTCTACGAATTATCTTCATCTTCTACGCATTCTCCAACTCCAAGGCAATTTCTTTTTTTTTTTTTTTCCTTTTGGTTTTTTCCATTACAGACAATAATGACAAGGAACATATTTTTTAGCCTTTGTTCCATTATATAAGAAGGTGTATGAATTTTGCTAGAGTAGTCGCGTCCAACATTCTAATGGTATAACGTAGCCTGCTTCAATAATTTTTCATTTACTATGAAATATTTATATTTATGTTATTAATGTAAAAGTTCTAATTTTCCTTCATTTTTCTTATCTTCTCCCATTCTCCACTGTCTTCAGTGTCATCTTCTTCTTCTCCTCCTCCTTCCTCTACTTCTTCAACTTCAGCTTCTCCTCATCATCCTCCTTTGACAGCGATGCCTACTCTTCTCCTACTACTTCTGGCTCGACCACCTCCTCTTCCTTCTCCTCCGTATCTTACTCCTACTTCTACTCCTGCTCATACTCATACTTCAATTCCCTACTCCGTTTCTATACTCTCTCCTTTTCTACGCCTTCTTCTCTCATCTTCGTCTAATTCATCATATTTTTCCTTATGCCTTCTTTACCTTTTTGTCTACTGGTATTCTTCACGTCTCTTTTAATTTATTTTCTCTTGATACTCGTAAGCTTTATTGTTCTTCTTCTCAACTTATTCTTGGATTTTTTTTTAGATGGATAGATTCAAAAATCTTGCTTTGGCTTTGGGTGCGTGTGGGTGTGGATGTGGTTGTGTGCGTGCACGTGCAAGGGTGTGTGTGCGTGCTTGTTTGCATGTACGTGTGGTTGTGTATGTGTGTATGTTATTCGAGTGAAATGTAGGAGGAACTCAGCTTGAACATCTACAAGTTTTACAAGCATGCAAAGGTAAATGTCTATTACTATTTAGCAGTGCTTCATCATTTTCTCTTTCAATTTATATTTATGTGTATTATTTACTCAGTTGTGACTATATCTTGGAGGAACTCCAATTAGTGCTCACCATCCTTTGTAGGGGTGTTTTTTCTTAACACATATATTGCAATGCAATTGCTTTTTTTTTTTTTTTTTTTTTGGTTTTTGCATTACAGATAGTATTTATGACAAGGAACATATTTTTTTACCTTTGTTCCATCATACAAGAAGTTTCGTGCATTAATTTTACTGTAGCTGTCGCGTTTAACATTTTGATTGCTTCAAAAAGGTATAATTTATTTACCAATGTTTACTTTTAAAATTATTTTCTTTTTTAGTATAACATACTCATTGCTTCAGTAATTTTTCCTTTACTAGGGACTATTTAAATTTATATTATTAACCTAAAAATTATAAATTTTCTCTTTTTATTTTTCTCATCTTCTCCAATTCACTGTCGTCGTCAACATCTTCATTTTCATCATCTCCTTCCTCCTCCTCCTCCTTCCTCATTCTCCTCCTACTTCGACTCTGACTCCGACTCCGACTCCAACTCCAACTCCGACTCCTACTATGACTCTGATTGCTAAGCTTACTCGAACTCCATTCTCCCTCCTCTAGGCTCTTCATATTCATCTCATCATTCCTCTACTGCTCCTCCTTCTCCTCCTCCTCCATCTACTCCTACTCCAACTCTTACTCAAACCCCTTTCTAACTCTTCTACGCATTGTCTACATCTTCTTCTCATCTTTCCACCACCTCCTTCCTCTTTCCTCTTTCCTCCTTCTCCCCTCCCTCATCTTCCTCCTACTCCTACTCCTACTACAACTCCGACTCCTACTCCTACTCCAACTTCGACTCCTGAGCCTACTCCAACTCCCTTCTCACTCTTCTACGTAGTCTCTTCATCTTCTTCACATTCTTCCACTAGCTCCTCCTCCTCCTCATTCTACTCTTGCTCCAACTCCATACTCTCAAGGGGTGAGAGTGCGTGTGGTTGTGTATGTGTGTGTGGTATTCGATAGAAACTATATGTAGGAGGAACTCTACTTGGACATCTACAAGCATACAAGCATGCAAATGTAATGTCTATTACTATTTAGCAATGCTTCATCATTTTTTCTCTCTATTTATCTTTATGTGTATTATTTACTCGCTTGAAACTGTATTTTGGAGGAACTACAATTAGTGGTCACAGGCTCTATAGGTGTTTTTTTAATACATGTACACTATTTTGCAAAGCAATTACTCCTTTTGTTTTTTAATTTTTATTTTTGCATTACAGACAATATCTATGACAATGAACATATTTTTTTACCTTTCTTTTATCATAAAAGAAACTTCATGCATGGATTTTACTGTAGCAATCGCATCCGACATTCTGATGTCTTCAATAAGGTATAATTTATTTATCAATGTTTATTTTTAAAATTATGTTCTTTTTTAGTATAACGTACTCATTGCTTCAGTAATTTTTCATTTACTTGGGACTATTTAAATTTGTTTTATTAACCTAAAACTTAGAAATCTTCTCCTATATCTTTCACATCCTTTTTGTTGTTGATGCCTTCATTTTCATCATCTTTTGCTTCTACTCATTTCTTTACTTCTTCTCCTTCCACTTTTGCTTCACTGCTTCACTGCCTCCTCCTCCCCTCCAACTCCACTCCGACTCTGGCTCCGACTACGACTTTGATTGTTACTCTTACTCTAATTCCCTTCTCCCTCCTCCTACTCCAATTGCATCTTCTCACTCTTCTACACATTCTCTCCATCTTCTTCCCATCCTTCCACCACCTCCTCCTTCTTCCTCCTTCCTCCTCCTCCCTCCCATTCCTTATACTCCAACTCCCTTCTCACTCTTCTATGCATTCTTTTCATATTCTTCTTATTCTTCTACCACCACCTCCACCTCCTCTAACTCCTCTTCCAACTCCTACTCCTGCTCCAACTCCCTACTCTCATTTTTTCACATTCTCCTCCTCATTTTGCTTTGGTTTTGGGTGTGGGTGTGGGTGTGTGAGTGGATGTGCATGTGCAGGGGGTAGGTGTTCGTGTTCGTGTAGATGGGTGAATGTGCGTCCTTGTTCGCATGTGCGCGTGGTTGTGAGTTTGTGTGTGGTATTTGATCGAAATTGTATGTAGGAGGAGCACAACTTGGACATCGACAAGTTCTACAAGCATGTAAAGGTAATGTCTATTACTATTTAGCAATGCTTCATCATTCTCTCTCTCTATTTATCTTGTGTATTATTTACTTAGTTGAAACTATATCTTAGAGGAACTCCAATTAGTGGTCATGAGGCTCTATAAGTGTTTTTTTAATACATGTATACTATTTAGCATTTTTTTTTGTTTGTTTTTAAATTGCAGACCATATTTATGGCAAGTAACATGAATTTGACTGTAGCAGTCGCGTCCAACATTCTGATGACTTCAATAAGGTATAATTTATTTATCAATTTTTACTTTTAAAATTATGTTCTTTTTTAGTATAACGTACTCAGTTTTAGTAATTTTTCATTTACTTGGAAGTATTTAAATTTATTTATTAACCTAAAAATTATAAATTTTCTCCATCATTTTTCTCATCTTCTCTCATTCTCCATCGTCGTCGACGTCTTCATTTTCATCATCTTCTTCTTCTACTCCGTCCTTTACTTCATCTCCTTCTGTTTTTGCTTCTGCTTCTCCGCCTCCTTTATTCTGACTCCAACTCCGACTCCGACTTTGACTACGACTTTGACTGCTACACTTACTCCAATTCCCTTCTCCCTCCTCTACGCTCTTCGTCTTAATCTCATCTTTCCTCTACCCCTCATCCTCCTCCTACACCAACTCCCTTCTCACTCTTCAACGCATTCTCTTCCTCTTTCCTCCTTCCTCATCCTCCTCCCTCCTCTTCCTCCTACTCCGACTCCTACACCTACTCAAACTCGCTTCTCACTATTCTATGCATTCTCTTCATATTCTTCTCATTCTTCCACAACCACCTCCTCCTACTCCTCCTCAAACTCCTATTCCTGCTCCTACTCCTTACTCTCATTTACTCTCTTCATTTTGCTTTGATTTTGGGTGCATGTGGGTGTAAGTGAGAGTGCATGTGCAGGGGTAGGTGTTTCGTGTTCGTGTTCATGTGCGTGTGGGTGGGTGGGTGAGTGTGCGTCCTTGTTTGCGTGTGCTTGTGGTTGTGTGCTTGTGTGTGGTATTTGATTGAAATTGTATGTAGGAGAAGCTCAGTTTGGACATCGACAAGTTCTACAAGTATGCAAATGTATTATTTAGCAATGCTTCATCATTTTGAAATTTTCTTTCTCTATTTATCTTTATGTATATTATTTACTCGATTGACACTATATCTTGGAGGAACTCCAATTAGTGGGGTCACCAGGCTAGGTGCTTTTTCCATACATGTACACTATTTTCCCAAGTAATTGTTTTTTTTTGTTTTTTTGTTTTTTTTGCATTACAGGCAATATCTATGACAATGAACATATTTTTTTGCCTCTGTTCAATCATATAAAAAGCTTGATGCATGAATTTTACTGTAGTAGCCACGTTCAAAATTCTGATAGCTTCAATAAGGTATAATTTATTTATTAATATTTACTTTTAAAATTATGTTCTTTTGTAATATAACATACTCAATGCTTCAGTAATTTTTCATTTATTAGGGACTATTTAAATTTATTTTATTAACCTAAAAATTATAAATTTTCTCTTTCATTTTTTTCATCTTCTCACATTCTTCGTCGTCGTCGTCGTTTTCATTTTCGTTATCTTCTTCTTCTACTCCTTCCTTTACTTCTTCTCCTTTCGCTTCTGCTTCTGCTTCTCTGCCTCCTCCTCCTTCATCCTCCACCTATTTCGACTGCAACTCCAACTTCAGCTCCAACTTTGGCTCTGACTCTCATCATTCATCTTCTCCTCCTCATCCTCTTCCTACTCCTATGCCTCCTCCGACTCCAACTCCTACTCCAACCCCTTCTAGCTCTTTTATGCATTCTCTCCATTTTCTTCTAATCCTTCCACCACTTCTTCCTCATTCCTCCTTCCTCATTCCTCCTTCCTCCTCCTCCTTACTCCTACTCCTTCTCCTACTATAACTTCGACTCCTACGTGTACTCCAACTCTCTTCTCACTCTTCTTCACATTCTCTTCATCTTTTTCTCACTCTTCCACTGGCTCCTCCTCCTCCTACTCCAACTGCTTACTCTCATTTCTTCGCATTCCTTTCCTCCTCTTCATTTTGCTTTGCTTTGGGTGCGCATGGTTTTAAGTGTGGTTGTGCGTGTATGTGCAAGGAGTGAGTGTGTGTGGGTCGGTGGGTCAATGGGTGAGTGTGCGCGCGTGTGGTTGTGTGTATGTGTGTACTGTATGTAGGAGGAACTCAGCTTGGACATATACAAGTTCTACAAGCATGCAGAGGTAATGTCTATTACTATTTAACTCTTCATCATTTTTTCTCTCCATTTATCTTTATGTGTATTATTTATTCGGTTGAAAGTGTATCTAAGAGGAACTCCAATTAGTGGTCACAAGGCTCTATAAGTGTTTTTTTAATACATGTACACTATTTTACAAAGTAGTTGCAATTTTTGTTTGTTTTTTGCTTTACAGACAATCTCTATGACAAGGAGCATGAATTTTACTGTAGTAGTCCTGTCTAACATTCTGATGGCTTCCATAAGGTATAATTTATCTATCAATGTTTACTTTTAACATTATGTTCTTTTTTAGGATAACGTACTTATTGCTTCAATAATTTTTCATTTACTTGAGACTATTTAAATTTATTTATTAACCAAAAAATTATAAATTTTCTCCGTCATTTTTCTCATCTTCTCTCATTCTCCACCGTCATAGACTTCTTCATTTTCAGCATCTTCTTCTTCTACTTATTCCTTTACTTCTTCTTCTTCCTTATCCTCCTCATATTCTAACTCCAACTCCGAGTCCGAGTCTGACTATGACTTTGACTGCTACGCATACTCCAATTCCTTTATGCCTCCTTTACGCTCTTCATCTTCATCTCATCCTTCCTTTAATCCTCATCCTACTCCTACTCCAACTCCCTTCTCACTCTTAAATGCATTCTCTTCATCTTCTTGTCATCATTCCATCAGCTTCTCCTCCTTCCTCTCTCCTCTCTCCTCCTCCTACTTAGACTCATACGCTTACTCTAACTCCCTTCTCACTCTTCTACGCATTCTCTTTATATTCTTCTCATTCTTCCACCATAGCTACCTCTACTCCTCCTCCTCTAACTCTTCCAACGCCTCCTATTCCTACTCCAACTCCTTACTCTTATTTTGCTTTATTTTTGGGTGCGTATGGGTGTGGGTGTAAGTACATGTGTAGGGGTAGGTGTTCGTGTTCGTGTGGGTGTGTGAGTGTGCGTCTTTGTTCACTTGTGCACGTGGTTGTGTGCTTGTGTGCGGTATTCAATTCAAATTGTATGTAGGAGGAGCTCAACTTAGACATGACAAGTTCTACAAGCATGCAAAGGTACTATTTAGCAATGCTCTATCATTTTCTCTCTCTATTTATCTTTATGTGTATTATTTACTCGATTGAAATTGTATCTTGGAGGAACTCCAATTAGTGGTCACTAGGCTCTATAGGTGTTTTTATAATACATCTACTCTATCTTGCAAAGCAATTCCTTTTTTTGTTTGTTTTTACATTACAGACAATATCTATAACAAGGAACATATTTTTTGACCTTTCTTCCATTATATAAGAATATTCGTGCTGGGATTTTACTGTAGTAGTCGCGTCCAACATTCTGATGGCTTCAATAAGGTATAATTTATTTATCAATGTTTATTTTTAAAATTATGTTCTTTTTTAATATAACGCACTCATTGCTTCAGTAATTTTTCATTTAGATGGGACTATTTAAATTTATTTTATTAACCTAAAAATTATAAATCTTCTCCTTCATTTTTCTCATATTCTCTCATTCCTCTTCGTCATCTTTTCTCATTCCTTCATTTTCATCATCTTCCGCT
The DNA here is from genome assembly GCF_004785595.1 of Juglans microcarpa x Juglans regia. Classification (NCBI taxonomy): domain Eukaryota; kingdom Viridiplantae; phylum Streptophyta; class Magnoliopsida; order Fagales; family Juglandaceae; genus Juglans; species Juglans microcarpa x Juglans regia. The sequence continues at coordinate 32,138,800 of NC_054596.1, read as the reverse complement.
TGTACTCCTTTCTTTATTTCTTTTCCTTCCGCTTCTGCTTCTCTGCCTCCTCCTCTTACTCCTACTCCAACTCCAACTCCAACTCCGACTCCAACTATGACTTTGATTGCTATGCTTACTCTAATTCATTTCTCCCTCTTTTACACTCTTCATCTTCATCTCATCCTTCCTCTACTCCTAATCCTCCCTCCTTCTACTCCTACTCCAACTCCCTTCTTACTCTTCTACAAATTTTCTTCATCTTCTTTTCATCCTTCCACCACCTCCCTCCTCTTTCCTCATTCCTCTTTCCTCATTCCTCCTCCTCCTCCTACTCTGACTCTGACTCTTATGTGTAGTCAAACTCCCTTCTCAATCTTTTATGCATTCTCTTCATATTCTTCTCATTCTTCCACCATCACCTCCTCTTCCCCTAACTCCTACTCCTATTCTAACTCCCTTCTCTCATTTCTTTGCATTCTCCTCATTCTCTTCATTTTACTTTAGTTTTGGGTGCGTGTGGGTGTGGGTGTGTGATTGCATGTGCAGGGGTAGGTGTTTGTGTTCGTGTGCATGCGTGTGGCTGGGTGAATGTGCGTCCTTGTTCATGTGGTTGTGAGCTTGTGTGTGATATTCGATTGAAATTATATGTAGGAGGAGCTCAGCTTGGACATCGACAAGTTCTACAAGCATGCAAAGGTAATGTCTATTACTATTTAGCAATGCTTCATCATTTTCTCTTTCTATTTATCTTGTGTATTATTTACTCAGTTGAAACTATATCTTGGAGGAACTCCAATTAGTGGTCACCAGGCTCTATATGTGTTTTTTTAAATATATGTACACTATTTTGCAAAGTAGTTGTTGTTTTGTTTGTTTTTTGTATTACAGATAATATGACAAGTAACATGATTTTGACTATAGCAGTTGCGTCCAACATTCTGATAACTTCAATATGGTATAATTTATTTATCAATTTTTACTTTTAAAATTATCTTATGTTTTAGTATGACGTACTCATTGCTTTAGTAATTTTTCATTTACTTGAGACTATTTAAATTGATTTATTAACCAAAATTATAAATTTTTCCCTTCATTTTTCTCATATTTTCTCATTCTTCGTCACTATCGATGTCTTCATTTTAATCATCTTCTTCTTTCTACTCCTTCACTTCGTCGACATCTTCGTTTTCATCATCTTCCTTTACTTCTTCTCCTTCCGCTTCTGCTTCTCCGCCTCCTCCCACCTTCCTCATCCTCTTCCTATTTTGACTTCAACTCCAACTCCAACTCTGACTTCGACTCTGACTACGACTATACGACTTTGACTGCTATGCTTACTCCAACTTCCTTCTCCCTCTTCTACGCTTTTCATTTTCATCTCATCCTTCCTCCATTCCTCGTCCTCCTCGTACTCCTACTTTTACTCCATTCTCACCCTTCAACGCATTCTCTTCATCTATTTTTCATCCTTCCACCACCTCCTCCTCCTTCTTCCTCCACCCTTCTCTTCCTCTACTCCGACTTCGACTCCTATACCTACTTTAACTCCATTCTCACTCTTCAACACAATTCTCTTCATATTCTTCCACAACCCCGTCCTCTTACTCCTTCTCAATCTCCTCCTCCGTCTCCTATTCCTGCTCCTGCGCCCTACTCTCATTTCTTTGCACTCTCCTCCTCCTCTTCATTTTGCTTTGGTTTTGGGTGCGTGTGCGTGTGAGCGTGAGTACATGTGCAGGGGAAGGTGTTCATGTTCATGTGCGTGTGGGTTGGTGGGTGAGTGTGTGTCCTTGTTCGTGCGTGTGCGTGGTTGTGTGCTTTGTGTGTGGTATTTGATTAAAATTGTATATAAGAGGAGCTCAACTTGGACATTAATAAGTTCTACAAGCATGCAAAGGTTATGTCTATTACTATTTAGCAATGCTTCATCATTTTCTCTCTCTATTTATCTTTATGTGTGTATTATTTATTCGGTTGAAACTGTATCTTGGAGGAACTCCAATTAATGGTCATAGACTCTATAGGTGTTTTTTTAATGCATGTGCACTATTTTCCAAAGCAATTTCTTTTTTTTTGTTTGTTTTTTTGCATTACAGGCAATATCTATGACAATGAATATATTTTTTGACCTCTGTTCAATCACATAAAAAGCTTTGTGCATGAATTTTACTGTAGCAATCACGCTCAACATTCTGATGGCTTCAATAAGGTATAATTTATTTATCAATTTTTACTTTTAAAATTATGTTCTCTTTTAGTATAGTGTTCTCAATGCTTCAATAAATTTTCATTTACAAGGGACTATTTAAATTTATTTTATTAACCTAAAAATGATAATTTTTCTCTTTCATTTTTCTCATCTTCTCACATTCTCTGTCATCGTCGACATCCTCATTCTCGTCATTTTCTTCTTTTTATACTTCTTCCTTTACTTCTCCTCCTTTTGCTTCTGCTTCTCCGCCTCCTGCTTTCTCATCCTCTACCTACTCCGACTTCAACTCCAACTTCAACTCCGACATCGGCTCTAACTGCTACGCTTACTCCAACTCCCTTCTCCCTCCTCTACGCTCTTCATCTTCTTCTCATCCTTCTTTTCTCTTCCGCCTCTTTCTCCTACTCCTACTCCTACGCCTACTCCGACTCCGACTCCAACCCTTTCATACTTTTTTATGCATTATCTCCATCTTCTTCTCATCCTTCCACCACCTCCTCCTCATTCTTCCTTCCTCTTCCCTCCTTTCTCCTCCTCCCTCCCCTTCCTCCTACTCCGACTCCTACTCCTACTCCTACTCCGACTCCAATGCGTACTCCAAGTCCCTTCTCACTCTTCTATGCATTCTCTTCATCTTTTTCTAATTCTTCCACCAGCTCCTCCTCCTTCTGCTCCAACTCCTTACTCTAATTTCTTTGCATTCCCCTCATCCTCTTCATTTTGCTTAGTTTTGGGTGCATGTGATTTTTTGGGTGTGGTTGTGTATGCATATGCAAGGGGTGTGAGTGTGCGTGTGGGTCGATGGGTCAATATGGGTGAGTGTGTGCGCTTGTTTGCGTGTGCGTGTGGTTGTATGTGTGTGTGTGGTATTCGATTGAAACTATATATGTAGGAGGAAGTCGACTTGGACATCTACAAGTTCTACCAGCATGCAAAGGTGTATTTACTATTTAGCAATGCTTCATCATTTTCTCTCTCTATATATATTTATGTGTAAAATTTACTCTCTTGAAACTGTATCTTGGAGGAACTCCAATTAATGGTCACATGCTCTATAGGTGTTTGTTTTAATACATGTACACTATTTTGCAAAGCAGTTGCATTTTTTGTTTGTTTTTTGCATTACAGGCAATATTTATGACAATGAACATATTTTTTGACCTTTGTTCAATTGCATAAAATGCTTCGTGCATGAATTTTACTGTAGTAGTCACACTCAACATTCTGATGGCTTCAATAAGGTATAATTTATTTATCAATTTTTACTTTTAAAATTATGTTCTCTTTTAGTATAGTGTACTCAATGCTTCAATAAATTTTCATTTACAAGAGACTATTTAAATTTATTTTATTAACCTAAAAATGATAAATTTTCTCTTTCATTTTTCTCATCTTCTCACATTCTTCATCATTGTCGACATCCTCATTCTAGTCATTTTCTTCTTCTTATACTTCTTCCTTTACTTCTTCTCCTCTACTTCTATTTCTCCGCCTCCTGCTTCCTCATCCTCCACCTACTTCAACTTCAACTCCAACTTCAACTCCGACATCGGCTCTGACTGCTACGCTTACTCCAACTCCCTTCTCCCTCTCCCTCATCTACGCTCTTCATCTTCTTCTCATCCTTCATTTTCTCCTCCGCTACCTACTCCTACTCCTACTCCTACTCTTACGCCTACGCCTACTCTGACTCCGACTCCGACTCCAACTTCTACTCCTACTCTTACTCCAACCTTCTTGCACTTTTTTATGCATTCTCTCCATCTTCTTCTCATCCTTCCACCATCCTCTTCATTCTTCCTTTATCTTTCCTCCTTTCTCCTCCTCCCTCCCCTTCCTCCTACTCCTACTCCTACTCCTACTACAACCCCACTCCAATGCGTACTCCAACTCCCTTCTCACTCTTCTATGCATTCTCTTCATCTTTTTCTAATTCTTCCACCAGCTCCTCCTCTTTCTACTCCAACTCCTTACTCTAATTTCTTCGCATTCCCCTCATCCTCTTCATTTTGCTTTGCTTTGGGTGCACGTGATTTTTTGGGTGTGGTTGTGTATGCATATGCAAGGGGTGTGAGTGTGCGTGTGGGTCGACGGGTCAATGGGTGAGTGTGTGTGCTTGTTTGCGTGTGTGTGTGGTATTCGATTGAAACTATATATGTAGGAGGAAGTCGACTTGGACATCTACAAGTTCTACCAGCATGCAAAGGTAATCTCTATTACTATTTAGCAGTGCTTCATCATTTTCTCTCTCTATATATCTTTATGTGTATTATTTACTCTCTTGAAACTGTATCTTGGAGGAGCTCCAATTAGTGGTCACAGGCTCTATAGGTGTTTTTTTTAATACATGTACACTATTTTGAAAACCAACTGCATTTTTTGTTTATTTTTTGCATTGCAGATAATATCTATGACAATGAACATGAATTTTATTGTGATAGTCGTGTCCAATATTCGTTGGCTTCAATAAATTATAATTTATTTATCAATATTTACTTTTAAAATTATGTTCTTTTGTAGTATAATGTACTCGTTGCTTCAATAATTTTTCATTTACTTTGGACTATTTAAATATATTTATTAACCTAAAAACTATTAATTTTCTCCTTCATTTTTCTCATCTTCTCTCATTCGCCGCTGTCAATGACGTTGACGTTTTCATTTTCATCATCTTCTTCTTCTACTCCTTCCTTTACTTCTTCTCCTTTCGCTTCTGCTTCTGCTTCTCCACCCCCTCCTCCTTCCTTATCCTCCTCCTATTCCGACTCCAACTCCGATTCCGACTCCAACTTCGACTTTGACTGCTATGCTTACTGCAATTCCCTTTTCCTCTCTTTACACTCTTCATTTTCATCTCATCTTTCCTCTATTCCTCATCCTCCTCCTACTCCTACTTTTACTCCCTTCGCACTCTTCAACGCATTCTTTTCATCTTCTTCTCATCCTTCCACCACCTCCTCCTCCTTCCTCATTCTTCCTCCTCCACCCTCTTCCTCCAACTCTCTTCTCACTCTTCTATGCATTCTTTTCATATTCTTCTCATTCTTCCACCACCACCTCCTCCTACTCCTACTTTTACTCCATTCTCACTCTTCAACGCATTCTCTTCATCTTCTTCTCATCCTTCCACCACCTTCTCCTCCTTTCCTCATTCTTCCTCTTCCACCCTTTTCCTCTAACTCTCTTCTCACTCTTCTACGCATTATTTTCATATTCTTCTCATTCTTCCACCACCACCACCTCCTACTCCTCCTCCTATTTTTGCTCCAACTCCATACTGTCATTTCTTCGCATTCTCCTTCTCCTCTTCATTTTGCTTTAGTTTTGGGTGCGTGTTGGTGTGGGTGTGAGTGCATGTGCAGGGGTAGGTGTTTGTATTCGTGTGAGTGTGGGTGGGGGCGTAAGTGTGCGTCCTTCTTCACGTGTGCTCGTGGTTGTGTGCTTGTGTGTGGTATTCGATTGAAATTGTATGTAGGAGGAGCTCAGCTTAGACATCGACAAGTTTTACAAGCATGCAAAGGTAATGTTTATTACTATTTAGCAATGCTTCATTATTTTCTCTCTCTATTAATCTTTTTGTGTATTATTTACTCGGTTGAAACTGTATCTTTGAAGAACTCCAATTGGTGGTCACCAGGCTCTATAGGTGTTTTTTTTTAATAAATCTACACTATTTTGCAAAGCAATTACTTTTTTTGTTTAGTTTTTGCATCATAGGCAATATCTATGACTATGAACATATTTTTTTACCTTTGTTTAATCATAAAAGAAGCTTCGTGCATGAATTTTACTGTAGCAGTTGCGTCTTACGTTCTGATGGCTTCAATAAGGTATAATTTATTTATCCATGTTTACTTTTAAAATTATGGTCTTTTTTAGTATAATGTACTCATTGCTTCAATAATTTTTCATTTAATTGGGACTATTTAAATTTATTTTATTAACCTAAAAATTATAAATTTTCTTCATCATTTTTCTCATCTTCTCCCATTCTCCCTCGTCGTCGTCGTCTTCATTTTCATCATCTTCTTCTTCTACTCCATTTACTTTTTCTCCTTCTGCTTCTGCTCCTTTTTTCTCATCCCCTCCTCCTCCTCCAACTTTAAGTTCAACTCTAACTTCAGCTCTGAATGCTACGCTTACTGCAACTCCCTTCTCCCTCATCCTCCTCTACACTCTTCATCTTCTTGTCATCCTTCCTTTTCTCCTCCTCCTACTCCTACTCCAACTCCAACTCCCTTCTCCCTCATCCTCCTCTACACTCTTCATCTTCTTGTCATCCTTCCTCTTCTCCTCCTCCTTTTCCTACTCCAACCCCCTTCCCACTCTTCTACGCATTATCTTCATCTTCTTCCCATCCTTCCACCACTTCTTCCTCCTACTTTCTTCCTCTTTCCTCCTTTAGGCAGTTTACAACTGGACCTGCTCCTGCTTGTTGTCACTTACGAGAAAGGTAAGTCTTTGTCTTCGAACAGTTGAGGATTGGCCCGCACTTTGCCACTTGAGGGATAAAGCAGGCTTAGGCATTACACTCATACCTTTGGTACCCCATAGGGAAGGTAGGTTTGGAAAACGACTGGTCCACTCTTCGCCATGATAAGGGTCGGGGTAAGGTTTTCGGGCTGCCGAGGGGGCATGACCCGCTCTCCATCACGGGAGGGGTTGAGCGACCTTTGGCCTAGCTCTCTCCCCTTGACCCCACAGGAGGTACGTGCGCTGCTCTGGTAGTTTGAGACTAAACTCGCTCCCGCTCGTTGATATCGCAAGGAAGGCAAGTATTGGGTCACATTGGCGCTGAGCCCACTCTTCATTGCGGTCGAGGTTGAGGTAAGTTTTTCAGGCCACCGGGGGGCAAGACCTGCTCTCCATCGCTCTCCTTTTAGCCGAGCCCGAAAGGTACGCTGTTCGGACAGTTTGTAATTAGATCCACTCCTGCATATTGACACTTGCAAGGAAGGTAAGTCTTTGTCTTCGAACTGCTAAGGGCTAGCCCGCACTCTGCCGCGGGAAGGATGAAGCAGCCTTTGGCGTACTAATCCCTTTGGTACCCCACGGGGGATGTAACTTTTTTGTACAACGATGTGGTTGGTCTGCTTTTTGCTGCGATGGGAGTCGGGGTAAATTGTTCGGGCTGCCGTGGGGTAAGACCCACTCTCCATCTTGGGAAGGGTAGAGCGGCCTTCGGCCTGGCTCTCCCCTTGATCCTGCGGGAGGTACGTTGTTCGGGCAGTTTGAAACTGAACCCGCTCCCGCCCTTTGACGATCTAGGGAAGGTAGATATTGAATTGGCGATGCTTTTTGTCATTGCAAATTATGTTAATTGGAGATCGTCTTGTCGGTATTTTGTTGATAACGCGAAAGTTCGAAGTTGGTGTGTTGCACTGTGCTAAAAAATCATGCCTTATATTAAATAACAAGAATTTACAGTTTTGAAATAATGCATTACAAAATAAGGGGAAATAGAGTCTTCAGCCAGGGAGCTTTCACCCGTTCTGCCTATACCTCTAAGACCATGCACCTTCCTGCTCTCCCTCGAGCACGACAAAGCGAGTCATAGACTAAGGTCTACCAGGGCTTTCCAAGCAATGCATGACATACTCTCTCCTAGAGGTGTCGTCCGGGGTAACCCCATCATCCTTCTGCTTCAATTTTTAGACGTAGCATTCCCTTGCCAGGACTTGTTCGCCTCAGATTTCTCTTACTCCACGGGAGTCGAAAACTTTATCTTAAGGTGGTAGGTCAATGTGACCGGCTGTAAGCTTTTAAGGGTGGGTCTTTCGATGATGGTGTTGTAAGACGACGAGGTTCTCACCACTAGGAAGTCGACTATGATTGAGGTAGTGCATGGGGTGCTGCCCATGAGGATCGACAGCGCGATGGTTCCCACAAGATGAACCATATTCCTGGAGAAGCCTTTCAGTGGCATGGGGGCCGGATGTAGCCGGGCAACATCTATTCCCATCCTAGTGAAGGCTTCCCATAATAGGATGTCCGCAGAACTCTCGTTGTCAATGAGGATTCTCAAGGTGGTAAAGTTGGCAACCAACATGGTCACCACTTGCTCATCATCGTGGGGGTACAAGACCCCTTCTTCATCAGCCCAAAGAAGATGATCGAAGTTGATTCGACCCTTTGGTACTTAGATTGAATACACCTCATGGTACCTAGCCTGCCTAGCATATGCCTTTCTACTTGAGGAGGAAGTGCCACAGCCTGTGAATCCTCCTGCTATGGTTCGGATTCCCTTGAGTGGAGGTGCCCTAGTGGTGGTGAGCAGGAGCGATCTTGCTGCTACCCTCGTGCTAGTGGTTGTTGCCGAGGGCTTTCTTCCCTTCTTCGTTGGTCGACTCGGTCTGTGCTCCTTTCCCTCGATCATCCCCTCCTTTCCTGCTCTAGTCTTCGAGCAGAGGGATAACATTGCCTTGTCTGTTCCACATGCTCCCTCCTCCCTTGTTGGGAGAAGCAATATTATGTGTTGTGTGAGGTGGACCTGTGGTATGTGCAGTAGCGGTGGACAATGCCTCGGTTATCGTCTTCACGGGCAGCGGAGGTGTTGGCCACATGGATGGTAAACGCGGGCCAATCGAAGCGAGGTCCTCTGGTCCCCTCTTTAACTCCTTCCCTTCTCTTGTCGTGGGAGCACTTTTCCGGTTTCTCTTGGGCCATAACCTTGGCTAGGGCCTTTGCCTTCCTCTCTGCTCGCTCCAACTCATTTTTCCTTAGCTCCGTTAAGGCTCAAAGAGTGTCTTCGGTGTTAATGAAGTTGTCAGCTTGGTCCATAAACTCTCGCAGCGTCAAGAGAGACCTTTTCGCTAGCTTGACCAAGAACTGGGATCGTGGCTAGTCCCTCCCAGAAGTGCCGCCAGGGTTATCTTCTCGTCCTGGTCATCGGCGATCATGCACTCCCTATTGAACCGAGATAAGTATGTCTTCAGGCTTTCCTCCTCTCCTACTTGATGGTGAGGAGGTACGCTGCTAGGCGTCGTCTTCTTCGACTTGACATGAATGGGTTAAAAATAGTCGAGCCAGCTTGCCAAAACTGTCTACAGAACTGGGCGCCAAAGACTTGAACCATACTCTTGCTGGCCTCTTTAGGGTCAGTGGGAAAGCCCTACATGCCACCTCCCCTGGGAAACCATGCTCAAGGTAGTCCTCCTTCCATCGTATATCTCTCTAGTAGGGACCCTGAACTTTGGTGGTAAGGGCACTGCTGATGATGTGCCCACTTCCCTTTGAGATTGAGATTGCGGCGCTCGTCTTGCATGTTCTTCCTCTCATCTTCCATGTTTGCTCCAGCTCCTGTGTTTTGGGACCCCACGTGCTCGCTATCTCTAGGCTTCGTCTCCTCGTTCTGCCTTAGTTGAGGTTTTCTGAGCTCCTCATTCTCTTTGTGAAGATTTTGCACTTCGTCGGTCAACTTCGTCACCCAATCTTTTATAGCTTTCATTCTTACTTCCATGGCTTCCTCTGTTTCTTTTCTGAGTTTTCCGAAATGGGTTGTCGTAGACATATGAAGTACACGTAAGTCTACAAGGATCCCACAGACGACACCACTGTTAACGTAGTGTTTCGTATGATTTTGTGGTAGGTTCCAGCAACTAAAGTCTTCAAAACTGGGTTTTAGAAAACGAAGTAGAAGGCAGCTAGGCGAGGGCGGCCTTGGGGCCGGGGAGTCTCTGATGCCAAAGTTAGTAGAGTATTTCTGAAGTTTGTAAATAATGAGAGTATAGGGATCAGAGAAAGTTTCTCTTATTTGGAAGTTGTTATTTATACCGAGAGTCTAGGGGGGACAAATCATGTCTGCCTCCATGGAGTTCGTGTCCTTGTACTATTCCTTCTATTAAAATCCTTTAATGCGACGTGTCTGCAACAACGTCATTGATGTGACGTGTAGTTCGAGTAGTGGTGCCATTAATGAAGTGTGGTTCCCTGATTAGCCTTACCCTGCTGGTGTCCTTGGAGGTCTGTCGAGGGTACCCCTTACTTCCACCCATTACGCAGATAGGTACTTAAGGGCTGGACGCTGTTTGATTGGTTTCCAGGACAACGAGTCCCATCCCCCTACAGTACGCTCCCTTATGAAGGTTGCGTCCAAGGGGGCCTTGTCAAGATCCCATCAAAAACCGCCCTAAGACATGATCCTAGGCATGCATGGGCTAGCCAAGGCCACCAAGGGCCAATGTCGTGGGCCCCATAGGTTTCACACCACTATCATTTGTTTATTGATTGATTGATTGATTTTATTTATTTTTATTTATCCAGGGACCTATTAGGATTTTCACTTTGTATTCTCTATAAATAGGACTTTTAGGTATTTAGTTTACATCTTTTGAACTTTTGGCAAATTCCCTAAGTGGGTAGACTTGTTCTTGAGATCACCATTTCGATATTAGGCACTTGGGCTACTTGGGTACAATTCGTGAATAGGTGTGATTCAACTTATCTTGTTCTTGCAACTTGGTGCAATTCGTGAATCCAAGTTGTGTTATCTTTGTTATTTTCAAGTTTATCAATCTATGGGATTTATTTAAACTATTGTGCAATCCGTGAATTAATAGTTGAAGTGTTATCTTGTTCATCCATTGTTTATCCATTATATTCATTGTTCTTATTTTTCATCTTGTTCATCTACACTTTCTTGTATATCTAAATATTCATATAAACCAAAAGGAGTCTTCATATTCTTTTGTTGAGTCCATTCATCTTTGTGCAATCTTAACTTGGTGGTGAAGTTGGCCATCATTGTGTTCTTGAATGTTCATACGTGTTCATCCATATATTTCCTTGCATTCATTTGATCCACCCAAACACTAAGTCTTGCCCATTACAGTGTTTGCCTTAATCCACTTACCATAGATTACCTTGCCGCTCCTCCATAAAACTCTAGCCAAATTTCCCACATACACTACTCGACCAACCCTAGTGTTGCCCTACCTTCCATAATTACCCTTCATCCATCATATTTATTGACCTAGCCAAAATTGCCACTTCTCATCATCCAACTTGCCCTAGCCGTGAGTCATACTTACCATAAGTGGCTTGCCCATAAATCTTTCTATATCCATAGAACCCTAGTCTATATACTCCACTTACATATTCGGCTACATCAAAGTCTTCCATCCATAAAACCCTAGCCGTCCATCTCAAATCTCTAGAAGGTAATGCATTTCTTTTAGTAGTCTTGCCTCCATCCACTCACACAAATACTAGCGGTCCATCAAGAGACCTCTTTGGCAACTTCCTTAATTCAATGAAAGTTAACTCATCCCATGTCAATCTCTTGATTCTAGGAACTTCTCTAGAATCACTCAATCCCTCCAATTCCTTAAATATCTCAACTCATTCCATAGACATAGTCAACTAAAGACTCAATCCTCTTGTCATATTCAAATCAAAATCATATCTTCCTTATATTATTCTAGCCAATCCCTAAAGTCAAAGAGCAACCATTGACTCATTCAAACTCCATCTCATCTACTATATCCAATCCCTCAAATCTCTCATTCACAACAATCACTCAAGTCAACCAAAGATCCCAATCCTATCTTGCCATATTCAAATTCTATCTTCCATCTCCTAATCCCTAAAGTCAAGGAGCAACCCTAGACTCATTCAAACACTTTTCAAATCCTAGCATCTCATCCAAGACTCTAACCCTAGTCCATCTCTTCCCAATCTCAAAATCACCCTTAGCCACCACACAAAACCCTAGGTACACTTCACCATACCAACCCTAATCATCATCCAAGAGGTCCCAACATCAAGGGCAACCCTCAAGCCATCCACATTGCATCAAACACCCATAATCCTAAGCCAATATTCAAAGACCATGACAACCCTAGTTCATTCCCATGGTTCACGGCAACCCTAGTTGCCTCCAACCTGTAATCCTAACTCCATCATCTTGGCGTCTCACTCAAGAACAAGTCTCTAGCTACCCACATTGATTTGTCTTCCCTAAATACTTAGCTTACCCAAGTTCATCATCATCTCCATCATTTCATCACTCAAATACTATCTTATTGTTAAAAGCCAAACAAGTTGGCAAGGTCACTCGGTCATCATCCTCACTAAGGCAAGCTCGTGGTTCTTAGTATTAGGGACAAGACCGGGGTCCCTAACAGGCCTACCGTGAGTCAGGTCAAAGAGTCTATTCGTCCTGGGCTGGGCCTTCGTTTCTTATTCTCTTAGTTGTCATTCTCAGGCCTACTAAGACAGGGAAAACACCTTACAATTATAATTTGATTAAGTGCATTGACCTCTTCTATTGGGTTCTTTCTTAGAATTATGCTCATCCTTTTTTTTTTCTTCATGATCTTCCCTTAAACTTTTCACATTTTTGTGTATTCATTGAGTCGTTATTACTTGATATATGAGTAGTGTTTAATATTTGGTCCTTCCAAGTTGTATGAGATTTGTGCCTTTTTTCCACTTCTCAAAAAATGTGTTAGAAGATTTTCTTGTATTCTAATTTGGCTTACTTTCAGCCCATAAATCCCCTCATGATAAGTCATTTGCCATTGTTCTCTGTTAGCGTACTCAAATCACTAATTACTACTACATTGCACTTGTAGATGTCTATTTTTTTAGAACTATGATGCTGGTTTTTGGAATGGGTCTTTATGAGCTATTTGTCAGCAATCTTGACACTACCAAATCACCATTGAAGGAAAAACTTCTATACATATCAAATCTTTTTGGCTTAGTCACTTTAAAGGTGAGTTCAAAATTTTTCTGCAATTAAGAAACTGCAATGTCTGTTAGCCCAAGTGAGTGGGCCATAAGCCAACCTTGACTGATTGATGCTTTAGAACAATTATTTATTAGTCTAGAAAACTTGACTAGTTTAGGTGGTAAAAGCATTGGTAAAATTGATATTAATGGTTCCTATATTTGGTCATTAAAATTGATTTTATTATGAAAAAAATCTATATTATGTTGTCTTTTCTACTTTTCATGTCAGACTTACTAGTGTTGGTCTTTTCTGCTTTAGGAATGTTATTTCCTAAATAATATGCAAGAGAAAAATAGTTACCTATTTAGTAGTCAAGGTCTCTATAACTAGTTTTTACTTTATAACTCGTTCTGGCCTGCTGACCCATCCCCACCCCCATCTATATATGGGATGTCTAAAACACTTTATGGACTGGTCATTATTTGACTATTGCGTCTATTTCGTAATCCTATACATGTTTTCTCACCTCTTTGGTTTTCACTTTTAACAAATGGTGAGTATAAAACATCAGAAACATTTGAGGTGTCTAATATATCTGCAAATAGTCAACCTATATTAGGGAGCTTTTTGAACTTCTGTTGGCTGCCAACCAGTCTCTTTCTTGCATATACTATAGTACTTGAGCTTTCTAGAGCTTTAAAACATATTAGTTTACTTTTTTCCTTTGGTCAACAAGTTACAAAGTGGTTTTTTTTTTACCTAATTCCAATATTGTAACTTTCTTTTTCTGGTGTAGGGTTTATGTCCTACTGATTTTATCACTTCTAGCTACGGTCCTTTCATTGACCAAGAAAGACCAACTAAAGGTATGCCATTTTATTGAAATTTCTTACAAATTTTAGCACATGATAATTGCTTTTCAGTTTGAGTACAAGATTTTCAATTATTTGGTAGATTCTTAGGTGACTTCTTCCCCTTCACTCCCCATTTTTCTTAATTTTCTTATCTTGTAATATCATTGTCAATATTAATCAGGTCTTCAAAACTTTTCTATTGACTTTATTCTTGGTTTTGTCCCTCTTTCGATTTGCCTACAAGCATTTCTCAAGTTGAGACATGAGATCACCAGGGTTAAACACATCTTTGTGGTGGGGAACTATGGAAATAGACAACTTTGTGGTGGGAACTATGGCAAATGTCTATTTCCCACAATACATATCGATGGTAGTAATATTTTTCCACACAAATAAAGCACTGCAAATACTATTTCCCACAATAAAACTATTTCCCGCGAGTTTTCTCGCGGGAAATAGTATTCCTGGCGGTGTTAACTATGGTTTGACACATTTTTTCGGCTTTATTCAACACATATTCCGGCGACAAATATCGCCGTAAATAAGCAATTATTTTTCAACAATTTTTAAAAATCTATGTAACAATGTTTTTTGAGAACTTTAACAGCGGCCATCCCGTTACGCATAAAATTTTTTGGAAATACTTATTTGCGATGATCTTTAATCTTTTTTCGACAAGTTTATGTCGCGGCAAAAACTCATTTTTCTTGTAATGACATGTGTTACTTTTATTTTAATAGAATCATTTGCAGTTCCATAGACGTATGAATATCGAATATGAAAATTGTTTGTATGATGTTATTGTGCATTATATTTAGCCTGTTATTTTTATTTAGGGGTGGTAATATGTGACACGACTTGTTAACCCATCACGAGCATGGCATGATAATAACATATTTCAATTTAGTCTTAATGAGTTCGGGTCAAAATGGGTTGACTCGTTAAGACACGATTGCTTAACGGGTTGATAACAGGTCAATCTGTTTTGACCCGTTATAACCAGTTATGACCCGTTTATGATCCGTTAAGAAAGTTAAAGTTATAATTATACCCTTATACCTAAAAATAAAATTGTTGAGATCTTAATTTCGATATTTTTATTGTTTGGATTGTAATTTTGGACTTTTAGTTAATTATATATTTTTTTTATAGATATTGTGATTTTAACATTTATATAAAATTATGCTAAACTTAATCAGATCAACCATGTTAATTTCGGGTCTGTTCAACCCATTTACATAAATGTCTTGAAATGGGTTGGGTTATGTCGTGCTAACATATTTCGTAGTATTCACTAATGGATCAAAATGGGTTGACATGACACGACTCATTAGATTGATGAGTTATGTTAATGTTTGAGATTTTCACACGATAAGTTTAATGGGTTGTGTTCGGGTTAACCCATATAGTATAATATAAATGCCTTGACACTACACGAATACGATCTTTTAACAAGATTTGACACTCTTACTTTTATTAGTGTATTTATTTTGAGGGCTACTAGAGACACAAAGAAATCCCACACACTGATGTGGCATACTATCAATGTGCCACGTGTCCATTTTTTCCTCTTTTTTTTTCTCCCTTCTCCCCAACATCTTTTTTTTTCCTCTCCCTTTCTCCCCGTACCTTTCCCCTCCTCCCCATTTCCCTTCTCCCTGTGCCGTCGCTGCCTCACCCCTCACCTTCCTCGCCATTCGCTGACGTCGCCCTTCACGACCCTAGTGGACGGGGGCTGTGGTTGCAATGCTAGAAACTGCCGGCAGTCCAAATGGCAATCGCTGGTGAGTTAACTGGTCTGGGTGCACCTTGCCGTGCATGGCATAATTTTCTTACGCACGACATGATGTGCACAGGGCCACTGTTCACGACCCTAGTAGACGGGGCTGTGATTGCGAAGCCATAAATCACTACGGCGTGGCGCCACAGGCGTCTCTTCTCTCGATCGAGCTAAAGGGGTACGGAGGGGTTGGAAAAGGGAGAGAGAAAGGGGGAGGAGGGGAGAGGCACGAGAGAGAGGGGAGAAAAGAGAGAGAAGAAGAAGAAGAAGAAGAAGAAGAAGAAGAAGGGGATATGTGCTACATCAGTGTGAGAGATTCTTTTATATCTATAATATTTCCATTTACTATTACTGACTTAGGTTTTCGTATTTTTTAAACATGTTGCAGAGAGGAGCTGTCATGGGCTTATACTTGACTTGTGAATATGAGCTCACAAGCCTGAATTTAGACTTAAACTTGTGAGCCCAAAACTTATTAAGCTACTGGGCTTTACATTCTTCTTGTTAAACTCCTTACATTTATCATAATTGGGCTTAAAAGGCCTAGAATTAAATCTTTTTCTAAAAAAATTATTTTTTTATAAGCAACTTTTTAAAGCATATTTATTACAAACTAGGTTTAATAGAACATAATTTTGGGTTTATAAGTTGGCTTGAGGAGTCCATTAATGGTCTTAAGTGCTCAATTATGACTTAATACAGACAAATACTGGCCATCACAGTTTACTTTATTTGTGTTTTTTTTTTTTTATCAAATATTAATTCTATTTTTTTAATCATATTTTAAATATTTCTTATTTAATTAATACTAATAAAAAATGATTTAAAATATGATCAAAATTTAAAATGTAAAACAGTATTTAATATTTAATATTTAATATTTAATATTCATTGCTGAAAAACAGTGAAACCCAACCCGTGTCCGTGGCTCCCCTTTTTACTCAAAACTCTATCGGGACTCTCGAGTCTCTTCCCCCCTATTATCTTCGTCGTTGTTTCATTCTCGCCCTCTCTTTCGGGGGTTTTTCTTTTTTTTCCTTTTTCTTTTTCGTTTTTCTTTCTCTCCTTCTTCCGTTTTTTTTTCCTTTTTAATTTGTTTCCCTTTTTTGTTCGATCGAAACCCAAACCCTAGAATTAACCTTCAATAATCCCGACCACCTGTGAAAGATGCAACCGCAGAGGCTCAAACAGCAGGCGATGATGCAGCAGTCACTGTACCACCACCCTGCACTCTTGGCGGCTACAGCCCCTCAGGTTCCGTTTATCTCCTTTGCTCCCAATTGGGGTTTCTTAGTTTTGATAAATTTCATTTTAATTGACACATAGGAGATTGGGATATAGTATTATTTGAGTTTAGGTGGCATCATTCGTTCATCAAATTTCGTTTGCTTTTTTCTTTTTGCAGGAAAAATTAATTACTGTTTAGGTTTTTTTTTTTTTTTTTACAATATTTTTTCTCCCTGTCCGGAGGGATTTGATAGTACATGACACGTTTTCCCTCAGACGTGGAAGCCAAAGAAGCTTTGTTTTTTCCCCTTAATCAGGAAAACTTCATATATATATTTTTTTTATTGGGACCAAGTATGAACAAAGTTCCGACTAATCCGGGCGTGCACAGGCTGAGAATTTCATATATTAATTGCAGTTTATTAATAAAGGGACTGCATGCTTTTAAGACTCTTGTTCTATGTTGCTGTCCGCCGTTTTTTGTTTATTTATCGCTAGATGTATGTAAGCAGCCTCTCGGAAAATGGTAACAATTCAAAGGATATTTAACAAGAGCTGGAAAATAATCGAAAAAGACTCATTCACTGTCAAGCTTGGGATTGATTCGAGGCAATCCAACCCCCAGAAGGGTTTTACAAGATAGACGATAATCTCTCTCTTTCAGCTCCCACACTTCTAACCGAAAATTTCCCATAACAGAATTGAAAAAGAAAAAGAAAAAAGAAATGGAAATCACTACGAATTTTCTGGAATCTTGCCAAACAGATTGCTACTTCTAGAATTCCTCCTAAATGGCAGCGTCCCGTGATACCAACGCACCCGATTCCCCTTTGTACCCTTGCTTCTTAATGAAACGCTGATTTGCTTATTGGTTGAGATTGAGAGGAACTGCTTCACCAAATGACCCCGTTTCAAGTCAGTCACATAACAATGTAGTTCTATGCTGGTGCGTATCATGAGCCCAAAGATTCAAAGAAGACTGAAGAACGTTAAGAATTCACCTGTATTCTTCGTTTAGTGCTAACCTTTTTTTCCCTTTAACGTTAGTGATTTTATGTGTTTACTTAAGCAATTAGGAAGGTTGCATGAGTGGTGTTTACCTAACAAAGTGGGAAAGATTAAAAAAAAAGTAGTGGTGATTTGAGGGTACAATATGTCCAAATGGTAATTTGGGTACCACACTGCTAAAGGGATGACAGTTTGAGGATGCAAAGGGTATTTATTGTTTTTTTAAATATTTTTTTGGTTTTGATGCGCATTTCAAGTTAGAGTTTTACATGTTTTTTCATCAGTTGTTTGCGTGTTTCATTCTTTAGTTCTTTATATATTTTTCATATATTCAAGAAAATTCCTGAGAGGAGTGGAGATATTTTTCTTTAGGGTTTCTTCTTCTTCTTCTTTTTTGGTTTCCTGCTTTTTTACATTTTTATTTTGCAGATAGAGCCTATCTTGAGTGGAAATCTGCCTCCTGGGTTTGATTCAAGTACATGCCGCAGTGTGTGAGTGTTGTATAGACGTTTTCTTCTCTCTCTTTTTTTTTTTTTTTTAAATTTTTTGCCCCTTTATAAAAAAAAAAAAAAAAATTCATAGGATGCCTTTTGGAAGTGGGTGCAACTTGTGGCTTGCTTGCCAAGTTAGCTTCTCTCTGGGTCTCTTAAATGCTATAATTAATTTGTCAGTAATGTATTTCTGGCACATAGACTCTCATAGCACTTTATCTGTTGGAGTAGTTATTTTTCTGTAATTTGATGAGTATCTAACGTGTAATCCATTTCCCAAGTAGGTACACTATTTTTTCATATGTGTTTAATAGGCTTATACTTTTGTCTATGAGCGAGTGCAGGTATGTAGGAAACATTCACCCGCAGGTTACCGACCTCCTCCTTCAAGAAGTTTTTGCAACCGCTGGTCCACTTGAAGGATGCAAGCTCATCAGGAAAGAGAAGGTGGGCATTACACCTATTTTCAATATTCTCTTTAACCTTTTTTTTGGGTTTTATGGCTAACAACAGAAAAATACCATCTTCTGAATATGACCAATTCTATGAGAACTTGGAAAATAATTATGCTGCTTGAGTTTTGCGCTATTGTTTTACCAACCTCACCTCTTTTCAATTTGCATCTTATAGGTTTCTTAGCTGCTTTCTCAGCTTAACTTATCTTTTTATGCAGTCATCATATGGTTTTGTCGACTACTACGACCGTAGATCAGCTGCGCTTGCTATTGTGACTCTTAATGGGAGGCATCTGTAAGTGTCAACCTTAACTAGATTTGGTTCCTGCTTCTCTCTTGTATATCACATTAAGATTGTTTGTACAGGTTAGGGCAGCCTATCAAAGTTAATTGGGCATATGCAAGTAGTCAAAGAGAGGATACATCAGGTTTGTATACACATTAGCATCTTTACTTTTTTTTTCTAATTTTGTAGTGATGGTGTCATGTATATTAATTTTCGACAGCTCATGATGTATTTTTGTCATTCAGGTCATTTCAATATTTTCGTAGGTGATCTTAGCCCCGAAGTTACTGATGCCACATTATATGCTTGTTTTTCTGTATACCCCAGTTGTTCGTAAGCTTCATTTTCCTTTTATTTATTTATTTTACAATGTTATTCTCATATCATATCAGCACAAAGTGCCAAGGTTGATGCGCTTTGCATACTAAAAAACCGTAGTGCAATCTTTTTGGCACTTTTTTTTGTAAGCTTAAAGTGCAGAAAATCACGCTTTTGTAATTTTATTTTTTTTTGGGAAAAAAATAAACAATATCAATTCAAGACTCAAAAAACAAATATTCTTCAGTATTTAGTTGATATTGAAGATCATTTACGTATCATGGCTCCACATGTTGTCATATGTGATATGTATGCGTTAAGCCCAATATAGTAGTCCAAGTTAGCTTTCTAGATGAATTGATATTTGATTGCATATGTTAGCATGTAAGTCAATACCTACAATTCTTGTGTTTTTTAGGTCATGGACTTTTTGGTATATTTTGGTTCAACCATGTACTTAAATTTGATTATGGCTATCAAGCATTATAAATGTGTATATTTAGTAAGAGAAATTCTACTCATCATCCTCACACCATACACCACACATAATTTTTTAATTTTTTCTCTTACCAAATATGTGATGTATGGATAATTAATAGAAAAATTCAATTAGTTTAAGAAAAATAAATTTAAAAATAAAAAATAAAAAATAGAAATAAGTGTGGTGTGTGGGGATAATAAGTAGCAAAGCTCTTTACTAAGAGGATTGTGTAAATTGCCATGTTTAAATTTTTTATAATTAGTTTACTTATCAATTTTTTAATATAATTATTTGATTACTTGATTATCATGTTGCATCACACAATGTTAATAGGCTAAATGTATTATCAATATGATAATACATCTTGGCACCCACTCGTGCTTTGTGCTTTTAACCTATACTTTTTGCACTTTAGTGCTCCTATTAATTTCTCCCACACCGATCATATTCAATCAGAGCCAATGTGTTTCTGGTGGTAGTTTATTTTTCTTGCGTGCTTGATAAAAAGGCATCATATATCTTGAGACTAATTTGACCAACATACTGGTTACAGAGATGCAAGGGTCATGTGGGATCAGAAAACTGGGCGTTCAAGAGGTTTTGGATTTGTTTCTTTTAAGAATCAGCAGGTAGTAAAATCATTCTATTGGACTTCTTTTAAAAAGTATCATGTATCTGTTGTTTTTTTTTTCCTTTTCATGTCATGATTGTATTTTGATCATATTTTGATCAGGAAGCCCAGAGTGCAATAAATGACTTAAATGGTATGAATATTTATTCCAACTCTTGTTTCTGTTTTATTTATTTATTTTTTTTTGGGGGAGATAACAGCCTGTCATGTAATACAACGTTAAATTTAAAGCTGTAATTACATCTTTCTGAAGAGCTATTATCGGGATTACCGGTTCTTAAGACATGAATTCCTATACTTGTTATTATTCAATATGCTATCATCTGTGGTATGAATCATGGTAACTGGACTAGGAACTGAAGAAATGACATGGGAAATGCAAACAACTAACTTTTCAATAATGTGAGAGATAAAAGTTCAAATTTTGTGAATTAGTTGAAAATCTTTGTGAAAATCTTATGAGATATTTGTCAGAAGAAAATAAGTCAGTGTCTTATTAAGATTTTTTTTTTTTTTTTTAATGAAACCTTTTCCCAGGTCTCTTGGATTATTAAATGCAATTACTTATATAAAAAAATATGAGATTTATTGCGTAGGATAGGAAAGCAGTGGAAAGGAAGGTAGGTGGGAAGGGTGGAAAATATTTTGCTAGCATTTTCTGATGTGATTTCTTTGTCAATTATTGAAAAGTATGCCCTTAGAAATATCAAGCTGTTGTTCTAATCTGTGATGGTGTACATGTGGGAAGCCCTGATTTCTCTTGGCATTGCCCTAGTCCTTACAAATATAAATGGAAGACCTTGCATTGATTTTATGTTATGTTATTTTATAAGTGGAAGACCTTGCTTATATATTCCAGGAAAGTGGCTTGGAAGTCGACAGATACGATGCAACTGGGCTGCCAAAGGTGCTAATGCCGGTGATGACAAGCAGAGTTCAGACTTAAAAAGTGTTGTGGAGCTAACAAGTGGAACATCAGGTGCCATATATTTAAAATGAACCTGTAGTTTTTTCTGGCTTAAAACCTAGTTGTGAAAGTAAAGTGGCATTGTCTTTGCTTACATTCTTTTCCACCCTTTTCTCTTTGTATTGGAACCGGTAAACAAATGCTTGATTTTACATGTATGTCTCTCTGTTGCATGTGCAGACGATGGTCAGGAGAAGTCTAATGATGATGCTCCGGAGAACAATCCTCAGTATACAACTGTTTACGTGGGCAATCTTGCTCCAGAGGCAAGGAAACTTTTTTTGACTTGTTGTCTCTGGCATATAATTATTTCTTCCATCTATATTCTTGGGGTGGTTATTTATATAATCTGAGGTGGACAGCTTTTTTTGCCCTTCTTGTAAGGCTAGGAAGGCTACATTTAACATAGCACCAGGTGATAAGATATACATAAATATTAATAACTCAAACTAATGATAGTGGAATATAACAAAGTTTAAGCAGCTGAAAATAAACTATATTTCGATGTCAATACGTCATTATAACTTAATATCAAAAACCTTGTGATCAACGCTAATTAGGGCTTGACTTAGCAATGAAACTGAGCATGTTATAAACTGTCTAGGCCTCTGCCTCGCCTCCCTGGTCCAAGTCTTTTCCTGCACTTCATCCTCATAAAGATTATCACCTGGGGAAGTTAAAACATAAAAACATACAAAAATGAGTTTAATATTTTAATAAACAAGACATCATACAGCAAACATAATATTAACATAGGGTTCCTTTGAAAACATGCATACTCATAGTTACATACGTAGATAACATGAAAATGAAGATGAACCTGATCTATGCATGAAATGCCTTAACTTGTCTTTCACTTGTCATAGAGTGGTACCTATTGTTGACCCTCATGAGTTAGAGTTAGTGAATCTTAGTAGACTCCGATTCCGCTTGTGCTACGGGTTTTGAAATCCATACATAAAGAAGAACACTGGGTGCACTACCAGCATGTACATCCTGGTGATGCAATATGCCCATAAACATATGGTACCGTCTTCATATCATAACATAGGCTCTTACATATCTTAACCGTCATACTTCAACATAATCCATACATGCATGCTTTCTTGTTATATCTTGTCTTATTATATCATCGTCATAGATTTCAAATGAAATCGTGTCTTATCATATCATAGATTTCATATGAAATCTAATTTTTCATAAAATGTCGTGATACATGTTTTCTCACATAACAAAATCATGCTCTTTCATAAATATTTTCATGCATAGTTCTTCTTCACATAAAATCATGACTTGTCAGAAATATTTGATGCATAACTCACATAAAATTATGGCTTTTCATAAAATATCTTGATGTATGTGAACCCCTAGCTCAAGTGGTAAAGGCTTGGGGGTATGCTCCCCCTAGGTCTAAGATTCAAATCCCCTTGGGTGCAACAAATCTCTAGGGGCCATCGGACTGGGGGATTTTTTCCTTGAACTTGAGGTGCACTTGTGAGAAACTCCTTACCGAGGGCTTGTGTATACCTGGGATTAGTCGGGACGTTCTCAGACATCAGGTGCCAAATCAAAATCATTTATTTCATGACATGTTTAGTGTACATAGGTATGACTTGGGTACGTAAAAAGGGGCTTCCAATGGAGAGCATACATTTTTTTGATAAGTAAGAAGTTATATTAATCCACGTAAAAAGGCAATGGCCAAGTACATGGGAAGTGTACAAGAAAAAACCTAATTACAAACTACGCGCTACGGAAAGTAGCGTAAAAGTCATTAAATTCCTCCCATTCAATACAATAGAAGAAGCCCAAAGCAACAAAGTGTGATAGAAAAAGGCCCTAAAACTATCTGGAGAGCGTTCCCTATTTTCAAAACATCGGCCATTTCTTTCATTCTATGTGCACCACTGTAACACCCCATTCCCTTAGGATAGAGATATTACCAACATTTAAAACATAATGCCCGGTAGAGAGATTCATATCCTGAATTACCTCATTTATTGAAATTCATCAAAACATTAAAACTAAACTGAACATGATTGTTTTGGAAACTGAACGAAATATAACGAAACATAACTAATCCTATGCATGACATAAAAGAAATCTAATTCTGGTGATAAAATCACTTATTCAGTCCTAAGTCTTGGTACTAGATCTACTCCCGGCCATTCCGCTCTTCATCATCATAGACATCATCTGCGAGAATCAGACATGGAAGAAACAAGAAACACACAAAAATAATGAGTTGAATACTCAGTAAGTAGTACGTCGTATCGTAAAATATAGTCCTTGCCTAACATACAATTCATCTCTAGGATACCCTTACGAACGTGCACACAACTTCATGGATTTCAATCAAATACGTAACATGATTTTCTGGAAGACTTTACATACATATATCGTCACAGATTTACATGGCACACATTTTCATTATTAACATAAGCGGGAGCATATATAATCAAAACATGTCATTGTGAATGCATAACGTCCAAGTTATCTTGTATTAACATGGAGTGAAACACGCTTGAGTCCGTGTTTCACTTAACTTGCATAACATGGAGTGAAACACGCTTGAGTCCGTGTTTCACTTAACTTGCATAACATGGAGTGAAACACGCTTGAGTCCGTGTTTCACTAAACTTGCATAACATGGAGTGAAACACGCTTGAGTCCGTGTTTCACTAAACTTGCATATCGTGAAGTGAAACACGCTTGAGTCCGTGTTTCACTAAACTTGTGGTTAACCACGCTTGAGTCCGTGGTACCGTTACATTTCTTATCTTTCTTAATGCATGGGATTTGCTTCATGAACATCTCTAACATGGCATAATCTTGTACATGGTATAGCGTAACATGACATGGCATGGCATATTCTTGTACATGGCATATTCTTGTACATGACATATTCTTGTATGATTTAGCATGGCATATCTTTGTACATGGCATATTCTCGTATGATTTAGCATGGCATACTCTTGTATGATTTAGCATGGCATAGTATAACGTGATATTACATAACATGCTATGAAGGTTCTAAGACGATCCAAGGCATACATGATCCAGGTATTACTTGAACATGGCATACATGGTTTAAGTATTACACAAACATGGCATATGTACAATCTAAGCATTTCATGGACATGGCTTGCATAATCTGACTATTACATGGCATACTTGACTTTGAACTACAACTTCAACATTTCATGTCTTTCATGTGAATTTAGTAACATTAAATCAATCAACAATAAATTCATTCACTCAAGTATAATCTCATATTTCATCAAGATTGAAAAGTAAACTAACCTTGACTTGCCTCTTAGTGTAGCGTAGTTAGCAATCATAAGCACATCACAAAATTTTTTTTTTTTTTATACATAATAATAATATTCACAATACGCATTTATTAATATGATCATACTATTTACCTCTTAGCGCTGCTTCCTGATTTCCAACTTGTAGCGCGTTACCTAAACGAGGTTCTAGACGTTAATAACTTCCTAGCAAAACGTGTCGTAATACTCTACGTAATTAAATACGTATAAGGAATTTAACTACTAATAGACTCCAACAAATGCTTTGAAATCTTTTAAAAATCTTTTATAAAACTTGTGTCTAAATGCTGAATTTGTTCAATTAGATAAAGCCCATGTAAAGGTAATGTATTTCTGAAAAATATACTATCTGACTGACTTAAGGCCCCAAGAAGTCGAGGCTCAGGGAATTACATCCTCACGGTCACAAGGCATGCATGGAATTACCGAAATAAAAAGGCTTTTTGGGAATCTGAAGCACACGGGATAAAACAAGAAGAAGGAAAAGAAAGAAAAGAAAGAAAAAGAAAAAGAAACGAGAAAGAAAAGAAAATAAAACAAAAGGAGCAGACGTGAAACCGAGGCTTACGGGAGAGAGAGGGCTGCGCGATGCTCACGAGGGAGAGCAGAGTGCGTCGGCAGCTCTAGGTGGCTAGAAGCGACCGGTGACGAGACT
Organism: Juglans microcarpa x Juglans regia; assembly: GCF_004785595.1. Classification (NCBI taxonomy): domain Eukaryota; kingdom Viridiplantae; phylum Streptophyta; class Magnoliopsida; order Fagales; family Juglandaceae; genus Juglans; species Juglans microcarpa x Juglans regia. The sequence continues at coordinate 32,113,446 of NC_054596.1, read as the reverse complement.
GGGGGGTCCCTAGGGTGGTGCGACACCGAGAGAGGGAGAGAGAGAGAAACAGCGAGAGTTTAGAGAGATATGGGTTTGAAACTCAAACAACCGAAAGGGAGGGAGGTGGCGTGCGGCGGCAGGGGCTTACCTGAGGGGGTGGGTTCGACGGGGTTGAGTTGGCCGGCGTTTTCTGGCGCGTGGTTAGGGCTCCGACGTCCCGGGGTGGACGACGATGGTTGGGCAGAGGTAAGGTTTAAGCGGGAATGTTATTTCTCTTGATTTAACATTGTGTGAATCACAGAGGCTTGAGGGTCTTTTTATAGGCGATGGGAGGAAGCGACGTGGAGAGATTGGTTGAATTTTGAAATTGCCTAAACTTTAGGAACCTACTCTCACGTGGATACCGTTTCTGAGAGAGTTTGAAAGGTTTGACTTGGAGTTGCTCAAACTCTGGAAACCGAAACTAGCATGGGGACTAAGTGGATAGAATATTCGAAGTTTTAAAAAGGAAAGGAAACACTAAATCGATCTATCTGTTATCACAAAAAAAAAAAAATCTAAAATAAATAAATAAATATAAAGAAATTAAAATACCAATAATTGAATAAGTAAAATACTAGTTTTAAACCCTAAATTTAGACCCGTATGTTACAACATTAAACATAGAGGTACTATCTTCCAAACAGCTGCAATGTGACAATTGCCCCTAATCCCTCTCCAACATGACAATAAATCCAAGACCCTCCTGGGCATCACCCATACAATACCAAGCCTAGTGAAAATGTCGTCCCATATAGCCTTGACTACTTCGCAGTGGAAAAGTAGATGGTCTGCTGATTTGCTGCTGTGTTTGCACATAAAGCACCAATTGGTTAAGTAAAGGCCTCGCTTTTTCAGTTTATCTACAGTCAATATCTTCCCATGGGATGCCAACCAGCCAAAAAAGGCAACTTTAAGGGGTGCATTGCTCCTCCAAATGCTCTTCCAAGGAAATGCATTGGTGGGATGAACCGTCAAAAACTTGTAATAAGAGCGGACTGAAAATTTCTTGTTCCCGGTGAGTGTCCATATTAGTCCGCCTTCCCTATCTGCTTGTACCTTCAACGCATATAAAACATTGTAGAAATCAACAATGTCGTTCACCTCCTAGTCCTGTACAGCTCTAGAAAAACTCACTGACCAATGAATAGAATTTGCGGAGATGCTCATATTATCAGCCACAGAAGCATCCTTGTCTGACGCAATCCTATAAAGCGAGGGGAAAGCATTTTCCAAGGCCACATCGCCACACCAGATATCATGCCAAAATCTGGTGCGCGTGCCCCTTCCCACCTCAAATCTGAAATTACCGAGTCGGTCTTCCCATCCGTTTCGAATGAATTTCCAAACACCCACCCCATAGGCCCCTTTTACTGCATTAGAGCACCAATATCCCCAAATACTCCCCAATCTCCCCCTTTTATAATACTTTTTATAAAAGACATGTTTAGTGTACATACGTGTAAGGGTATGTTCATGCTACTTATCTTGTAGTATTAATCCAATATTTCTGGGGCAAAGCTGGTTACCTATAAAATAGGTTTGTAACATACGTCAATTTCCAATTAAACACATGCGTTGTAATTAAAAACTTGGAATGCTTACATAACCTATATTTCCATAAACCTAAAATCCTTGTAACCCTAAAATCAGTCTAACCTTTTGTGGGCCCGAACTCTCATAAATCGATATTCCCCATTAAATTCATAAAGCATAAGTCCGAGCCCATGTCCATTTGAAATTTCATAGCCCATAACAAAATATATCTTACCAGCCCGTAACCGACAAGGCTCTAACTCACCAAGTGATACATCTCCTTCTCGGACCTGTGTTACATAATAAGACCCATGGTTCTAGCATCTCTAGGAGGGAGGCAGGAAGAGAGAGAGAGAGAGAGAGAGAGAGAGAGAGTTTTATGTGGGTAGAGAGTTATGTGGAGAAAGAGGGAGGAATTGAGAGAGAGAGATTATCGAGAGACGGACAACGACGGTGGCTTACGGGGAAGTCTTCATGGTGGTTCCCAAAGCTCGAAGGGGACCTGCCGTGGAGGGAGGTTGGGCTGCAATGTCACTTGGATGGGAGAAACAGTTGCAGGTTTGCAGTGGGCTGTGGGGAAGCAACCAAGAAGACTGAGTGGGTGGTGGCTATGCGGAGATGCTCTGTAGAGGGACGTAGGGGTTGGTTGGCATTGTGCGAGATAGTGATGTTTAGTGGCTTGCGACAGTGTAGTTTTCGAAACTTGGAGGCTGCTGTTCCGTGCAACAGGCATTGAGGAGAGGCCGTGAGGGTGCTGGTGGACTGGAGGAGACGGTAGCAACGTGAGCTTGGCAGAAGGTGGGGTGGGTTGACAACCCTAGCAGCGATTGGAATTTCTCTCAAGTGTATGTGAGGATCAGATTGTGCGTGAATGTATATATACTTTGTCGTCAAGCATGAACCTAGTGTGTTTGAAATTGAATACGTTCATGGGCTTAGAGTTTATAAATAAACCTTAGTTCTCATGGGTTTGAGCAAGGTTTTGAATACAGTGCTGTACCGGTACGACCAGTATATAGAGTGCCTAAATAGTAGCTGGCATGGGCAAGATAGGTGTTTTGTACCGAGTCAAATACCAGTCATTTCGGTGCGTTGCGGTTAATACCAACTAGTTTTCGATGTATCGGCCGAAATTTTGTATTTTCGTATTTTCAGTGTATTTTCGTAATTTCACTCCAATTCTCACATCTGAAGACTATTTTTTTTAACTTTTTTTAATCCCCTTTTCTGGAGGACTGAAAATCAAATCCTGACTGTTATTTTCGTTATGAAGATGAGTGATTATTTTTTTTTAATTGTTGGATTGAGAACTTAGAAGTATTATTGAGTTTTATAAATGTGTTTTAGCTTTTTAAGACTAGCATTGATGCTATTTTGAAATATAATTTATACATATATAATTAATTTATCTGTATATTGAAATAGTACCTGAAACGGTACTGGTACTTAAATATTTCGTTCTAGTACCTTAACTGAAATGGTATTCAAAGCTTTGGGTTTGAGTCCAAAATAAGTCCTACTCATTTGGGCTTTTAAAATAACAATTGAGCCTATCACCAATTAAATAGGGCCCACTTGGTCCATAAAAATTTATTGAATTTTAACCTAACAATTGAACCCAATTAAAATCCCATAAATTACCATAATAATTTCTGGGACCGTAACCAATTCAAAATTATCTAATAAATCTCAATTGTGCTTCTCAAATTTTGTCCCATTATAAGAAACTTTTGGGCTCTTGGGCCTAATTAAAAATCCCTATTCAACCAAAAAAATATATAGCTCGTGCTTATCCAATATGACCCGTTTAACTTAATTTAGGTCTAATAAAATTTCATCCTGAATAATACTGGATTGAGTTGTTACATATATGCATCTCATTAAATAATTTTCAACTTGCTTGCCAAAAAAAAAATTTCAAACTAGATTTTCATGGTATCCTATAGAAGGTGCATAAAACAGGGCTTATATGAATGGTCAATATCATGGCATATAACTTAAAAAACAGTTAGCAAACAGAACATTTTACAGCACTCAAGGCGCAATCATACTACTGACCTTGTTTTGTAATTTACATATTAGCACAATTTTCTTTGCAACCTTCGGGAAACACCCATAATCATTGCTATTAAATCCTTTTTACTCGTGCCAATGTTTGAATCCCATTCTGTATGTGGTTCTCCAAATGAAAACAGGTCTGGTTTCAGTTGTTTGTATAATACCCTAAATTAGATTGAGTATAGGAAGGTGGCAAATGAGATCCTGCATTACTTGGGAGGGAGAAGTTCTTGTCCATAATGGTTTCAAAGATCTTCAATTGTAATCTTGACTAGTCTTTTTGGAGCATGGGCCCAAATATGGCTTGGGCCTTCCTTGGTTCTTTATAAATTGAATTAGAGCCAATCAAAGAAAAAGTCCAAATCACATATGGGCTTATACTCCAAAAGAATTAGTCAAGGTTACAATTGGGGCCTCCTGAAATCATTTTAAAGAGTAAGAACTTTTCTATTCCGGAATCCTATCCACCACCTTCCTATACTTGGTATGAGGTTTCACACACTTGCCCGCTTAAGTCTCTAGCATCCTCTTCAAGCCATTTCATCATTGTTGGCACAGCTCAAGTCTCATACTTTTGGTTGGGATTGCCTATGATATTATTTGTGACAATCTGCTAAAAAGCACAAGCTACAATTGTGTCCATGCTCTAAAAGGCTAGTAAAGTTATGATTAAGTTCGTTTGAATCATTATAAAGAGCAATAACTTCTCCATTTCAAGCAATATGAGATTTTATTCACCACATCCTTATACTTGCTCAGAATGGGGTACCACATCACTTGTTGTAACTCTTAGGTATTTTCATACTCATGAATGATGGGTCATTTAAGGATTACTCATCGGGTGTTAAAGTCGTGGGATTTAAATCCAAAAGTAGCCCCTTAGGATTGTCCAAGCAGCAACCCTTAGAAGCTGTCATAGTGCTGCAGTGGTCCAAATCTCACGATTAACTAATATGGATGATGGATTACACCACATAATTATGCATCAAACTTGAATTCGATATTTTATTTTTTGATTGATTTTGGGTGTCTAAGAACAAAGTCCTGACTAACCCCGGTGGTGCACTAGCCCTCAGTATGAGTTTCCCGCAAGTGCATCTTGTGTAGTTTGATGGCTGCTAGAAATTGTTTGCACCAAGAGGATTCAAACCTTAGATGTGGAGGGAGCATACCACTAAGACCAAGGCCCTTACCTATCTGTATGATTTGATCACGCCAACATGTAGATTTTAAGACTGAGAACACAAGAAAACCATTTTGTTTCATTCTTCGACATGTATAAATCTAGCGCTCACTAAAAATCTTCCTTTAATTACCAATCTATCATAGGATTATGCTAATAAGTCATAACCAAGCTTGAACAAGTTTTTACAGCCGTGTACTAAAGGAACATTGAAGAACAGAATCTGTCCACTTAGTTTCCTTTGCTTAAAAGCTGCATTCTTGTACTCTTCTAGCTCTAGAATTCTTTCCCTTCAAGGTCCAAGGTTCAATACCTCATTGGTGCAAACAATCATTTGGGGCCACTCCCCCTTGGTGAAAAACTAGTGATTTAACCGGTTTTGTGTAGGAAAACTTTTGAGGGTGCAGTGCATGGGACCGGGTTTTACTTTGCAGAGGTGGGTTCAAAAGGCCATGCCTTGGAGAGGAGAGGCTCCCCGACATAATAAAAAAAAAAAAAAAATCTTTGTTTTGACATGAAAAATAAGAAATATGTTAGATTCACAAAAGAGGGGGAATCTTTAATTTAGGGATAAGATTCGATGCAACTTACCTTGGATTTAGGATGCTGTGGAGTGTAAAGTAGAAATCTTAGGTTATCACTGATTTAGTTGCTAGAAGGTAGGCGGTGACTTTCACTCAGAAATTGAAGGAGAAAAACTCACTTAAATCACTAGAGGCCAACATATATAAATTCTACCAAGGGAGGAGGTAGGGTTATAGGAGTCGGATTTTTTTTTTCTTATAAATTTTCAGTCGGAGGCCGAGTCGGAGTTGGAGGTGTTGCTGGACTGACTCCGACTCCGACTTTATGTTCTGATTCTGACTCTGACTTTGCCCTCCAACTCCAACTTCGACTCTGAATCAGACTCCGATATTGTACATATGTTATAAAAATATATATTTATCATCTATACTAGTATGGTTATATATTTATATAACTAGAACTTATATAGTTAAATTCAATAATATATTAGTATGAACTAATTATTATAAAATAATGTATTTATACCATAATATAAATAATATATTTATACCATAATATTATTTTATACCATAATATAAAATAATATAGTTTAGTACATGTAAACATCATAGTATTACTACCAAACATAATCAAGTATAGAAATAAATTAGACATTAGTCTTTAAAGAAGTCTAGTATAATAAATTAATTACACATGCTAATTTACTAAAGTATAATAACACGTAATTTGACACTATAAAGTATAGTATATAATTAAGGTAGAAATAAGTTAGAAATTAGTATTATAACATGTAATACTAATGTATAATAACATGTAATTAGGTACTAAAAATAATATGTAATACTATAGTATGATAACATGTAATTAGACACTATAGTATAAGACTAGTATAAAAATAAGTTAGATATTAGTATAGAAGTAAATTAGCAGTAAATCAGGAAGGTTTGGATAGTGAGTTGAGATGAGATGAGTTGAGATGAAAATTTTATAAAATATTGTTAGAATATTATTTTTTAATATTATTATTGTTTTGGAATTTGAAAAAGTTGAATTGGTTTTTGTATTTTGTGTGGAAATTTGAGAAAGTTGTAATGATTAGATGAGATGAGTTAAAAGATTATTTGTATCCAAACCTCCCCAACGAGTTTTAAAGTTTTTGGAAAAATTGAAATTTGAAAGGGCACAAAAATTTCTTTTTTAAAATGGGCTAATGTGAAGCTAAAAAAAGCTAAAATTGAAAGCCCAAATCCGACTCCGCTCCGACTGTCGGAGTCAGAGTCGGATTTAGGGGAATCTGACTCCGACTAAGTCAGTGCTCACCCCTAGGAGGAGGGCGGGATTTTTTTGAAATTCTTTGCGATTTAGGGTCTGAAGTGGGTAGCATCAAGGGTGAAATATGGTTGAGTTGAAATCATGAGATTTATTAGGGTCATTTTTAACGAGGACATGTTTGAATTTTCTTGTGCTGCATTCAGGCCGATGGTAATAGGTTTTTTAGGACTTCAGGAAGCTTGCTTTGTCTTTTTTGACGTAGGCAACTTCCTGGGTTAGTTTCAAATCATGGCAGAGCCTTGATTTAGGACTGGAGTCCTGAAATTTCTGGGTTAGGTTAGTGCCTGCCCCAGTTCTGTTTTGTTTTCTTTTCCTATACTAGACCCAATTAGGCAAGTTTCATCTGTCTGCCGTCTGCAACAAATCAGCACCTAAATACAACCAATTACATCTTTTAAACAGTAAAACAATTGTTGAATAATTATGAAAATTAAGACAAAATTCGATGTTTTTAAAACCAGAAAATAGGAACCTAAATTTCGAAACCACTGGTATGTGTGTATGACAGCTTTTTGATGGAATGTTTGGCCTTGGACATGAGAGGATATGGTCAAGGTTTTCTTGTACCATTTGATTAATTTTTCTCGGATGATACACCCTGTAAATGAATCAAGAAACATTCATATGTACTATCTTCTTCTTGAAATTCTAATGATTTACTAGAGCACCAAAACTCTATTAAGACAATTTCTTGGGTTAGAAAGTATTTGAAATGTTTTAAAATAATTTCTTAGTTGGCATTTCTAATTTCCCTACAGGTTACTTCAGTTGATCTCCACCGTCATTTCCATGCCCTTGGTGCTGGAATCATCGAAGACGTTCGCGTGCAAAGAGACAAAGGTTTTGGTTTTGTGAGATTTAGTACGCATGCTGAAGCAGCTCTGGCTATTCAGATGGGGAATGCTCGGATCCTCTATGGCAAACCAATAAAGGTACATTCATTATTGGAAGGTTATATTTTCCATCACAAAAATTGGCACTCTTTTGTCATATATTTGGTTATTGGTTGGATGAGGTCCCAATATGATTAAAAAACAAGAATTGTTGGCCTCCATTTTTTTTTTTTTTTTAATTTGAAGATCAAGATAGCTAATGTTATGCAATGATGTATTTTAAAGAAGTATAATCTGGTAAAGCATATAATTTAAACCAATAACCTAACTTTGATAAAGAACTTGGATTTTATTATTCTGTGCATTTTGCATGCGTGCCTTCTTTTGCATTTTTGAAATGGTTTTCTTACTCATAATATGAGTTTGGGTTTTTCTTGCAAGAAAGTATTATATCTTTCATTAGTACTTTTGCGCCCTCTTTGAAGATCTTTAAAAATTAAAACAATTGTAACTTATCAAAATGAAGTTCTGGTCTAGGAGGTTGCCTATTTTTGGTTGTGGCTAGTGAACCATAGATTCAGCCTTTAACCAGCAAACACATTTATTTGAGGATCATGACGCCCTCATATGAACAGCTATAGCTTGAATGTTATTAATATCTTCTATTTTGCAGTGCTCATGGGGTAGCAAGCCTACACCACCAGGGACAAGTTCTACTCCTCTTCCCCCACCAGTGGCAGCACATATGCCAGGTCTTTCAGCCGCTGACATTGCAGCCTATGAACGACAAATAGCATTAAGCAAAATGGGGGCAGCGCAGGCGCTAATGCATCCGCAGGGCCACTACACCCTTAAGCAGGCAGCCATGGGAATGGGTTCCGCTGCAGCCAGTCAGGCTATCTATGATGGTGGTTTCCAGGGTGTAGGAGCGGCCCAGCAGCTCATGTATTACCAGTGACTATAAGTGAAGTACTCCCATAATGCACCTCCGCCGTGGAGGAGTACCTTATCTTAAAAGACACATATGTTTTGCTTTTTTCTTTTTACTTATTAATTGCTTTTTAATCTTTTTCTCTACCTTTTATTACTGGTTTTGTTGTTGTACTTACGTTACTTTTGCTTTGTGTGCGATGATAGCGTCACCAGTTTTATGTGTGGTTGTGATTATGTAATTTGGCTATTAGGGATATTATTCCAGGGACAGATTTTCTTTGGTTATGTTTTGCCTCAAGCAAAAGTCAAAAGATTCTGTATGATACCCGCTGGCAGTCTTGGTTATCAGATTAGGGGCATTGATTATGTTTGAGTGGTATGTATGCCTCGTAATTAATCCAATCCATCCTAATCTAAGGGATGAAAGTGCTGAACCCTCGACCTTTTACCATTACTTTCTTTTGATCATTATCTTAATTCGGTTTGTACATGAGCAAATTGCTTGACAAGTAGTTCGTCGATTCAGTTATTAAATGATTCATTCGTGAATTACGATCGATCTTTAAATGATACAAATCAAATAAGAATTTACTCAACTCCTATGGATTTTTATTATTATTATTATTATTATTTGAAGTATATTCATCTCATTATCAATCTGTACACGGTTTGTCAAACAAAAACTTCCAACACACTTCCTCTGGGCATTCCTCAACCCAAACTAATTCCTCTCTAAATGACAAAGACAGCTTTGCCAACTTATGAGCAACCTTATTACCTTCCCTATGAGCATGTATAATATCTCACCCATCCCTACAAACAAAGCTAGCTCTAATATCATCTATAAGATGTCCGCACCAGAAACACATATCATCTCTACCATTGACAGCTTTCACCACTACCTGTGCATCCCCCTCAAGTCAGTCAAGTTTAGCTCAACGCAACTCCACTGCCCTCCATAGAGCTAGGATCTCACCCACCATTGGTTTAGTCTTTAGACACACCATCTTTATTCATACATAGAGAAATCAATACTTCCCCCCTTGAGTCTCAGATGATGATACCTGCACCCATTCTTCCCCATTTCAAATCCAAAGCAACATCCCAATTCAGCTTGATTTTATTATCCTCTGGTGCCTTCCACCTGATTTGATCTCTCTCCACCCTTTGGGAATCAACTTCTGATCTAGGCCCCTTTTCGGCCTTTTGAAACTCCTCTAAGCTTCTCTTTACACCTTGTGCCAAAACACTTGGACTTGTGAAAGTTTGTTAAAAAACAAACTTATCCTTGCATATCCATATACATCTCATAGTAACAGCCACCCATTCTAATACTTCTTCTAATAAGCTCTTACTTAGAGATCCCCACAGCACCATAAAATCCTCATTTGAACAATGCCATTTCTGAATTGGGCCAGGGAATTCCAACCACACATTTGAAGCAGCACTGCACTCCCAAAGCACATGTGCCTCAATCTCCACCTCCCTTATGCAGATAGGACAAAGCTGAGACTCACATATCTTCCTTATAAACAGGTTCTTCATAGTTAGAAAGCATTCATTCAAGGCCTTCCACAAGAAGGTCTTCACAATACCAAGAACATTTAGCCTCCACAACCTCCTCCACTCATCTTTCAAATCATCAACACGAGAACTCTCCTCTCTCCCTCTGCTTTCTTTCCATCTCTAGGTGATATGCACTTCTTACAGAAAAAATCCCATTTTTTGAGTGAAACCAAATCCTCCTATCAGAAGACCAGTTAAGCTAACAGGGATACTACACACTAGCTCAACTTCCTCTTTACAAAGAATGGCTCTAACCATACCCTCATTCCAACCTCAACCCCCCTCAATAAACAATTCATTAACCCGAGAGTCTTCGTTAAGAATTTTAACTGGAGATTGAATACAAAAAGTAGCAAGTTTTGGAACCCATCTGTCCCCCCAAATCCTCACACTCTGATCATTTCCCACCCTCCAAACAAACAAGCCCCTCCTTTAACAGATCAAATGCCCCCCACAAACTTCTTTAAATTAAAGAGGGTCTATTCCCTAACCTTGCCTCCATAAAATCAGAATTCTTAAAATATTTCTCTTTAAGAACCCTGGCAGCTAAAGAAAATGGATTTGAGAAATCTCTCCAGCACTGCGTAGCTAACATAGCCTGGTTAAACACTCCAGGTTTCTAAATCCCAAGCCACCTTTATCCTTTGCCAACCCAATCTTGTCCCAACTTCTCTCTAGTGATTTTTTTTTTTTTTTAATAATTTTGCATATGGCCCCACCAGAAGCAAGCTATCATCCCTGCCAGCTCCTTACGTAGTCTTACAAGAAGCTTAAATACACTCATATGATAAGTAGAAATGGCCTGCACCATTGCTTTTAAAAGAACTTATTTCCCAGGAAAGGATAAGAAATGGTTTTTCCAGTCATTCAACTTCTGCCATACCTTATCTTTAATGCCTTTGAAAGTATTGTATTTGGACCTCCCTACCATAGTTGACTGCTACTGTTGGCTCCCACTTCCTTTAACAACTACTATTTCACCTCCACACTCACATTAGAACTAAAGAACATAGCAGTTTTATTTCTATTAATACATTGGCCTAAGGCAGCTTCATAAATCTCCAATAGATTATTGAGCCTTCTCCATTCAGCTAAGCTGGCCCTCCCAAAGATAACACAGTCATCAACAAAGAGGAGATGAGAAATCCTCACTCTAGCCACTTTTACCCCTCTAATATCACCTGCACTTTCAGCTTGCTCCAACAACGAACTAAATCCTTCTACACATAGCAAAAATAGGTAAGGGGATAGTGGATCCCCTTACCTAAGTCCTCTAGATGTTAGGAATTTCTCCCTAGGTTCACCATTCACCAAAATGGCATAAGAAACAGACTTAACACACCCCATAATCAAGGCAATCCACCTCTCCTCAAAGCCCATCTTCAACATTATAGACTCCAAAAAAACCCACCCTATTGTATGCCTTGGACATATCTAGCTTAATAGCCATATGACCAATCTTCCTCTACCCCTTGCCTTCATCGAGTGTAAAAGCTCATATGCCACCATGATATTGTCAGTTATGATCCTTCTAGGGATAAAAGTACTTTGACTACTCGAGATTATCTCATCCAACACTAATTTAAGCCTATTAGCCAAAGTCTTAGCAATGATTTTATACAAGATATTGCATAGACTAATAGGCTTAAAGTCAGTTAGTGCCTTGGGTTTTTGTTTTTTTTTTCTTAGGGATAAGAGCTATAAATATGGTACTAAAGGTATCCTACAAACTGCCCTGCTCAGCACTTTTGGCACTGCTGCACTCACCTCCTCAACCACTATACTCCAGTAAGTGTGATTGAAACACGCTCCAAATCCATCAGGACCTGGGGCCTTCAAAGACCCAATCTGGTGCAAAGTAGTCTCAACTTCCTTCATAGTAAAATCTTTAAAAAGCTTACCATTCATCTCACAGGTTACTCTAGGCTGCACAGCTTGTAAACAGTCCCCCATCTCTGCATTGGAAGGATTTGTTGAGTTAAAAACATGCTTAGAATGCTTCTGAAAGGCCTCGACAATGCTAGCAGGGTCCACCCATTCCATTTGCTCAGAATCCACCACAAACTCAATACAATTCTTCTTCTTCTCTATGAGGCACAAGCATGGATGAACTTTGTGCTATTGTCCCCTAGCTTATACCAATTGCACTTTGCCTTTTGCTTCCACTTCAAATCCTCCATCTCCAACAAAACCCCCACCTCCTTCTATAACTGCTTGATTCTCTCAGAGTTGTGAGGACTCTCATCATTCTACAACTGCTTGATCTCACTTGACATTTCATTGATCTCCTTGAACTTGTTTCTTTTTCTATATCTGGCCCACAAAGATTTTGCCATAACTCTTGCCTTCCCCCATTCATCAGCAATGAGACTCTCACACCCCTCCTCCTTCACCCAGCTAGCCTCAAACCTAAATAGGAACTATTTCCTCCTATTTGGATATGAAGGAACTTTCCAACATAACTGCAAAGCCCTGTGATTAGAGCATCTACCAATTAAAACCTCAACCTCAGCCCCTTTGAAACACAAGAACCACTTTGGATTGACCACAACCCTATCCAACATTTCCTTAGTAAAGGTATCATCAGAATGCTTCCTGTCTCTTAGCAGTTTCATGATGACCATAAAATCCAATAATCAAGCACCTACTACTCGCCCCATCCCCCTGAAACCAGGCACTAATGTGTCTTTGAGAAAAATTAAAGATCTCAACCATCTCCTCCTACTTCCATAACAAAGCCAACCCCCATTTTCTTCCAACATCATCAACAACAAAGTAACTCTCAAAACACAACTTCCTTCTAACAGCCTCCATTTCACTTGATCTAAGTTTGGTTTCATTAAGGAAAACCAAGTTGGGCTTCTTTTCTTCCACCATCAGATGGAGATCTCGAACTGTCTGAAGTTTTCCAAGCTCTCGACAGTCCAACTAATCAAATTCATTGGACTTGGTGGGGCTGGCTAGCAGCCTCCACCAAATCAGATTTAGCTACAAGAATACCCTCTCCCTCCCTTCACTTCTCAACTTGCACTTCCTCTCCTCCACCACAGTCTCTTCTACTAACACATTACTCAATCTTTTCCTCCCAGTTTAATGGAATTAGACAGGCCTGAAACCATCTTTTCTCGATCCCTCCTCTTCCACTGGCCACATTTCTGAGGGCCCACAAACATTCAAGAAAACGTCTCCCTCGCCACATTGACACTGCACAAGTTAGCTTCCCCTTCAAGATGTAAGCTCTCCTCCTTTTTAGAACTTTTACTCTCACTCTTATCCCATTCCTCAACCCCCTCAATAGCTTTTGAAAGTTGTAGAGTCTTCACTACTACTGCTCCACCTGAGGACCACTCAGCCTGTTCCTCCACCCTCTGAGATTCCACTTCCATTGACTTCCCCCTATCCTCCTCTACAACCCCTCCAACCACCTCCCTCGATGAATTAGAGTTCTCCTGATTACCCCTCACATCCTCCTCCTTGTCTCCTCGCTTCCTCATCCCTCATATCTAATGTTTTTACTTAGACTTGCTCTCAACCAAGGCCCAAATTGGCCCCCCACCTCCCCTGAAACACCCAAACACCCCTCCTCTAAGTGAAGAATTCTACCACACTTGAAGCACATTCTCGGAAGCTTCTCATATGATAGAGGCACCCACATATTCCTCTCCCGCAAGTTAACTGTGCGACCTCTAGCCACTACCTTCTTTAGATCACACAACACACGAACCCTCAGGTAACTTCCTCATCCCATACCATCCTCCATCACATCTACATCCACAACCTTCCCCACAGAATTCCCAATCAGCTCCCCAACTGTCTTATTCATAAAAGCTAGAGGTAGATTGTGCAACTGCACACAAAATTTCTCCTCCTCAAAGCTGATTTTATTAGGTTGAGTGATTCCATCGAACATTCTTAGAACAAATAAATGGTTATCGAAGAGCCAAGGCTTATCTCGCAGCACTCGATTCCAATCACCAGGGTTTATGAAGGTGATAATGAAGCAATTGGCTTTGAACTCATGAAACACCAGAGGTTTCCTGACTCTCCAAATCTTCTCCATTGTCTGACGTACCACCTCCTTCTCGATTGTTCTATCGGCAATGATCTTCCCCCACCAAGCTACGTTTAGCCTTCGACAATAACTCCTCCCCCAAGTTAATCGCGATCGACACATTCTCCTCCTCATTCAACTTCAAATGATCCCAAACCTCCTCCAATTCTTCCATTCCACCTCCTCGATCTCACCGTGAAGCAAGAATAAGAAACTCTCAACCGCCTACTCCTGAACCAAAATCCAAAAAATGAATGGACTAACTAACTCCTCCTCCAACAATCGCTAGAGCGCGTAGTAGAGAACAGACTCTCGACATAGGTTAATTTGTATGAATTAGAATGATTTCATGTTTAACTTTTTTTTTATAATATTGTTTTTTAACTTTGTAATGAGAATATCATTGTGGTCATAATATTATTATTTGTTACAGCTTGAATTTTTCTTTATAAAAATAATCATCAATGTATGTATCTAAATTAAATATATAAAGATATTTATAAACTCAAAATTTATTTGTTAAAATTTGAAATTAAAGTTACAAGCTATAATATAAATAATTTATTTTATTTAAATAATGGAACTGGTGAACAAATTTGAACTCGATGAAAGGCTCGCGTACAACTAGACTTGATCACCCATTACTCGTTTGAATCTGACTTGCTTATCGCCCTAATCATCCTCATGTTGCAAGGTTTTGTAGATATAAAAAAAAGGTTAGATCTACAACTATTTTACTATTCTTTTATGCCACCTCATAAAAAAATCTTAAAATTTAAATATTTTAATTTGACAATTTCTCTCAAATCTGTAAAATAGTTGATGGATAATTTGTGTAGAACGTTGTCAATTCATGAGTCATTTCAATTTCTCCTATTTTTATTGATTTTTCCTTTCCCAATTACTGCCCTTTATTATTATTATTATTATTATTATTATTATTATTATTACTTTCTTAACATTATTATGTTTATTATCATCTAGTATTTTATGGTACAAGCTAGCTTAAACAAAAATAAAAAATTAAGAGGTTATATAAAGCATTAATAGTTGAACCAATTGCGGGGTTCATGTAAAGATGCACTTCCTAAGCCGAACGGCTATTGTAACCTACATTGTACTTTAATGGTGTCCCAAGACAAGTGTTCAAACCAATGTTTGTGCATTCCTCGTGAATTGTCGCTTTTTGCTCCTGAATCTATTAAAGGACGACAACCTCAGTGGGTTTTCTAATGAAAGAACACCAAAACCAAGATTAGAAAGGAAAAACAAGAAAAAATCCATTGAAATTGTTTATACGTAAAAAGCTGCAAACCCAAAAGTTCAAGACTCATTTTGAATCTCGCAGTTGTGCTTTTCTCTGTTCATATAGAATCTCATCGAAGCAGCATATACACAAGCTCTCTTCTCTACTCTCTAACCGGATAATACAATTAAAAATCTTTCTTTTTCATTTTCTACATTTTTGCTTCTGTTGGTTGTTGAGAATAGTAATTAAGCTGCTGATTAAATCTCGTATATTATGTATGGATCAATAGCCGTTTCATGACAACCCTTTTCTGGTAGTCATCTTCTAATGTTGCTTAAATTGCGAGAATCCCAGTTGAAAAGATCTGTCCTCTTGTGTACGGTGAGCTTGAAACATCCGCAGACCTCGGTGCTTCCGATCTGCACTGTTCTTTCTTCTCATCCATCACTATCTGCCTTGTTCGACATTCCGTGCTGCAAAACGCTTTCTCTCCTCTGTTCAATCAAAATGAATCCTTTCAAAATCTAACCCACAAACTTCTAGTTGTATGTTTTTCATCGACAAATGATATCATGAGAGAGAGAGAGAGAGAGTTTTACCTGTACATGTATATGTCTTTGCCATGGAGGTTTTTCCTGCACAAATGACACGAACTGAGAAAATCTGAAGTTGGATACGCTGAAACAATTTTCCCATATGTTGGCAAGGAGTTCCCAGCAATTCCCAAGTTGTTACATCTATCAAGACCATTTATTTCTTGTGGATTTTGTCGATATTCAACTCCATGATCATAGTACACCTTTGTGAAGGATATGTTAGGACCCTGACAAGTCACGCCTTCTCCAAATTCCTCATATGCTCCTTTTAATCTCTCACATATTTTGTTAGAATTAACTGTTTTGGGATTTGATCGATTTAGATTGCAACTCCAAACAGCATATTTAGCCAAGATTTCGTGTCCAAATGATCCATTGTTACTAGATTTCTCAAGGGCAGCAACAATACCCAATCCAACCTCACCAAGATCATAATTCTTTAAACCTCTTGGTGATTGCATGTTGATGTCTAATGGACTCCTTGGACTTGTGCCGGCTTCTCGAAATCCCGACTGGTTGCCGGAAACCAATAATTCTGATAGTTTCCCGATCATCGGACGAGATCTCTTGCCTATCATGCTTAGAAATATGAAAGAAAGAAAGAAAAAAAAGAGAGGAAAGAAGGGGAAAGCACTTTGGAGTGAAGATGTTAAAATGGAGATATGGGGGTCTGTATAAATGTCCACAAAGCTAGCTTAGGGTCTCCAATATATGATGGAGTGGTTGGACTAAACCTATGGTTTGATTTTTGGAGTTATTTGGGTGATAATTGCTTGAATAATAAAAAAAGAGCCAACACATCTCTCAGTTATTTTATTTATTCTACTAATAACATATTATTAAAAAAAAAAAAAAAAGGATCCCATTGGCCGCTTAGTTATTTGGGTGATAATTGCTTAAAGAATTAAAAAAGCCAACATATCTCTCAGTTATTTTATTTATTTTACTAATAATATATTATAAAAGAAATGGATCCTATTGGCCGATTATCTTAGGGCTCGTTTGAACATTGTGTTTGGATAGTAAGTTAAGATGAGATGAAACACTTCTTATATTCAAATCGGGCCTTAGAATATCTTAGAATTTTGTGAATATTGAAATGATTTAAATTAAGATGTTTTATTGGAATTTGAAAATAGAGATAAAAAGTTAAATAAAAATATTATAAACTTAAAAAAGTTTTTGAATATTATTTTTGTTTAGAAGTTTGTAAAAATTGTATTCTTTTTCGTGTTTTTTAAATTTGTAAAAGTTGTATTAGTTTTTGTATATGGATAATGATTAGATGAAAAAATTAAAGATTTGAAATTGAAAAACGTTTTCTATTTGAGTGATATTTTGAGAATTAACTTATGAGAAATTTGAGAATTTTAGAAATTATGTTTCTCATCTCCGTATCCAAATGAGTTCTTAAGTCTCGTTTATTTTTACAGATGTGATGAGATAATATAAGTTGAGATAAAAGTTAAAAGTTAAAAAAAATATTGTTAGAATATATATTTTTAATATTATTTTTGTTTTGTAATTTGAAAAAATTGAATTATTTATTTTATTTTGTATTAGAATTTGTGAAAATTATAATAATTAGATGAGATGAAATGAGAATGATTATGAAAACAAGGGAGCCTTAATCTTAAGAAAATGGTAACGGTTGGCTGATTTTATAAAATTAAATTGATAGAATGATATGATTTTATGTAATATGTTAAATCTATTTTATAATAAAAATAATTTTATAATTTAATATTTTTAAATCAAGTCAACTGATTTTTTATAAAATATTTTTAACTAAAACATTTAAAAAAGGGTAATGATACTTTTACATTTCATTTATTTTTACTGATCTTTGAATTTGATTAAAAATTTCATAATATTACCTTCTTTAATAATTTAAAAATAAATAAATTCAGCCAACTAACTAACGTAATAATGTTGTCATTTTATAAAATTAAATTAATTTTTTAATTAAATTATATGATTATATTAATTAATTAAATTTATTTTATTCTAAATTATATGAGAAAAGTCATATTCTAAATTTTTTAATCCAAATTCAGAAAAAGAATAGCTGAATATTAAAACTACAGTAAAGGAATTTTAAAACTATCATTACTCTTAAAAAAGAAAATGCTCGTGACCCAATATTTGAAGGTCTGGCCCACAAAAGTTGTCTATGATTTTGGACAATGGAAAAAAAAAGATTCCAGGAGCAATGGCACCGTGGATCGTGGGCACGTGTCAAGCGTAATCATTACTACAACGACCACAGCAAACTGTAGGCCCCATCTTTTGTCGACGGAAAGGTATGTGACCGAGCCTAATGACTAATATATCCAACCGTCCGTTTATTATTTCCTTTATTTTTTTATTATTTTTTACTTAATAGTTAAGTAAATAATTATTAATAAAGTTATATACATTTTTTTATTTTTTTTCTTAATGATTAAAAATGTTAAAAAAATACTTAAAAAGATAAGAGCAAAAAAAAAAAAAAAAGTTTCAAATACATTATAGAATAGTAAATGAGTGGTAGGAAATAGTAAACTTATCATTATTTAAGAAAAATTCTATTTATCATCCTTACACATCATACACCATATTTTTTTTTAATTTATTCTCTTATAAAATGTGTGGTATATAAATGATGAGTAGAAGAATTCAAATAGTTTAAGAAGAATAAAATTATTTTTAAAAAAAAAAAGATAAAATAGTATGGTATTTGGTGTGTGGAGATGATGAGTAACAAAATTCAATTTTAAAATGATTACAAGTTCTAAATAGATAACTTTTCTACAAGTCTTTTATAAAAAATTAAAATTCACTAAAAAATTTGGTTTGGGCAAAGAAATCTAACCAGACCGGATCGGTCTATATATATCTTAGAATTTCAATTTTTGATCCTGTCCATGGGTCTGGATATATATATTTTTTTTTTTGGGACTGTATTGGACCAACCGAAGTATATGTATAATTTTTTAAATTTTTATATATATATTATTTTATATAATAGTTATATAAGTTAATTATATAATTTTCATCTAATTCATTGATTATATGTATTTGGAGTTTGGATAATATTGTATTTTTTAATTTATTTTCTTTATTTTTTATTTTTAACTTTATTATGATGATTACTAATTCTCACGGATGGATATGGATTATTTTGATAAGTTTCTCACCTTTTTTTAGGTTATTTTTAAGTACAAAATGTACAAATAAAAATAAATAACTGATATTCAAAAGTGTAAATATTGAGATTATTTTTTAATTTTTATTGATTAACCCATTTTACATTAGTTTAAATCGAATTGGATCGAATGGTTTGATTGGACTGATAGTTAATAATTCGGTCTGATCTATAGGGATAATCGGTTTAGAAAAAGGGTGGACCTAAATTTTTGGTCTGTGATCGATTATACCTCTAGGTGAGATTTACTTTTTACAAAAAAATTACACTAGACCTGTCAATTTGACGATCCTATAAATAATCTCTCTTTTAAAATTGCTCATTCTGTCACATATTCTATCTATCCTATTTAACGGCCACACCTGAAAGTCGTACATATTATCACATAAATTAAAATAAAAAATATTTTAAACTTAAAATCAAGTGTTTTTATGTAAAAATAAAGTCTTTTTTAACGTAAAAAGATCAATTAGAAATTAAGTATTTTGATAAAAAAAAATCATGTTGTTTTCATAAATTTAGTTTTTGATATAAAATTAAAAATGTAAGTAATATTTAATTATTTTTTCCAAAATTTTTATGTGAAAAAATAATTTATTTTTAATTTAGGTACTTTTAATAAAATAATTCAGTTTCCACAGTCTAAAAATTTTGTTATCTTCGTTTCAAAAGAACCATTGCATATAAATCTGATTTTCTACCTTAATACGATTTAATTTAGTATAAAAAATGAAAAAGACCGAGTATAATGAATTTATTCTCTGAGATCGAGAGCAATAAGTCAGAGAAAAATATTAATTATCATCATTTCAATTATTATAATTTATTAATTTTTAATGTAACATTAAGAAATATTCTTTAATCATTTCAAATTTTATCATAAGATGATAAAAATATAACAATTAAAAAATTAAAAAATAGATCAAAATCATAAACATACGCATCAAAAGATTAATGTTGTGTTTGGTTGTTAAAATCAACTCAATCTATCTCAAATAAATTATTGATGGGACTCACAATTTTTTCAACTTAATGTAAAAAAAGTTAAATTCATCTTAACATATTTCATACATTCAAATACATATCTTAATTTATTTACATTTAAACACTTTTTAATGAGATCTATAAAATATTATCATTCACATATCAATTCAGATCATTTAAAATCATTTCATCATTTAAATGCAGTTAACAACTCCCCCTGGGGAAAGAAAGCCAATGGGAATTGTAGTATTGTTGCCTGTTGGATCTGTTTGACCCATTTTCTTAATAAGTACAAAATTGAGGTAATTATAATTATAATTATTATTATTATTATTTATAATTGAGGTTATTTTAATATAATTTATTTTTAATAAAGCTTTAACACATATCTCCCTACGGCTTCATTCATAACTATCAATTGGCAGGATATTGCATAAAAAAGAAACAAAATAAAAGGATATTGACAACATGCATGGGCATTAGAGTCATTTCAGGTAGAAGCCCACGGAATGGTTGCTTTTACAAGAAGGGCTTTAAAAAAACTAGGCAAATGCGGGACCCACCCACACGGGGTGTCTCATGTCTGTATATGTGGTATACGCTTATTGGTTAACTTGGTTAAGGCCACGGGTATTGAGTTAACCCGATAGAGTGAGTTAATGACAAAACTGACAATGACCTCCGATGCATTTTATGCAAGATGTTGACACCTTCAATTATTAGTGTATTTTTTAATAAACCATTTTTTTCGGACTCTGGTGCACTGAAAGATTCTTACAGACAATCAGCACGGAAAAATATATATATTTTTTTACTTTTTTTTTTCAATATTTTTTAAACACTTTAAATATTTAAAAAAATATAAAAAAATTAAGAATTCATTTAAAAACATTTTCTTAATCATTAAATAAAAAAAATTTAAAAAATAAAATACAATTCGGCAGAAATTTTCTTCTGGGGATTAATATTTTCCCTTTTTTTTTTTTTACCTCTTGCAATGCCTCTTGGATATAGAGAGAGCGTGAGAGAGAGCGTCAAGATTGAAGGATGGTTTCTGGAGATTGAGAAAGAAATTCTCTAATATGCACCATAGTAAATTAAGTGAGTCTTCTACGTGCCTCTTGTTTATTGACTGGTGTAATTTTAAAGTTTACACAAGTTCTAGCTTGAAGTTTTTCTCTGAAAGATTTATCAAAATTACTGTGTAGTATTATTCATTTTTAGTTACTTATTTTAGTATAATGCTTTCTAAAATTATTTATTTATTTATTATATATAATTTATGAAGAGTTAAGTGTAATTTAGATAGTGAATTGAGATAAAATGAATTAATATAAAAATTAAAAGTTGAATAAAATATTATTAAAATATTATTTTTTAATAATAATAATATTTTAAAATTTAATTAAATTATTTATTATATTTTTTTATAAAAATTTTACAAAAATTATAATAAAATAATAAGATAAAATAAAATATTTTTCCCGTCTAAACGTGGATTAATGAAAGTAAATTTTGAAGCGTCAAAATACAATCATGTACCTAATTTAAAATGGCTGAAAGCGATGTCACCTCTCTCGTTGAAGGAACTTTTTACTCCATTTCGTTGGTGATGGGCAGTGTTTGGGTATTATTTCATATTTTATAATTAATGTTTTTCTACTTTTTTTTTTATTATGATTTACAAATAATTTGATATCACCTCATTATTCAAAAGTATTGATATGAACTCGTAGAAAATAGAATCATTTAAATCTATAATCAATTTGAAAACTCTTCAAGAAAGTCAAAATCAAGTCAATGGATAGAGAATCTAGACCCGATGAGAACTCGTTTTAAAAACTTAGATTATATTAAAATCTAGATCTGTTGAAGAACTCGTATCAAGAACGCAGATTACAAAAGAAGAACGTCACAAAAGTTGTGATTTACCTTTGATAAGTTCAAGAGTTCAATCAAGAATAAGAAGAGTAAACTCAACTCACAAATAAAATTCAATATTGTCTAAAGCTTCAAATAAGGCCACAAAGAGTATTTAAACCAAACTTAATTAAAATCCTAACCAAAATAAAGCCCCATGTTTCAAAAATGCCCCTGGATGAACAATGTCGCAGCTACAGTAATGCTATAGTAACCTCTTGAAACCCTAGTTCCTAAAAAATAACTTTCCAAATAAACCCTTTGCCAAAATACAAGGTCTTCCAGAAAACCCTAGTTCATTAAAAATAAGACGTGTGGGCCAAGTATTTTCAAGCTCACTTATTCTAAACTAATAAAATAAATCATTTAACAATAGGCCCGATCTCGAATAACAATAGGCCCGATCTCTTTCTTTCAAGCCCATCTTGAGTATCGGGCTCTTGCTAGCTTCATCCCAAGTGGATTGTATCAATCTGTGCATTGTTTTCTTGATCTTCTTGGCTCTTGATCTTGTAATTGGACCATCTGAAACTTGCAAAAAATCTTTAAGAGTAGGGTAAACCTTGATTCCCATCAGGTATCCTTAATCAAATTCACAATCTAATCGCTACCCACCATACAATAGCCGTCCTTCACAACGGATAAGAGTATTTTCATTGGTTTCTCTATATGCATAATCAAAATTACCTCTTTTAGAAATTGACTTTACCATTCAAGTAATACTCTCACATTGGATTATACATTTTTGAGCTAAAATAATAATATTATTTTATTATTATTAATTTTTTACCTAATTTTTATTTTTAGATTTTACAATTAGCACCCATTACAAATTTTATTATTTAACTTGTGCTCAAAAACACCAATTTCTTGTATCTAACTTTACCAATTTCATATATCAAAATGACCAAATTTATATAAACCAAAAATGAATCTTGTGTGCTAAAAACCAGTTTGTATTAACATCTGCTCAATATTACCGACAAATATTAACATGTGCTAAAAAACAGTTTGTACCATCAACTTAATACAAATTCCATGTATCAAAATCAACTTAATACAAGTTTCAAAAGTTGATTTTGATACAAATTCATACACTTAATACAAACTCCCCCAAGTTGTCTAGATGCAAATTTCCAATACCAAAACCAATACCAAGCAACTAAAACAGCAGCAGCTCCACCAAAATGGAATACAAGCAGTCTAGAATACAAGCAGCAGCAACCAATACCAAGCAGTCAAAACAAGCAGCAGCTCCACCAGCAACCACCAACAACAAAATTGACCTAATCAAAACCACCCACCAGCAACCAACCACCACCAAAATACAGTTCTATTTCAAGGTCTAAAAAATGATTTCCATTTGATAGTAATCAGCAGTACAACAATACCTAAAACATGTCAACCACACAGTCAAAAGACACAAAACAATTACAAGATCAAACAAAACCAAACATACAACTATGTATGAGATATGACCTTATTCCTTTGTTCCTCAATGATTTCCATTTGAAGATTATAGGTAGAGTAGTAATCATAAATTCTACTCCATTGCGTGTAGGATTAGTCAGTTCCTCATATGAAGTCTATACTAATGTTAAGTCAAGCTGAAACGAAGACACTATCTTCCTCTGCAGTAAATGACACACCCCCCTAGGATTTTTGTTTAGGTGCCATTTTTTCCCGTTGGGGTTGTATCACTTGGACATCAATATTTGCACTATTCATAGGGAGTTATTAATACCACACTCACCACTTTCCAATAGTGTGGTGAAGAAAGATCCTCATCAATTAAACAGCTCATCCTTCAACAAAATGTTGAAGGATAAAATGTTACTAAAACAACACATTAAAACAGCTCAAATAGTTTCCAAACAACAAATGACAAGAGGCATTACAAGAGTGGGTGAGGGCATATTATTAGCATTACTAGAGGCATTACAAGAGGCCAATGACCCAAACAGTCAAACAGTTATCCAATCAAATCCTGTACCCAATCAAACAACGACAACAACACAAACAATGATAACAAGCACTACAAATTAGACTCAGTGTATATAGACAAACAAAATGTTGCATTCACCAGCCTGTAACCTAAGACGTCGCATGCGCACCTTGCCTCCCTCCACCAACTGCCAGAAAAACAAGATGTTGATTTCTTCTTGGTGGAGTTCCTTAATGTTGTTGTGAGTACTCAATACACCACAAAATTTACATTTACCAGCCTGTAATATAAGTCATCACATGCTTGCCATCAACTGCAAGAAAATTAAGAGATTGCTTGCTTGAATTCCTAAAGGTGGTTATGACCACTTTTGTTTGTCTGTATACACTGGTCGTGCTGTTTAATTTACAATGCCATCTTTTTAGGGTCATGCTCTAGGCAAATGACCCAAACAGTTTTAACATTCATCCAATCAAATGCTGCAACCAATCAAACAACGACATCAACGAAAAAAAAAAGAAGACAACAAGCACTGTAATTGGTTTTTCTTGTTCATCAATATTTTGTTTGAACTGGTTTTGCTTTACAAAACAAAACAGGACTAGTCACCCACTAATCTGATCACAACAATACAACGATAAAAAGGATAATAAAAGTCCTAGTGATAATAAACAGAACTAATCACCCACTAAAGATTCCTCCACCCACTAGTGATGCCAATAAAAAGCATCCAACGGTACAAACATGCCTCACAAAAAATCTGATCACAACGATTGCTTTTTAATCTATTCCAACATTGATCACAATGATTGCTTTTAAATCTATACTAAATCTGATCACAACAAAAAATCTATATTAGATCTGAATTCCTAAACTTAATTCAAACAAATTTTGTACAAAACCCCAAAATGAACCCATTTTAAAAACAGTAAAGAAAAACCCTAAAATCATCTATTAAAAACAACCACCAATCGAAAAATGTTGTTTACCCTATGCTGTTTACCCTAAAATATCGAGATTGAAGAGATCGAATTTACCCTATATTCGAGATTGAAGAGACTCAACGGTGACGAAGTGCTGCGTCGATGGAGGATGCTGCAGTCACGGTGAGGATGGCGAAATCGACGAAGAGAGAGAAGTTTCGTGAGAAGTTTGTTTCTGTTGGGAGGGAGAGAGAGGGGGAGAGGAGAGAGAAATAATTATTAAAATAAGATTTGGGGAGTGATTTGTGTATCTCTAAATTTGAAAAATTACTGTTTATAATTATGTAAATATTTGGAGATGTATAATTTAATGTTGTCCAATTTAGGATCATATTATGTAAATATATAAATACATAATTTACTACTAGTGCTCTTATAATTTTTTGATAATTTTGATATATTTATATTTTAAATTGAAGATATTTTTATAAAATAATATTATTTTTTATTTAAAATAAAATTATATAAAAAATCATAAAAATAATTAGACTGCATCATTTTTACAATACCAAACTCTTCAAAACAACCAACGGTCGAAAAGGTAAAGAAAAAAAAGATTTTTTTGACTTTTGAGCGAAGCTTTTTTGAGCTCGAATATAGATAAAATCGAGCAAGGTTGTCAAATCTACCTGATAATCGTTTTTCTAAAGAGCATAGTTGGATCCGTAGTATTTATGCCGCTTGCCTCACATTTCTAGCTATGGGGCACGCGACAGAAATACCCTGGGTGGTTGGAATTGGACTCAAGTGGGTCCTTCTCTAAAACACTAGTACCCTTACATTCTATAACAAAGAGTATTGCTGCTCATATTTATTTTAATTTTATTTATTTTAAATTAATTAAATTCTTCTACTTATTATCTATACACCATATATTTAATAAAGAAAAAAAATTAAAAAATCATGTAGTATGTAGTGTGAGAATTATGAGTAGAATTGTTCAAAAAGTGAGAATGAGAGTTTAGGATCTAACTCAGGGTGGCATAATTCAAACCTCGACACAACGTATTTAATCCTTACTTCAATAAAGGTTAAAAATTAAAATTTAGAGAAGTACTATCGCTATGAAAAATTTTTACAAAAATAAATTTATAAATTGACGTTTATGTGACATATAATATATATATAGATATATACATACACTAGATCTATTTTACAATAAAAATAATTTAGTTATTTTATAATTTGACGTATCACATTAAATTATATCAATTTATAAATTTACTTTAATGACGTTACTTCGTGATCACTAAAGCATTTCTCTCAAAAGTCATAGAGCATTACGTGACCACTTCTAGCGACCATTTGTAGGCTACGAAAACATTACAACTGGCCTGCCAATGATGTTCTCATAAAATGGAGGTAACTTCCAACTCTCACATAGTCAATATTCCCCACCTCTCTTTAAGCAACTCATTATTCCTGATCTTGCTAGTAGACTCCGATCATCTTTACTTGGCTTGCAGGTGCCTGTTGATGATCAGGATCGTGGAATCAATTGCAAGTACCCCAAGTGATACAGTTTTAAACAAAAGTCACTTTCATAGTGATTGATCATTGTGTTGCATGCCCACCTCAAAAGTTTGTTTTCAAAATACATCTCGTCATTTTATCTAATTATTATAATTTTTTTAAATTTTCACACAAAATAAAATAAATAATTTAATTTTTTCAAATCTCATAATCTAACAATATTTTATTCAATTTTTAACTTTTATTTCAATTCATCTTATTTCATTTTTGAAAACAAACGAATTTTTTTTTTTTTTTTAATCATGGAACTGCCGAAATTGAGAGGATGGAAAAACAACTCACTTTTGATAAATAGGTTACTCGCTCTGTTGAGAGTCAATATTTTGATCTCCTTTTTATATAGTTCAATTATGCATACGTATCATGAAATTTGGTTCCCCACATTTTTTTAAGGGAATACGTAAAGATCATTGGGCGTCTTGACGAAGTTATCCAATTTGAGCATTAATTCACTAATGAAGTTATGAAATTCAGTCAAAACATTAATTAAGATCTTGTAGATTTCCTAGATATGCTACAAGTTAGGCGCAAGACCTACTATGATAGACTTTGGGTTCATCATTAAGGAAGAGAATGACTATAAGAGGACAACGCGTTGCTGGCAAAAAGTGTCAAGAATATATATGTTCAAACACTTGTATATATGTAGGTGAGTACCTACCTTGACAGGAATAATTTATTCAAATACAAACCATGAAGATTTCTTATTAGTGATCTAGGCCCATCAACTTGGTCTCGGAGCCATGGGTGTTCTAAAAAAGATGAATCTAAAAGCTTGAGGTTGATTCACAAGAACTTAAAGTTTTGAATTCAACAGTTGATAGCCAACTCACAACGCAATGACCCAAGAATGCGTAGTTTGGAGTATACAGTTAGGAGCTAGCAGATACCCACTCCAGGACGCAGCAGAGTTCTAGATATAAGGAGAAAATCCCTCGAGATCACAAATATTCTTCAAATCAGAGGTAGAATGAAGATGATAGCCCCCAACCAACTCTTTCCTTCACGACAAGAAAATTTATGCCAATGTCCTTAGACTTTGACGAACTCCTATCGTTCTTGGAATAATTCAGTGGCTTTATCATCATAATAAACTTTTAGTGGATTCTCAATGCTATCCACGACTTGAAGTCCAGTGATAAAATCTCACAACCATATTGCTTGATTTGATGCCTTATAACAAGTAATAAACTCTGCTTCCATGATAGAGGAAGCTATAAGCGTCTATTTGACGCTTTTCCATGACACAACTCCCTCAACTAACATGAAAACATAACCTGAAGTAGATCTCCTACTATCAAAGCAACCAACAAAGTCGAAGTCTGAAAACACCCAGTAATCTCCAATGTGTGAGCATGTAGTTTTTTGTTCTTTACAAGTACTGCATTACCATTTTAGCAGCTTTCTAGTGATCCATGTTTGAATTATTTAAATATCTGTCAAACATTTCAACTGCATACCCAATATTTGGGTGTGTGCAAACCTGACATACATGAGGCTCCCTACAACTGATGCATAGGGGATGCACTTCATTTATTTCTTTTCAACATTGTTATTTGGGATATGGAGCAAACTTAATCTATCACAATTTGCATGCCAATCCTACTGAGTATTCTCTTGACATATGCCTTTTGTGATAAGCTAACAATGCCTTGTGACCTATCATGATAAATTTGTGTGCCTATCACAAAAGATGTCACACCAAGATCTTTCATTTCAAAGTGTTTTGAAAGAAATTTCCTAGTTTCATGTATTAGGACTCGCAAGTAGGACGTCAATGATATATAGTACAAAAAATATAAATTTGCTCCCACTAATCTTATAAAGACATTGATCCACAACATTTTTCTTAAAACGAAAAGAGGAAATTACTCAATCAAATTTCCGATACCATTGGTGGAATGCTTGCTTTAAATGATAGATGAATTTCGTTAGTTTGGAGACCAAATGACTTCATTCATCAGTCTCAAAAGCCCATTTGTTGCACCATATATATTGTTTCCTCAATGTTTCCATTGAGAAAAGCGGTCTTTAAATTCATATGATGAAACCCTAAATCATAAGGAGCTACAAATGTCATAATGATTCTAAAAGAAGGGTCTTTCGATTAAACGGGTGAGAAAATCTCTTTATAGTCAATGTCTTTCTTTCAAGTAAAGCCTTTTGCAAATAGACATGCTTTATACCTTTCAACATGCCTTTAGAGTTTCACTAGGTTTAAAAAATCCATTTACAAAAAATTGTTTTAATACCCTTAGGCAACTCGATAAGGTCCCAAACTTCATTGTCCTTCATAGACTTTAACTCATCTAGTATTGCACCCGTCCACTTTTGGGAGTTAGTACTTTGTTTGGCTTGATTGAAAGAGATTGATTGATCTTCCAACCATATATCAAACTCATGTTATTGGGAATAAATAATGTAATCATCTAGAATTGCTTATCTCCTCTCCCTATTTGATCTTCTTATTGGCATTTCCTGTTGAGATTGTTCAAGTTCTTTCATCTTAGTAAGAGGCAACTTAGGAATGGTTTGGCGATCTGCATCCGTATCCTATACTATGACAATTGTGACCACCTCTCCACTCTCAATATTTTTTAGCGGAATTTCAATTTTTTTCTCTTCAAATACAACATCCATGAGTTGTGTACTCCTATCATCCTGAATATCTTCAATGAGTTTGGCAATATCCATCTCAATTATGGTATTACTTGAGGGGCAATAAAACTTGAAACCCCTCGATCTCTCATAGTATCCAACAAAGTAGCAGGCAATTGTTCTTGAGTCTAGTGCTTGTGATTTTTCATATATCAAATATAGATATCTATAACGAGAATATTCATATATAATAGTGATAAAATATTGTTGACCATTCCAAGATGCAGTAGGGAATGAATCATAAATGTCAGTATGTATCACTTCTAAGACACTTGAACTCCTATTGACACCTATTTTTCTATTATTTGTTTGATTGCTTTTTATACATTTGGTATAGATTTTAAAATTTAAAAAATCAAGAGAACCAAGAATTCCAATTGACAACCCTTTCAACTCTCTCTTTTGAGATATGTCCCTGTAACACCCTGCTTCCTATGGTTAAAAATAAAGTCACTTTTAAAAACTCTCGGAAGCGGGAGTCCTACTACTGAACTTGACTTAAAAATATATTTGTTTTTTTATTCTAAAGGAAGCACCAAGTAAAAAAATTCCTTATAATAAATAGAGTCGTTTTGTATTAAAATACTGAAATCATAAATGAGAGTGCGCGGAAGTATTTATTAAAATTTCTCAAAGTCCATGCCATAAAAATCATAACTTAAAACCTCTATACATGATCTAGCTAGGTCACTGTCACGCCTTTGTGGACTAAGTCCTATCTTGTAGTTTTATCTTCATAAATATTCTGATCTGGGGTGGTTTAAAAACATAAATCAACTAAAATGAGTTGATGACTCAGTAAGACACCCATCATAACATAAACGTACTTAACATAAGTTTTTTCATTAAATATTTTATGTTGAGACTTAAAATCATGATTGTTCATACGTATGTTATGACATGCATGATTTACCTTGGCTTATCTGACTTATCTTACTTAACATATTGGCCCACACACTTAACCTCGTGTGCAAGGTTATGCACTGGTCCCACATCCCGCAGCTGCAAGAGGAGATGCTAATATTATTTTAGCAAACTATGGTAGACCACGCGTAGGTTCGTGGCTTGTACGTTCACCCATAAATTCTTATTGGTACCATGCATCTGAATGACAATATGATTAACTATTCTAAGCTTATCTTGACCTTATGAAAGCTTATATGTCTTATGCAACGTGAGATACATAAAATGCATAATACCATACATAACTATAATATGCGGAATGAAACATGATATATGACGTGCTTACAAATATCATGACATGCGTGGTATATAAACACTAACTTCTAAAGAGCTGGCTTTAATAATAATATATATAACTAGATAACATATGCTAATGCTAGTTTATGATCAAACTACTTACCTCGTAGTGTTAATCCAATATTTTCGGCATGAAACTGGTAATGTGAACTAGAAGGAGAGAGAATATGTGAGAGATGTTGTGAGAGGAATGATATAGTTGGCTATTGACGTGGTGAAGTGGGACACACATGGTGCTAGACTGGGTATCTTGGGTTCAATCGCTGCACTTATAGAGATTTATGATTTTTTTCAAATAACACACAGAAGGGATATATTATAGAGAGAATTGGCAGAGGGTGCTGACAAGTTCGAGTTTGAGTTGGGCTCAATCACGATCATTCAAGAAGAGAGTTTGAGTTTAAAAACATGATCTAGTAGTTTATTTAATGTAGGATTGACAGACTGAGATTAGGTATAAGAATTCAATCATTGATAATTTTAAATTGAAATAAATTTTTGATGGCCGTTCTTTTAATTCTAAAAGGAGTCTAACTTGTTTAATAAATAATAAATGGGGTTTAATATAGTTATTAAGCCTAATTAAAACTTCTAATCAACCTATATAATTTATCGCTCATGGCTTACTCAATATGACCTATTAAGTATAATTTAGATCCAATAAAAATTATCAATATTCCAATCTTAGAATTATTGGGCTGAGTTGTTACAGTCCCAAACACTTATGCCATAATAAAGAGGAATTCTCATTAATTAGTTTTCTCTTTGTAGCATAACTATTTACATGTAAGGTTTCATTTATTTTGAACTTAGAGGCATGCAAGCCTAACAAATAAAGATTATCAAATAAAGAGCCAGTACCAATAACATTTGAATTTCTCATTTCTAAATGAACAAGAATAACCAGATTTGTCCAAATAAAAAAAGAAAAATCAAATTCTAATTAAATGACGGTATATTAAAAGCCTTATCTAAATTCAAATAAAAACTAGACTTTAATCCTAATCTATAACTCCAATTGCCTCCATACCAACTTTGTTGCTATCTCCAAAGTAAATGCATTATATCAGCATCACTGGGTGTTTGGCATTTTAGGGAATACTGTATGGTAACAATTATGTGAATACTAGCTCTTGAATCTAGTTGCCAAGACTTAGGTGGTATAATGACCAAATTAATTTCAGTGCAAACAAAAATAGAAAAATCACATTTCTCTGCAAGTCACTTTTCATACTGGAGATAATCCTTCCTCACATGACCAACTTTCATGCAAAAATAACATGTAGAAATCTTATCCTATCTCTATTGCATAATTACTTGTTAAGTCCCAGTATTCTCAGCTGATTTAACTTTATTATTCTTCTTTCTTTTCTTGGTGCCTGGATTTCTATGAGGAAAAGTTGACAAGTGAGCACTTTTTATTCTTTCTTGTATCAACTTCTTCCTCTTGCACATATTAAGTAATGAGTTCATTAAGAGTCAATTTACCAATTTGATGTTATAATTAATCTTAAAGGAATCAAATTGTGTAGGAAGAGAAATAAAAATGAGACGCACAAGGATTTCATCAGAAAACTCTAACCTTAGTGCCCTCAATCTAGTAACAAAATTTGACATTTTCCTAATGTACTCCTTTATGTTCCCTTTGCTATTATAGCACATTGAGACAAGTTTTCTAAGAAGTGTACATGTCTCTACCTTTTTCGATACAACAAATCAGTCTGCTATTTGACTAAAGTACTTCTCCTCTTCTAGGCATTGCAACTCGAATAGAATCAGAAATGGTTCATTATCATAAGATTCATGCGATTAGAGTACTCTCATTTCTCT
This sequence comes from Juglans microcarpa x Juglans regia, assembly GCF_004785595.1. Taxonomy (NCBI): domain Eukaryota; kingdom Viridiplantae; phylum Streptophyta; class Magnoliopsida; order Fagales; family Juglandaceae; genus Juglans; species Juglans microcarpa x Juglans regia. The sequence goes on along the minus strand of NC_054596.1, from coordinate 32,081,263 downwards.
TAAGCTGCTATTTGATCAATAGAACTTTGATAAGCAAGCTTGAGAGGCTTATCAACCCAAAGTGCCTACTCTAAATCCATAAACCCAAGAACAATAGTAACATGCTATTTCCATTTTGCAAATTGGGTCCATTAAAAACTAGAGTTTTATTCAAATTGGCAGATATTGAAGATGCATTCACTATAAGCAAAATAAAAGAAACTTACAATAAATAAATAGCCCGTCAGTTTTCATATATTGACAATGATAAAAAAAAAAAAACCATAATTATCATATGCAAGTTTTAGTTTAATCGAATAACAAAATCAATCTAACAAGATGACATAAAATTAAAAGAAAAATATATGGTTTTATGAAACTGGGCCATTATGAGACACCCAATGCGTCATTGCAATCAAGTCTTTGGATAGTAATTACAACATGTAAGTGACCTTCTCCCAATAGAGCTAGTTAGTGTAAATAACAAAAAATAGGTTGTAGCCAAACAATAACCTTCCTTTGGGCCGATTTTTATTCACATGGATATAGATGTAATTAGATTTAATTCATCTAATTGTTATCTTTTTAGGAAAGAAAAATTTTTTCATGATAGAGGCCACTTAGGCTATGTATCATTTTAATTTCTCAAAGCCTTAGGTATGAATTGCTAATATATCTCAAATAAAATAGTTATGTATATAAATAAGACAATATTAAATAGCATGTCTATAAGAGAGATATTCAGAGAAAGAAATATATATTTTTTAAAAAACATTATTATTTTAATAGGTCGGACCGGGTCAGAATCCAGATCTGAAACCAATCAACCTGGCGATTAAACCCAGTTAGTCAACTGATCTGGGTTCGAACTGGATCTAGGTCAAACTTGGCGACTCGATCAACTGAGAGATCAAACCTAGTTCTTGATTGACCTGACTCCCAAATGGGACTGAACCCATGTATTTAGGTATGGATATGAGCCTAGATCTGGCCCAATTAAACCCAAAGAGGTTAAAGGTTGGGCCTAAAAAAATAAAGAAACCCTACCTGAATCAAAGACCCGTGACTTGGTTTCCATTATGTTACGACCCAAATTCCTGTAACACAAAACAAGCCGGCGCTGTCATTGTTCTGGCCAACCAAGCACCATTTCTAGTGCATTTAGATGAGGGGACACCGGTGAGGAAATCTCCTACCTCCTATTGGTGCCTCTGGTGGCCTTGTTCTTATTTATTTATTTAGTTAAATACCGAACAACAAGTTTGGCTACCATAAGCAACGGTTATGGAGAATACTGGAAACCACAACAATAGACTGAGAAACAACATTTCAGTCACTCCAATCACTCAAAAACTAAATAAAAAATCATTTGAATGGTGAAAAATGAAATAAATTCGAAATCGTATTTTACAAATAATAGAAATTTTATTTTACAAATACAAAACTGTATTTTCATAACGATCTGACAAGGAGGCTCTGATACCACTTGTTGGATTTAGAGAGTCTAAAAATGTCAAGATCTCATGTCAAATCGTTGTAAAACTTTGATAAAGAGAGCGTACCTATAGCCATTGGAGAGAAGAGTGCAATAGTTAAGTCTTCGTGTCCAATATTCACTCTATATAAAAACGTATAGTATTGGGATGCATTGCATTAAGAATGAATTTGAATGGAGACTATAACCTACACACACACATCTATAAAACTCGAATTTCAATTATGCCATCATAAAATAATGGAATTACATAAGTCCTTAATGAGTCTCTACACATAAATTGGGCTAGCACCACTTTAACACTCATGATCTGATAAAAATTTTGAATTTCTAGAGATGTGTCAATAATTCAGTTAAGTCACTATATTAATCACATTTAACGAGACTTACAAATATTATCCAAGCCTTATAGTTGTCAATTATAATATGTATGATTTATGCTCTATGTAGGTCCAATAATTAAAATATTTCTAGCAGAGGATTGATAGAACAAGAGTTGCAAAGCCACTCTTTCTGAGCCGAACAAGAAAATGATGAAATCCGGCCATGAAGGAGGACAACTCGGCCTAGTTTCTAGCAAGCCTCATGTACCATAAACGTAGGGGAAAAAAGCTTCTACTTTACCTACAATGAACGATGTACTCCAGGGATGTTGTTCGATGAGTCAATCTTTTCATGTTGAAATGGAAGAGGTGAAGCAGCAATCCAGAGACAAAGAAACACACAGGTGATGGGGATCTTCAAATATTGCTGCATGCACTCACCATTTATACGACTTCCCGTACTACGTAGGTTTCTAGATCCAGGGGATGAAACATGAAGAACTTTATTAATGACCAATGATACATGCACAACCCTTTATACGATCATATTTTAAAATGAAGGTAATTATGGAAAGTGATGTTACTTTTTTATAAGATATTTTATAAAAATGCCCATAACTTACAAAATATAGTTATATAAAGAGATATAAAAAGGCTTATGCGCATATCAAAAGATTGCAAAGTCAATTTATGGGGATTACCTGTGACACCAATTCTTGCATCTTGGGGCCATTGTCGCCAATGGGGAAAAATTGGAGTCCAAGGAAAGATATGATGGAGTTTATGTGGCCATACAAGATATGATGGAGCTTGAATGTTATATTAGGAATGCAGTGGTTGGAAAAGCTTGAACATTATATTAGGGAAAGATGCCAATGGCCATCAACTGGGGCAATGTGTGTACATGAACTCAATTCTCAAGCCATGAGTCATAGCTGAGCTGTTGCTTATTCATTGAAAGGCCAAGAATAAAACAACGGGGTAGAAGCATTTGCAGTTCTGGTGATGATCGCCCACGATGATGCAACCCAACCATTGGCCTAGGAGATCCAAGATCTATCGTTGGAATTTTATGGAGTCAAGAGCCTAAGGATTTGTTTGAGAACACAATTGTTCTAAAGTATTTTTAGATATTCTCAAATTTTTCCTTTTCAAACATCACTCAAACACAGAACACTTTTAATTTTAAATCTTCAACTTTTTCATCTAATCATTACCTAATTATTATAAATTTTCCAAACTCCCAAACAAAACACGAAAAACAATACTAATTCTTCAAATTTCAAAACAAGATTAATATTAAAAAGATATATTCAAATCATTTTTCAACTTTATAATATTTTTGTTCAATTTTTTTTTTCATTTTCCAAAATTTAATAAAATATATTAAATCAAACTATTTACTACCATTCACAGGAATACAAAGATATTCTAAATATCTAAACTGACCCTAAATCTCTACCGTTTGCCACAGAGTTTGATCACTCCAAATCCCACCACGAAAATGTTGTCTACCATACTCATTTGGCTCAATACTAGCCCTTTTTCCTCCCTTCCTATTGGTAATGAAAAAGGATGGATCTTGGCGATTTTCCATGGGCTATATAGCCTAGACGTGGCCATTGTCAAATATTGGTTTCTTGTACCCACAATGGATGACATGCTAGACAAGTACCATGGGTCGGCTTATTTTTCAAACCGGATATCACCAAATTTGAGTTCATTGAAAAGATATCCACAAGACTGCCTTACAAACACATAACACTATGAATACCTGGTAATTCCCTTTGGGATATGTGATGCTCCATTAACCTTTTAGGTTGCCATGAATGCTATTTTCAAACCTTATTTATGCCAATTTATCTTAGTATTTTCTGATAACGTCTTGATCTATAGTTCGGTCGGGGAGCAACATGTGGGTCATGTCTAGAAAACCATGGAAATGCTGGCCACTCAACAGTTCATGGTAAAGTTGAGCAAATATGTATTTGGCTAACTGAGATAGAATATTTGGGCGACATAAAAATGTTAGAGAGTTAAGGTGGACAACAAAAAGACTGAGGTTATGGAAACATGGCCACCACCAAAAAATATTACGGAGCTTAAAGGATTCTTGGCCTCACTGAATACTAACGTAAACTTTTCAAAGACTTATAACATTATGGCTTGGCCTCCCACTTATTTGTTGAAGAAAGGAAAGTTCGGATGAAGTTTGGAGGCAAATGAGGCATTTGGCTCTTCATAACAAGCCATAGTTTCAACACCAGCATTAGATCTACCCAATTTTCTAGAAAACTTTGTTCTAGAGACTGATGCATTAGACAAAGGCATTGGGGTAGTTTTGGCTCAACATGGGAGACCTCTTACATATATGAGTAAGGCTATTGGGCTTGGAAGAAAAGGGTGGACTGTATATTCAAAAGAAATGTTGGCAGTCATAGAAGCAATTAGAATGTGGCAATTCTTATTGACAATACAAACTCAAAATAATCAAAAGACGTCAATCACGATAATACTAAAAACATCACCAATGGTCAAGCAGAAAAGAAATCAACTACGGTCAATTGAAGGAAGGTCAAGCTGCAGCAAATCCTCCAATAAGTACTCATCAAATCTTCCCAACATAGCAACTCTATAATGTCTATTTTTGAATGTGGTAGTAATTTTCCTTTTTTTCCTTTTTTTTTTTTTTTTTTTTTTTTTTTTTTTTTTCATTTAAAACTTTGTAAATATATGTTTCTAAGATACTCACTAGAATGGTAAGTGCCATTTTTAATAAAATAAAAATTTCATTTATTCTTTATGGTATTAGAGCCAGCAAATTGGCCAATGCCGTCTCTCTTAAACTAGTTGTCGAACATCTTGCCAGTAGTTTGTTTCCTTCCCTATTGTTCAGTGTTGTTTCTTTAACCAACTTTATTCATGTGCGACGTAAAACAATCCAAAGCCACATATAGTGCGATGCATGCTTGGGATTTGACGAGACTAAAGCGTTGGGACATATAACACAAGATCACATATCTCTCGTTCATGACAGTTAATATACAATGCACCTAGCATGTTTCTAATAGTATGCGAAAATTGCAGTGGAATAATTAAAACTAGTAATGGTTTGAGCAATTTAATTTGGTACCAAAACAAGCATTATTAATCCCAAAAGTAATTGTTTAACCATTCATACAAAATAGGGCCTTAAAACCTCAACCCTTCATAATAATCCTTAAACATTGCTTTTATCACAATAACAATGCTATCGCCTAGAAATCCTTCTTTTCTATAATCTTCTAGATATCCTCAAAAAGCTTCAAAACTTCACAAATAAACTTTTCGGCTGCCTTTAGCTGCTCTACTAGTGAAGAGTCTGAGGATCTCTTGGGACTTTTTAGGGCTTCCTTAACTAGTGGGGGCTCATTGCGCTTATGTTTCCCCATCCTGCTCACTATCTTCTGACTTTGTCACAACTTCTACCATTCTAGGGAGAATGGTAGTTGAAAATGCTATAGTGAGATTTCAAGAAATCTAAACAAGTTAAACAAAAAATATATACAGAGATAACATAAGCAACTATAAGGTAAACATGAATATGAATGCATGAGCATGAATGTGCGATTTTGTAAAAAACATATATTTCTTTCATCTAAATTATTTTTTAAAAAATATTGAACTTGTAACCATGTAACAATGAGCCATTTCATTTTAATCACTTGTACACTTATTCTATGTAACAATGTATGGACACCTTACGGCTATCCCTATGAAAATCGTGGGCTCCATGTAACAATATATGGACACCTCATGGCTCTTTGACTAGGTGTGCGTACGTCATGTGTAACACCTTGCTAGGAACTACATAGATCAAGTAAGTATCATTGTCAAATATTGAAAATCTGACAATGATAACCCATGAATTTGGCAAAGTGCAAGTGATGATCCTTAAGAGAATTGAGCTTTTGCAATTAATTGAGTCAATTAGGATCATAATTTGGTTAACTAACTTTCACCATTTGCTTAATTAGAAATTTTAGAGATTTTTGGAGTAATGAAATTTCTTGTGAAAATGGATTGCCAAGAGATTAACAGAAGGATGACAAGTGGCATGAAGAGGACTTGCCACCTCAATGGACTTGAGAATAAATTCATAGCAAGGCATGGAGGTAAGATGGATATGTAAAAGGTCCAACAATTTAGTTAAATTGATGGTCCAAGCTTGATAAGAGAAGGGCAAAAGAAAGGTTCAAGACAAGGCCCAACGTAAGACCCAAAGTTAAGACCTAAGATAGTCTGTTCAGGTCCAAATGGTGGCCCAAAAAATAGAATTTGAGGCCCAAGGGAAGGCCCATTTCAAGGCCCACATTAAGGCCCAATTCAATAAAAACTTGGGGTCTAAAAGATTACCCAACTTGGAGAGTAAGCATACGATTCTCTTTCATATTACTATGTCAATAGGAAATACCACCGTCTAGGAAATGGCATCTCTTTCTTTTGTAAACCTTTCATATGCCTCTAGGGTTTATTTTTACTGCCATGATGAGCCCCTCCATCATGAGTTTAAGTTTACATTTTCCAAACATCTCATGATGCCATAAGACTAGTTATAGCATAGTAACTTTGACAATCCATCAAATACTATACATGCAGATTTCTTCTAGCTCTTTTTCTCTAAAACTTTTTATGAAATATCTTCTTTTCCTCTTGATTTGGATAAACCTTTTGCAACCCTAGAATAGTAAATCAAATGCAGCTCAATGTCATGAAGTGATAAGGCATGTCATTGTCGTGTAAGGTCAAACAACAATTCTTGATCATTCAACAACCTTCTCAATTGGTTTTTTTGCAAATGATTAACCCTATTTCATGCTACCTAACTCTAAAAAATTCAGATCTAATGGTAGGACAATAACAACCCTCCATAGTCACTCAATGGGCAAAACTATTTCACTTAGGAAATGAAACATGATCAGCAGAACTGCACCATTGCTTTTTCTAACATTTTCTACTCATAACTCAGCCCCTCTACCACGCCTATAGAACCACCTCTAGGTTTGGAGTCATGTCATCAAAGCACTCTCCTCTCACCCTAAGAACTCACTCTATCAATGATAAAACTGATAGGTATAATTGGTGGAAAACCATGTGCCATTCTCAGCAAGAACCATTTCCTTTCAACCCTCTTTTATTGACCAAAAACTTGCAAACAAATATAGGAAAAAAATCGAGAGAAATTTGGGGAACCAAATGGTTTTTGTCTCAACTTTTGAAACCTATTAGCTCCTACACGTATCATCCTCATTTGGTCATTGTCCATGGGTTAATAATGAGATGTTTTAAATTGTGCAACCATTGTCAAATTGAAAACATAAACAAAGCATGCACTGAAAGCCATCACCAATCCCATTCACCTCACTTCTGCACATCGAGCCGCACAAGACTCAAATTACACTTCTTCATTCATCAAATCTATAAGTAGCCCTCTCCTTTCCTCACTTCCTCCCATAACATTCTCAAGAATTGCATTAGTCTTGTAGTAAGCAAAACATCCATAGTTTTAAAGGAGAGTGAAACCGAGAGGTTAGAGTCAGTTCCTAGGAGAGAACTGGTTCTTGAGAACTCTAAAAGCCACGGTCTGGTGAGTAACTCTACCATATCCTTTTATAGGAAGTTAGATCAACATGTTAGGTGTTGATTTATTGTATGAAAATGAGTTTTGGATTGAATTATATGAGGTGAATCTTTGGAAGTATACTTTCAGTACAGAGTTGGAGTCCTACATGAATAACTTATTTTGATGTTAAAATGTAGTCATGACTTGTCTTGATATGATATTATAAACTTACCTGATGTCTTGTTGTATTGATTTAAGGTTGATATTTTGGAAAAACAACATGTCATGCTAGGAATATAAATTAATATCTTGGGTTGATCATTTAGCATATTCCGATTTCCACTTGTTTAGAGTTTTTCCTGTGATATCTTGATTACGTTTTTCAAAGCATGTGTTATAAACATCTAGAAGCTTATTATCAGCATGTTAATAGTTAGAATCCAGAATTCTTTAGAGATATTAGGGGTTCAAATGCTAAAGAGAAGTTAGATACATCATGTCAAGTACTCGGTTTGGTAATTGTATGATGTTTTGGTGTTGTTCATTGGTTCATTGCATGAACGTTGATATGATCTCATGAGACTTGAAACTAAGTTACTTGCATTTAATAAGATCAAATCCAATGATTGGTTATGTGTTAACTTTCGGTTGTATAAGAATCCATGAAGATTATTGGCTTAAATCACCTATAGTGAAAATAAACATTTTGCATGCCACAGTTGGTTGAACTTCTCATAGTGGATGTTTAGTTCTTGAAATTATAAGGTCATATATGGACCTAGGATATGGAATATATGAAGATTGTGTAAATTGGTGAAATTTGAGGTCGAAACGCAAGTGAAAGCTTAGCTTATTATTGCAATTTTTTGAAAGTATGTGGGCACATTTGTAAATATTATTTTTAGCTTGTCAAATCCTGGAATTTCATGATTCCTAACTCTAGTATGTATTTTATTTTAGCCATGAAAATTTATAGAATTCAGGAAGTTTGTAAGTTAGTTTTTAACTTAGATAATTTATCTATGCTTATTGTATAAACACTACATTCATGTTATAAATGTTATTTTGATCATGAAATGTCTTATGATACATCATTGAGCATTTTGCTACTAGCATACATGACATGTGTTATGTTACTATATCATGAAATAGTACTGTTTGAGCATGATACATAAAAATACATCATTTTAGCATGAAGTGTATTGTATGTTGCGAAATGAACACATGTCATGAAATATATTTTTGTCATGAAGCATAACATGATAATATTTTTATCACAACCCAATGCTACGATAAAGGAATATCCTGGTGGAACTTTTTTGTTCACTCTGAAGTGAGTAAAAATGAAGTGGTAAGTTTTGGGTTGATGAAGAGCAACCGACTGGTTTAAAGAATTCCAGAGTGAAGTCATATATGGCATCTAATGCTGGTTGGTGCATATGTTATGAAATGTTTAAAATCAATGTATTGAAAGATATATCTGCACAGCTCTAATGATGTAGTCTTAACCTAAGTTGTGCTATAGTCATCAACAGGTACTCATAGTACAAAATGTGGAATTGTGATATTATCATATATTTCTAATGATGACTCTAATAACAATAAATGATATGTTTTGAAAAGATGAGTGAAGAAATATTTTTTGTAAGAAAATGCGCATCAAAATTTTCTGAAAGATGTTAAGGAATATGGATGAAAGACAAATACAGTTTTTCTGCATATCATACATGCATCTCATGTTTATCATTGGTTATGTATAATTTATCGGTGTATGTTGGTTTTTTAACTTACTGAGATTTTATGGAATCTCATTGTAGTAATCTCAACTACCATTCCCCCTGAAATGGTAGAAGTTGTTGTGGAACCAAATTTTGACGATCAAGATGGTGATGAACTCCACCCCTTGGCTACAAATGATTGAGATTGAACCCGACCGTGATCGTAAATATGAGTGATAGTGATGTTTGTAGAGATTGTCCGGGTTACTATAAAGCACATTAGATAAATTATTTAAGTTGTTTTTTATGAAACCCCCTGTGAAGTCTATCTATAATAAGGAGATGTTATCTCCAAACAATGTTTGAACTTATGCCTTACAATCTAGACTACTACTAAGTAAGGTTCTATTTATGTTTAATTTAAATGTTGGGATGTTTTAGTTCATTCTAGTATGAAAATTTTTAGTAGTCACTATTTTTCCACAGCGATTATTACATATTGCTATATACATGTTATGTTGCATTGCATATTATTTATTATGAATGGGGTTATGTAACTTTGTGTTGGATGTCTGGATGCTTAAGTATCTGTTCCATCCCAAGCGGAGGTTAGGGGTGTCACATCAAATACAAAGATCCTCAAGCAGATCGACACGCCTTCAACATGAGCTTTCAATATGATATGACAGTTCACAATTTGCCTTCACCATATTTATAATGTGTCGCATCCACTAGCATTAGGCACTACTACTTCGCTTAGGAATCCTTTAAAAGGAACCCATTCAAAATTCGTTGACTATACTTCATCAACTCAGGGGTTTCTATTCTAATTTAAGTACTCTATAGTGGATATGTGTGTTCTACTAGGATATTCTCTCATCTTAGCACTAGAGTCGTGTCAAAACCTTTTCTTTTAATGCACAACCAAAAAACATGTGACATGTAACATATGATGAAACCATGCAATTTTTCATGTAACCATGGCATATACTTGTATTCAATATATAGTGAATGCATCATGTGAATGCTTGAAATAATTAGAATATTCATATACATATACAGGGATATAACTCATGATAATTTAACATGGCATATAACAATACATCAAAACTTCGAGCATTTCACTTAAACCAATTTTCAGCAAGCATCATTTGGACATATCATGAAGAATCAATCATTCAATAGTGGAAACTAATCATATCATGTGACATTTTAGGGTAAACAATTCATCAAAATAATATAGATGCAAGATTTACACAAAAACATAAGTATACCATCCAAAGTAAGTCAAAGACTAACTTATAAAGCTCCAAACATAAAAGAATACTAATGATCAAGCAAGCGTGCTAATCTCCACATGAGGTTCCTAAAGTCTTTTCTTCCCTTGGATGCATGAGGATGGTGTTTAGATGGAGATAAAATAGTGGTTGGTTTCTAGGTTGGACGAGAAAGAGATGAGAGAATGACAGTAAGCTGAAAACATAAATTACTCTTGATCTCCCCTTCTCCCTTTATGTGGTTTCCAGCCATTAATGGCCCAATTTATATGCCCTCTTGCCTTCACTTCTTCTCCCTCCTATCATTAGTTTACTGAAAATTGAAAAACCACAAAAAACCCCTAGCATGGGCACCAAGTGGCCCCTTCTAACCCCTTAGCAAAAACTTTTACTCTTCCTCTTCAATGATTACTTAACTTAGGAACTTAATGGACTCTTTTGCGTGAAGGACAAGTGTCACCCCTTACTATGGCCGAAACCCTAAATCTCCTTCACCATTAGATCCTTCTAAAAGCCCTAAAGATCCCATGCATGCTTGCCAAGTGGTGTGTGTCTCTTTGAAATCCAAAACCCTCTCTCTTCATCTTTTTGGAAAACTTAAGGGTCACAAATGTGCATGGCGCCATGTGGCATAACCCTAGAAAATGGAAACCCTTCTTCCTTTCATCACACGATTGCCCTTCTAGAAATCCTAAGGATTCCCATGCATGTGTGACAAGTAGCGTTGGTTTCTTGGAAATCCGAAACTTCCTTCATCTTCTTTATGACTACCTTTCTAGAAACCCTAAAGCCTTCTTGCATGAATGCGAAGTAGTGTGGGCCTTGGAAATCTGGCACCTTAACCCAAGTCATGATTGCTCTTCTTTGGGAACTTAAAGAGTCTCTCCTAGCTGTGGAGCCAAGTGGCAATTCCTTGCTACCATTGAAACCCAAATTCCCTTCATCATTGTTTTATTGAAACCTAAAAGTCACTAAGGTGCATGGGTGCCATGTGCAAAGAACACTAAGTGGCTAAAAATTTCTAGGACTTGAACTTAATGGGTTTGATCGGTCATCCTTAAAGAAAATGTAACAAGCTTTTAGTTAGACAAACATAACTAATGGGCCTTAAGCCCAATGTTTCCTCCATTTACGCAGGCCCAAAGTTAACCTAATAATCTCTAAGTCCTAGCTCAAAAATCGGGGTGTCACATATAGAAACACATACCCACTTGTCAACCTCCTTTGCCCATCCATTCAGTGCTTGCTACCTTAAGAAACCCACTATCACGCATAGCATTCTTTAGTTCAGCCAACGTTACTCTCTTTTCAATGGCATATGCTACAATTAATGTAAGGAATTTTTTCACGCTTCTTCTGATGCATGGTAACTACCCATTGTGGCATGAATAGGTTTTGTGCTTGGTCGAGAGCCAAGAACTCCTAGGAATTCTTACGAGTACAACTCTAATGCCAAATGAATGTCTTTAGTCTTGAAGGATCTAATGACGGACAACTTATATTGAACCCAAAATATGGGCAATGGAAAAAGGCCGACCATCTCCTACGAGGTTGGATGATCGTCACCCTTACAGAAGAAGCTCTTGGCTTGGTTATTGGACATGAGACATCTGCTCAAGTTTGGTTAATACTTAAGGATGCTTATGCTCAAGTTTCATAGGAGCGCGACCTTCAATTTAAATAGCAACTGACATATCTCCGTAAAGATCTAGCCACCCCATTGAATGTGTACATTCGACCGTTCAAAATAATCTATGATAACCTTGCAACTATTGGATCTCCAGTACATGACAAAACCAAAGTCTTTTATCTTCTCGATAATCTTACGGGATGTTTGGAAACATGTTTCATCTCAACTCATCTTATCTATTTCCCAAAGAAGATTCAAACACAAACACTTTCAAATTAATCATTACAATTTTTTCAAACTAATCATTACAACTTTTCTAAATTCTCAGATAAAAAAAAATCAATTTTTTAAATCACAAAACAAAAGTAATATTAAAATATTATATTCTAACAATATTCTTACTTTATAATATTTTTATTCAACTTTTTATTTCTCCTTTTCTAAAACCCAAAAAAATACTTAACTCAAACTATCTCACTAGTATTCATAAACTATCTTACTACTATTTACAAAATTCTCATCCCATCTCATTCCCAAGCATCATCATTCCCAAGCATCATCTTAGTCCTAAGTATAAACCTTTTACCACTGCCATGTTAAAACCCCTTATGCCATCCTATGGTGAGATAATTCTCTTATTACAAAGTTATGAGACCTTTGTCAACTTTCACTCCTTAGACATTAAAGACTTTTCAACCCTTTTTTGGCAAAACAACTTCTAAAAGCACTAATTCTTGTCAATCTCATGGACAGGGTCGTCCCCACAGTAATTCATTCTCCTCTAAAGGCAAAGGATTTCAGCTAGCCACCAAACATAATTATCAAGTTCGAGTTAGTTCCACTTCTATATCACACACTCTAGCAAAACTCAAAATAGAGATCTCACCTGTCAAATTTGTGGCAAAAGAGTCCATGATGCTTTCAAGTGTTGGCTCAGGTTCAACCACAGCTACGAAGTAGTTGATGTTCCTCAAGGCCTTACTACCTTCATAGTTGAAATTGATGCCACAGATACTTAGTGGACCATTGATACTGGAGCTTCAACCCACACGACCTCCAATCCAGGTATGCTTAACAATCTACGCCCTTACCATGGTCATGATAAAGTTATGCTTGGTGATGACATACTTTTACCTACGACACATATGGGTGAAACTACACTTAGAAGTAACTCTAAGGCCTCGTTTAGATAGTGAGATGAAATATGATGATCTGTGAGTATTAGTGAAATTGTTTGAGTTGAGATGTTTTATGAAGTTTTGGGAAAGGAGAGAGAAAAAGTTGAATAAAAATATTATAAATTTAAAATATTATTAGAATATAATTTTTTAATATTATTTTAGTTTAGGATTTAAAAAGGTTGAATTGTTTTTTATGTTTTGTTTGTAAGTTTGGAAAAGCTGGAATGATTAGGAAATGATTAGATGAAAAAGTTGGATATTGAAATTGAAAAGTATTTGTGTTTGTGGTGTTTGGATATTGAGATAAGATGAGATGAGATGAGACGAGATGTGATGAGATGAAAGACTTTTGCTATCCAAACCAAGCCTAAGCCTCTTATACTTGATAATGCCTTGTTAGTACTTGATCTGGAAAAAAAAAAAAACTTATTATCGATCAAACATTTGACTTCTAATGATTCTCTAACTTTTGAGCTATTTTTTTTTAAATTTTTTTTATCTTGGTTTTACAATAAAGGACAAGACAACAAACAACATCCTATTGAGAGGAATTAAGAAGGGCAATCTCTATACCCTTCCTGCCACAGCTCAAGCACATTTTTCTATTTGGTTTGGAGCGGCAAATAAAGAGGTTTGGCACCAAAGATGGGGGCATCCACATGTTGTTGTCCAAGCTCTCCAAAGATTTTATTAGTATTATTGGCAAACAAACAGATTTTTCAATTTGTGAAAGTTGTCTACTTGGAAAATTCCAAAATGATCTATCTTGCACTTCTAAAAAACATTATGGTTTATTAGAAAAAATATGTTATGATATTTGGGCTAGCTCTAGTTAATTTAGTCAATAAGTTTACATACTATGCATGCTTTGTTGATGAATTTAGTCATTTTAAATGGCTTGTTCCTTTAAAACTCAAATCTAATTTTTTTTATACACAAACCCAATTCCAAATATGCCAACCTTCATACCGTTATTCCCACTCCCCAAGAGCCTAAATCTATACGATTAGTTCTTAAATATGAGATATGGACTCTCGCCATACATGAAGAGCTTGATACTCTCCACAAAAATAAAATGTGGACTTTTGTACCTCGTTAACCCAAAAGGAACAATCGAACACTATTAGCCGTAAATGAGTTTTTAAAACTTAAGTAAAATGCGGATGGTTCTCTCAATCTTTTAAAAATCCGTTTAGTTTATAAAGGGTACCATCAAGTCGATGGAATTGATTACAATGAAACATTCTCTCCTGTTATCAAATCTGGAACCATTCGTATTGTCCTCACTTTAGCCATAGTTAACAAATGGAACATTCGCCATTTGGATGCCAAAAATGCTTTTTTACTTGGACTCCTAAATGAAATTGTTTTCATGGAACAACCATCCTGATTGGTAAATCCAAATTTTGCTCACCATGTGTGTAAATTGCATAAAATCTTGTATGGTCTTAAACAGGCTCAACCCAGTTTGATCGATTTAGTAGTTTTCATATTTCATATGGATGTACTTGTAGCATGCTAAATCCATCTCTTTTTACCTACTTCTTGTCAACTAGTACTTTGATTTTATTGCTTTATATTGATGATATAATTCTCACTCGCTCAAGTACTTCCTTGATTATTTGATACGAAAAATCTTGGTCCTTTACAATTATTCTCTTTATATACAACTACACTCAACTATTGATGGTTTAGTCTTATCCCAGTTTAAATATGTTATGAACATTCTTGAACATGAAAACATGAAAAACTACAAGTCCATCGCCACCCCGATGATTGCCAAGATGAAAGAATCACTCTCAGAAACTTTGTTTCATGACCCGTCTCACTATTGTAATAATGTTGGGCCCTTAAGTCAAATCTTGTTTTTTTTGTCAACTTTATCTCCCAATTTATGCGTAGGCCATTACAAGATGTTAAAACACATTTTACGTTATCTTCAGGGTATGGTTGAAATGGGCATTCATCTCCACTCCAATCACTATGCTTTTGTTGATGTTGATTGGGCTGGTTGTCCTGAAACTCGATGCTCAACAACTGACTTCTTCATTTTTTTTAGGCAGCAATTGTATCACATGGTTTGCGAAAAACATAATACCATCTCTCCTAGCATGTAAGCTGAATATTGTTCCATGGCCTATATTGTAGCAGAAATAACTTGGATTGCTTCCATTATTCGTGATTTGCACATTCCACTTACATCTTAACCCATCATATTCTTTGACAACATCAGAGCACTTTACATGACAATTGACCTCGTATTTCATTATCACAGAAAGCACATTAATGTTGATTATCATCATGTCAGAGAATGTGTAGCACTTAGACTTCTTCAAACAAGACATGCTCAATTGTTTTCTCAACTTGCTGACATTTTCACTTCACATATTCCCCATTTTGATTTGAAACATTGCATACCTGGCCCAATCTAGATTTTGGAAAAGATTAGCATTGTACCTTAGGCCTAGCTTCGCCATATAGAATAACCCAGAGTCCATCCAATTTTCTACATATCCCTTCTCAAGAAACAAAAGTTGGAGATGTCAGTGCGATTTCCCAAGACTTACCTACTTTTGTTGACAACCAGGTTACTCACCTTGAGCCACTGGGCATTCATGACTGCAGGTTAGTAAATAAGGGATGCAAATATATGACAAATTTAGTGCAGTTGAAGAGTTTGTCCAAAGTAATTATATAAAAATAAATTCACAAACTGGTATGGTTTAATGCAGTAGTCAAATTGTAAAATTACTTTTATTGTAAAAAAGATCTAATGAATCATATGAAACCATGTTAGTTTGTGAGTTTACTTTTATGTAATCCCTTTATGTCTGTAACACTTCTCTAATTAGAAATATCGATTTATACTGCTGCAGATGATTGCCCCAAAGGTACCAAAGGTACCAATGGACCAACTTCTTTGTCTATCACCATTATTTCTCGATTCATGGTGTCGATTATTTGTACTTTAGATCTCATGACTCAACCACCTATAAACGGGAATTTCGCTACCTTCGGAGATGCGGACCAACCAACCCGGAGCTGCCACTGACAAAAGAAGAAATTCTTTGATTTGTTGGATATAGGCAGACGTGCTGTGCCAATAGAGGTTTCATCACTCACCTTAGAGCACAATGGTCTTGCTCAGGGGTGACAGTTGATAGGATCAAGGGGATTCCCGAAACCAACCCTAAATATCAGGGGTAATCCATATGTTTTGGAGACAAATAAAGCAATGCTACTATAACTTATAAGCTATTAATAGGAGTCTTTTTTTTT
Organism: Juglans microcarpa x Juglans regia; assembly: GCF_004785595.1. NCBI lineage: Eukaryota > Viridiplantae > Streptophyta > Magnoliopsida > Fagales > Juglandaceae > Juglans > Juglans microcarpa x Juglans regia. Next base: position 32,064,779 of record NC_054596.1, on the reverse strand, counting down.
CTCTCTCCCTAAGCAAGCAAATTTTCATTCAGATAGAGAAAAGATGATACATGAGGAGATGGGGTTCCCTAACAAACGCCCCAGTACAATAACCACAGTACCAAGGTTGAGGAAAAAAAGAAAAAAAAAGGGTTTTGGGACCAATTTCTTGGTCCCCACCCTTGTCCTACAAAGAGGGGGCCGTCTTAAAATAATGTTTTTTTATAGGTCGCATGGTCATGCGTACTGTGGCAACACTGCTGGAGGTGATGGAAGTGGAAGTAAGTGCAATGTAGTTTGTTGTCTTGAGATATTTCTTGGAGGGATTCGTATTCTCTTTTTTAAGATCATCGGTTAGGAAAAACGTTAATATAGTAAAAAGCATGATATTAGATTGAATGATCAGCGGCGGATCATCTGTCTTCCTACAGAACTGTAGTGCTGCGTAGATGCCATGCACCGATGGTTGAAAGGTGAGATGGGGCAGATCTGAAAGCTCTCAAGCTGGAGAATCTGTTGGTGTGGCGCATGTAATTGGTAGGCTCATTGGGGCTTGGCGGCGCGTGAAGGCCATGCGCCATGAGGATGTGTGGTGGGATGCGTGTCGACAAGTGGTCGCTAGATTCGTTTCAATTAACAAGGAAGATGAATAAAGCAAGATGGCTACAAGTTAGACGCTAGAATAGGACAAATAACAGGACAAAAAAAGTGTTAAGAATCTGTTTAAACACTTGAATATTGGTGCGTTCTATTCTTGAGTGGAACAATTTATTCAATAAACTATTCCAATTTCTTGTTCTTTCCCTTCAATCCTTGTTTTTGGGCGATCCAGACCCATCAATTGGGCTAGGCGCTAGTTCTTGTCGGAATTGAATCCATAAAATAAGGGACACATCATGTCCTTACTCACTATCTAATTACGAGACATGGAACTCTCATCTAGGATTGTTTATTCGGATTTTAGACTGGGTACCCGGGTATACCCGGCCCAAAACTCCGGTTCCGACCCAGATTATGACCTGGGCTGGAACGGATGAATCCAGGTTTTTAAAACTCAGAAATCCCGGTTCCACCCTATACCTTTTTCTTTTTTTTTGTTTTTTTTTTAATTTTAATTTTTTTATTTATTTAAAGAAAATCATATATATATATATATATATATATATATATATACACATGAATATGATCTCCTCTTTACGTCTAATCAGACTCTAAGAGAATACGGTTTGGTTCTAATTCATAAAAATAAAAAATATTAAAAAAAACTAAAGTTAAGAACTAATTACCATTTTAACTAAATGCATGCAAAAGAAAATATATACAATATTCATCATGTAAAAATGCATGCAACACACAATGCAATTCACTACATTATTTTGTATTTATACATTATATTATAAAATAAAAATTTACAATAGATGAATTATTTTGATTTTGGAGACATTGTTTTGGTCATGGTCCTCTAGGGTTTGGCAGTAGACTTTAGTTTCATCAAGTGGAGATCGAGCTGGAGTAACAACAACATAAGAAATTTTCCAAGTTTTGGGCCCTCTTCATTTGGATTTGCTGCACTCATGGAATTCTCAAATCTCCAATCTACAAAATTAATCACCAAATGAGATAAGAAAATATATAACTGATTCAACAGTCAATTGAATAATCATCTAAAAGCTGGTAATGAAAAAACAATGGGTGGGAATCAACAAGTTATCAATACGTGAGTGAAGAGCACGCATTCTTTTTTCACCCTTGCATAAATCTATAGGGGATAGAATGGTAATTAAAAACCTCAGCTATCTAAGACAGACTACCCACACTAGTAAATTTCAGTTCAGGAAGGCTTTTGACCATATAGTTCTGTACACCGCAACTCCCCTTACCTTTGACTCTCTTTCATTCAGATCCCCCACTTCAGTAACATGTTGGATACAAGGTTTGGACTTATCATATGCAAAGAGGTATATCTATTATGTTCCAGTTAAAATTCCAATTCATATAAATAATTCTATCAAATGACATCAGTGTAGAATTTGAAATTGAACTTGAGAAAGCAAGAGTCTGTACTCATCCAATATCATTTTTTTAGTGACAAAGTACTCGGGAAAACGTGCAAACAAAACTCTTCTTTTACCTGGTAACAGAACAATTAGGACTCATTAGAAAATTATGAGTACGAGAAGAACGTGAGAAAGACAACCAATGAGTTATAAAGAACCAGACTCATTAGTATAGTGATCTCTTTCCATAGTGACAAAACATATAATAAACTGAGTTGTTACAACGAAACATATTTAACAACACATAGTCATTGCATGTATAATACCAATACCTCCATTGAAGATGAACATATTCTCTCGTAACATGATCTAAATTTTTCAGCATGAACTGGAAGGGAAAATCACAACAACCTCGGTTGAAGATGAAACTAGATAATCATCTAAAAAAATATTAAAACCTGAGTTAGATATATAATAAATTGAGTTAGATAGATATTAAAATAATTATTTCAAGTTTCAAACTTACCTTCAAGATCCATTGACTGTATGTATTCTTCCAACTCCCGAATGTCGACTAGTTTTGTCCTTAACCAATTTTGGGTGCAAATGAGGGCTTTGACAGTTTCTAGAGACAATAAACTCCTAAAATGATCCAATATGCATCATCCAGTACTGAATGTGGGTTTCGAGGCAACAGTGAAAATGAGGGTGGCTAACACATCACATGCTACTTCAGCAACGATAGGATAATTGGCGGCATTAACTCTCCACCAATCTAAGATATCGAAACCGAGCGAGTCTTTTACACACTCTTCAGACAAATACATCTCTAGCTTCGATCTAAACTCTATATGCTTCTCAAGGTATTTGGTGAACATGATCCGAAATTTAGTTGGAGACGGTGCCGACTCATTGCCAATATTTGTACTAGTAGTGCTTGGCCTCCCTTGAGCCACATTAGAACTCCCTCACTAGCCACACAAAATGTGTTACACTGCTCGATCAAGCGGTCTAAAAGGAGTTTAACCTTGTCCTCTATCTTATCCGCCAACTCATACCTTTTGCACTTTTGCAACCAAAATTTCATTGCCATAATTTTATATCGTGGATCAAGCACAAAATTAACATATATCATCAAGTTGAACCTGTTTATTCTACTCCAATACTTGTTATACTTACTTCTCATATTTATGCCCATAGTATTAGTGCTAATATTATTACTCAAGTACATATTATTTAATGCGTCTTCAATTGTGCAAAGTTGTTCAAAATATACATTAGCTGTTACATATAAAGAACCAAAAATGTTTAATGTAACATCATAAAAAAATTTTATCAACTCTACAAAAATCTGTGCATTTTTCCAATCATCACTAGTGGGGTTCACGAATTGTTTATTCACAAACACATATTGTTCAAATGTTTGTTTTTGTTTTTCAACGGCATTCAACATCAAATAAGTGAAGTTCTATCTAGTAGGAACATCAAAGCAAATCATCCTCCCAATAATCTTTTCCTTTGCTTCACAAGCCTTGAACTTGGAAAATCTTGACAGTGAATATTTCACATACCTGACGGAATCCCTAATATTTGTTACAAATTCATAAACATCATTCAAGCAGTCCATAACAATTAGATTAAATATATAGGCAGCACATTGTCTGTGAAGAAATTCACCACCCAATATAGTACAATCATTGTCTTTTATTCTCCTCCTCATATATATGGTCAATGATAATAAATTAGATGAAAATTACATTATTAATTTATATAATTACTATATAATTAACTAATTGATATTATATATTAGTTAATTTATAGTATATTAACAAATGTTAATAACATATTTAAAATTTTATAATGTTAATAGTGATAGATTAGATAAAGATATATATAAAATATTGTTAATTTATAGAATATTAACAAATATTAATAACATATTTAAAATTTTATATTGTTAATTGTACAATTATTATATAAATAATATATATAAAAATATTTTTTTTATTTTTATTTTTCATTCAGTCCGGTTTGGAAAAACCTTGCACCGTGAATCGGACCAAAACTTTTCAGTCCTCTAAAACATGGACCAAGACCGACCGGTCTCAATGTCAGTCCGGTCCGGTCCTGACAGAAACGGTCGGTCCCATCAGTCTGTTCAGTCTGGACCGACCATTTAATACCCCTAAAAAACAACATCATTTGTGGAGGTATTGTCAACCGTGATGGTCAAAATCTTATCAACACCCCATTCATGCAATCCCAACTCTAACACCCTCCCAATAGTTTCGCTCGTATGGTCAGAAATTTGACAAAACTTAAGTATTTTTTTTATGCAATCTCCAATTGTAATCAATACAATGTGCAATAATGCACATGTAGTTCATATTTTGCACCAACATCCATGTATCGGTGGTAAGACAGATTCTTTGACCATCCTACAATTTCTTTAGCTATATCTTGTTTTCGTTATACAACTTAATACAATCAATTTTTAAAGTGATTCGGGATGGCAAACTAAATCGAGACTCTAAATCAGCCACGAACTCAACAAATCCTTCATGCTCCACTAGCCTAAAAGACAATTGACACCTAATAAAAAACTTAGCAGTTGACACCCTAAATTTTTCTGTATCATACTTCACTAGACCTTATGTATAACCAAACGCTCATTTTTCTCTCGATTGGTCACGAGTCTTACATTGTGTGTTAAATCTCAAAGTCTTGTTTTAAATATTGCAGATGATTTTTAAATAAAGCCCAATGTTTTAATGCCTTTGAAATATTTTAAATGTCCAAAATTATTTTTAAGAGGGGCATTTTTGGTATTATTGAACCAAGCCTAATTTTCGAGTAAGCCTTTTGATATTGTGAAGCCTAAAAAATAATATAATTTTTGCAAATCATTTTATTTAAATGATTTTAGTTCTTTAAGAGTATTATGTAATATTCATTATTTCATTTTATGTTAAAACATCTACTTATTTAGATGATGTTATTTCTCTTAAAATTTTTTAGCAAACTTCATCATTATATTTTATGATGAAAGATTGTATTTTTAGAAATTAAGTTGGGTTTTTAATTAGTCCCATTGTATTTCTATCTTATTTTCCTATTTTTAGTTAGTTTATTTTATGCATTTAATTCTCATCGTTAGATCAAATTTGGAGGCCCCTAGATGAAGGGTTGGGATTAAATCCCAAAATCCCAAACTTTTCCCCTCAATTTCCCTCTTCCACCTCTCTCTAACCCTCCAATCCATCCCCTCTCACTCCCCGATTCCCCCTTCTCTCGCATATCCCACCGCGGCCAGCCCCTTGTTGCTGCCGCATGCCGATGACACCACTTCACTGGCGACCCCTTCCACCTCCAATCACCCCGTAGCCGCAGATCCCATAACCCCTCCCCGAAGCCCCGTAGCCCTCTCTTCCCTCACGACTCCAACCTCATGCCGTAGCTCTTCCTCTCCCTCCCGATCTTTCTTTTCTCCCTCAGGTTCCCCATCGCCACCGTAGCTCCTCTTAGATTGTGGCGCTGAATCACCATGAGCCACCATGCCTCACAGTAGGCCACCTTCTCTCCCTAGATCCACTATCGTGGACCCCAGTTGCACATCTCCCTTTCTCCCTCACGGATTCCATCAATCTGTCACCGTGCACAACCATTGCCCATGGCCGTTGCCACCCACGGGCACCTAGGGTCAGCTCCAAGACTCAACGAAAGCACCATCGTGCCCAGCTAGCTGAGGCCTTGCCTCCCTTTCTTTTCTCCTTTGGCCTCTAGCACCCACACACACCCCCACCACCATACACGACCAAACCCAGCCACCATGATGAGACCAAAACCCACCTCCTGCCATCACCATGAAGCCCCACCAAACTCTAGTTGCAAGCCACCCAAACAATCATATTTTAAGGTCACGACAAAGACCACAGTGCCTTAACTGGCCCCTCCTTGCACGTGTGTAGCCGCCATTGCGAGACCATGTCGGGCAGTAAGCGATGCAACGAGTTAGCCCTGATGCATGGTATAATCTCTCTCCCTTTCTTTCAACAGTTTATTTATTATGAAGCTTGATTGTGTTGTGGACTGTGCTATTGTTGTGAAGTGTGTGATGTTGTAAGTTGTGTGATGTAGTTGTAAAGTGTTGGAAACTGTGAGCACTGTTGTGGAGTAGTTTGTAATGTAATCAGGTAATTTGAAGTGAGGGGCGTCACTGTGTAGTTTGTATTGTTGCTGTGATGGGTTTGTTGTGCAGGGGTGACGTAGTTGGTGTTATGGCAGCGTGCTATGGAGTGACGGGGGTTAAATGTAGAGTTGTGTTGTGAGAAGAATGGGGTGATTGGGCAGTTGTGTAGTGGCCTGATGCCACATGAAGTGATGCAGTTTGGAAGTAGTTGGGAATTGTTTAAAGTGTGGGGATGAGCAATTTAGTTTGAAGTGCTATGTGAAGTGATTGGATGTGGCGTAACCATGACGTAATTGTTCGTCATGTAGGTCGTGTGAAGTGTCGGGATAAGCTAAGTAGTTGGACAGGTTATATGAAGTGTCATATTGTATGAGTTTGAGTTGGAGGTTGGTATCGGAGTATGGAACTTGTTTACACAAACGGGTGTTAGTGGATTATATGTTGATCATAGGTGATAAAATGGGTAAGGTACATGTGTAATTTGGTTGGACACATATGCCCAACAGATTTATCGTATGTAATGGATAATCTATGTTAAGCATGAGTACACAATGTTTAAGCCTCATGGTTGGCTTAAAGTTGTGTATTATGCATAATTAAGATTATGGTGAAGTGTTGATTATGTTATACATGAATGAAGGAAGGGATTTATGTATTGACTAGGATTATGTTGTATAACTTAGTTGGTTCAAGATATGCATTAGAAGTGATGGTTGGGTAGGAAGAGCATGACAGAGGTAATTGTGTATCTTAGTCTTTAAAGTGAATCAAGGAAGTTCACTTTGAAGGATAAGAGCATGAAGTAGGAGGCTCTGTGTTTGAAAGATGACTTCAAGTGGGTCCCAGCTATGGGTTGAGAATTTAAGAAACGTGATAAAGAAAAACATAGAAGATGGACTTGGATGATAGTTTGTCTAAGTGAAGTGAGTCCTAGTGAAGAGAAGTTTATATATTTCTTAGTTTAGTTGCTTATGCACTTGAATAGGAAATGTTGTTAAGGTTATGTATGCATGTAGGTTGCAATCGGACACGCACATGAATGGACTACATGAAATGAGTATAGCATGGAGTCCAGGTAAGTATTATGTTCATACTCTTTTAGAGTTTTCCAAATGATATGAAATGAAAATGAAAAGTTTCTCTTTATAATGCTTTATGAAATGAAATGATATTTATGAAAGTATGCTAAGTATAAATGTTTAAATGTATATGTATGTAAAGGCCTTCTTTGGCAACCCCTATTTATGCACCCAAAGTAATAGTTGTATGCATGTGAATGGATGGTATATGTAGTGACTACTGTCTTTATTTTAAATGATGAAATGAAATGTTAAGGTTTATGCTCAATGCTTTTAAATGATATTTAAAGTGACGCGATGAAAGTGTATTTTTAACTGAGGTTATGAAAGAGGTTTTAAACGAGGCTATGAAACGATTTTAAATGATGCCACGAACTGATGTTTATGATGACGATCATGTTTATGATTTTGAAGGATGTTTTAAATGTTGATGTTCAAGCTTATGCTTTTAAATGATGTTTATAAAATGAATGGACTGATGAAAGGAATGAAAAGGAAATGACTGAATGAATGAAAAGAAAGGAAAGGAAAGGAAATGGATGAATGTTTTAATGTATAAAAATAAGTAATGACTATGACTGAATGAATGGGTATCAAAGGACTAGGCAGATTGCAATGCCGAGTAAGTAGTACTGGCAGTGCACCCAGTGCTACCTCCTGACTAAAAGAGATTCCTAATTTGTGGCCATGGGCGGAATCCAAGTCCAAAAGACCGCTTACCCCAACATACGAGGCTTAATAGTGTGTATCGGCCAGAAGAAAAGTGAAAAGAATAAATGAATGTATGTATGCTTTAGTTTCTTTATGAATGAAAATACAAGGTGTGAGAAATGTTTTATGAAAGGAAAATATTTTTAAAGAAAAACTCCACCTTGTAATATTTTAAATGAAATGCATGCTTATGTAAAGTATGTAGATGAATGTGAATGCATGATTGAAAACCTATGTTAGCATATTTTGACTATATGAAGTAATACTTATTGAGTATTCAACTCACTTTAGTTTTTATATATATCCCTCCCCTCCTAGGGACAAAGTGAGGAAGAAGCGTCAGGACAACCATGGCCCAAGGGAATAGTGACTGAAGCCTAGGCGGGTTTTATATAACTTATGGAAGGGTAATTTTGTAAAAGAACTTTTATTTTAATTTAAAGATTTCCGCTGCAAACTCTCCTTTAACTTATAGAGTAAGTTTTTATCTTACACTTAGAACATTTCATATCCTAGGAATGAAATGGAAAAAATTTTAAAAAAGTCAGTAATTCCTGTCTCATTTTCTAAAGTCTCACCATAAGGACGAGCGTTACATTGTGAGCTACACACTCTTTCCTCCACATCCCTCTTAACACTAGATGGTTGACTTTTTTCAACTCCTTTAACTCTAAAATATGAAGTTTCACATGCATTCTGGATATGGTGTATCATAGATGAAGTATCATTCATGTAGTGGCAATTGTATAGCTTAACGCAATAATTGCACTGAGTTTTTGAGTTATCGTAGTCAATATGTTGCACTTTATTAAAATGTTCCCAAACCACTGGTTGGTTACTAGGTTTTTTTTAGATTTTTTGGGTAAATGTGAGATGAAACGGGTAGGGTGTTGTGTATATGTGAATGAAGAGTTTAGAAAACTCTCATGCTTCTCCACATCCATTGGAATAGAAGAGGAATCACTACCAACCTCTTGGATTGTACCAGTATTAAAACTTACAGAATCTTCTTCCATCTGTTATAGAGTAATAAAGACGACCAAACACAATATAGTAAATAATCAAATACAGCAAATACATAACCAAATACACATAATGCAAAAATTAAAGCAGCGGTGAGAAGTAACAGGTGGCAATGTGTTTAGTTTTAATGCAATCTTGGTTAGGGGAACTAAATAACAACTTAATTCCTCGTTAATTAACAAAGTACGAACAAGACATAATACATGGTAGACCAAGTACTCATATATATATATATATACGTATATATATCACATTTAAAACATTTAATGCATTTTACTTCCCCTTTCCCGTTATCAATTCTTTTTTTTCTATTCATCAATAAAAAACCTCCGTCAGATTTGGACTAAATAATTTAATAGAGGTCTAACATCCATGTGGCACTGTGGCATGCCACTTTTTTCTCATTTTTCTTGGGTTTTAATTTTTAGTTATTTATTTTAGGTTTTGATTACTTTTTTTTCACATTTCAAATGATTTCATCTTTTTTAGGTCATTCTTATTTTTTGCACCTAACCCAAAATGATAAGAAGTAGTAACAGGGGAAATTCTCACCCTTGAAATAAACGTTTTCAGCTCTAAGTGCAAACCGGTCAAGTTTAGAATCCATGCAGGAAAATGGATCCTAAATATATATATATATATATATATATATATACATATATATATATATATTATATACATATATATATATATTATATATATATATATGGAGTCTTTTGATAAAATTAATGAAAAATACTAAAAATTCATGAATTGATGAATCACCAAAATATTAAAAATGAGACCAAAGTGTTCAACGTAATTAGGTTATAAAGATATTATTTTAACTATATATTAAATAAAAAAGAAGAAGAAGAAGGGGCCTTTATGTTTTTTCATTGAACTAAAATGCTGCTAGTATTACTTCTATCAACTGTAATTAATTCTTATACTGACTGTCCGTTAGATATATATAGAAAGTCAAATCCCTCAAAGAAGCTAAGTTGTTTTCACCCTCATAAGCAATGCCATGCCACCACAGGTTGTTGGGTAGACAGGACGGCAAAAGAAGTCTCTGTTATTATTACTGGATGGCAATATTGTTGGGTAGACAGGTTGGGATTCAATTTTCAGGTACAAAACTTGCTACAGAGCACCTAATAATGCCAAAAAAAAAACCCTATTCTTCCTGTTCTTTATCATCACCATTTCTTGCCCTTTCTTCTTTCTGGAACTGTATCTTAATGTGACTATCCCTATAGCAAAAAATACTAAAAGGCTTCCAATTTCTTAATGTAATTATATTCCTTTGCTAGAATCACCATTCATGACATTTGGGCTGACTTTTTGAGTAAGGCATGTAAACGAGCCAAGCTCGAGCGAGCCTGAGGTGTGCGAGCTCGGCTTATTCACTACTCGAGTCGAGCTCGAGCTCGGCTCGTTTATCAGCCGGACATATTATAGCTTCCGAGCTCGGCTTGTATAGAAGGGAAGTGAGCTCGAGCTCGGTTCTATTGATGAGTCGAGCCCGAGCTTGACTCGAGCTCACCTCGCTTATTATAGAATTTAAATACTAAAATGTTTAATATAAAATTAAAATAAAAGCATCAGTAAAATAACAAATTAAATACAAATTTACATGATAAAACCTTCAAGAGTATTATGGCTATGGACCTATGGTACATTATATTACATTTTTAATTTTTATATCATAATGGAACTAGTAAATCAAAAAATACTTTACAAATTACAACAATAAATTATGAAATAAGATACATTAAACTTAAAAAAAAAATGGGCTGTGAAATGAATGAAGTCCCATTTGTTGATGAATGGAGCTAGAAATCTTGACATCGTTGCCCTGCATACACTAACACACTAAAAAATTTAAGGTTATTTTTAATCTCTTGCTCAAGTACTGTTAACTTAGTAATACTGTCAAGGGATGTTTGACAGAAAATACAAAACTTAATTTGCCTAAAAAATCAATGGCATATCTTTAAGAAGTTACACAATACAATTATACAAGCAATCTCATAAACAAATATGTGCATTAGGGATTCAGACTCATTGAAATCTGAAATCACCATGACAGAGTCATAGAAGTCAGTTGTGACGCCCACGACCCCCATGTAAGGAGATACGGGAATCGAGATGCTGGGATGATGACAACAGGGTCACACATCCCAACGTTAGTGCCAAGTGTGTGTACATGCAATAGTGTATAAAAACAACGCAGCGGATAATTAATACAACTAAGTACCAGAATTGTTAATACAATTTAAACAGTCAGTAAAAAGGTTTAAAAATTATACAGTCATCCAAAATAAATATTTTACAAGTCTCAAACCAAAACGAGTGATCCTAGATCACTCCTCGGGCGGAGCCGAATCCTCAGACTCACCCTCAGCCTCATCTGCATCGAAATTTGCGTTACCACAAAATGGTACCGCAGGTAAGTATAACTCAAATAACCACGCAATAAAAATACATTAATGCGACCAACATGCATGCATCTGAAGAAATATGCATTAAATCCAAAAAATACTATTTTTTTCGAAAATAGATATTTTCCAACACACGCCAAAATCTCATTTTGGCCCAAAAAGAATACTCCGTCATTTTCCCAGAAAATGACCAAAATCAATAAAACCTCATTTTCCCAGAAATTGAATCACATAAAATCCTTTTAATCAACACACGCTATTTTTCTAGAAGACAGCCCATTATTCCATTAACCAATGCACCATGATCTCCCCTAGCGATCATCCGCACGTCCTGTCTTCGTAGCAATGCTCAGTTCCGCACCCAGCGCGTTCGTGGCCAAGCATCCTCTAGCCCCCGCTAGCAGAGGGGCCACGAAGTCGGCACGAGACCATCTCGTTCGATCCCGTTGTCGTCCAGCAACAACCCAGGAGACGTCACTCAGTATATTCCGCTCCCGAGTGACCAGAGGAGCTCCACCGAGATAATACCCTATCTCGGCTTGGGGTCATGATACACACACACCCAAAATCCTTTAACACATGAAAACTCAAAACACATGAACATGAATGCATGTACACGAAAACCCAGTTTCCTTTACAAACATGATCATGCGTGCAATATGCCATGTATATGACAACATCAAAATCAACAACCAACAATTCATAATACCAACCAAACACATAACTCCGTCCACAATCCATCCGACCCCCGAACTCCTCGGACTCAATCCGGCATGTCCAATCAGATCACAATAATATGAGTTAGTGCAAAAATATATTTAAATCACGATAGTTCTTTGGAAAAATACTTACAGTGCTATATAATAATTTCCAAAGGATCATGGAGCTGCAAAAGGTGGCGACACAACAACGTAACAGTGTAAAATACACTGTGGCCGTGGGTATCAAATACCCACTTTTGAACGGAGACGATCCAAGACCCGAAATTGATAGGGTAGGGCCTAGAGAGGTCGGTGAAGCCAATGGTGGTGGTGGTTTGCCGTGGGTGGTGGCGCAAAGGGTGGTTTTAGGCCAAAGATGTCCAAATCGGAAATGGAGATAGATAGGCTTCACTGGTGACGGATTGGAGCTAGGGTTGGGTCCATTGGGTTGCTAGGAGGTCGAGGATGAAGTGGTGAAGAAATGGTGGCCGGAGGTGGCGCGACGGCGGCGCTGGAACGAAGAGAGCGCCGTGGCTTGGTGTTGGGCGTGAGGGCTATCGGCGGCGAGATAGAGGCTGAGATTTGCGGGGAAGGGTCGCCAGCCGGTGGGGGAGCGAACAAGAGGGGTGGTGTCGCGCAAGGCTGCGCGACGGCGGCGGATTGGGTGAGGGAGATGCGGATGCACATGAAGAGAGGGAGAGAAGGGCTGTCGCGCGGGGGGTGGGGGAAATGCAGCAGAAAAAGGAAAGAAAAAAGAAAGAAAAAGAGAAAGAAAAGTGGGGAAAAGAAATGAGGTCCAATCCTCACCTCTTGGGTCACAAAAATGATCCAACGAAGATGATTTCAAAACAGTAAATCAATTAAAATAAATTAAACGTAATGATACAATAAAAATAAAATAATTAAATCCCACAATCAATTAATTTAAAAGAAGAACAATTTAAATGTACAACAATAAATAAATATTAAGAAAACATAACAATTTAATTTTCACAATTTAAAGATCATAAAATAAACTATTTAAAATATCCGAAAATTTTAAAACACGAGAATAAATTTTTGAATTATTAAAATAATCCTTCAGTAAAAATACACTAAAATACGGGGTGTTACATCAACAAGTTCCCAAAATCAGATAGAAAGATGTGCATCAAGGATTCAGCTAAGTTACCAATTGCAGTTACCAAATGTGGACTATGCAGTTACCACAAAACAAATCCAAAACGGCGACCCAGCAATAGGCATGACTCATATCAGCCAGACAACAAACTGTTAGGTAGACAAGTTGACAACTTCAATAGGCATAGACTAATACAACTGGCAGTTACCAGCCATTCAGCCACAGGCGCACAAGAACAATCGAATCTGCCAACCAGCAGGTAGCATTATGTAATACTCAATAGGCATACACTAATACCACAACCAGTTACCAAATAAATTATCAAAGAAGTTACAAGTTCACAAAGTTCAGCAAAATCAGCCAGACAACCAAGACAGACAACTACAGTTACCAAAAAAAATTCACAACAAGTTATCACAGTCCAACAAAATCAGCCAGAAAAAATCAGTAGACAACTTGTTTTTTTACCAAAACATGTTCACAACAAGTTACCAAAGTTCAACAAAATCAACCAGACAATTGCAGACTGCACTTATCAAAATTCATCAAAATCACAATGACGGGAAAATACCAAACTTATACAAAATCTGAGTTCACCATGACAGAAGTCAGCAAGTTCTCAAATTTTAAGAAAACCACCATGACAACCTGCACACACTGATACAATAAAAAATATTAATATCATTTTTATTCCTTGCATCACTACTCAAGTACTTTTAACTTGAAAATATTGTCAATGGATGTTTGCAATGCAAAATTTAATTTTCCATTTAAAGAAATTTAGGAAATCTGGATGGTGAGGAGTTAGAGTTTAGAAATTACCTGAACTGTCATGACTCATATCATCCCAAACAAAATCAGATAGAACCAAACTGTCCAAATATCAGATAGCAAATCATATAGATTAAACAATACAAACCAGATAAAACTAGAAAGCTGCCCAAATGTTCCATAGATTAAACATGATAAAATAACAGAATCTGAGTCTGTATGGGTCTATGGCTATGGTAAGAGAATCTGAGTTTCTGATAGAACATCCTTTTATTGACAAGAAAAAAAAGGCATTAGTATTTTTGCAAATAAATTAATAATAGTAAGAATAAAATAGTACAAAAGCAACAGGCAGTTAAAATAAATAGCTTACACTTACAGAATTTGTTGATGATCTTTGAAGCCCATATAATGCTCTAACCCAATTAGACCCACATAACAACATCTGGATAGTTTTAGTTGACAATGAAGCTCGATGAGGATCAATGACTCTGCCTCCTACATTGAATGTTGATTCTAAGCTAACTGTGGTAATTGGTGTAGCCATCTTGGACCAATTTGGACAAAGTTTGAAACTTAAGACTATTTGCTTTCCACCATTCCAAGGCATCGAAACTTGCATCTGAACCCTCTTTACATATAAATATACTCTCCTCTAAATAATTGTCCAGTTCTGATTTACTAGGCTGCACGATATCAACACTTCCAACAAAAGATTTAAATAATGACTGGCCACTCTGCACGTTTCTCACAACACTTGAGGAACAATTGGATACCTTTATTCGAGCATTTTCCTGCTCTCTTTGTGCCTCAAGAGTTGAATTGCATTCATGAACATACTCATCATATAACTCATGTAACACTTGAGAGATGTAATCAATATTCTTAAAAACGTTCGACTCTTGATAAATTAAAGGAAAACATAATTGGATCAGGACCATTTTGAATCTAGGGTCTAACACCGCAACGATTGCCATCAATAGATTACACTGCCTCCAATATTTGTCAAACTTAGCAGTCATTTTTCTTATCATTGGTTTTATGTATTCATTCTCATCTCTACTCTTCTTACCTAAGATGTCCTTCATTCTCCATACTTCAGAAAGGAATAAGTTTGCTGTTGGGTAATCATTTCCAGATACAATATTGGTTACTTCATTGAAAATAACGAGTAGTTGACAAACATTTTCAACTTGCCCCCACTCTTCAACAGTTGGAACCCATTCAAAACTACTATCTCTATCACCATATCTAGAAAAAAACTTATTTGAACTAAATTGCAGCATCCAACATTAAATATGTGCTGTTCCATCTTGTAGGCACATCTAAAATCAGTTTCTTTAAGGGCAATTGCAACTGTTTTGCAATGTCACTAAACTATTTTAGCCTACTCTCTGATGCTATCAGATATTTTATACCATCTCTTACACAATCAACAATCTCCCTAATCTCCCTAAGTCCATACTGCACAAGTAAATTAGTTATATGCGCACAATAACGTACATGAAACAATTTGCCTCCTACAGACAATGTTTTCTTCAATCTAAAATTATCTTTCAAGATCCTAATGGAGACATCATTAGAACTTGCATGACAACAATAATTGAATTAATTTTATTCTTAATTCCCCAACCTTAGAAACACTTTTCTAAAGCATCAGCAATAAGAAGGCCAGTATGTGGAGGTAGCACATTACAAAAGTTCAAAACATGCCTCTGAAGATGCCAATCAGTATCTATAAAATGACATGTCACTACCATATATGAAAGTTTTTGACAAGAAGTCCACATGTCAGTTGTGATATGAACTTTGTTAATAGGTTTAAGCAAAGCCTTTAACTTTGTCTTTTCAGTCTCATAAGTTATCATGCATTCCTTCTTTGCAGTAACTCGAGACATTTTTTCCCAATATGGAGTGCTTGCACTCATGAACTTATTAAATACCACATGCTCCATTAAAGAAAATGGATACTCATGGTAAAGTATCATATGAGAGGCAAGCTCTCGGACCCTACTACGATCATAGGTAAAGTTTGAGACAGTGAAGCCACCATCTTTCTCCTTAGACTCAACTGCTAAGACTTTCTGTTTTTTCTTAGACCCCATATATGGCAAATAAGTTAACAAGTGCCTATGTAGTGTAGTCGTAGAACTTGATCGAGATGCTTTAAACAAAGATTTACACCACTTACATTGAGGTTGTTTAGTCCCATCTCGTTCAAGTTCGACAAAATCATTCCATACATTGGAAGTCCTCTTTCTCTTTTTTCTTTCATTGGCTACTGTTTGAACATCTGTTTGGCCCTCAGTAGAGATAGTATTAGGGATATTAGTATTTGCAGTGTCTCCACCATCATCAGATATGTGCTCTACATGGCTAATCCCAATAGAGTTTTCATTTTCATACTCCTCTACCGGATCAACCAAATTCACACGATCATCCATTTGCTAGGGTCTAATATTTTTAAAACACAAAATCAGAAACATAAAATAAGCATACAAACATTGACCATACAAGTTATATTAATCAACTAAAATGAAAACAACCTTGTCTTGATGGCTCAAGGTGCCTCCAGAAGCAAGGACATTAAAATATGTTAAAGTCAAAAACATTTGACTCCAACAGTTTTGCCTTGGCAGCCTTGCCTTGATGGCTCAATGTGCCTCCAAAAGGCAAGGTTGATATAATCGACCAAAAGATGTTAGAGTTAAACAATTTTGACTCGAATAGTTTCAGTAGACTCTTGCCTTGGTGGCTCGATGTGCCTCCAAAACAGATTGAAGAAAGATTAATCAACCAAGACATGTTGAAGATGGCATAATTAAATATTTGAAGCAAGAACAATAAATGATAATTTATAATCAACCAAAACAAGTTCAAGAAAGCATATTTAAAGACTTGAAGTAAGAACATAAACACAAAACAGATTGAAGAAAGATTAATTAACCGAGACATGTCGAAGATAGCATAATTAAATAGTTAAAGCAAAAACAATATATGATAATTTATAATCAACCAAAACAGGTTCAAGAAAGCATATTTAAAAACTTGAAGTAAGAACATAAACACAAAATAGATTGAAGAAAGCTTAATCAACCAAGATATGTTGAAGATGACATAATTAAATAGTTGAAGCAAGAACAATATATGATAATTTATAATCAACCAAAACAAGTTCAAGAAAGTATATTTAAAGACTTGAAGTAAGAACATAAACACAAAACAGATTGAAGAAAGAAATACTTAAGAACATACGTTAAAGATTTAAAAGAAATGATCATTTATAATCAACCAACACAAAAAGATGGTGCTTAAGACATGATCATAATTTATAATCAATCAACCAACCATATTTATAATCAACCAACACATCTTTCAATACTTAAGACAATAACCAAACATGAACAAATAAAACATCATTAAATACTTCAAACAAGAACATAAAGCAATAAGCAAGAACCAGATAGGTCAGATTAATCAATCAAAACATTTAAAAGAAATCATATTTAAATACTGGGAGCAAGAACATACAGTCAGAACCAAATCTCCACACTCCAATCAACAATATACACAAATAACCCGAGACAACTTTGAGAAGCAAATAAAAAATTGAAACTCACAGTGGGATGTAAACGTTGCTTCAAGCACATATCTGTAGGCAAGCTCTTCAGACTGCTATTCTTCCTCAGTTCTCATATATGAAATATAAAGCTTAAAACATATATTTGATTGTAAACAATAGCAAAACAGCCTAAAGCCCTAACAAGGCATATTTTGCCATTAGAGAAAAAAGAAAAAGAAAAAGATAAAGCATAAACTTATCAATCAAAGTGATGGACATTGGACAGTGACAAAGCTACAAAAGCATGCATATACAATATGACTGGAGATGTTACTGATGTATGGTAGAACAATGTCACACCACTGACCACACAGTATGTTTGGCATACAGTGTACTTAGATGATTAGATCTAGATCTACAATATAACAACTAATAATACTACAATGCATAAAGAGTTAAGATAGAACTAGAATGAATCCTCAAAAATGCTCAGATAAAAGTATAATTAGATAAGATCAATCAAATTTGCCAAGTTACCAAATCCCAAACAAATGCTTAGAAACAAGAAAAAAACAAGGATAATCGACTCATAGACAGACGAATCGGCGAACCAAAGAACCACGAAATAGAGAACCATAAACCATAGAATCAAGGATTCAGTTGGTTGGGAGTCATAAATGCATGCATTTAATAACCCATGTGTCGAGGACCGGCTGTGATCTCAGAGGCTGAGATTAAGCCACGGCTCCCCAAAAATACAGTTGCCGGCTGCATCTGCTAGGGCTTCTCGCAGTCGCGAGAGACCCATATCACAAGATTCACAACAGAAGCCCATCGGATTCTTGAATCTTGCTGGTTGCAAGAATCAAGAATCAAGAATCAAGAATTGCCTTCATTCCATGGCAATCGCAAGGTAAGCGATGAAGCCGTCAAAGCATAGGAGGCTAGGGTTTCACGCTGGCTTTGAGAGAATAAGCGAGGAAGTGTGAAACGGCTGAAGGAGAAATGACTAATGAGAATCGAGATGCAAGTGGCCAAGTGGGTGGGGCGGCTAGGGTTTTGCGATGAATCAACCGCTCAGATTTGGATATAAAGATCCAAGGACCTCAATAACTCCAAATGTCATACGGTTAGCCTCTCTAACATGTAACACTACTAACACATTACAATGTTATAACTGGCTGTAAAATGTAAAACTATATTTTAATATTTAAGTTGTAACACATGTTATATACTATAAAATTATATATTAGTATATTATTATAAGTTAATATTTAAGTTATATATTATATTTAAGTTAATATTTCAGTTATATTTAAGTTATAGTACAAAACAGTACAATGTTATAAGTTATAAGTTATATCCTATAAAACTATATTTTAATATTTAGTTGTAACACATGTTATATACTATAAAATTATATGTATTATATACTATAAAACTATATATTTAATATGTATTTATTAATACTATTATATAGTCTAATATATTATATAGCTATACTAAATCACTATAAGTTTATAACTAATACTAATATATAACTATACTATAAATATAAGTATATAACATTGTCTAACTTTATATTTTATCAAACATTATAATTTATTACTCATGATATAATATTATAGTTCTATTATATACTAATATTATGGTATTAAGTTTTAGTATATAATAGAACTATAATATTATATCATGAGTAATAAATTATAATGTTTGATAAAATATAAAGTTAGACAATGTTATATACTTATATTAACATACATATACTAATATACTATTACTAATATCAATAGACAATATACCATATTTCTAACATACATTTACTAATATGAATATATATATATATATATATATAATATAGACCATATGGTGTAATTTGTAAATTTATAATGTTATATATTTATTGCATGTATTCATCATAACTTCTAGTTTTATAAGACTATAAGTTAATATTTTTGTATATAGTATATGTAGTGGACTATAAGTCTATAATAATAACACTAAGTCTATATACTTAATTATGAATATTATAAATTATATACATATCTAAATTTTGGTTATTATATATAATATATTGTATTATATATGTATAAATATATACGAGTCGAGCCGAGCTTCATACAAGTTTGCTCATGAACATTACTCGAGCCGGTTGAGCTTTATACGAGTTTGTATCATTTAGGTATCGTTTGGATTCGAAGATGAGTTGAGATGGGTTGTGAATAGTAGTGAGATGTGTTGTGAATAGTAGTGAGATTTATGAGTTAAAGTTACTGAATAGTAGTGAATAGTAGTGAGATGAATTGAGATGGGTTGTGAATACAAACCGTGCCTTAATAATTGAGCCTAATTCTATGTTTACGAACGGCCCATTTAATATTCGAGTCGAGTCGATTTAGAGTTTAGTCGAGTCGAATTCGAGCTGCCTGTCGAGTAGCCTATTCATTTTACAGCCCTAAGATTCACCATGCATTATATAAACAATCAAACAAATAAATAATCATTTTCATTCATCACTATAGTAGAATCAGATTCCCAAACACATTCAGTTATACATAGCACATCACTATGCATCACAATAAAGAAGAGAACCCATTTCAAATACAATGTTTTCTCACAACCCAAATCGAGATAATAGCACCAATACAAAGAGAGAGTGTGTGTGAAATGGAGAAAAACTAACCTTGGGTTGTAGAAGTCGACGACAGAGCGAAAAAGTGGAAGACGAAGGCCACAAGGAACTGAGCTTCGATCAGCAGAGGTATAGTGTTTCTGAGGATGACAGGGATGACGGCGAGTTGGCGACGACGATGATGGGGTCACTAGGATGATGGGGGTCATTGAGTGAGGGAGGGAGGCTAGGGTTTCTACAATTTGCATAGAGAGAGTGTGTGTGTGTGTGTGTGTGTGCGCGCGCGCTTGTGTGTGTTTCTGCAATCTGCGTAACGGGGAATGACAATGTCAAAATGAAGTCGTTTTGGTACCCAAAACAATATCGTTTTGACATTGGGGTGGTTATCCGGATTCTGGACCGAATCGGAAAAAAAATCCTGCCCACATGAACAATCCTGCTCTCATCCAATTTTTATTTGAAGTGGACCCAAGTTAAATCGAGTATCTGTAGTGAGTTCAAGTACGGCATTTTTAAGGTATTGGCTTTCACTAGACATTTTCTTCTTTTCCTCATGATTTGGTGAGGGATTATTAGTGACACAAAAGTATTTCTTTTTCTGGTCTTTTGTTTACCTTGCAAATATATATATGAGTAATTTAGTATTGAGTGCTTAAGTTTTTTGTTTTGTTTTTTCCCAAACCTAATGCAGGCGTGAACGGGCTGAATTAAGGATGGCCCAAAGGTTGGTATGGGACAATTAATCAAGTTGGTTCGATGAAAGGGCAATGCGAGAAATATCAAAGTTCTGTTTTTCACACAAACGGGCTTACAAAGGTTGATGGTTGGGGGTGATCTGCAATGATTCTGCATGCAGCTATGACCTATGCAAGCTTTTGCGAGTTACTCGCAAATCCCTACTAAAGGCAAAGGATATACCATCATGGATCTGTTACGATCCCACATCGACTAAGTATGGGATTGGTTGATAGTTTATACGCCCCTAGGCACCCTTCCCTTGTAAGCTAGTTTTCAAGGGTGAGTTCTACCTAGTGAGTCCATAACAAATGGTATCAGAGCCACCCCACATTTAAGGCCATGTTGCGACGGTTGCAATCGTGCGGTACGGGGGGTGATGCCGGCATGGCAGTGTTCGCCCGGAGTTAGGAAAAGACCTAGTGCACAGCCAGCCCGTGTGAGCGCCGGGACCGCCGTGGACGTCGGTTGTGGAGCGTGGTGGTTGTTACGATCCCACATCGACTAATTATGGGATTGGTTGATGGTTTATAAGCCTCTAGGGTGAGTTCTACCTAGTGGGTTCATAACAGGATCTTTTACAGGTGGGATTCACTTTGGAAAATGATAGGATTATTACTTTTTTACTATCTATTTATTACTTTTTTTTTATTTAATTTTATTTAATTTTTAATTTTACTTAATGTTTAAGAATGTGATTATTAGTAAAATTATATATTTTCTTATTTTTTTTCTTAATGATTAAGGATGTTAAAAAAATATTTAAAAGAAACTAATAAAAAAATAAATACACTATAAGTAATAAATGGATAGTAAAAGAGTAGTAACCTTATCACTACCATTTTTTTAATACCATTCGTTTTGATAAGTTCATATCTTTCCAGATTGAGATTTGCTAAGTATAAGCGGTTTGGCGGACCAAACTTTGTACCAATACTTGTATAACTTTTTTTGTTATAAAAATAAATAAAAGAATGCCTTACATTTAACATTAGTACATAATTTAGTACACGAAATTGCTTACAAAAAGATTTTTCCTTCCAGATTATTGACTTTGGTATATTTGCATCTTTATTATTTTTTGAATTAAAAAGTTTCGTTGGGCTTTGTACCAATGCATGAATATTTAAGTTTGCTTTTACGTAAATATCCTGTATATTAGAGCTAAGGGTTGACTTCCTTGTCCAAAGAAACCTAATGTTAGGACTTCCAAGACGTAGGATCTTGCAGACTGTGAAGTATGGTAAACAATCAAAGTGGATTGGTTCATTGTGAAGATTTGATTCTACTATGCCTAGTATATTTGTATTATAGTTCATGAACCTAGAGCTATGAAAAAACTGCTAATGAGATGATAATGTATGTGATGATGTAATGCATATTTTCATGTAAAATATCTATGAACATATATATTTGTGTGTGGCGAGAAATCACCCTCTAAACAAAACACGTGCATTTATAGTTATCGAAATCACCCTTTGACTATAACACAAGTATACAAGCACGGTGTGGAATCATCCTCTGTGCAAAACTCGAGTGTACACACACACACACACACACACACACACACACACACATATCACAGAGGCGAGGAATCACCATCTTCTCAAGTATGTAAAACTCATCGTATCACTTCACCTTTTGGCTTGGGAAATCACTCTCACCCGACCAACGTCTAAGTTGATTTGCCTATTTCAAATCATTCATTCACATAGCAAAGGATATACATGTTGCACCAGAGAATACATGAATACGACCAGCCAACTCAAAGACACCACATATGATACGCCTGGGGTATTCTCCTTCCTATCTATCAATTAAGGCCAATACAAAAACGTTTCACCCCAATCATCATGAGACATTCTCCTTTTTGTATGACATTAGTGGCAATAAGTCGCAGGAATGGCCCAGAGAATCCTTAATGAATGACACACGGTAAGACTCACACACTTGGAATCACCATATCACCAACCCAAATCATTTCACATATCTAATCAAGATCTCAAAGTCACGAAGTAAAGATATTTACAAACATAATAAAAAGGGAAAGTTTATAGGATATGCAATGCAAATTTCATGACATACCCATAACATTTACTTCACATTTCTCAATATTATTTTAGAAGCTAACCTACTTGAAAATACTACAGAAGCGCTAGTGTCGCTCTTCCTCTTCTCTCCGTCACTCTCTTGAAGTAACTTTCTTTCTTTAAAGGTTCCAACTTCGAAAAAGATCTAACATTTTACGATCTCAAAAGTAAGATTTTGGCTTTTACCTTGAGCCATTTATAGGGTGGTGTTGTTAGGTCTTGTTTTGACACCATTCTGACTTCTGATGTGCTTGAGTAGGAGCCCTTTAGCCTCATCCATCCCTCTACAAAATGACAGAGATAGGCTGATGGGACAAGGCACACACGTTTCTGCGACTTGCCTTACGTTCAATCTACAATTCTTTCCCAAGTATGAGCCTTCCACATAAAGCTAGACCATACCTTTAGGTTTAGAAGGTATAACTTGCAAAGTCATAGCCTTTTCCATACAGACCCACTCTAGACATGACATTTCAAATGGAGTGTGAGCTTCTATGTAGGGCAATTCTACCCTCTGAGTGTTTTCGTGTTATCCCAAAAAGCTCGTACATCCACATGGGTCTTGTCATTGACCGTTGCTCGCCTTAGGCTCATACTTGGCCCTTCGTCTGAGCTACCAGCCTTTCTTGCCCACATGTTTGCTTGCCTGGCACTAGATGAAAAGTCATTTGTTACACCTTATGCTAAGATATATTTGCCAGGCTTTTTATAGGGTGCCGCTCTTCTTCCGTTTGGGCTAGTTGTACTCTACAAACCTCTCCCCCTCATTTTTTTTATACAACCAATGATGGCAGATCATCTTTGCCTTTCACTTGCTACGGAAAGCCTCTCTTCTTTTCTTTCCCTTTGCTAGCAGAAGGTGGTCTGTCCTCTATCGCTGACACGATCCTCACATTAACTATGATGATACATCTTGAGTATGGAAGTAGAGACTTCTAGTTAATATGTTGATAGATATGATGTATTGAACTGAACTGCAATGATGATAAGTTTTCTTACTGTCAAATGAATTTGTCACTGATATTCACTTATAGAAATGACTTTTGTTCTTTTTGATTCAATGATGTCAAATATCAAGTATAGGTTCTGTAACGACTTGAAAGAAATTTGATAGATGAATTTTTTTAGACCTTTGAAATATTGTGAAATCCTGAAAGGATTTAAAAAATGGAGCAATCGATTAGGTTTTAGTCCATTAGCGTAGTTAGATCCCGATCCAGTCTGGTGTCATTTCTATTTAACTAAGGCACTTAGGGGTGTAATTTTACGAAACGAATTACACCATTAGAGTCATGAATATTTAGGGTTTTATGGTGTAATAAAAAATCTCTAGTTTTTCAGGTGAATAGTAACTCATTGGAAGAGCACCACATGGCAATTGGTTCATATAGCTGTCAAATTGCCATGTAGGATGTCTAAATACATTTAGGATCACTAGAAAATCTTTTAGTTGGACACATGACACAATCCTAGCCATTTGTTGGGACACCCTAGGACTCTTGTCAAAGGTAGGACAAATTGTGTAAGAGATAGACTGTGAAGCAAGCTTGTTATCATGCTCTCTTACACCAATCACTATTCCATCCAACCAAATCATATTTGGTCAACCAAAAGAGGGTCTCAACCCTAATGAAACTCCAAACCATTGGAAGAAAGCCGAAACCCTAAACCCTTTGAGGAAGCCAAAACCCTAAATGGTCTCTAAACCCTAAACATGGTCGATTGTGACTAAGTGTTTTCTCACTTGGTTAAATCACTTTGACATGCAACCAATCACTTAATTACACACTTTTACACCCTCACCCACTCCCTTATATCTTGGTACTTACATTTGACAAAGAAAAGATGCATTTGAACAAAATTATGACTAAAACCCTAACTAAACCCTAAACTAGATGCATTTCGGTTAGCCCATTTTAGTCCCACCAAAACCATCTCTTTACCCAAGCTTCTTGAACAAGTTTCTCCATCATTATAAGACCATACCATGGCTGCAATTCCACCTCACAATCAGCCCCAAATAGTGCAATCAAACTTGACAACAAAAGCCTCACCCACTCTATTAGCTGCAGCAGTAGAAAAGTCAGCCATTCCCTTTAGCCTTCTCCTTTCTTTTCAAAAATCAAATTTACCTCAAATGTCACTCACTCACCCACCAATGTCAACCCCTTCCTATTATCCCATGCCCTCCTCCATTTGCCTCCCACACTTGCACATTTTGCATCCTTTTTCCAAGAGAAAACCGAGACAGCTTGAGAGGAACTTTTCTGGGCAGTTTTGCTTCTTCATTCCAGCCCCTCGTGAGTATTTTCTTTGGCTCTAATCTCTTCTTTTCTAAATTTGAGTCTAGTTTACTTGGGTGTGTGTTGGTGAATTTTTCTTGAAGGTTTGATGGATGAAAGTTATTGTTTTTGGTTGAAAGGTTTGGTGTTGAGAGTTTTGGTGTTTGTGATGAACTTAAGTAGTTTTATGAATTTTTTTGCTAAAATGTTGGGCAGAACGCAATAGGATGAAGTGTTAACATGTTTTTATGTAAGTTTATAGTATGCTTCAAGCATGTTAGGATTTTATAAAAGAGTTTTGCATGATTTCAAAGTGTTAGAAACCAATTGGTTCAAAATAGTTTTGGTTTGAGTTAGGTTGTGATTTTAGCTATAGGTTTTTTCCTCAATGGCTATGATATTTTAAAATCTTATTTTTAAAGCTTAGTTCTATATATTTAGAATAAGTTTTTGAAGATTTATAATTTAGATCTTTGTTGGAATGATGATGAGCATGCAATTGTTTATTTTAAACTCAATCTAAAGGCTTTCTTGGGTTTGACAAATTGTTTGGATGAAACTTTGCTATGACATACTAGATTTAATGCATAGATATAATTAGAACTTGATTGTTTGGTATACGGTTGTAATCTTTCAAGAGTTATTATATGAAAGTTAAGGATCTAGTTACTTTGTTTTAAGTCCAAAAGCATGCATATCGATTTCTAAGTTTTCATGCAAACCGATTATTTTATGTAGTATTTTGTGATTTTTAGTGGTTTAGTCAAGCATGCTAGCACTTAGGACTCTCTCTACTTACATGAAGCTCTTAGCGATGTCTCACGGGAATGATTTAGGGAATAGATATAGATACTCATGTAGACGTTCCACGAAAACAATCATTCAAACCTAAGGAAACACGAAGTGAAAATATTCGTAAACATAATGGCAAAACATTTATTATTTCATGATTAGAAAATGAAAGATTATAAGGAATGCATAAACCAAAATTCCACAACATCCTTACACAACATTTGCCCCCATTCCTCGGTACTGTCTTAGAAGCTAACCTACCTCACAAATTTAGAGTTATGGTGGCGCTTAGCTGCTCCTTTCTTTTTCTCTGTAGAAGTCGCTGGTTCTCTCTGAAGAGTCTGACTCCAAGGGCTTTCAAGTATTTACGATCTCAAAAGTGAGACTTTAGCTTTTTCCTTAACCCTTTTATAGCACAGTTGTGTTGAGCATCCTTCTAACTCCAAATGTGACTAAATATGAGCCATTTAGCCTTAATCGTCTCATTGTAGAATGATAGAGACATACTAGCAGGACGTTGTCCATATGTCCTCATGGTCTGCCTTATTTCCAGTTAGTCTCTCTCCGGCTGAAGGTCTTCCATGTGGCATTAGACCATACTCTGGCTTCATACAGTGTGATTTGCTGAGTCAAAATCCTTTCTGTAGATCCACTTTAGATGTGACTCTTCATATAGAGTGTGGGCTTTTGTGTATAACTCTGTCACCTCCTGATCGTTTTCATGCACTCTTGAAAAGCTCGTTCATGTCAGCAAAGGTCTTGTCCTCCACCGTTGCTCACCTTTAGCTCGTTCTTTGCCTTTGCAAGCTAGGCGACTTTTCCAAAACTAGGAGCCTCTTCAACTCCTCGTTCTTGCCCAAGTGCTTGCCCTCCCATTAGACTAGTTGTACTCTACAGACTATCGCTGCCTCTTTTTCAACCCAAAATGAGGAAGGATAATCTTTGCCTTCTACTCAGCAAGGATAGGCTCTCTTCTTTGCCTTCCTTCTGCTCCTGGATGGTGGTTTGCCATCTTTCATTGATGCAGTCCACACACCTTCATCCAGTCGTAAATGACGTCCAAGTGGGAAAACTCCTCTTTGGTTGGGATCAGTCTGAAAAGGTATCATTCAGGGATTGGACTCCATGGGGCCTGAATCGGTTAGGGGCAAGAAACTCCCATCTTTCACCTAAAACAAAAAAAAAACTTACCATCCCAATTCTGGACATGAGAAAACCGAGATTTCAAGTTCACAACATGGTTTTTGAGGGGAGACCGAAAGTTGCATTGATTACCATTTCATCTCTGCATGCTATGTACATGAAGGAACTCGCTTGCACGCAAACCAGAATTCATGACCCTAGCGACCTCAAGGGCTTTCCGCCATGAAACATAGCAAGCCAGCGATACCCTCCACATGTTTGGATGTATCTACGCTAGAGCCAAACACAAGTAGTTCAAGACGTCTCGAATCAGATGGCAAAAGAAAAGCCTCAATCCCAGTGGGAACATCCCAATGTAAAGGTCGGTGTGACTTGCGATTTGATCCAATTTAATTATTGTGTGGACTGCGACGAAGCAAGGGAAAAGACCCCTTCCCATAGGCAAGAAAGGGAGAACGAAGCGACATTATGTAGAAAGACTGGCTAATATGGTCCCAGACTGGGTGATAAAAGACTTTTCACCCTGTATTGAGTGAGTAAGAATGGTGTTGACCATACTGGGGCGAGAACGAAGAGCTGAAAAGTCCTGTAGACCTGAAAAAGGATGGCCCATAACAAAGGGTAAACTATGGGCAAGGTAGAGTTATGAGTAATGGCAAGCTACTAGCAAAGGGCAAGCAACGATCAAGGACACGGCCGATATGGACGTAAGAGCTATCTGGGGTAATACGAGTGCTCAAAAAGTGGCAGTGTCATACACAGAGATCCATACTCCACAAGAGATGTCACATCTGGAATGAGCATGCAACAAAAGAATTACAGATCTGCAGGCCATATTGGCTAATATTAGTGGTATGGTCCAGCGCCATGTGGGAGACCCTTATCAGGGGCAAGACTATGAGATTGGACCCAAGGCAAGCCGCAAGAACGTGCGTGCTTTGTCCGATCAGTCAGTCGGTCTCTGTAACTCTTCACGGGACAAATGGATGGCCAAGATCGAAGGTCTCTTATTCAAGCATGTCAGAAGTTTGAAGGACATAAGAAGGAAGCCTGACGGTCCTGTCCTGTCAAAGGCATTGGACAAAATCTCACTTTCGAAACCTAAAGTGTTTGATCTTCTTTTGAGTCGTAGATTTAGTAAGCAAGTGACTTCAAAGTGTGTGACGAAGGGGATTGATGCCAATGTAACCGTAGCGGTAGAAATACTGTTGAGGTATGTTAGCTCGTATAATCATATTGAGAATGTGGGGTAAATGTTTGTGAGTATGTTGTAAGATTAGGCTTTGCATATCTCTAACTCTCCATTTTTCTAGATGAAAAATATTATAAGTTCTTCATTATGTTTATGAATTATCTTTATACTGTGATTTTGAGATGATGAGTTTGAATGATGTGATATGGTGACAATCATGATTTTTGAGTTGAGTGATTCTCCATGTAAGATAATTTGAAATTGGTGAATCAACTTGCACGTTGACTGGGTAGAGTGATTCCCCAAATCGAATGGTGGAGTGATCTCCCGATTGTTACTTATATGATGAGATATGATGGCTTTTATGTACTTTGATAAGAGGGTGGTTCCTCGCCTGCATATATACTTGTGTTTTATTCAGAGGGTTGTTCATCGCCATAACTTTGAATGCATATGTTTCTGCCAAATGGTGATTCCTCATTTGGCAGAAACAGCATAAATTGTTTCATGATCAATTTACATGAAACAATTCATACATATTTATCACCGTTGTCTCTCATTAGTAGTATTGTCATAGATGTTTAACCTATTGAGATTTCATAGAAGTCTCATTGTGGTGGTTGCACCTGCAATTTTGTTTATAGGAACCGTAGACCATGATGCAGATATAGCCCAAGAGGAGTTTCCATAGGAAGAAAGATCAAGTCCGATTGAATCATAGAAATGGAGACTTGTCTTCGTTATTAGTTACTTGTATTTTGTTAAGATTTACTTTTTAGTCAGGTGACAAACCTTGTTTGATTCATCATACCTTGATGTAAGTGATGAAAACTTAGTGATATATAACATTATTTAGAAAATAACAATGACATTTGGATATTATTATTGTTATTAATGGTTAAACCTCTTACTGGTTTAGATCTTTGGTATAATTAGCATTTAGTCTTTGACTAAGCCTTTACTTATTCTGCTACAACTTATTTTACTTACCGCTCAATCCATGATGACTTGCCTAGGCTGACAGTAACAACTGGGGTGTTGCTAACTGGTTGGCATCCCTGACACCATGGATCCTCGCTAGGCTCTTTATCAAAGAACATGGCAGCTATTCCATCGTGAAGGCTGGGGAGTATAGCTGAACATAGCCCAGAATTCCATATGACTTCCTCAAGATATATATCAAGGAAATCAAGATATATCAAGAAGCGCAACAAGAAACAAGTATTGGAAAGAGTAACGAAGAAGGAAATGAAAGAAAAAGAAAAAGGAACAGTTATGGGGAAGGAAAATGGGTACTTTGAACAAAGGGAAACTTAAGCATGAAAGGACCCCATCCACTGAATGGGCACCATCCTTAAAACTACCAACAAAATGTTGAATGTGATCCCAGAATATGCATTGTACGGATGGAAAAATCTATCAGAAGATAAAGCGACGTACGCTCTGAAGAGGACACGTGCCCTAGAAAGTGTAGAGTAGTGGCAATTTTAAAAAAGTGAAGTTCCTGCCCATGAAAGCGTGGTGAGAATTTGCGAAATAATTCTTAGGAATAAATATGTAATCTAGGCATGGAAAGATAGGTGAGGTGATGAAAGGAGACTGCCTGAAAATTCATGTGTAAACGAGGACCTTTAGATAAAGGGGTGGAGAGATACTATCTAGAAGTGAGGGTTACACTTTGGGCAATGAACAAACATGCCATTTAGTGAGCTAGATATGTGCTTGGTAAGGCATTCTTGGCCAGGAAGTGTGATTTGGCATGAAACCTACTGCTAAGAGACCTGCTATAGAATGGTACTTCCCGTGAGAATCATAATTCGACGAGATAATTTCTCCAAGATACATTATTCATCCTATATAAATACTCCTCCCGTGAAACTCAAAAGGATTTAGATTACGCATTCTTGATTTCTTTATAAACCCTAAAGTCATTTCTAACTTAGGCATCTCTCATTGAATTCCCTCGATGTCTTATCTCGATTTCACAGGTGGTGTGCGGTAGACTCTGTGGTAGTACCAACTTGGAAAAAGTTGTCTCAACAGTTTAGACCAATTTGTGATAGTCTTGAGCGGTGTTAGCAAGAAATCTGATGATCGAATCAAGCTTGACAATCAAACAGAGCAAATCAAGAATGACTGACCATCAAGCTGATCCCCTCCACTAGTCAAGGATACTTGTCTTACATGTAGCAAGTTGTATCTATCATAGTTATTGCATTTGTCCATAACTTTAGGCTTACACGTGTATATAAGACAATCCATGTACATGTAATTTGTGTGTTGAGAAATACAAATCAATCTTGAATCTTTTATGGTGTCAGAGCTTTTTTGACTGACGTCGTTTTATATCTTTTTCCTTATTTTTTTTTCCAGTACCCATGGCATCTTCATCCTCAAACACCACTACTATTTCGACTACCAACATTTCACACCTTATTACTATTAAACTCAACAGTGAGAATTATATGCTTTGGAGAGCACAATTGATACCCTATATCAAAGGCCACCATCTCTTCGATTATGTTGATGGTTCTTTACAACCACCACCTTCCACGCTAATAGATAGCAGCACCTTTGCCCATTTTCAATCTAGACTATTTGCGCTGGCAACAACAAGACCAACTCTGGCTTTCGGCCATCATCTCAGCTGATGGCTCTCTCAGAGTTCCACCATCTCTTCGTTTCTCCAATCAATTTAAAAGCTGCAAAATGAACTTTCTGTTAATCGGTGCACTCCAAAACATTGAATATCTCTTCGATGTCCTGAATCTAATCCTCAGCTACATTGGAATCGCCTCTTCCATCAAAGGTGGGCGGATGAGTGCGATTAAATTGCTCGAACGTGCAGCCCCTCTTATTGTTGTTTTCATTCAAATCTCCAAGGTTTCAAACTCGACGATGAGCAATCTTGGGATCTTAAAGTCAGCTAAACGTTCTAGGGAAAGAAAACAAAACATGTATAAACAAAATATAAATACCAGCTAAAATATTTAAAAACAAGTCAAAAATAAATAAATGAATCAATAAAATCTTGAACTTGTTTTAACCATTCTTAGCCATTTATTTAATCAACTCATATAGTCTTTCCTACCATATAGAAAAACTCATTTCTTCCCATAAAAGGCTTTACGTCTTAGAATCTAAACCTAAAAAATCTAAACCTTAAATTAATCTTTCTAAATATTATCTCCTATATTCCACAAACTAAGTTTGTCGGATCTAAAATCCCTAAACCTCAAAATCTCAAAACTCAATCATAAAGTCTGCAAAATCTAAAACCTTAAATCTCCACATAATCATCTCTTATTCTTTAAAATTCTACACCTCAAATCTGAAGTTTCTTCCTAAACCCACAGATATCCAAACCTCAAATGTTTATAATGTGCAGAACCTCAAACTTGTCTCTGATACCAACTGTAATGCCCTATTCCCGGAGGTCCGGAGAGTTAACTCTTAATACCTAATATCAACTTAAATAACATAACTATAAAATCTAGAAAACTCCATAAAATATTAATTCATTTACTCAACCCAAAAATCTATGTTCCTTCATAGGGACAACAAAGAAGTTCTCAATAACATAAATTAAAAACTCTCCAAAGACTCGAAAATATCATTAATTAATCAATCAAAATACCGAAAGTAAATCAATTTACTAACTACAACTCTCGAATATGCACTTGTACCCTCAAGCACTTATTCCACTACGATCATAACACCTTGCTAAAACTTCTGACTCTTATTCTCCAGCTGAACCATCAAAATTATTTGAAAATATATGGAGATAAGGGGTGAGTTATCAACAACTCAGTAAGCAGAGAACATATACCAGTGTGTAAACATGAGCATTTACAGAGATCAGAATGCACAACAAAACATTTTCATTTTCAGAGTGCGGAAGCAGAACATTTTATCAAAATATCAAAGCGAAGATTTATAAATAATTTCATCCAAAAATATCTTTTGGCATAGCATAAATGATTACCATCATCATCAGAACAGAAGCCATGTATAACCCCTGTGGTAGGGTTGAGCATCTGCGGATAGCCAAGCAGAACATAAATCACTTTGTCACCAATGTGTGCACTCTAAACAGAGACCGCTACTATAACCCGTGGCAGGGCTGTATCCACTATTATAACATGTGGTTGGGCCGTATCCACTATTATTACTCGTGGTTGGACCGTATCCACTATTGTAACCCGTGGTTGAGCTGTATCAACTATTATTACCCATGGTTGGGCCATATCCACTATTATAACCTGTGGTTGGGCCGTATCCACTATTATTACTCGTGGTTAGACCGTATCCACTATTGTAACCCGTGGTTGAGCCGTATCAACTATTATTACCCATGGTTGGGTCATATCCACTATTATAACCTGTGGCAGGGCCATAACTGAACAAAGCGGAAACATAATCAAATTCATAATCAAATAGTTATGCTAAAGGTTTTCAGAAATCACATCTTATCCAAACAGAGTACTGAACAAAATTATATCATCTTTGTAATCAAAGCAGATCCAAAGTATATTTACATAATTATGCACAAATTTTCATATTCATTCTTTTTGCATAGGTCAGGAATAGAATGTAAAAAATAAGCTCAAGTCTACACTAGCTATGACAAAAATGCTTTCTCTTTCATCAGAGTTCAATGTGTAATGAAGAATAAATAACTAAGGTTATTTTCACATTTCTTTTCGAAACTTATGACGCACATTTTCATAAATCAGTCTCAATTCGTTTTTATTTTATGCAAAGTCTAGTATAGGAACCCCGCTTACCTGAACTTTTTAACTTATCAGAATTTCTCCACAGTAGCACTGAACAAAAACCAATCGTCACCTGTAGAAAATTCATGCAACTTGAATAAATCTCCAATTGAACAGTTACTTCGTAATTAGACATGAAATGCCTATTTTAATACCTAAAAAAAAAAAAACCTAAAATTTCTCTTAACTCTAAAATACCATCACTCTTTAGAGCACTTTCATTGGATTAGCTAAAGTTAAAGTATATTTTTAATGAATGTAAGATGAACTTAACTTTTAGCTATTTCATTCATATAAGTCTCCACATTGGAATAGCCATTTTTTCATTATATGACAATAAAATAATAAAAGATGAATTTGAGTTTGGTTATTCACATTAAAAATCTCTACATTAGATTATCCATTTATTCATGAATAATTAATAATTTCAAAAATATTTTAATTTTTCCAATTATGAAATTATTTTATTTTATCATATTTTACTATTCATAATATTATATATTAATTAGTAATCATATTCTAATTAAATTATGGGTTAAAAATAGAAACTAGAAAGACATTTATGGAGACCTCAGGAGAGAGAAACAAATGATATAAAATAGATTTGATGAATAAACAGTGTCTTTCAAATTTGAAAATTAGTTTAGAAGTTATTGTAAATATTTGGAATATAGCTATTCCAATGTGATATATTTTACGGTTCAATAGCTAAATTCTCATTGGATTTAGCTTTAGCTAATCCAATGAGAATGCTCTAAATCCATCAATGTCCACTTAATAACTCTGACTAAAACATTAAAACCTAACTTATTTACTAGTGTAATCAAACTACAAAATTTTAATACTAGATCATATACCAAAATATTTTAAATTAAACAACAACTTTTATTTAATAAACTAGATCATATCTAAATGTTTAAAAATAAAATTACATTATTATCGTTTACTCTTGAAAAAAAATCTTTGCTTAATAACAATTGAAATTGCTTAAAAAATTTAAGTAAACATAATTAAAATAGAGTCCACTAATACATATTTAAAAGTTTAAAACACACTACTGCAACTTGTACTCAAAGGGTAAAAATGTAACTTCATCTCAATTAATATGTGATTGACCAACTATACGATAAGCTTTGTTATTAGAAATAGAAAACATGCTCATAGTACGTGAAGTAAGGTTTACGTGGTAGAGGCTCACCATGAACGCAGGGAGCTGGCTGAGGTTGGCGGTGGTGGGTGCGAAGGCAGGGCATTGGGTGAGAGAGAGATAATGTGAGAGAAGAAGTGGCAACGACTTACGGCTTACGGTGAGCAGTTGGGATGATGGGTGGCGGCTTCCATCGTTGGCAGCGTTTGAAAAATATTCTGAGGAGCACAAACAAGGGCCTGTGCGGTGGAGGTGAGGAGGAGACGGGGTTGTCGGTGTGGAAGTGGCTTGTTCTGTTTTAGGAGTAAAAACAGGGGCTTCTTTGGTGTAGAAGTGGTATGGTTTTATGGTTGTCGTGTGCTGCAACCTTGGTGGCTGAAGGGAGGGATGCACCACAATGACTAGGGGGTGCGATTGGGTAGTGCTATCACACGGTGGTTTCCATCGTGCAGGATGTGGTTCATGTGTTTCGGGCTGGGCTCGATCGTGGCAGTGGCTGGGGTACTGTGCGGCTGTTCCACGGTGGTCCCGTGATTAACGCTAGGAGATGCGGCTGCTGGTCTTCAAGTAGATGTGAGGATGTGTACTGAAGTTGGATGGTGGCAGGGGCATGCAACGCTATGGTTGCTAACTCTATGGCAGTGCACGTGTTTCGTAGTGTAGGAGGGCAGAGGTGGATGTTTGTTCTGCTATGGAGGAAGAGAAAGTGTGCAGGTCGTGTTGAAGGTGAATATATATAGAAACAAAAACTGATAAAAACTCTAGAGAAATAAAAGGGAGAGACATGCATTAGTGCAAGAGCGCGGAGAAACAGGCGTGAAGAGCAACCCTAGTTGTGGGAGTTTATATGTGCATGAGATATGCCTAAATAGGTTGTTGAAACCCTAGGAAAAATAGGAAGAGATGTGCATGGCATGATCTCCCCAATTTGGCTTTAGGGCTCGTTAAAAAAAATATTTGTGCCTTGACTTACATCCATACTAGCCTAACTCGTTCCATAACTTGTCGGGCCAAAAACTCAAAAATAAATCCCACTTGCTTCATAAAAAATATATATATATATTTTAACCGAAGAAAATAATCTGAAATAATCAAGCCCAATAAAAAGTCCATAATCCATCAATACAAAATTTAAGACCCGTAATCTATTCCCAAAAATTACTCATTAATACTCAAGAGGGCTTTCCATTCATATTAAAAAAAAAAAAAAAAAAATCGAAAACGAGTTTCGTGTTAGACCTGGGTGTTATAGGAGCCATGCTTTCGACACTGCATGTTATCTTATTAATCTTCTCCCTTCTCCAGTGATTCAACATCAATCCCCTTTAGAGTACATTTTCCATCAAAGACCTAACTATCAATTTTTGAAGACATTTGAATATGTTTGTTGGCCTATTTAAGACCATACAACACTCATAAAATTGATTTTCAGTCTACTATGTGTCTTCATAGGTTATAGCACATGTCATAAAAGCTATAAATGCTTGGATATTAAGACTGGGCGGATCTACATATCACGGCACGTGATTTTTCATGAAACTCGTTTTCCCTTCTTAGATGAGAAAAGTCACTTGGTCTTACCTCCAGCTGTGGCCCACAACCCTGCCCTTTTGCCCTTGTGTTTGCAGGTACCAACTCATGGCCTGTGTCCCACTTTGGCCCAAATTAATTTAGTGCCGTCTTCAACCTCTGTCTAGCCAACAGTTGACCCACCCCGCCACCTGCAACAAAAAATTCTGAAAGTGCTTCTGCAAGCTTTGGTTCCTCAACTCCTACTCTGAAAGTCCCTGCTGCTCACACTCGTCTGCAGAACAACATCTATTGCCCCAAGGTTCACACCGATGGCACAATTCCATATCCCGCACGTGCTCTCGTCACCACCACTTCTAAGCTTGAACCAACCTGTTTTACCATAGCTTCCAAGATACAGGCATGGCACCGTGCCATGAATGAAGAATTTGATGCCCTTCTACAGAACAATACATGGTCTTTGGTTTCTATAACTTCAGTTATGCATACAATTGGTTGTAAGTGGGTTTTCCGTCTGAAATGCAATGCCAGTGGCTATATTGAGCGCCATAAGGCACATCTCATTGCTAAAGGATTTCACCAGCAGCCGAGTATTGGCTATAATGAGACATACAATCCAATTATCAAGCCACAAACCATTTGTCTCCTACTCTCAGTTGCTGTTACTAAAAAATGACCAATAAAATAGCTTGATGTTCACAGCACTTTTTTACACGGAGTTCTCATTGAAGCTGTGTACATGACTCAACCACCTAGGTTTGTTCACCCTTAATAGCCAAATCATGTCTGCAAACTTTGCAAGGCGATCTACGGGCTAAAACAAGCACCTCGCTCTGGGTTTTCAAACTCAGCTCTTAGCTACTTGAAATTGGTTTTTCAGCTTCAAAAGCAGATCCCTCACTCTTCATTATTTGAACTAATAGTGTTCAACTCTTTTTTCTTGGTGTATGTTGATGATATCTTACTCACCGGATCCTCTTCTGCAGCTATGAATGAATTAATACAGCTTCTGAGAGTTGGCTTACCAGTTAAAGATTTGGGCCCTCTTCATTATTTCTTGGGGATTGAGGCTAATTTTCAGTAAGATGGACTTTTGCTCTCTCAACAAAATTACATTTTGGATCTCCTCTTTCGGACTAACATGTCCAATGCGCAATTTGTTGCCACTCCAATGTCCTCGGCTCATTCTTGACAATTATTTGATAGTGATCCGTTCCATGATCCCACTTGTATCGGAGTACGGTTGAAGCCCTTCAATATATACTATTGACACGACCAGATTTGTCGTTTGCACTCAATTGTGTCTGCCAATACGTGCATTGACCTACAATAAACCATTGGACTGCCATCAAACGGATTCTTCGCTATCTCAAAGCCACTACACACCATGGGTTGCTCCTCACTCCCACTTCTTCCTTTTCTTTGTAAGCCTACTCTTATGCCGATTGGGCAAGATGTCTTGACAATTGTCGCTCCACTAGTGGTTACTTAATTTTCTGTGGCCGCAATCTCATCCCTTGGAGCTCTTGTAATCAACACACTGTAGCTCGTTCGAGTACCAAAGCAGAATATCGTGCTCTTGCAAACACCATTGCGGAACTTATTTGGTTTCAATATCTTCTCAAAGAAATTGGTATTTTTCTACATCAACCTCCAACTTTATGGTGTGACAACATTGGAGCTACATACATTTCAATTAATCCAATTTTTCACTCTCAAACCAAACATGTTGCAATTCTTTTTTACTTAATTTGTTCGGGAACGTATTACCTGTGGTCAGCTTCAAGTTCGATTCATTTCTGCTAAGGACCAACCTGTAAATGTCCTAACTAAACCCTTGGTGGTCTCCAAAGTCAGTCTACTTTATAACAAGCTTATGGTTCGTACCTCCCCATTACGCTTGAAGGGGCGTGTTAGCGAGAAATCTGATGATCGAATCAAGCTTGACAATCAAACAAAGCAAATCAAGGATGACTGACAATCAAGCCGATCCTCTCCACACGTCAAGGATACTTGCCTTACATGCAACAAGCTGTATCTATCATAGTTATTGCATTTGTCCATAACTTTACGCTTACACGTGTATATAAGACAATCCATGTACATGTAATTTGTGTGTTGAGAAATACAAATCAATTTTGAATCTTTTAACAGCCTTGTCCTAGAGAATTAGAAAGAACATCTCTTGGCTATTATAGCAGGT
Source organism: Juglans microcarpa x Juglans regia (assembly GCF_004785595.1). Taxonomy (NCBI): domain Eukaryota; kingdom Viridiplantae; phylum Streptophyta; class Magnoliopsida; order Fagales; family Juglandaceae; genus Juglans; species Juglans microcarpa x Juglans regia. The sequence continues at coordinate 32,026,700 of NC_054596.1, read as the reverse complement.
CTACAGCTCTCTGGTGGTAACTCCAGTTTGATTTTAAGTTTAGAGTATAAATCTTTTTAGATGCATTTCCATTACATATTCGAATGAAAACTTTAGACAGAGAACCATCAACATCAAGGCTTAAAGATTGAGATTCTTTTAGGAAATCTTAATTCCTAGGCCTTTATACTCTTTAATTTCCTTTAAATTTAATTTCCTTTAAATCCTTCCCGCAATCTTCGCGTTATCTATTTTCCTATTAGTTCCAGAACGTGACAAAGACTAGGAAGATTGGACAAGGCACATTGTTTCAGGGGCTCCATATAAAAATTGTAATCACACAGTTTCAATGGAAGAAAACACCGCACGCTTTTATTGACTTCTGAAACAGATAATACAAGTGCAGGAACTTGGTTTTGGTAATTACATATATATGCAAACTAGAGTTATGCGAGAATGAATGTACAATAAATAAAAAATATTTACAGTAAATGAAAACGGCTAAAATGCTATATTGGAGCTTGATTCTTTGACTTTGCTGATTTGATCTTGATTCACTTTTGTTGGCATGATTGTTGCAATCTTCGTTAATACTCCACCTATTTCAACCACCCGACTCGGCATTGAATGTCAACAATATGTTGGTCAACCAAGACAAAATATCTGTGTCACCCTTTTGATCATAGCCTGTCCCATCTTTTTCCTTCTGTACCCATCCACTCTAGTAATAGTTGTGAGCTTTGCCAATTTTCTTAGCAAACTCATCTTTTGAGTTAATCCAATTCAGATGTTCTGGGTGTTAGTTGCACCTATGGATTCTTATGATGGCTAATATAATTACGTTCTTCCCTTTACTGATGATTAGTTTCGTGCTGCTTGGATATATTTTCTGGAATTTAGAGTAAATTTTGTTTTAAGTTCTATTTAGATGTTGAGACGAGATAAGAAATTATTAATAGACAATGTTAGGGCTACCAAGAAAGGTGACCCATGCATTATACCGAAAGCGCAAATTACACTTTTAATTTTTTTAATTTCTTTTAAATATTTTTTAAACGCCTTCAAAAATTCTGAAAAAAAAAAAAAAAGAAAAACTCACAAACTCATTAAAAAACACTTTCTAATCCATTAAGTAAAAAAAAAAAAAATAGAGGGTCGGTAGGTTCTCTCAGTGTGAGAAGCATTTTTCTTTGTGAATAATAGTGAAATAATTTGTGAATAGTAATGAAATGGTTTGAGTAAAGATATTTTATGGAGTTTTGGAGAAAAAGAAAAAGAAAAAAAAGTTAAATAAAAATATTATTAGAGTAGAAATTTTTAATATTATTTTTGTTTTAGGATTTGAAAAAGTTGAATTATTTTTTATAATTTTTTTGAATTTTGGAAAAGTTGTAATGATTAGATAATAATTAGATGAAAAAGTTGAATATTTTAAATTAAAAATTGCTTATGTTTGTGGTGTTTGGATGTTAAAATGAGACGAGACGAGATAAGATCATTTTGCAATCCAAACAAGGCCTAAGTATTTAAATTTTTCCCAATTTAGTTGTGCGTGTACTAATTTGGTGCTAATTATACGTCATTATCCATCAAGGAGAATCACTTTTAAAGTATATATGTAAGTTTGGTGCAATTGTTTTGAAAAATATTAGTATGCACCTTTAAAAAATTGATTATATATTCCATATTTGTCACTTTTTTCAAAAAGAATATGCATGATTTATGCATTCTATAACTATACAAATCATATTCCAATTCCCATCCCCTAAACTAGACACATGATCACAAGAAAGTGATGTTGCCGAGTGAAGAAATAATAAACACATCGGAAAAGTCACCACGAATCTTACTTAGATTTTGAAGGAATCTTCTTCCAAATGAAGTTTTTTCCTTTGAGTTTTGTCTTGACATTCCAAAAATCATACAATCTTGTGTCTGCCATAATTTCATGTTTGCAGGGTTAACCGCGACAAACTTCACTCACAAACTAAATTTGTGTTTTTAATATTCAAATTGGTTTAATCTTGAGACACAGAAGTAATTCTGCCACTTAAAAATCGATCGCATTAAGGGGGAGTGCATAGAGAAGGATGTTCATTTTACCTGTCCCTTCATCAGATCACCACTTCTTTAGCAAAGTCAATCCCCTCTACAAATATCTCAAGAAATTGAGTCCCAAGATGACATTAACGGTGATGTCATTTCTCAGGTATATGTCTCTTGTCCGTATTGAATGTGATGCCAACCCTCAGCCACCTACCTTCAAGACTTCTGTGCCCATCACGTGAACTCATTCCCTATGAATACCGCACCTAACCTATAAGGATTTCATTTATATTCATCAAGCCATCCTCAAGCTCCATATCTAGCGAACACATGACCACTTTCCCGAAAGCTTTAAATCAAGCCGTTGGGAAAGTTTAAGCTAGGCGAGAAGAACTTCTTGCACTTGACAGCAATCTCACATGGCAGTACCATTGTTGATGGATAGAGAAGATCAAGTGTAGTAGTGATGGAACCACATTTGGATCTCACCTGAATTACCTCATCTATCCTAGAAGAAGTTTGGTTTCAATTCTAGTTCAAACAAGAGAAGTAGTACGTCACGCTAATGTGGATCCCCGGCCATGTTGAATCTCTGGTTTTTTATGCTAATTGATATATATTGGGATGTGTCTAGGGAAAAAAGGAACTGTGCGTGAGTCCAGCTAAATGTGGCCTTATGTGCCCCATGATCTACATTTGTTGCAATAGTAAGATGCAACACGCGGAAAAAATGGAGGAGCTGTGTATATGGCTAAAGGAGTTCTTCCTATCAATCTACTCTTAGTCACTCCCAGTGATGATGTAGAAATTCTCATCTCAATCGTCATCCTCCTCACCAATATTCTCAGCCTCCGACTGGTCAAGTGGGCTAGTAGATGATGTAGAAGTGCCTACATGTGTATCTACTCGGGATACCTCCCTAGGCTGAGCATCTTCTATAGTTGATATCTCAGCTACGCGATGAATCTCCAAAAGCTTGAAAATGCACCGAGACCACAAATTGAACACCGTGCATTGTCACGGTGTGAGATGATGCATCCTGAGGCATGAAGTGCATCCCATGTAAAACTCCCGAACCATTGAGGGGTATAAAAAATGGAGGAGCTGTGTACATGGCTAAAGGAGTTCTTCCTATCAATCTACTCTTAGTCACTCCCAGTGATAATGTAGAAATTTTCATCTCAGTCGTTATCCTCCTCACCAATATTCACATCCTCCGACTAGTCAAGTGGGCCAGTAGATGATGTAGAAGTGCCTACATGTGTATCTACTCGGGATCCCTCCCTAGGCTGAGCATCTTCTATAGTTGATATCTCAGCTACGCGACGAATCTCCAGAATCTTGAAAATGCACCGAGACCACAAATTGAACACCACGCACTGTCACGGTGTGAGATGATGCATCCTGAGGCATGAAGTGCATCCCATGTAAAACTCCCGAACCATTGAGGGGTATATGCTACCCCTCAATGTGTAGGTACTCATATACCCTCTCGTAACAAACATGTCTCGAATGCTCTTTTGCTCCCATATGAGTTCGTGGAACTGGTTGATCATGACTTCTCGTCCAGACGTCATTGTTTGAGCCCAAATTCGAGATGTGTCTTGGCTTGTTCATTCCCTCCCCTTTTCCTAGTCGTCAAAAGATGAGGTATATCCTAAAAGAAAGAAAAACATTTGGGCAATATTAGTACTATGATGCATATTATGTACTGTAATATAAATTATTTTGCAACACGTTCGAATGTTAAATATCATATTCAGACTTTAAGCTTATACGTGCGAACGTTTAATTTTTATGTTTGCACGTTAATTTCCTCTAGAATAAGCATTCCAATGTAAGACGAGTTACATTCGAACGTGATCCCTAAAACATACATCCGAATTAAATTAAATATACATTCGCACGATATTAATAAAATAAAAAGAAAATTATTACATTCAAACGTACAAATACGTTCGCACGTGAGGAAGCTCTTGAACGTATTTATTAATACATTCAAATGTACATAGCTATTAGTTCGAACGTTTCTAAACTTTCTGGGAACTGAAAGGTCTTACATTCGAATGAATTCTGAATAACGTTCGCACGTATGTGCCGCTCAAGAATATGAATGATCATACGTACGAACACTAGAAACGTACTTTCGAATGTAAAATATACATGTGGCGCCCTCGACCCCACGTGTTATTTTTATGGAGTTCATGACACCGGGATGATGACCACACGGATCACGCACCCCAAAGACCAGTGCTCAAAGTGTGTATAACATACATAAAATGTACAGTAATTTTCGCAGCGGTGAAAATAAAAGGGTCTTTCTTTATTAAGTACCAGAATTGTTCATAAAACAGTAAAATAACTTTACAAATATTTCACAGTCTTCCGTCAGATAATTTAAAGAAAGCAAATAACATAAGGGAAACAAGTCCCAAAACGCTGAACAACATAACAGCGACTTAAGCTTCTGGCAGAGTCGGTCCTTCAGGTTCATACTCGGGCTCTGCGTCAAACTCTACGGCACCATAAAACGAAACCGTAGGGTAAACACCACTATGAGATTATGACATCTCAGCAAGTAATTAACCAAAATAACATCCAAAAGATTTAAAACATATTTATACAAACACGTGTTCCCATGCGGACAAAATAACAATGTACATTCCTTTCCCAAAAATATCATTTTTATTCTTACACTCAAAAATCCCATTTTTTGTCCCAATCATATTTATTATGAATTTACGCATGCACCATGGTCTCCCCTATGGACCGTCCGCACACCCTGGCTCTCTTCGTCACATCACGGGTAAGGTCCGTGCATGAGACTTCGTAACGAGAAATGCTCAGTTCCGTGCCTAGCGTGTACATGGCCAAGCATCCTTTAACCTCGCCAGCCAAAGGTCACGGAATCGGTACGAGAGCGTTACCGTCTCGTCCGTTCCAGTTGTCGCCCTGCGACAACTCAGAGGACGTCACGTCAGTCTGTTACGCTCCCGAGTGACCAGAGGAGCTCCACCGAGATAATGCCTCATCTCGGCTTGGGGTCGTGATACACACGCACCCACGCCATTAATGATAATAGTCTCAATTTTAACAGACAACATGACATCACAACACAACACAATTTATTATAAACGATAAATATGCATTGCAGCAGTTTATTGGAATAAATATTAAATATTTTATTTATAAAAATAAACCTCCATTTACAATTATATAGTTTCACAAATACACGCGTATTCCCGTTCACACTCCGGCCCAAGGCCCAAATCCAACAACTCCAATTTAAACATACCCAACACTTCAATGGCTTAAGGCCCAATTTCCAACAAAACCAACAGTTCAATAATTTACAATGAACAACAGTTATAAAGTCAATTTAAATCACTTGAATTATTCGATGGAAAATTACATACACACGATGAAGGGTATATCTGAAAGATCACTCAAAGACGATGCTCAAGGCGGCGACTCAACGGAACAGTGCCCAAAAATTGGGTTTTTATTACACCGCAACAACAACCCAACAGATAAATTCTCTCTCTCAATTAAACAAAACCAAGTACAACAGAAATACAAAGCTCTCGGATTAAAACACCCAAATTCATGAACCACCCGAATCACCCAAACCCACCATTTCAGATATGAAATTCACGGATTAAATCCAACAACACTCGGGTTCAACCAAAACTCACAAATCAAATTCACAATTTAGAAAGAGGTGAAATGGCTTGAAAGAGGATGAGTATTTTCCAAAATAATCTGAGGGAATCCGTGGACTAAATATAGACTAGCAATGGCGGTGTTGAAGAGCTATGTGTCGCTCGGGTAGAGAAAGATGAAATCAGCATCAAGCCGTGGGGGACAGAGATGAAATAGCGCGGACGTGTGGAGCGGCGGTGACGACAGCTCATTCGGAGTCCAAGCTTAACGCCACCGAGATGCTATGGAAGAGTGAGGTGGTGGCGTGGGGATCGGCAGCTCGACAGCAAGGTTTTCGGAGTCACTACCGAAAGACACGGAGTGAAAAAAGCAAGGTGGAGGTGGCGGTTCGCGGCTAGCTTGCGGATTGAAGTCTCGAAGTGGCGTCGGCAGCAACTGCGTGGAGAGTAAGCTGCAGGTAGAAGAAGGAAGAAGAAGAAGAAGAAGGAAGAAGAATCGGGAAGGAGAAGTAGCAGAGTGCGGCGCGAGAAGAAATAAGATGGAGCCCTAGCTCCATCAAAATGACGTCGTTTCTCTTTGAAGGGACTGGGTTCTCACGGGCCGCACGGCTGGGCCGTGTTCCGCACAAGGCCTGGGCCCCGCTGGGCTGGGCTGGATCTCGGGTCACCAAAATACACACACACACACACAACCCAAATAATAAAACAAGCAAATAATAAGCCCAAAAAATAAACACAAGTCCAAAAATAAAAACAATACAAATAATCAAAATAACATTCTCTAAATTAAATTTAAAATAAAATAACAAAACAAATAACATATTTAATTAGCACATTAAAATAACAAAATAATACCTCAAAATAATAAGTATTAAAAATTTAAGTGAAACTAGAGATCTCACAATACATCCATATACACTGTCAAAACATTCGCACGTTATTTGATTAACGTGCGAATGTTTATTTTGTCTTCCTCATTTAAAAGGTATAACGTTCGAACATGAGAAAGTAATGTTTGAACGTTACGAGAAAAAAAATGTACGAGTCGCCTCAGCCATTCCCTAACACCTCAAACACAATGAAAGTGACCAAAAGCCGCCATAAAAATGAAGTTTACACTTTCTACGGTGGTCATTTGGCCATTGACAACCCGTGGTGGCCAAAAAACTAAGATGAAAGCCCCGCCACCAATGGGTTTGAAAAACGCCTGAAATCTCCATTAGACATTAAAAAAAAAAATCTACACAAAGGTTAAAGAGTGATGCCTACCTCCTTTGTGACATTTCTAGTGGAGTTTGACGGTGGTGACGACGGATTTGGCGGCGGTATGCGACAAGAGGAAAATGAGAGGATTTGCTTGCAATGTCATTTTGCATTCGGACGGAAGCCTTTATAAACATAACGTTTGAACAATGAAGTGTTCACGAGCGAACGTCATGAGATGAGCAAGAAAGACATCTGAATGTTTCTATTTTAACATTCGAACATCAAAATAATCAATTTTGATGACATGCAAACGTTATGTTGTTACGTGCGCACATTTGTCACTTAATGCTCGAGACATGTGAACATTATATTGGTACGTTTGAACGTCTCTAGAATAAGTTTTTTTATAATTTATACTAAATAATATATTATTTATAATATAATATAGTAGTTGTTATATATTATATAATCTAATAATATTATTATTGATAATATTGTTGTTATATAGTGTGAATATGTGATTATTGATCAAGAATATTATTATTAAACTATATGTAATATGCTTATATACTATAGTTATACACTATGTACTAGTATATATTATAATATACTATATGTATACACTATGTAAACTTTACTTATATACTATGTACTATATATACTAGTATAGTGTTGTTAATATATTAATATACTTATACACTAGGTGGCCCGGTGCAGTTCTGTTGGATGTATCTAGTTGAAAGATATTTTGGTAGATTGAAGCGCACTATTGGGAATAAAACCCGAGCTAAGGGTTCAATAGTAGAGGCTTATATATATGATAAATGGTTGACATTTTGCTCTCTATATTTTCATGGTGTTGAGACACGATTTAATCGTGAAGAGCAAAATTCTGATCCTGTTGCTCTTTCCCCTCGTGATCTATTAGTGTTTTCCTAGAATGTACGACCCTTGGGTGCACAAACTAGATACGACTTAATTGGTGGAGAGTTAGGAAAATCTCGATAGTATGTGTTAAATAATTGTCAAGAGATTGATGACTATTTCAGGTATGTTGCTGCATACTTAGAATAATTCTAATAAAAAAATTGTTATCTAACTTCTGTGTTAAAATATTCTATTCTTTTGTACTTCTATACAGTGAGCACATAGACAAACTTAGGATAGAAGGTGTAGAGAATATAAAGGTGAGACACGAAAAAGAATTTCCTAGATGGTTTGAACAACGCATATGCATTTTAATGTCCGATGACTTAAAAATCATTTTGAACCATTTTAATTATTGTTTACTTTTAATAATTTTGTTACTATTTCAATTGTTAGATTTTGGAACAACGTACTAATGATCTCGCATTAGTTTCTTCTAAAATGCATGCATTGACCCTTGGTCCCTCACACAGAGACTTCGATACACTGCATACACGGTTTGAGGTTATAGATTCCATACTATGGACGGTGAACGTAATAGAAAGATGCAAAACTGTGGTGTGTTTGTCGAAAGAAGTCATAGAATAGATAATATTGACTACTATGGTGCCATACGTGACATTATCGGATTAAAATACCTAGGTGGGAATGTGACATATGTTTTTAAATGTGATTGGTGGGATATAGGCGGTGGTCAGGTTTCGATATATAGGGATAGTCACTTTACGAGTGTCAATACTGCATGTAAATGGTATGATGATGATCCATTCAAATAAATATTGGCTTGTCAAGCCCTAGTGCACTTGACGAGTGTCAATATTGCATGTAAATGGGCCTTGGTGCACTTGAACTAATCCCCTTATGTAGAGATGACGTCCCACCCATATATCTCGACTCATCCGTTTTAAGTGATCATTCAGTCCATGAAGTAAGTGAAGAAGAAGAAGAGTCTGAAGAAGAAGAAGAAGAAGAGTCCGAAGAGGAAGTCGATGAAGAAGACGAAGACGAAGAAGAAGATGACGTTGACGAAGATGTTATTGAAGTCGATTATGAAACTAACATATAAAATACATCTGAAGATGAAGAATAAAAATATTAAATATTTTATTTACATAGATGATAGTACAATACATTTTGTATAAATTATTCTATACTAATTTTTTAAAAAATATTAATTATTTTCAAAGATGCCACCAAAACGACAACGAAGAAATGTGCCTCTTCCGCCAAAGTCCTGAACCTATTCATGACTCCCCAACTGAGGACTCCGCTCCTGAACAAGTTGATACACAGGAGACAGACAGCCAGTCGACACCTACCAGTAAGAAAATTTCGTTGATAATTAATTATATTTCAATACTTTAGGGACTGTATTTAATAATTTTAAAAATATTAGCTGATGCTTTATCACGTCACGGACGTGGCTTAACACATGGTCTTACTCTAGAATGAAATAGAAGGCACGAAAAAGTCGAGATCAACATTCCTGATAACTTCATTGGAGGAGTGGATGATAGTGCAATATCGCTTTCCCTTTTACCCCATTTTACGTGCGATCATGGAGAGATGTTTCGAATGAGCTGAAGGATCATATTTGATTTCATATTTTTGACACAATTCACTTCTTAGGATGAATTCGACCTCAATTTTGGTCGTAACGAGGATGTGTGAACTATGAATGAGTTGATGACAACATTATTTCGGCATCACAAGGAATGATGTCATGACAACTTCAAGAAATTCGAGACGTTGAAAGAGGTTGTTCAGTTCTCTTTTCAAAAAATAAAGTTAGACGATTGGAGGAAGTGTTGTGATCTTTTTGCAAGTCCAGATTATCAGATATTCTAGATTTATTCCCTATAAGTTATTTACATCTATATTGCTTTCATATATTATATTTAACATTGTTAATTTCTCCTACAGCACTTAAGTTCTATCAATGTACAAAATAGAACATCTTTGAAAATCCACCATCACACTAGTTCAAGGTCATTCCAATGTCTTGCCAATAAAATGGTAATTAATAACTTAATAATTCTCACTTATTTTTTATTTAATTACTAACATTATTTATTAAAATTACTAATATGGTTTTGTTATAAACGTGATGATCCTGAAAATTTCTCCTTCATTCATGTTTATGCTTCTACTCACATTGATGAGCACGGTGAGTGAGTTGATCCTGTCACTAAAGATAATTATGTAAGTGAGGTTATTTTTTGTAAATAAATTATGAAATTATGTAACATGTGAATTTATATTATGTTTGATTCCGCATTTCTTTTAATATGTTATTTGTTGTGTGTTTTTGTTGTAATTGTAGGAAAAAATGATTGAGATCCAATCAGCCTCTGAGGAATCCTCTCCTAGCGACATAAACATACTCACACAAGTATTCAGGACCAAATCTGGTTTGGTAAGAGGTTTGGGACGTTCTTTCAAGTGTGTCGGTTCATCCTCCACGACCTCGACTTTGGAAGTTAACAATCTTACTAAAGATTTAGATGCAACATGCTAAGAAATTGAGCAAATGAAGTCGAGACAGCAGGAGTTGAAGTCTCTCTTATCACGACAATCTAATTTAGATATGCGTTTCCAAGAGCAACAAAGAAATCGTGATGAGAGAATACACATTGAAGTCCAATAACAAATATAGAGGGAGATGATGGTCTAGATGGAACGTGTTATGTCACTTCAGCAGGATCGCAGTGGGTGATGAAAGAAGAAGAAATGATCAATATATCATTATCATTATTAGAAACTTTTATTGTCTATTTTTGCAACTCTATAAGACATTATTAGTTGTTATATTTATGGTGTAATATGAAACAATTTGTATACTTTTTAATTTTATGAAATTACTATTTCTGATCATAACGTTTGCATGTAAAAAACAAACGTTCGAATATGGCTTTACGTTCAAATTAATGTTCAAACAAAATACCAGCGAATTCCAACAAAACGTTCAAACGTAAGACACTACGCTCGCACGTTTCAATGCACAAACGATCTAAACGTTCGAATGATTTGAATATATACGTGCATATAACCGTACATATCTTAGTCTAGTCGTTATCTTCACCCCTAACTCAAGTCTCTCCTTTTGCTCACAATCCAAGACGCCAAAGAGAATCTCGCACTTGACTAACCACAGACTACTTGGATTATGGGCTATCAATGCATAGTCTTAGTAAACTGCAAAGAGCTAATCCTAGCCTAGTTAAGGCTACATACATATTTGTGTCAACCATTTTTATATGCTACATAAACATCAATGGACACAATGTCTATCTTTGCTAGTTACCTATGTGTCAGAGGTAATTGCTTGTGTGAGTAAATCGATCTAAACCTGTTGCATACATTTTTACATGATTCAAAAAATAAACATGCTGAATGTGTGTGCTCACTTTCATGTGCACTACAAGCAATTATATGAAGGAGAGAAATCAAATGATGAACTACAAATAATTAAACTATAAGTCTCAAATAGAATTTTTGAACCATTTATCTCTACGTGCACTCTCATATATAGTTATTTTTCAAAATAGAACAACAACAATATGTGCCTCTTAAGAGATTAATTTTTTATAGATAAGAAGCCTTTACACAAGTATGAAGTAGCAACTCACCGCGAATTTATTTAGAATCAAACTCATAATATGAATTTTAAATTCTAGTCAGCAAGTCCAATTGTGACTTTTAAGAATCCACAAGATAGCCATAAATATCATTCATCAAATTCAATCTCTGAATTCAAGGTTTCAAATTGATCTATTGTACTCAACAACAACATATGAGATAACCAATCATTATTTTCATTAATGGTAAAGCAATTAGAAACTTTGTCCCTAAGAAAATTCAGTTTAGTCACCTTTAATGTGGTTCAAATTGCAATCACAAACTCACTCTACCAAAACAAAAATTTGCTTTGAATGAAATTCTAACCTTTAACTCTCATGTTGTGCTAACAACAATGAAAACACCAAAAAATATGAGCATCTCAATTCTATAATATAGATTATTTGCTATTCTCTAATTCATTAATTGTCTATGGGTTTTGAAAGTAAAGTTGTTACAAACCATTTTTCTTGCAAACTGTTTCATAAAGCATCTAGTTTAAGCTAAGGCTGCAACTTGACCCAGCACAACCAGGTTTGCACCCGATACGACCCGAATCGTCTCGTTCAAGGGGCAAAACTGAATCGACCCGACCCGAATAAAATAGAATCGGGTCGAACCGGTAGACTCGACCTTTACCCAAAAAAAAAATCAAACTTTCTGCAGATCGATTTATCTCAGATCTGAGGACAAATAGACAATATCAATCTCAATCTCAAATTCTTCTCAATCTCAAGAAAAACCCAAAAAAAAAATGAAAAGAGCAAAACTTTGCAGAAGAGTCGTTTGCAGAAGCCGTCTGCAAAAATTCGATGTAGTCATCGAATCGTCGATGGCTTCGCTGTGGTGAGAGTCATTCAGAATCTCGGATAGCAGCATTTCAGTCGTCTCTTCTTACACTACTGACAGGAGAAAAAAAAAGGAAAAAAAAAGGAAATTTCTCAGGAAACAAACACAAAGAGAGAGAGGAAAGGATAAATACGGGAACCCGAAAACTTCCCAGAGCTGTATCTCGCCATCCTCATAGTTCCCCAGACATGATTGTGTTGTAAGGCTCCACAACGGTGTCGGAGACCTTCGGGGATGGGAAGATGAAGAAGGTGAGGTGAGCATCATTCGGTCTGGGTATTCCTCTCTGATCTTTGAGATCAAAAGGGTAGCCATACCAGATCCATGGTACCAGGCTCCAAATCCATGAGAACAGCACATTGCCCACCTTGGATGTGAAGGATCTCATGGAGAAAGCGAAATAGAGATAAAATAGAGCAGGAAAGGAGGATAGCAAGGGCAGAGAGAGAGAGATGAATAGAAATGAATGATCCGTGGGTCAGGACTCTGGTGATTCAATAAGGTGAATCCATCGTGAGAGAGTATTATTGGTGAGTGATGTTGATTGATGAGTGATGTTGATGGAGGGTTTCCGGTTTTGTGCAGATTTTTCAAACTTTTTAAAGTTTAGGTACAGCTACTACATTTTCTTTAATTAAATGGGTTTTTACTTTTTCCTGCAAATTTAGAAATTGTGCGGTTCTTTTACTCGGTGGTCGGTTTTGATCAATAATAGATATAATAAATCCAATATTTATTTTGATCCGATGAATCTGACTAAAGTCGAGTGGGCCTACGTCGGACCTTTCAGATTAATCAGGTGAAGTACTTTTTTGCACAGGCCTAGTTAGCCACCTTGTAGTTGGACAACCTGCTCTTAGGTGACAAAAAAATCCAAGATAACCAAACCATTAGCAACATTAACTCACTTTTCCTTTATCGGTTAGATCAACAACCTTAGGTTGGATCATATAAGTGAAGTAAATCTTATATTCTTTGTTTATGCATTCATATTATGTAAATTCAATACCTCTAGTGGAGTGCATATAATAAATATTCTCTCTAGTTTCTAAATACGAGAGAATAGTATTAAATTGCTACCATGCTGTTTATGAGTATATTTTTATATTCTAGTAAATTTTTGGAAGTCATTATGACTAGTGGTACTCCTTCATTCAAATGTATACTCCCACTAAATAGTGAATTACACTCACAATTTTAAGCAATCTTTTATAAACAGTTTTGAAAATATTAATATTAAGATATGTAGGATAAGACAATCTTTCCAAAACAAATATCAATAAAATAAAATAAATGTAAATAAAATCTACAATGCCCCACCCTCACCGGAAAGATCATGAGTAATATACTTGACTCAAAAAATAAATAAATAAATAAAACTTAGATTCTCCATGTGAGAGCCCTGTCGAAACTTTGGAAAGAACCCTCTGCGCATTAGCAGCGTGACCAGGTTGACCAGCGTAGCCTTCGATGTAAGGGAAGTCTTACTGGGCGAGCAAGCAGGCAAAATTCGGGTAAGGAAAGAATTAAGCAAACGGAAATAAGCGAACGCATCATCTGGGCGAGTAAAGGTTTAGGCAAGCAAATGTACGTATGTGAGCAACATATGGAGAGGTAACGTAAGAAGAATGGCGTTTTGGGCAAGCAATGGTGAGGGTGAGCAAAGAATGGACGAGTATAATGTGTTACATGCAAAAAGAGTGCAACAGGCGAGTAACGTGCAACGCAAACACATAACAAGTCGAGCAACAAATAACGTGGAGTGAGTCCAGTTGAGTGCCCAAGAGCGTGGTGTGCTTAGAGGCAACTTGGGAGTGCGCGGAAACAATGTCTCTACTAGATGCCTCACAAGCTCTTTATGTCCACCAAAATGACATGTAGACAACATTCATCCGTGGCAAACTGGGAGACCAACCCCGTTAGAAGAACTCGTCGCTCATTGGCTGAGCTTCTGAACTCTGACAGAGCAAATCATTACGTATTGTGCCACCATCCCAACCTGGCGTACACCTGGACAAATGAGAGCTCGTTGACTAATAGACCAATGCTTCTACAAACTATAGGGAACCTGTGACAAATTCCCTTTTCCATTTTATTCTCCTCATCATTCATCACTTTCACAAACTCAGAACTCTCTCTCTTATCATTCTCTCTCGTGTAAACTCTCTTTCATGTACCTTGACTTCCTAGAGTTAAAGCTAAAGCACGCACTTGGACGCTCGTAGGTCATCGCTGGACCACGCGCAGACAACCCAACAACAATAAAACTTAGGAAAGATCTTCATTGAAACAAGTATTTAACTAGACAATGCTTACAATATGTGGGGGCAATTGTAAACTATGCGTGCCTATGAAAGATGGACCTAATTAATTAGTACCCCCTCGTGTTTCATCTATTCTGCATGATATCTTGACCTCACTATACCCATGCAAAGGTAGTTCGAACTGTAAGACAATGCAAACAAATAAGGACAAAATGTGTAAAGGCCAACTAACCTTTTTTGATTTTATTCTTTCTATATATAATGTCCAAAACATCTGTCGGTTACAGCTTTTCAAAAGAATGGAAATAAATTTACAGCAATGAATGCAAAACTGTATACAAGGGAATTTACAAAAACAGAGTAAGACTAACGTATCCTAAGACTAACGTATCCTTGATTTTCTAGAATCTCCAATAGTAACGGCTGCTTTGAAGAGCTCATCACTGCATGCTTGATTTCAGGGATCAGCTTGACTTACGGAATTTGTTTGCTAAGAATCTGTTTGCTAAGTTGGTCTAACACCCCCCTCAAATTAATGGGAATCAGTATTACCATTAATTTGTCCCAAAGAAATGTAAATCTTGGAGCCGTGTGTCCTTTTGAAAACATGTCACCAATCTGATCAAATGTTGAGATATGCTTGACTTGGATGTCTTTGTTAATTACTTTTTCACGGATGAAGTGGTAATCGACTTCAATATGTTTGGTTCTTGCATGAAACACCGGATTGGAAGCCAAAGCAATGGCTCCAATGTTATCACACCAAATTGTTGGCGTAGATGAAAGTTGAACTCCAAGTTCCTTCATTAGCATTCTTATCCAATATAAGTCAGCCGTTGCAATTGCTATGTTGCGGTACTCTGCTTCGGTGCTGCTTTTGGACACTATGGGTTGTTTCTTTGCTGTCCAAGTGATGAGATTAGGGCAAAAAAAAATGCCATAACCAGTTGTGCTACGTCGATCATCCGGATTTCCCGCCCAGTCAAAATCACAATAAGCATGTAGGTTAATATCACCGGGTGAAAAATAAAGACCATAATAAATTGTACCTTTGAGATATCGAAGCACACGTTTTGCAGCAACCCAATGTGGTTCACGGGGACTGTGCATGAATTGACACAATTGATTTACTACATAAGCAATATCAGGCCGTGTTATTGTACAGTGCTGAAGGGCTCCAACTACACGACGATACTAAGTTGGGTCCATCAAGAGAACACCTTCTTTAGATGACAATTTTGGTCCTGATGTTGTTGGACAATTTAGAGGTTTAGCACCGCCCATTTTAGTGTTGTCCAACAGGTCAGTGATGTATCTTATTTGACGTAAGTGTAGGCCGTGTTTGTCACGTGTTGCTTGGACACCTAGGAAGAAACTCAGTTCACCCAAATCTTTAACAAGAAAAGATTCTTTGAGTGACAAAATGAATGAGTCAATGGCAGTGCTGCTTGAGCTGGTTACAAGTATGTCGTCCACATATATCAGTACATACAATTTCACATAATCATTTCCATAGATAAGAAGAGAATAATCAGCATTAGACTCAACGAAACCATATTCCAAAAGGCATTGAGAGAGACGACGAAACTAAGCACGTGGTGCTTGTTTAAGTCCGTAAAGGGACTTGTGTAATCGACAAACATGGTCCGGGTAATTTTCATCAACAAATCCCTTGGGTTGCTCCATAAAAACTTCTTCATCCAGTAGCCCATGCAGAAAAGCATTGGAAATATCTATTTAACGAATATTCCAATTAAAGGACACGACTAAAGCAATAATCATACGCACTGTGGTGTGTTTGACCACTGGAGAAAAGGTTTCTCCATAATCAATCCCATGTTGTTGATTAAATCCTTTTGCAACCAGACGCGCTTTATAGCGCTCAATACTGCCATCAGAGAGGCGTTTAATTTTAAAGACCCATTTATTTAGAACAATATTCTTACCAGATGGGCGAGGATAGAGTGACCAAGTCCCATTCACCATTAAAGCATCAAACTCACGACCCATCGCAGCACGCCATTCGGGAGAAGTCGTTGCTTGTGCGTAAGTTGTTGGTTCAAGTTCGGTGATCATCATTGATAGTACCTGCAGAGGATATCGTGTGGAATAGACAATGAAGTTGGGAAAGTTTTTGGGTTTGGAGTTTCCAGTCATTGATCGAGTGGTGACTCGATTGGGTTCAGGGATTGCATTTTCGGTGTGAGTGGAATCAATGAGATTTTGCGATGCTGCGTGATGTAATTGGGTTTAGGGAATTCAATTTTTGGGGTTTTGCAAGAGAGAACTTTGGGAATCTGTTGGAAGATTTTGTGAGGCTGAGTTAATAGGATTTGAGTAGGTTTCGGTGCTTTGATTTTCTGGGTTGAGAGAAATCTGGAAATTTGAGTGGGTTTCGGTATTGTGATTTGCTGAGTTGTGCAAGAGAGAAATCTGGGATTCTGGTTGATGAGTTATCACGGATTGGTGTGGGTGGGTTTCGGGATCTTGAATTCCATGAGTTTCCGAAAGAGGAAGCTGGTGTTGATTCGAATTGATGAGAGAAGGGTTTGCTGTATTTTCGGTATTTTAAGTGCCAAAAGGGAATGGAGCTGTAATTGAAAATTTTGGAAGAGGCATACCTGGAGTTTCTTCCCTCGTGGAGGCATGTTGTGAAAGGACTCCACTTTTCCCTGGGAAATGTGTTTCGTTGAAGATCACATTTCGTGAAATGTACACACGACCCGACTTAAAGTCAAGACACCTATACCCTCTTTGTTGACTAGCATAGCCAAGAAAGATGCATTCTTTACTGCGAAAAGAGAGTTTATGTTTTTCATAGGGTCTTAATAAGGGAAAACATGCAGATCCAAAAATTTTCAAATGTGAATATTTTGGGATTTGTTTATGAAGCATGTAAAAAGGGGTTAAATTGTTTAACACTTTTGTTGGGAGTCGATTGATGAGATAAACAAACGTAAGAAAAGCATCTGCCCAATATGTGTTGGGTATGTGAGAGCGGGCTAGAAGAGTTAGCCCAGTCTCAACAATATGTCGATGATTTCGCTCAACAATCCCATTTTGTTGAGACGTGTGAGAACATGTTAAGCGATGGAAAATGCCATTTTCTTATAAAAAGGTTTTAAAAGAGGTGGAAAGAAATTCGGCACCATTGTCCGTTTGAAGTTGTTGAATTTTACAAGAGAATACATTTTCCACAAGTGATTTAAATTTTGTAAAAATGTTAAACACCTCATGTTTTGATTTAATGAGATATAACCAAGTAAATCTAGAAAAATCATCAATAAACAGAACATAATATTTTGCTCCACCAACCGAATACATAGGAGATGTCCAAACATCTGAATGAATAAGAGCCAAAAGTTGAGAGGATTGGCTAGTCGAGTCACTAAAGGGTAATTGTTTTGATTTCCCTAAAGGACACGATGAGCAAAATCCAGATTTATTCGAAATTGAAATGTCTAAATATTTTGAACGAGACAAATGATTTAAATTAGCTTGAGATAGATGGCCTAATCGATCATGCCACATGTCAAGAGTGGTGGACACGCCGAGATTGGCCACAAAACATGAAATTTTATTCGTAGAAGATGTGGTGTCTGGGATGGGATAGAGTTCATTCTCAACTTGCCCTTGGAGTAGAAGTCGCCCCGTGTTGTTCTCCTTCACAGAAAAATCACTTCCAGTGAGTATGAAATAACAATCATTATCTAAGCAAAAACGATTGATAGAAATTAAATTAGAGTACGCATTTGGGCAATGAAGAACATTGGTTAGGTTGAAATTTGAATGGTTTGTTTTGAGAGACGATGTACCCAAGTTTTTAATCACCAAACCTGAGCCATTTCCAACCGTTATAGTTTCTCCTCCGTCATAAGGCTGCGATGTTGTGAGATTTGCTGTGTTACTGGTAATGTGAGCGTTGGCTCCACTGTCGGCATACCACACCTGTTGAGCATAAGAATTGTTTCCTTTAGCGGCCATAGCAGCGAGGTCTGATGGAGGGAGTCGTCCTTGGTAACTGAAATCAAATCTGTGATAACAGTCAAGTGCTTTGTGGCCCTTTTTTTCACAAATTTGACAAACGGGCCTATTATCACTGCTGTGTGTGATATTGCTCTGGTTTGTGGAGGAGCCTATGTTTTGTTGTGAATGACTTGGTGAGCGAGTCTAAGGAGAGAAGCGCGGCCCTTTTGATGTTTTTATGTTTCCCCCTTTTGAAAGTGAAGCTGCAAATGCAAAGTTGGTCTTAGCAAGTGCAGAGGAATTGGGCGACTCCATCAATGTTTCATAATTGAGCATTTCGGTCTGGAAATCATCAATCAGAAGGTCCTTGTCCCTTGTTGCGAACATATAGGCAGTGATAAAGGGCATAAAGTGTGGTTTGAGTCCACTCAAGGGGTATGTAATCAAATCCTGTTCATCAACTGGTTTACCAACAACAGCAAGTTGATCAGAGATGAGTTTGGCTTCTTCAATATACGCAAGACAGGGTCGATTTCCTTGGGAAATTGTTTGAAGTTGCCGTTTGAGAAAAGCAATCCTTGAACGTGAAGTTGAAGAGAACCGAGCTTGAAGGGAGTCCCGGACTTGTTTTGGGTCTCCAAATTAAGAACAATGGAAACTAGTTTTTCCACAATAGAGGCATATAGCCAACTGAGAACGATGTTATCTTGCTTAGACCAGCGTGTGTACTCTAGATTTGGAGAGTTATCTGGGAGAGTCTTACTTGGAGCAGGGCTTGATCCATTAACTAGACCAACCATGTCATGACTCTTGAGAAAAATAAGAAATTGGATCCTCCATGTTAGATAATTGGGGCCATCCAATTTTGGGAATTGGGGAGTGGTTTGGGAAGAGGCCATTTGGAAATTGTGCGGAAGCTGTTTTGCAGGATGTTCGTGTTTGGCGTTAGCCTGAGAGGCTTGATACCATGTAAGACAATGCAAACAAATAAGGACAAAATGTGTAAAGGCCAACTTACCTTTTCTGATTTTATTCTTTCTATATATAATGTCCAAAACATCTGTCGATTACAACTTTTCAAAAGAATGGAAATAAATTTACAGCAACGGATGCAAAACTATATACAAGGGAATTTACAAAAACAGAGTAAGACTAACGTATCCTAAGACTAACGTATCCTTGATTTTCTAGAATCTCCAATAGTAACGGCTGCTTTGAAGAGCTCATCACTGCATGCTTGATTTCAGGGATCAGCAAAACTTACGGAATCTGTTTGCTGAGAATCTGTTTGCTAAGTTGGTCTAACATGAACAATTTTAAGATCTTACCTACTTATGTTATAGAATAAGATTTTTTTTTTTTTTTCCATTTACCTTACTAGAGTTTTGCAAAACTTTTGATATTATATAGCAATTTTTTTTTATAAGAAAGTTAACTTCCATTGATAATATTTTATCGCAATTTTTGAGTTGGCATGTGTATGCGTGTCTCATTACCCCAAATCGAGATGGAGTATTATCTCGATGAAGCGCTCTCCTAATCACTTAAGAACATGTAATGATGGACTAACGTCTCCTGGGTTGATGCCAAGCATCAACTGGCTCAAATGAGACAATAACACTCTCGTACCATAGACGTTGCCTCTCTACTGCTAGAGGCTAGAGAATTTGTGGTCAAGGATTGGTACTCGAAGCCAAGCATTACTAGTAACGAAGTCTTACGCATAATCGTTACACGCGGTGTGACAAATGGAGTCAGGGTGGATATATGGTCTTCATAGGAGAGGCCCGAGTCAATGAAGGGCCCGGGGTCCTCAGTTGAAACAGTTAAAGAGATCACAATTCAATAAAACTAAAAGGATGAGAATTTTAATTTTAACAAAAAAAAAATCTATAATTTGATTTCTCTGTTAGCCAAAATGAACTATTCTACCTCGATGGTCTCTGCTATTTGAAAGGAGCTTTTTATTTATTTATTTTTGTTTCTTTAAATGTTTTATTTGAAAAGTGCTATAGTCACAAAGATATCTCACAAAAGTAAATTTATAAACTGACGTGGTTTCATATGATATGTTATATTTACTTTACAATAAAAGTAGTATTACAATCTAATATACCAAATCAACACATATCAATTTGTGAGATCTATTTATGGCTAAAACATTCTCTTCTTATTTTTACTAACGACCATATATTAATTATTGGTACTGTTCATTGTGGGCACTAATATCCTAGATAAATCTATTGAATTATTCCAACAAGTGAAGGAAAACAATGATTTAAAAAGGCTAGTGCTCTTCAATCAGACGGGTTAACAATATTTAGAGTTCATTGAAGCATTGATTGAAGGCATGAAAGAAGAGTGGGTTGAATATGAGGTTGAGGGAAAGAGATATGCTATCGACATCGAAGAGAGCACCAAACTCGATCGCTCTGGAATACAAGATCAATTAATTAAGCTGAGTGGCTTGGAATGTACCAGAAAATCTCATACCCTTGGATCGATGTTTTTCCAGCCGGCCGAAGGTTTACTAGCTATATATCTTAATAGACACCAAGTTACTCGGTTACTCCCGTGGAATCACTTGTTATCCAAAAGCTAAAAACTTAGATTTTATTATTTATATTTATGTCTAACTTTGAGATCAAGCGCTTAGAATTAATATTATTAACAATTGAATTTGGATCCGAAATTGGGATTTTATAATAATAATAATAAAATTATTATTATTGTTATTATTATTATTATTTAGCTTAGTCGATATGTACCCACCATCCTAAGAATAGTGTTACAAAGAAAGAAAGATGTAATTAAAATTATAGCATAAATTATTAGTCATATATATTGACCAACCATTTTACATCTTTGTGCATTATTTAATTTACATTGAATAAGATTATTACATCTCAAATTTTTTATTTCATCTCATCTTATCTCATCTCATTCTAAAACACAATTCAAATGCAAACATTTTCAAATTAATCATTACAATTTTTTTCAAACTAATCATTACAATTTTATTAAATTTTCAAATAAAAAATAAAAAACAATTCAACTTTTTTTAAATCTGTAAACAAAAATAATATTATAAAACTTTATTCTAACAATATTTTAAATTTATAATATTTTTTATTCAACTTTTTCTATAGTCTCCTTTCTCAAAATCCAAAAATTACTCAACTTAAACTATCACATTATTATTCACAAACTATCTTACTACTATTTATAAAATTTTCATCTCATTTCACTCTCCAAACAAGCCTTTTAATTAATTAGATCGTTATTCAATTATTAACTTACAAAAAACCTCCTTAATTAATGGTAAGCAGTCCACGCATATGCATGTATATTACTAGAAGAAAAATTTTTATTTATGATCAGTTTACAGTTATTTGTTACGATCATTTCCTATCAAAATGAGCATATTCTTGTTACAAATAAGTTGTCATCAATACTTGTTTTTTTATACTATTTTCGTACGTAATGACTAATTTTCTGGTGCGCAACTTCGGTAGAGACGTCGGCCTTCAACTTCCGTCCCGCTCATGCTCTCCAGCAGCCGGCAAGTATCGCTAATCTTCAGTCTTCGGACAAGAAGCCCTCCAAACAAAACCAAAACAAAACAAGAATCGTGCTTGGCTTATAAGATCGTAGAGTAATCCTTCGTTAAAGCCAAGTACGGCATCCATTATCCATACTAACCTCATCCGCAGACATGACTGACTCGAGCCCTACCTCGTTCTCCTCCCAGCAGCCTGCAGAACTCTGCGAGCGTGTAGAAAATACATCCTCCTGAATCTGCGACTCCAAAAGATCACTGGCCGGCGGATGGAAGTTCCAGGAGGTTTTCTGCGGCACTTGCCCTACTTTCTCATCCTCAAGCCCTCGTAACGGCCGTTCCTATTATCGCAGTAGTGTCTTCTCTAGCTAATTTCTTCTCCCACTGATCTGCCTCCTGAACACCATCGATCTTCTGTACGTCAATCTGGTTTTCTTTGTTTCAAATCGTTTATGCACCATTCGGTCTCATGTAGATCAGAACAAAGTAGAGGACACATCGATCGGGAAGCATGAGGTCAGAAGAACTTGGGTGTATGCCACGTGGCGGGAAAATTTCAGGAAAACCCATGATGATGGGGATGTTTGGCTGGATTGAGAATAGTATTCCAGGTAGAGTCGACACACGTGGTTGTCATGGAGAGTGCTGGGTGCAGTAGTAGTACGCGTGATCGATGACGTTGCTGTCATACTTTTTCTGCATTCATAGAGAATAATAGTTGACTCATCATTCCTACAATTCTCCTCTTCTAGAACGTCTCGAGTTTGTTTGCAGCACTACTACTCCCTGCATGTTGAACTCGATCGGTCAAACGCTGTATCCAAAATGAAGTGATCTTCTTATATAAATAACTCCTTTGTTACAGCTTTTACACGTTTAATAATTTTGACAAACATGATGTTGGTGAAATCCACAATAATATAATTAAAATTATAATATTAAAGAAATTTTATTAGAAAAATACCAACACATGATCTATATTTTTCATAATTTTTTTAAACACTACTAAATTTCATCTCGATCGGAGTAGGTGGAAATATTGCTAAATAATTTTGTCAATACATGACCTATTAATATTGTTGCATGCATGTCATGCCCAAGCTGGTTCCTTGATCTCGTACTAGTTTGTCTTTCGTAATTACAATATATATCCTAGCTCTCAATATTGGATTGACGCATGGCTACTACGCGTACTGTCTTCGAGGATGGTTTCCTTCTGGTCCTTGGTCATGTATATATCATTTTCCTTGATTTGTTTCTTTCATCTGTTTGATTTTCTTTGTACTCATTATCTGTGCACAGACAATGATCATGAGTACAAAAACTTAGTAGATATTCTTATATATATATATATATATATATATATAATAACTTGATTTTGAGTTGAACTCATTGAAACATATATTAAACTTACCACGAATGTTGAGAATTTACCATATCAATTAGTATATATGAAAGAGTATTCCTATTATAAATTTGGGTTAAATACACAAATAGTTTCTGTGTTGGTAGATTAGTCACTAAACTCTATTTTTTATTTTTATTTTTTTTATACTTTTAGATTTGATTTGATTATGCAGTTTAGATGAGATGAGATGAGATGAGATGTTTTGTTGAAAATTGAATAAAATATTATTATAATATAATTTTTATTTTAAAATTTAAAAAGTTGAATTGTTTATTATATTTTTTCGTAAGAGTTTGAAAAAATTATAATAATTACATAAAATAAAATGAGATAAGATAGTTTAATTTTATGTAATCAAATTGGTCTTTAATTGTGATCAAATTAGTAATTTCGTTAGTTTCTTTTTAATAATCATTTTAATTGCCACGTCAGCATCAAAAATTAAGTGTAACACGTAAGTCATTTAAAATAATAAAGAAAGAAAATTATTTAAAGAAAAGACAAACATATTAATGTTTAAATGACCCACATAACAGTACTTGGGGAGCTAAGGGCAACCTAAGTGCTGCTTAGGTGCCTGGGTTGGCAGCCCGATACACCGTCCCACGCACGGTGTAGGTTGCACAACCCAGGCCGATGCCTTTGTCACCCAACGTCTCACTCTAAGTACAGTACTATTTTTCATAGCTAGATGGTATGGCTGATATCCGCATGGTGCGGGGCGGGGTACCCTTCCCTGCACCACGCCCCGTACTATGCGGGGGTGTAATTTTTTCCCCACCCCGGTGCCTATGGGGTGGGGTAAAAAATCTCATCTACCCTGTTTCCGTCTAGGCCAATACTTTAGATTTAAAAAAAAAAAATTAGTCTAAAAAATTTTTAAATTTTTTTCAGACTCAAATTATAATATAATTTAAATTATAAATTTAAATTTATAAATACAAAAAAAACTTAAACTCATTAGAATTAGATTTTGGATTGTCTTGACCTAAGTGACCAAAACAATCCAATAACTTGAATATAATTTTAAGTTTTCAATAAATTGTATATATCATATACAATATATTTATATATATATATATAAATATAATAAAAAATATATATGCGAAGCAGGGGCAGGGTAGGGTGGGGTCTATTGGGGTCATCCCACGCCCCGCCCCCACTAAGCCTTCTCCATGAGGGGCGGGATGGACGGGGGCGGGGGGTATAGGGCCCCCACACTGACCACCCCTACTAAATAGTGTTTGGAGATAATATTTTTTTATAGGTAAACAGATTAATCGATAATGATAAATATATATTACTTTGTAATAATATTTTAAAATAAAATATATTTTTTAAAATAAGAATTAATATCATTTTGTATTATAGAATGTTTCCTTACTCTTTCAATTCTGACCATGCAATCTAAGCAGTATATTTGAAATTATTAATATGATTAATATTGATATGACATTTTAAATTATAAAATTATTATTATTGATGTAACATTTTGATAGATGAAGTAAAAAAAGAAAAACCTAACTAAATGATTGATGAAATCCAATTCTAACAATAAATAAAGTTGTAAGAAAGGACAAATTAGGAGAATAGAATTGGTTTGATTCTTAAATTTATCTCAACTTATCATTATAATTTTTTTTAAATTTTAATATAAAATATAACAAATAATTCAATATTTTAAAATTTTAAAATAATAATAATATTAAAATATAATATTTTAATAATATTTTATCATTTCAACTCAACTTAATTTAATTTCTAAAACAATTTACTTAATATTTAGTAAGAAAAATATATTGAATACCAAGATGTCTGTGCTATATTAGCCAGTGATGGGGTAGCTTTAATTAAAGGATGGGACATGGGCAGAGACACCATAAACGTGCAAACAAAAGGTCCAGTCTTGGTGTGCGCTACAGGTGGTGCCCATAGAAAAGCAAAAACGTGCTTGAAAGATCAATTTACTTTAATAATTCTGCAAATTATTCAAATGTGTGGGAAATATCCATTCATTGCAACCACACAAGACGAGTGATCCAAATTACATCATCATCTACGTCATCTCTTACTTCTTTACAACTTAAAAATAAATTTTAATTTTAATTTTAATTTTATTAATTGCAAAGATGTCCCTACAAAAATTTGGTCCATCTATATTCGGATTCAAGAACACGGTCAGCAGCTCCGGATGAAAAATTTGGCCCTTCCGTGTTAAAAAAATTTGGTCAATAGCTCCGAAAACTAAAACTGTCCGGACCTCTGACCCATTTTATCCTTTCGGGTCGTCTCCCTAGAAATTCCATAGGAATGACGACGATGACGACTCAGGTACAATGCCGTCAAAATTTTCCTCTCCATAATCAAAGCTAGGCAACGGCTGTGCGTACAATTCATTCGTGAAATCATCAAAACCCGGAAATATTCCGTAATCCGATGCGTAATTGCCCGACCCGACTGTCCTAAACAAGTCCAAGTCCAAGAACGACCCGTCCAAGGCGGCGTCGCTACCCATCTGCACAGTCCCCTCCGACACCGAAGGCGACGGCGACTCATTTAACAAGTCGGTACCCGTCGGATCTGAGTGGCTGGTTTTCGGAGGCTCCACGGAGTTCGCGAACCTAGACGCGGCAGCCTGGATCTCCGTTGGAGTGAGAGAACGCCCACCGTCGATCTCCGGAGGGTTCTCAGGAAAATTGAACTTCGCTGTGCGGCCGCGCAGGCAAAAAAGCGCAGCGTCGAAAGCACGCGCTGCCTTCTCGGCAGAGTCGTAGGATCCCAACCAAATTCTTTCCCGGCTGTTTGGTAGCCGGATTTCGGACACCCACTTTCCCCACTTGCGCTTCCGAACACCTTTGTATTTGGAATCGCTTCGCTCCGCTGGTTTCTCAGTGGTCTGCTTCACCATCTGCCAATAATCTAATCCCAAAAGACCAAACAACAAACAAGAAAGAAGAAATCTGTTTGTTCTTTAAGGAGGTTACTTAAGTGTTCAGTTTTAAGAAACTACACTACAAGATAACCTTTGAATCTTTGTTTATGCTCTTCGATCTGTTGAGGATATTTTGTGCTTTACTGTCTGAGAGCATGGCATTTGCGGCTGGAGATTTATATGAATGAGTGTTGCTGGGACTCATGAGAAGAAGGTCAACGACTCAACACTGGGAGGCGCGTTTTCGGTCTAGGAAGCCGCAAAGCGCAAACGAGTGTACACGTGGCCTGGTGAGGGAACTCGGGGAAGATGAATTGAAGCAGCTTATAACGCGGGGAGAGAGACTGTGGAACCCCCCGGTTTGACGCATGTGTGTCTTATATTCCACGTGCCCCTTTTTATTTCTTTTCTGGAAAAAGGTCCTGCAAATAAAAAACTACATAAATAAATAATTAAGAAATCCTCTTTTAGGCTTCTTTTTAGCTTAAGCAATCCTCAATGACTAATTAATTATAATTAAAACAAAACAAAACAAGTACACACACTTCATATATAATATAAATTTGGGTATGTGCAATTAACGTCAAGCAATGCGTCAGCATCGACGTCAAGCTTGTTAAGAATATACATATTATTGAGAAAGAACCAATTGACTAGTCTTACAATATGACCTAAACGAGTTATTAATCTGGGAATTTAATTTAAAAATGATAATACTATTTATTGAAAATTAGACTTTATTTATGAGATGCGCGCAAAACAACTATTATTGATTTGCTTGATAATATCTATAAGCAGTATAACAATTTGATAATACATATAATTGGAGTATTATCTTTTATATGTTACAAATGTATACATAATTTTTGTGAATAACCATTTCATATTCCTTATCATTCTATGCTTATAAAAAAGTGTCTTGAGGATCATTAATACATTATAAAAAATTTGAAGTGAATGATATCGCTCCTAAAGAGTTAAGTCTATATTATAATTTTTAAATCTCTTGCTACTTCTCCTTATTTTACAACATGTTATTAGCATGAGACTCTAGCCAACTGTTGTGTTCTTTTAATCTTTAGCAAGATACTTCCATAACATTTTATGGCCGCTATAAGTTTCTCTTCTATAAATATTAAAATATGCTTATTGTGACATAAATTATTTTATAAAATCTTGATATGATTTATGTGATATTATATAGAATAGAATATAATATTATCAAGTCATAAATACTTTTGTTTTAATTATATGTCATCTTGATTTTAAATATTTCTTTATTATTCAATACTTGATGTATTTCTTATAGACCATGTCAAATCTTACAAAATTCGAATTTGTTGCCATTGATGTTTCTAGCAACAATTTTTTACACTGAGATTCATCTTGATGCAATCAATTTTGGAAATACTAGTCCGGGATTAGTCGGGATGTTATTCCTAGACGTCCAGTGCCAATAAAAAAAATCCTGGAAATACTATTAAGTTAGAAAATGAAGCACCTCTGTAGGATTGCACTAAAGTAATGATTTTTCTTCGCCACCAACTGCATAAAGAACTAAAAAATGAGTACCTCGCAATAAAATGTCCATTGATTCTATGTGATACTTTAAGGGAGAGATACGACCACCAGAAGACTGTAATGCTCCCAAAAGCTCGTTATGATTGGATGCACCTAGGGTTGCAAGGTTTCAAGACTATTAGTGAATATAACTCTTCACTTTTTAAAATTAGTTCACATTTGAAACTGTGTAGAGAAGAATTCACAGATGAGAATAAATTGGAAAAAAAGCATATACTACATTTCATTCCTCGTATGTGCTCCTGTAGCATTAATATCGAGAACGAAAGTTCACTAAGTATTCTGGAATCTCATTTTATCGTAATAAAGGAAATTGTCATTGTGATCATATCTTGTTTAACTTTATTTTGCTTTAATCAAATTTTATACATATATTTGTTTATAAGGAATATGGTGTCTATTGATGCATTGACCAATTCCAAAATTATTGGTAAAGATCTATCTAGCATACAGTTGTACAGCACGCACAATTCTCAAGGATAAAAAAAATAGTTTTAATATTTAACATTAAACCGAGCCAACATAAATACAATATTTGGTTCATTGAATCTAATCAAAGACTCCGGAAGAGCCAATATCACGTTACCAATAAGACAAAAATTTGTATTAATGAAACTTTGTACTTTTCAAAATCTAGAAGAAATATACTCAATTTTAAAAATATTCGTCGTAATGGTTATCATGTTAAAACCACCAATAAAGCCAATCATGAATATATTTAAATCACAATAATAAATTTGGGCCAAAATCTCATATTAGAAAAACTTTCAATTTTCCCTTCTGGGTTATTTTATACAACAATAAAAACAATTGAATCACATGTTGTAGTACACCAGAAGTACTCTAATCTTTATGCTTTCACATGATCGTTTTGGTCATCTGGAATCAATTATCATGTATCGAATAATTGATAATTCATATAGACATGTCTTAACAAACTAGAAGATATTTTTTACCAAGCAATTATCCATGTGAATCATGTTGCAAAGGAAAGATAATAACCTGACCATCCCCTTCCAAAGTGATTATACGAAGATCTACAAAGATATATGTGGACTTATACATCCACCATGTAGGCTATTTAGATATTTTTTTATTTTAATAGATGCATCAACTAGATAGTCACATGCATGTCTACTCTTTACTTGAGATATTGTATTTGCCAGACTTCTTGTACAAATTATTAGATTACAAGCTCAATTTCTTGATTATTCAATTTTGTTTATTTGATTGGATAATGCAGGGAAGTTTACATCCAAAATTTTTTATGATTATTATATGTCAGTTGAAATTGATGTTGAACATCCTATTAACCATACATGTATTCACAATGGTTTACCTGAGTCATTTATTAAATGTCAGGAATTCATCACTCGGCCATTACTTTTGAAAATAAAACTACATGTCTATGTTTGGGGACATACAATTTTGCATACTGCATCATTAGTATGAATAAGACCAATTGTTTATAATAAATATTTCCCATTAAATCTTGCATTTGGCCAACTACCAAATATTTTTCATTTCCGTACTTTTGGTTGCGTTGTAAATGTTCCAATTGCACCTCTCTAATGCACGAAAATGGGTCCTCATAGTAAAGTTGGAATTTATTTTGGTTTTGGCTCTCCCTCCATTATTAGATATCTTGAGCCTTTAACTGAGGATATTTTTAATGCATGTTTGAAACATTTTCATTTTAGTAAATTAGTATTTCCACCATTAGGGGGAGAAAAATTGCGTGAAGCACAAAAATAAATAACAATAAACACTTTGACACTATCTCGTCATGATCTTCAGTCATTAAGCTGGGTAGGGGCCCCGACAGTCGGATGCGGGCGGTGGGCTAATCCGCCCATATTTGGGCACCCCAGCAAGTGCGAGGGGCGGTATGGGTTGTGCCCCCGTCCACATTTCCCTTGCCCTATTTTACTTTAATAAAATTTTATACATATATTTGTTTATAAGGAGATATGGTGTCTATTGATGTATTGATCAATTCCAAGATCACTAGTAAAGACATGTATCTGGCATATAGTTGTACAATACACACAATTATTAAGGATAAGATATATTTTTAATATTTAACATTAAACAGAGTCAACATCAATACAATATGTGGTTCATCGAACCGAAATCAAAGGCTCCGAAGGAGCCAATATCATGTTACCAAAATGAACAAAAATTTATATTGACGATACTTTATATTCTTTAGAATCTAGAAGAATTTATTCAGTTTTAAAAATATTTATCGTAATTGTTATCATGACGAAGCCACCAATGAAGGCAATCATGAATATCTTTACATTACAACATTAAATTTGGGTCAGAAGCTCATATTAAAACATCTGTCAATTTTCACTTGTGGGTTATAACATACAACAATGAAAATAATTGAATGACATGTTGTAGTGCACCAGAAGTACTCTGATCCAAAGATCTTTATGATTTGAAATGAGTCTTGGTCATCCGGGATCAATCATAATGCGTCGAATAATTAAGAATTCATATGGATATACCTTAAAGAGTCAAAAAATTTGTTTTACCAAGTGATTATCCATGTGATGCATGTTGCAAAGAAAAACTAATGATTTGACCATCTCATTGATCTAGAGTGATTATGGAATCTCCATCATTTCTACAAAGAATCTGTAGATATATATATATATATATATATATATATATATATATGGATGTATACATCCACCATTTGGGCTATTTAGATATTTTATGGTTTTAATATATGCATAAACTTGATGGTCACATGCTTGTCTACTCTCTACTCAAAATATTGCATTTGCTAGACTTCTTGCCTAAGCTATTAGATTACGAGCTCTTTGTCTTGATTATCCAAATTAGTTTATTTGATTGGATAATGCAGGGAGGTTTATGTAACTACCTGAAAGAAATTCAATAGGTGAATTTCTTTTGACCTTCGAAAATGTCATGAAATCTCGAAAAGATTTTACAAGTCAAGCGATTGATGAGGTTCTAGTCCGTCAATATAGTTGAAGCCCGATCCACTGTGGTAATGAAGTTGCATTTCTATTTAATTAAGGTAATTTAGGGTATAAGTTTACGAAACGAATTGCATCACTAGACTTGTTAGAATATTTAAGATTTTACGCTGCAATAATACGTTTTCAGTTTCTTGGATGAATAGTAGTTAGGAGTGTCTTTTTATCTAATTAAGGCATTTAGGAGTAGAATTTCGTAAAACGAATTGCACCATTAGAGTTGTAGGAATATTTAGAATTTTATGGTGCAATAATACATTTAGTAATTTTTCGGGTGAATAGTAATACCCGTGAGAGCGCAACGTGGTAGCCAGTTCAAAAAATGGTCAAATTGCCATGTAGAATGTCTTAATCAACTTAGAATCACTAGGATTACTTTTTGGTTGGATACATGGCACAATCCTAAACACTCATATGAATAGTATTAAGACACTTGTCACATGGAGGTTGAAGTGCGATGGAATGATGTGTAAATCAAGCCATGTTATCACGCCACCTGACCCAAACACTATTCCGACCAACCAAAATATCATTTGATAAACAAAAAGTGGGTTTCAACTCTAATGAAATCCCAAGTCATTGGAATCCAACCAAAACCCTAAAACCCCATATAATGAATACCGTGTCATCTATTAGATGCCACGCCTTCATTTCTGTTACATGATTATCCGTTAGTTGCCATGAATGTCTTGCCACAATCATTTAGTATGTTATGAAATATTTCTAAGTCATGCATGAATCTTCTATGTTATCACGACCCCAAGTGGATAAGAGTCTGTCAAGAAATATTATGAGTCAAGCATGAAACATTTATCAAATTAAATTGTATTACGGTCAAGGAGATACAATTTGTCAGTTACTACAGTGAAGGCACATGAGCTGTCGGGTACTATGGTGAAGGGTGTACATCAACCGTAATATAAAGGGTACTTAGTGTGAAGGCGTGCGAGCTGCCTGAGTATTGCTATTTTCATTTAGAATGCACGAATTTAGTTTACACGAGCAAGCATGCCATGTTCATGTCAAGTTAAGTTACCTAAACGTGTGCCTAAATATTCCTACAAGTCTAATGGTGTGATTCATTACAAGAAATTCTACTCCAAAGTGTCTTAATTAAATAAAAAGGCACTCCTGACTGCTATTCATCTGGGAAACGAAAAACGTATTATTGCATCGTAAGATCCTAAATATTCTAAAGAGTCTAGTGGTGCAATTTGATCCGTAAACTTATACCTCGAAGTGCCTTGATTAAATAGAAAGGCAATTTTGTTACCATAATGAGTCAGGATCCAACAATGCTAATGGACTAGAACCTAATCGATTGCTCAACTCATGAAATATTTTTGGAATTTCACAACATTTTCTATGGTCTAAAGACATTCACCTATTGAGTTTCTTTCGAGTCGTTACATCTACATCCAATACTTTTGATGACTATTATAGGTCAATTGGAATTCATGTTGAACATCATGTTGCCCATACACGTACTCAAAATGGTTTACCTGAGTCATTTATTAAACAACAACAGTTAATTCCTCGATTATTACTTTTGAAAATAAAACTACCTGTGTCTGCTTGGGGACGTGCAATTTTTCATACTGCATCATTAGTTTGAATAAGACCAATTGCTTATAAGAAATATTTCTCATTACAACTTGCATTTGTCCAACCACTAAATATTTTTCATCTTCGTACTTTTTTGTTGTGTTGTGAATGTTCCAATTGCACCTTTCCAATGCACTAAGATGGGTCCTTAATATAGAGTTGAAGTTTATTTTGGTTTTGACTCTTCATCCATCATTAGATACCTCGAGTTTTTAACTAGGAATATTTTTAAGGCACATTTGGAAGATTTTCATTTTAATAAAACAGTCTTCCCACCATTAGGGGAAGAAAAAGTGCCAGAAGCACAAAAATAAATAACATAGAACACTTTGACATTATCTCATCTTGATCCTCATGCAAATCAATGTAAATTGAAAGTTCAAAGAATCATTCATTTGCAAGTTAATATAAATCACTTACCGAATGCTTTTATTGACAATAAGAAAATAATAAAGTCTCACATTCCGACTGTTATTACTCCAACAAATATCAATGTCTCTATAGGAAAATCAATTAATACAAATACCAAATGATTCTATGACATGTCGGAATTGTAGAAGGCCTATTAGTGCAAAGGAAAACTACCCGGAAGAGAAAATAACAAATAAAAAAGACCCCTAAAACAGATAACAAGAGTTATAGATGCATCCAAAATTTTTGTACAAAGTTTCCCAGAATAGAATCATCCTCTAAAAAAAAATCTCTTAAAGAGGAAAATATACCTAAAAATAACGAGATATCGATACTATGTAAGTACAAGAGAATTATTTGATAAAAATAAAATTGTTGTCGACAATATATTTTCATTTAAAGTTGCTTTACATATCACTTGAAGTGATGATAAAATTGATCCACAAACCATCAACGAACGTCGACGTAGAAATGATTGGCCAAAATAGAAAGAAACAATTCAAGCAGAATTGATGTCACTAGGAAAGCGTGAACTATTTAGACCTGCAATCCAAACACCTCAATTTGTGATGCATGTTAGATATAAATGAGTATTTGTACGTAAACGTAATGAGAAAAATAAAATTGTGAGATACAAAGCACAACTTGTTGAACAAGATTTCTCGCAAAAACTTTGTATTGATTATGAAGAAACATATTCCCACATAGTATATGCAATTAAATTCAGATTTCTGATTAGCTTGGTAGTCACAAAAAATTTGGATATGCGTTTAATGAATGTTGTTACATAATATATACATATAAATCACTGAATAATGATATTTATATGAAAGTCCATGAAGGATATAAAATGCTTGAAGCATGTTGTTGATGTCATGTTTTGCACACCCTTGGGCCAAGCTCCAACAACTCAGGTCTTCACAACGGGCCCTGCAAAGAGAGGAAGGTATGCGGCTTTGGAAGGGCGGCCTAGGGGCCGGGGGAGCCTCCGATACGAAAGTCAGTAAATGTTCTTGGAGTGTAGTAAATAAGAAAGAAAACTTAAAAGTCAGAGAGAGCTTCCTCGTACCTGGGATCGGCTACATAATTGTGAGTGACTTGATTTACAGCATCATGAATATGGGGTAGTTTCTTGAGCCTCAAACTGGTGGAGCCATTGATGCTCTGATGCTGATGAATTGAGGCTCCTCTGAGTTTCTCGTGTACCTCGTGCATACCCTTTTCTCGAGGGAGGTCACCGATGCGTCAGGTTGAGCTGTCTTGTCGACCAGACTGCGCCTCTCCCTGGTTGACGATTTGCTCCTTATTCATGTTAGATCCTCATTGGGCTGGGTTTCTGGGCCAAGTTTCTATGGGCCTTTCCCAAGGGAAAAATTTCCCTCACAGTTACCTTGTCAATTCTAATCGGACAGGTCCGGGAGGTATTTCTTCTATCACCTTTGTTTTAAACCCGATTAAGTTCCCGACCTACCTGGCCGCATGTTGAGTGACTGTCTGTATTCCACCCATATGGCCATGCAATGTTAGCCACGTTTCCACATTTAATGGCACCCCTCTAGCTTCTCTGCCACCTCCATATCTTTTGCAATCATCATTTACACATTATCCCGAAGGATACGCTTTACAACAGTTGTGTTAATCGAGGGATACTAATACTTGAGTTGGACATGTGTGAGACGCGTGTAGTTATGATGCTTTGATAAGGGGAATCCCACACTGCCCCCTGCGTCTATATATATAAAGACTCTCCTTCAGTCGAGTGACCCCTCGTAATTTCGACTTTGTTTTGGTATTTTGCGATTTCATTTCCTTGTCATTCTTCCAAAGTTTTTTTTTTTCATGAGTCTCTCTATGTTGTTATAAGCCTAAAGCAGTCCTCGTGCCCCAGTTCCCGCTCGGCGGCCTCTGGCGCCGTTCTAGCCGCTGCTACTCGGGACGAACCCCTTACAGAGGATTTTGCGAGATTTTTCTGGTGGTCGATAGTTACCTCCAAGGAATTAGAGGAACTGAAAGCAACGTACCGAATTCCCTCAAAGCTGTAGCTGGAAGTGCCGTCTCCCACCGGCAGAGCGGTTGATGAGGAAGGCTACGGTACCAAAGTTGCAGCGTACCCTGCAATGTTCTCTTGCAGCCTGAGGTTGCCTGTTCCGCGATCGGTGCATGAAGTACTGGATTTCTTTGCTCTGGCACCCTCACAACTTCTTCCAGTCTCATGGAGGATTTTGGTCTCATGTTGCGTCATCTGGCGTCGTGCCCTAGAGGAGGTCGGGTCTAATTATTCCAACTTGACCTCTTGTGAATTCTTCATCACCTACAATTTGGTGTGGAAAGGTCGACGCATCTATAGCTTTCAACCCATCCAAGAGCTGGTCCGGATAGAAGGGTGGCACAAGGTGGTGAAGGGATACAACCGCAAGTTCTTCTTCCTGCCAGCCGACGGTTGGTAATATCCAGCCGTGCAGGCCGTTAGGCGGCTGTTCTTCGTTCATGCCAACTGGGGCACAGTTTCAGATGCTTTGATCCGCCTCCCTGACCTAAATCCCCGTGAGGAAGCAAGACTGGAGATTGTCAACTCCTAGGTGGCTGCTCATCCTAGAGAAGTGTATTCGAAGGCCCTACTATCGGATGATAGCCTTCATCGATACTTAGCTCCCCCTACCGGCCAGCACTCTGACGTAGGGATTCCCATGGAGCCGCACCTAATTTACGTCATCCTGCTAGCCCGCCAGTTGCGGGGAAGGGAAAAAGATCGCGCAGCCCCTCTCCCCGATCTATTGATTCGAATCGCACTGTTGTAGTCATTCCTACTGGGGGCCCGTCCGCGTGCATGCTTCATCTCCCTACGCCCCCGAGAGCATCCAAAGTGTTAATGTCGTCCTCCATCCTGCATTACTCCGCACCTCCGGCCCAAAGGGTCTTTGTTGATGCAACTTATGCGGCTGAAACTACTCGCCCCTGTGATACAGCGGGGACAATAGGTGACGTTCTCGGTGAGGAAGCTATAGGTGTTGCTGATGACGGTGTGAAGGTTGCCAAGAAGGCCCCCGAAAGTCTTTGGACGACCGAGCCATGTGGCCGCGCTAAACGTGTCCGCAAAGCAAAGGAGAAAGCTAGGGTGCTACTTATTGGGGTAAACTTTGCTCGACCGCCGTTTGGTTCGTGTGTTTCTTTTCTTTTTCCTTTTTATTTCTTTTAACTCGCCCTTCACTGTAGGGATTGAGACGCCTGGCCGCCTTCCTTGTGGACAGCCTAGCGGTGCTTGTGAGAGAGAACCGCGACCTTCGCTCCCTGGTCCAAACTACCATGGAACATGTGGCTTTTGAGCGGGAACAGAGATAGGCGACTAAGGGAGCCCTAGCTGACTTGATCCGATCCCAATGGGAGGTTGGTCAACTACGCATTGAGGCCTCGCTAGCTTGCGAGGCTAGGGACATGCTGCAGCAGTCCCTAGACCAACGCCAGTTGGAGTTAGAGCGATTGCAGGCCGATGTTCCCGAGCGTCATCAGTAACGAGACACTGATGGTCAGTAGATCAGATGGCTCGAATCTAAGCTCAAAGAGGCCAATGAGTCGCTGGCATCAAAGAGTAGAACCTGAAGGATGAGAAGTAGCAAAGGTTGGACGTAGAGACCACCTTGACTATGAACTAGCTAACACTCGTGAGCCAAGAAGCGACCGTTAGCGGCTTGCCAACGAGTTGTCTTACATCCGGGGGGTACGAGATGAAGAGTAGAAGTTCGGCTATGAGGAGGGCTTGGAGCAGATGAAGACCTACCTCCTCCAGAACCCCCAGTGCGACCTCCGGACCTTAAGCGTGTGTGACTTTTCCTCGCACAAAGAGTCCTTGCAACGATGCGACATGCTCGGAGTGGGCCTGATCTCCAGTGGCCTTCGTGAAGGCCCTGCTGGAAATGAACC
Organism: Juglans microcarpa x Juglans regia; assembly: GCF_004785595.1. NCBI lineage: Eukaryota > Viridiplantae > Streptophyta > Magnoliopsida > Fagales > Juglandaceae > Juglans > Juglans microcarpa x Juglans regia. The sequence continues at coordinate 31,989,755 of NC_054596.1, read as the reverse complement.
TGTCTCGTGAAGGCGGACTCACAAGGTAGATCTCCTTGCGTATTCCTTTTCGTTGGAATCTCAGACCTCCTGTTCTCTTTTTCACCCTTTTTCTTATCACACTTCGGGCCCCGCCGCCATCTTCCATAGTTGGTGGGTTAACTCGGAGGTTTGGAGGTGGCTGTGCTAGGATCAAGTCAGATTTATAAGGGCGGAATTTCAGCACAAGTTTCCTGCCAATCCTCTACTATTGGGTTTCGGGCTGTGCACTTACCATACAACTCGATTAATTGCCTCGGGATATCCCTATTGACTTTCCTCGGGCATTATTGACACATCGTAACGGTGGTGGTCTTCAACCCCAGTTACACCCCGTAATGTTGACTCCGTCAGACTTTGTTGTCGTAATGCGGTTCTGCAATTTTGCGATTCTGCGGTCGTCATTCTCTGCCGCCGAGCTGGTCTTGGTAGGGCTTGCGGTCCTGGATCCTTCCAAGGACTTCTCCCCTGTACGTGTATACACGGAGTAGAAGGTACTGCAGGCGGTTCATCAGAATGTATGGGTTTCTCAGTGCGAGTCATTTTTTGTAGTTCAATGGTTTCATGCGACTTTATGATGTAACTTTTTCCTTGTAGTCCGATTTCATGATGTAGTTGGCCTTTTGTATTATGATACGGTTAATAAAATGACTTTTTTGTATGTCTGACTATGTATTTCCCGCAATTGTTACTTGCTTTCTCCACAAAGTTGTTTCTATGTTTTCCGCGCTGCACGGTCTCTATATTTTCCTTGCTATGTTGTTTCCACGTTTCCCTTGCTGTATTTCTCCTCGCACTTCCCACCTTTCTTTTTCTGCTATTTCTCGATGTCCTACCCCGCCGACGTCTGGTCACAATCGGTGACCTTGCACGCCAGTGGCCCCCTTACATTGCTTTCTTTGCCGAGTGATGATGTTTTTGTTGCTCATTTTTATCGTTTGTGCGGTGCGTGTGCTTGGCTTAATTTTCTTTGAGTGGGGAGCCGAACGCCACTTTTCCTTTTGATCTTGTACATTAGTCACCCCTCCTTTTGATCAGGTGTTAATGTCATGTTTTGCACACCCTTGTACCAGGTACCAACAACGGGCCCTGCAAAGAGAGGAAGTACGCAACTTTGGAAGGGCGGCCTAGGAGCTGGGGGAGTCTCCAATGCCAAAGTCAGTAATTGTTCTTGGAGTGTAGTGAATAAGTAAGAAATCTTAAAAATCAGAGAGAGCTTCCTCCTACCTGAGATGGTCTATTTATACTAGAAGTTCGGTGAGCAGATCAAGCTTGTCGCTATGAGACCTGGAGTCCTTGCACTGTGTTTTTTTGTCAGAATCTCTAAATGCAGCGGGGCTCCGTGTCGGTTTCATAATTGTGAGTGTGACTTGATTTACAATGTCATTAATATGGGGTAGTTTCTTGAGCCTCAACCTGGTTTATGGGAGCCGTTGATGCTCTGATGTTGATGAATCGAGGGTCCTCCACATTTCTCATGTACCCCATGCATGCCCTGTTCTTGAAGGAGGCCGCCGATGCGTCAGGTTGAGCTGCCTTGTCGACCAGATGGCACCTCTCCCTGGTTGACGATTTGCTCCTTATTCAGGTTAGATCCTCATTGGGCTGGGCTTCTGGGCTGAGGTCCTATGGGCCTTTCTCAAGAGGAAAGTTCCCCTCACACATGTAATTCAGGATCCCAAAGTATTTATTTTATCTAGTTTCAAAGATTTTTATATGGGTTAAAGCAATCTGGACACATCTGGTACAATCGTCTCAATGAGTATCTAATAAAAGAAGAATTTGAAAATAATCTAATTTGTCCGTGTGTTTTATTAAAAAGTCAGATTCTAGACCTGCTACTGTTGATCTAATAAAAGAAAGATTTGAAAATAATCCAATTTGTCCATGTATTTTCATTAGAAAGTCAGATTCTAAATTTGCTATTATCGTAGTATATGTAGGTAATTTATATCTTGTTGGGACTCTAGAAGATCTCATAAAAATTTCAACTTATTAAAAACAATGAGTTTGAAATGAAAGACCCTAGATAAACCAAATTTTGTCTTAGTCTGTAAATTGAGTGCTTTTCAAATAATTTTTGTCCATCAGTCAACATATATGAAAAAAGTCCTCCAGTACTTTTACATGGACAAAGCTCATTACTTAAGTACTCCAATGATAGTCTGGTCACTTGATGTAAAAAATGACAATTTCACCCTCAAGAAGATGATGAACAAATTCTTGGTCCTAAAGTACTGTATCTTAGTGCAATTGGTGCTTTGATATTTCTTGCAAATTGCATACGGCTAAATATTGTCTTTTCAATCAACTTAGTAGCAAGATACAATTTTTGTATGAACTCAAAGGTATTGGAATGGTGTCAAATATATTCTACATTACTTTCGTGGAACAATTTACATGAGATTATTTTATTCACAATGGTTGAATCCTCATCAATTAATTGGTTATGCAGACTCGAGTTACTTTTTCGATCTGGATAAAGGAAGATCACAAACAGGATACATATTCACTTGTGACCATACTGCTATTTCATGGAAATCTATCAAGCAAATATTATTTGTTACTTCTTCCAACCACTCAGAGATTATTACAATCCATAAAGCAACTTGAAAATACATTTGGTTGAGATCAATAATTCAACACATTCAAAAAAATTGTGGTTTATCCAAAATCAAAGATAGTTCGACAACATTATTTGAAAATAATGCTGCTTGTATCACAAAAATGAAGGGAAGCTATATCAAAGATGATAGAAGCAATCATATTTCGTCAAAATTCTTTTATATACATAAGCTCCACAAAAGGGGTGATATTGATATCAAGCAAATACGAGCAAATGATAATTTGGCAAATCTATTCACTAAAGCATTACCAACTGTAAAATTTAAGAAGTTAGTACACAATATTGGAATGCGTCAGCGTAAGGATCATTCATTATAAACTAACTGAAACTCTACATACTTTTCAATAGGAGAAAAAGATTATATGAATTTACTATTTTTCTTTCGCTACGGTTTTTCCCCACTGATTTTTTCTTTGCAAGGTCTTAACGAGACAATCCTAAAATATTTTAAGGTACACAAGAATTGCATGATTATCCAAGGAGAGGTGTTATAAATGTATACATGAACTGGGTAAATGACCATTAAGATTCAACCTTTTAGAATTCTAACTCATTCATGTGTCAACTCTTGGAGTTTCTAAATTCATGAATGTATCTTTATTAATTCATGTATCACATTTTCATATTCTTTATCCTCCTATACATATAAAATGGTGTATTAAGCATCATTTATAAAACATAAAAAATTCGATATGAATGATATTGAGCTCCCTACTCCTATATATATAAAATGGTGTATTGAGCATCATTTATAAAACATAAAAAATTCGATATGAATGATATTGAGCTCCCTACTCCATTTTATACAAATGATGCACAAGACACCATTTTATAAGTATATTCTGTGACAGTTTGTGGAAACTGTCACTGAAAGTAGCTGAGAAATTACATTACGTTCGAACATACACATATTCACGTTAGAACATTCCCTGGACATTCGAACATGGGGTCTAATTACGTGAGAACGTAAAAAATTTTGGTGCCATCATTCGAACGTTATTGATTCTCACATGCGAACGTTAATTGATATAATATTAAAGTTGGATATTTCAAATTAAAAAAAAAATTGAGAATTGAAATGCAGTGATTTAATATTAAAATTGTATAAGCTAACATTAAAAAATATTGGGAATTGAAATTCAAAAACAGAAGATATATTAAATAATAATATTATTCATTACATATGATAAAAGTAAAGTATAAAATACTCAAAACGTGTTGGTTATATATTTATTAAAATCGGCAGTCAATGTGTTGACATTTGTGTTATGATATCTATCCGATGGAGAACATTAGCGACAAAATCTAACATTCTATTCTACTAACTCGATCTTTCAGTCGATGTGCGCAGTAATATTTGAGACCATCGCATCAACCCAAGCAGGCCACACATCTCCCATAGATGTACCTGTCGGCGGTTGATTGTGCTCCCAACACCGTGCTCGGACTGGATCGGAGGAACAAGATCTGGTACAGGGCTAGGCTGACATTGAGCATGCCTCTTCCCCTATCCAATGCTCCGACGGTGTGTGGTAATGTTGATGGGGCTCATCTAGTCTGTCCTTCACTCCTCCACCATGGGTTGCACACTCCGGGCCAGTAATAACTTGGTAATGAGGACTCCATATGGAAGGTTGTCCTTGGAGATGACGCTTGCCTCATAATGGATCCTTTCAAAAATACGAAGTGGCAAGTCAATGGGGTCCCATGTGCCACTTGTATAAGGAACTGTGCGTGTTTTCGGCTAAATGTGGCCTTATGTCCCACAGGATCCACTTTTGTTGCAACAATAAGATGCAACATGCAGAAAAAAGGGAGGAGCTGTACCTGGTTGAATGAGTTCTTCCTATCGATACGGTCTCGGTCGGTCTAATGAGGATGTAGAAATCCTTATCTCAATCACCATCCTTCTCATCACCATCCCCAGCCTCCAATCGGTGAACTGGGCCAATAGATGATGCAGAAGTGCCTACATCTGCATCTACTCGGGATCCATCCATAGGCTGAGCATCTCCTGCAGTCGATATCTCAGCTATGCGACCGATCCCCAAAAGCTCGACAATGACATCCGCTTAGATCTCGAACTAAACACCGCGTACTGACATAGTGTGAGAGGATGCATCCTTAGGTATGGAGCACATCTGCATATAAAACTCCCGAACCATTGAGTATGCATCCTCAGGCATGGAGCACATCTGTATATAAGAAACCCTTCAATGTGCAGATACTCAAAACCTCTTGTAACGAACACGTCTCAAACACTCTTCTGCTCCCATATGAGTTCGTGAAAGTGGTTGATCATGACTTCTCATTCAGGAATCATTGTTTGAGCCACGATTCAAGACGTGCCCTCTATTGTTCCTTCCCTCCCCATTTTCCTAGTAGTCAGAGGATGAGTTATATCCTGAAAGAAAGAAAAAAAAATTGAGCAATATTAATATTATGAAGCATATTATGTATTCTAATCTAAATTATTTCTGGTACACGTTCGAACGTAAAATTTAACGTTTGGAGGATAAGCTTATACGTACAAACGTTTTGGTTATTATGTTCGCACGTTAGATTATCTAGTATAAGCATTCGAACGTAATATGATAAATGTTCAAACATGACGGCTTAAATACATGTTGGAACGTATAAAGCATATCACATTCGCACGTGAGGAAGCTGTTGAATGTATTTAATAATACGTGCGAACGTACATAACTATTAGTTCGAACGTATATTTGGTTTATGGCAAGAAAAACGTTTTACTTTGGCATGAATTACAAATAACATTCGCATGTATGTGCCGCTCAAGAATATAAACGATCATACGTGCGAACTTTACAGATGTACATTCGCATGTATAATTTAAATTCGCATGCATACTAAATATGATCACATGTACTATAGAACATTCGCACGTTATATGATTAATGTGCAAACATGTATGTCATCTTCCTCATTCGGAAGATCTAATGCTCGAATGTTATATCGTAACATTTGAACGTTACGATACAGAAATGGGAGAGTCGACTCAATCATTCCCATACATGTCAAACACAATGAAATTGGCTCGAGGGCCACCGTACAAATGAAGTATAAAGTTCAAGAAAGCTTTCTATGGTGGCAGTTTGGCCATTGACAATGCGTGGTGGTCAGAAAATGAAGATAAAGGTCTGATCACCAAGGGGTTTCGGGAATCACCGAAACCTTCATTAAACATCCAAAAAAAATGTACCTAAAGGTTAAAGAAGAATGCCTACATCTGTTGTGATGGTTGTACCGGAGTTTGACGGCAGCGACAGCGGTGCAAACGGTTGTATGCGACGGAGGCTACGGATTGAGTGAGAGAGAAATGTGAGTTGTGCCGTTTCGCGTTCAGACTTAATCTTTTATACACTTAACGTGCGAACATTTAATAGTTAACATGCGAACATCAATTGATGAGAGAGAAAGACATTCGAATGTTTCAATTATAACGTCTGAATGTTTAATTACTTAATTCTCGTTACATGTGAACGTTATGTTAGTACATGCGATTGCTTGTACTCAATGCCAGATACATGCGAACTTTATGTTTGTACATTCGAACGTCTCTACAATAAAAATTTTATAATTCATACTAAATAATATATTATATATACACTATACTTATGCTCTACGCTCTAGTATATATACTATATATATTAGTCTAGTGTTATTAATTAGTTTAATAAAGTGTAATTAACAACTAATTTTGTTGTCTAGCACATTATAAGCTAATAATATATGTTATACTAATAACACTATGTACTAGTATATAGGTTATGCTAGTACATAGGGCACTATGCATTTGCATATATACTATATATATTAGTCTAGCGTTGTTAATTAGTTTAATAAAGTGTAACAACTAATTTTATTGTCTAGCATATTATAAGCTAATAATATATGTTATACTAATAACACTATGTACTATATAAGTTATACTAGTACATAGTGCACTAGTATAGTATATATACAATATATATTAGTCTAATGTTGTTAATTAATTTAATTAAGTTTAATTAACAACTAATGTTATGTACTAATATATTATAAGCTAATAATATATGCTATACTAATAACATTATATACTAGTATATAAGTTATACTAGTACATAGTGCACTAGTAAGAAATAGATACAATATATATTAGTCTAGTGTTGTTAAGTAGTTTAATAAAATGTAATAAACAACTAATGTTATGTACTAACATATTATAAGCTAATAATATATGCTATACTAATACCATTATGTACTAGTATATAAGTTATACTAGTACATAGTGCACTAGTATAATATATATACTATATATACTAGTCTAGTGTTGTTATGTAATTAATAACATTCTTATTAATAATTAATGTTATGTACTAACATACTATAAGCAAATAATATATAAATATGTAAACCACTATGGTTATATAAACCACTATTGTTTAAAAAATATATAAATATGTGAATTACGCTCGAACAATACAAATCTACATTCGAACATTTTTTATTGACGTGCGAATGTGGATTTACACGTGCGAACGTTTTGAAAATTTTGGCGGTATCTTTTCCCATGTTATTTGTAAGAGAAATAGATGATATTTAAGTTAGAACATGTATACTTAACGTTCCAACGTATATTAAAGATAAGCATGGCAACAACTCTGCAGGTCGACTCGGGAGGGAGGTATGGGTTTACGAAATTTGGAGGAAGTTCAGTCTTCTTTGTTTATGAAATTTGCTTGGAAGTTGTTGACTCAATCCTCTTTATGGGCCAATTTTTTTCGAAGCTAAGTATATTAAAGATAAGCACGTTACGCTGGTTTGTTCTCAGAATGGCTCTGTTTTTTGGCGGAGTGTGGTGTCCATGATTCCGAAATTTTTAAATCAGTCTACCTGGAGGTTACGGGAAGGGCAGGTTTCATTTTAAAGGGATCCATGGTTGAAGTCGGGTGCTCTGGTGGAGTCATGTATGTAACTGCACAGCCTGAGTTGAAGGTGCGGGAGTGCAGGCTTGAAGATGGTTGGCATGTGGACTTGATCAGAGCATTGGTGGGCGATAACAAATGGAAGAAATTTTGGGTTGTCTTGGTGCGCACAAGGAAGGAACGGATTTACTTATTTGGAAACCGAACCTGAGTGGTGGTTTTACGTCTAAATCGACTTGGGATTGTATTCGAATCTGAGCCCCGAAGATTAGTTGGTCTAATTGGATATGGCACTCGGCATTGCCTAAGAAATATTCGGTTAATTTGTGGAAGGCAATGCATTTTGCTCTTAGTATTGATGCTCGTGTGAGCTCTTTGGGGATTCTAATAGTTTCTAAATGTGAATGTTGTTCTCCGGGGAGTTTAGAGGACCAAGACCATGTACTTGCTAAAGGTATGGTTGCAACTGAAATTTGGCGTCGTGCGTCCTCCTACCTGGGCTTTTCGTTTGATCTGCATAGACCATGGAAAGACAAAATGGAATGTCGGTTCCGAACAGCTAGTCACTCCACCCAAAGAGGTAGTTTATTCGGCCTTGTTGCCATTATTTTAACATGGTCGCTGTGGGTTTGCAGATGCAAGGCGCATATGGAAGGTAGAGCGAACTCGGTGGAGTCCTTATAGTTGTCTATAAAGGCGGCCATTTCTTGGGTGGGCTTGCCACTTAAAGCTGGTAAGAAATTTCATTTTGGTGATAAACAAATTTTAATGGCGTTTTCAATCCCAGTAAAGGGGCTAAAAAATAATTGCGTTTGTCTTGTAAATTGGCAAAAGCCGTGGAGGGTTGGTTTAAACTAAATGTAGATGAGAGTTGTTTGGGTAATCTTGGACGTATGGGGGCCGGTGGTCTTATTCGGGATGATCAAGGGAAATTAAAAATGGCGGAACTTTTAGCCCTTTATTATGGCTTGCAGCACTGTCTGGAGTTGGGATTACAACAAATAGAAGTGGAGCTTGATTCTCTCTTAATTGTTAATTGGTTAGAGAATAAGCGCTGTGGTATTTGGTACCTGGAAGATTTTTGGGAGGAAATAATACAGATGCTTTCAAGCTTGAGGCATAAGGTTAGGCATGTATATCATGAGTGTAACGTAGGGCCAGACTTCTTAGAGAGGTTGGCTTCCGAGCATGATTCTGGGACGTGGATGGTTCTCAGCATTATTCCTCATCGACTAAAAGGGATTTTAAAGGTTGACAAGTTGGGGCTTCCTGCTTTGCATCGCTAGTGCATTGGACTTAGTTGGTAGTTCTTGTGTTAGTCAAGATTGGCTTTTTTTTTTTTTTTTTTGCAATTATGTCTTATGGATTGGTTTGGTTTGGTTTTGGCTTTGTTCAGCATATTGATGTAACCACGGTATTCCTCTGCCATAAGTAGAGTTTTTAACAAACTTGGGATGGGGTCACCACACGTGTGGCTACTGGCTCTTCGGGAAAAAAAAATGTTCTAACGTAGATGCATATACGTGCAAACGTAACGACGAGATGTGCAAACTTGAATGGAAAAATGGCGAGATCTTTCCCGCATGAATTAGGGGTCATACACTTGTGAAATCATCAACAAAACATGCGAATGTTTTGAATTATATATTCGAACTTAATCCACGTGATCTGTTCTTGTTTTGGGATTATTAGCGTAACATTCGCACGTAAACTATTGTACATTTGAACGTTTGTGAGTGTTAAAAATTAGGCGGTTCTTTCAGCGGGAACTAAAATTTCACATAACGTGTGAATGTATATAATGACGTTCGAACTTACCTGATATTTGATGTGACTACTTTTCATTTAACTTGTCGTTGCAATAGCTCGAGGACGCCTTCAATACGTTGTCGTTCGAGTACGGAAGACCTATTGCAGCAACCAAAGTCGTTGCAATAAGTCCAAAAATTTTGAAAAAAAGATAATGTCGCCCCAGACTTGACCGTGCCTTCCTCACTTAGAGAACTCTACTTCACAGAAAAAGAGATAGAGTGAGGGAGAGACAGAGAGTGAGAGAGAGCATTAGAGAGAGAGAGAGAGAGAGAGAGAGAGAGAAGAGCGTTAGAGAGAGGGAGAGTGAGAGAGAGAGTTAGAGAGAAAATAGTTCAATATTGTGAGGTTAGTATTATATTTTTTTATTTATTTTGAATAATGTTGTGATTTTTCTATATATTATTTAATTTGTACTAACTAGTATTGTGTTTTTGTTTAAAGGATTATTTCCTGGGGATCTTTGAAGCTTGACATTTGTTGGGGATTAATATTGTGAGGAAATTGCTAGGTATCTTTCTACATTTTGTTATGAATATGTTGGATATTATGCAAATTATAAGTAAATAACTTGACTATATATAAAGTATAATATACATGTAATAACTATAATTAATAATAACTTATTAAATACTCCTACCATTGTGAGGTTTTAAACCATTATATTATTAAATATATATATATATAAATAAATAAAATAAAATACTCTTCAAGTAGAGAATAAGTAGAGAATGAGAATAAATAAATATACTTATTTAAAATAAAATAGAGAGTAAATAAATAAAGATCAAATAAATGCTTAGTTAGAAATTATATACTTATTGTCTATAAAAATAAATAACTCACTCAATTAAGTATAACAATTAAAATTATAATTTAGGAATAATAACAATTAAAACTATATAATAACAATTATAATTATATAATAACAATTATAATTTGGTGCTTGTTGAAAAATCTGAAGTTTCGATTCTATAACTATTAAATTTTATTTTTTTATAAATTAACAATATCAAACAAATAATAGTATTATCATGTTAAACTAGAGAGAGATGGAAGAATATGTGAACAAGCTTCCTGTCTTGTAGACAATGAGGAAGAATGATTTTGAAAAAATGTCTGTCAAATTGCTTAACTGTCAAAGTCTTTCCAGCCTTAAGAGTTCTCAAGACCGGAGAGTTTATGACAGTTAAGTAATTAGACTAAAATTTAGACATTTCTTTAAGATCATTCTCCCTCGTTATCTACTGATAGGAAACTTGTTCACATATTCTCCTATCTCTCTCTAGTTTAACAATATAACACTACTATTTGTTTGACATTGTTAATTCAAACAACATGAAATATTGTTTGTAGTATTTTTTGATAGATATTGTTTGACATTGAATAAATAACCTTAGACCCGTTTGGAAATTAGTGTACATTTATGTGTCCACTAATTCTTGAATTGTCCAATGTGGACAGTTCGAGATTATATTATCTGTATTGCACATGTTTGTTACTCCTACTTTCCACGTTTAATATGAAGTTTCGGTATCTTCGCTACTGTTCATAGGGTCACAATCCCTCTATGTGAACATGTATACTTGGACAACTATGGGGAGGTGCTGCCGAGATTTATACTAACGTGGAAAGTAGTAGAGTGATGAGATTTGTGCAATATGGATAATATAATCTCGAATGGAATAGGACCAACTACCTTATCAAAAATAAAAATGAAAATTGAAGCATGACATGCATGTGAATTTTCTATGTACGTGTTACAAATAGATAGATATTTTTAGAAATTGACAAAAGTTGGATGCGTCTAGGCGATAGACTCGGAAAGGATTACCTATCCTATGCACGTGGAGTAAGAACCTTTATTGATTTTGCTCATGCCTCTGCTGATAGTCATGGTTACATTAAGTATCCATGTCGAAGGTATAAAAATTTGTGTGCGTCAGGGTTGGATGAAGTTGAAAGTCATATATTTGTGAACGGTATGGATCTGGAGTATACCTGATGGGTATTGCATGGTGAGCCAAATGAACAGTCAGCGGATATATTGCTCGGTCATCTGAATTATTTGCGGTACATAGATGATGATTATGAATAGAATGAGATGGAGGAAATGAAGGAGATGTTGTGTGACGTTGGAGCTGAGATGTTTATAGATGAGGTTGATGACAATGCCTCAAGTGGCCAAGGGACTGACTCTGAAAATTTTGTTGCAATGTGGGAAGATGCAAAGCTCGAGCTTTATCCAGGCTATACAAAACATTCAAAAATTTCATTTATTGTGCGGTTGCATCACATTAAGTTATTGTGTGGGATGTCGACGAAAGCAATATACATGGTATTGGACCTATTTAACGAGGTGTTTTCCTAAAGGTCTGCATTGTTGAAGAACTTTTATGAAGCGAAACAATTGAAAAATGGATAAGGGTTTGAGTACAAGTCCATTCATGCATGGAAGAATGATTGTGTTTTGTTCTGGAAGGAGAATGAGGAGAAACAAGCATGTCCTGTATGCGGAGAGTCGAGGTGGAAGGGTAGGAAAAACTTGTCGGTTAAGGTATTGCGATATTTTCCCTTGAGACCTAGGTTGCAAAGACTATATGTGTAAGAAAACTGCACACGATATGCGGTGGTACGAGGAGAAAAGAGTTAAGGATGACGCATATATGAGGCACCCAGCTGACTCACTTGCGTGACAATCTTTTGATAATCAATATCCAGAGTTTCGGATTGAAGCTCAGAACGTGTGTCTGGGACTCACAACCGATGGATTCAACCCTTTTGGGATTATGAGTACAAGTTAAAGCACTTGGCCCATAGTGTTGATTCCGTACAATCCTCCACTATGGACGTGCATGAAGGCGCCCAACTTTTTGTTAACTTTACTTATCCCCGGCCCGAGATCACCTGGGAATGACATTGGTGTATTCATGCAGCCGTTGATTAAAGAGCTGAAAGAGTTATGGGAAATAGGCGTCAGAACGTATGATGCATCCACGTCGACATCTTTTCATGTGCATGATGCGATAATGTGGACGATAAATGACTTTCCGGCATATGGGAATCTTTTCTGCTGGAGTACTGAAGGGAAGTTAGCATGTTCGATGTGTAATAAAAAAACTGCTAGTGAGTGATTAAAATATTCTCAGAAGTTTTATTTCATGGGTCATTGACGTTATCTATCAGCAAATCATGCATGGAGAAGAGAATGTTCTAAGTTTGATGGGAGAGTAGAGGACAGAATTGCACCAAATGAGTTGTCCGGGGAAGAGATAGTGGAACAACTGGTACATGTTAGAGCGAACAGTTTTGGCAAAGGTCGGGAAAAGAACAAGAGAAAATGAGGCGCAACAGAATTGAATTGGACAAAGCGTAGTATTTTTTTCAACTTGCTGTATTAGTTGTCATGCATGTTGCGACATAGTTTGGATGTTATGCACATAGAGAAGAATATCTATGATAATATACTAGGTACATTGATGAGCATTAACAAAAAGACGAAAGACACAATCAAGACGAGGAAAGATCTTGAGAGAATGAGAATTAAACATAATCTACATTTGTGGGTGGAAGGCAATAGAGTGGTCATGCTGCGTGCATGTTTTACGATGACGAGGGAGGAAAGGATGGACTTCTGCAAATAGTGGCAAGGTGTAAAGTTGCCAGATGATTATGCTTCAAATATCAATAGATGTGTGAGCCCTGATAACTGAAAAATTAGTGGATTGAAAAGTCATGACTATCACGTATTTTTGCAGAAGTTATTACCGATGGGAATTCTTGGGAAGCTAACATCTAATGTACGTGTCGCCATATCCGAACTCTGTATGTTTTTTAAGGATTTGTGCGCTCTGGTAGTAAATCTAGATATATTGTGGAAACTGAAAGAAGACATTGCTACTATACTATATAAATTCAAGCAGATCTGTCCACCATCATTTTTTGATGTCATGGTCCATTTAGCAATCTATTTACCCCAAGAGGTACTGTTGGGTGGACTGGTGCAGTTCCGTTGGATGTCTCCAATTGAAAGATATTTGGGTGTACTGAAGCGCACTGTATACACGATGAATGGTTAACATTTTGCTCTCTATATCTTCGTGTTATTGAGACACGATTTAATCGTCAAGAGCGAAATGTTGATCTTGCTGCTCCGCCTCCCCATGAGCTATCAGTGTTTTCCCAGAATGTACGACCCTTGGGTGCACAAACAGGTTACAATTTAATTGACTGAGAGTTGGGTAAAGTTTGGTGGTATGTGCTTTATAATTGTCGGGAGATTGATTACTCTCTCAGGTATGTCGTTGCATGCTTCAAATAATTCTAGTTTCTTCAAGTTTAACCATAACTTTTGTTCTCAAAATAATATTTTTTTTCTATTAAATATAGTCAGCATATGGACAAACTTAGGACGAAAGGCATAGAGAATATAAAGGTAAGACACAAGGAAGAATTTTCCGGATGATTTGAACAACGTGTATGAACTAAAATTATATATATGTTATATTTTGAAACTTTTAATAAATATATATTATTTCAATTGTTAGATTTTGGAACAACGTGCTCGTGATCCCGGATCAGTTTCTCCTGAATTGTATGAATTGGCCCGTAGTCCCTCAAATAGAGCACTTTGATACACTGCATGCACGGTTCAAGGTTATAGATTCCATACTCTAGACCGTGAACGTAATAGAAAGACTCAAAACTCTGGTGTGTTGGTCGAGGAGAGTCATGGAACAAATGATATTGACTATTATGGTGCCATACGTGATATTATCGGATTGAAATAAATGGGTGGGTTTGTAACATATGTCTTTAAGTGTGATTGGTGGCATCTAGGCGATGGTCAGGTTTTGATACATAGAGATAATCACTTTACGAGTGTCAATACTGCATCTAAATGGTACGAAGATGATCCATTCTTATTGGCTTGTCAAGCTACCCAAGTCTGTTACTTGATTGATCCAATAAAAAACGCTAATGAAGATAGTGGAGAAATAACTTGGCGAGTCGTACAAAAATTTGTTCCTCGAAATATATATGAAGCAGGAACAAGTGCAGATTACGAGAATAGTAGAAATGAAGATGACACTGGGATTGTAGAGGCCTACTAGGAAGATGGAGAGGGTATTAACTTGTTTGTTGACCTCGATGCACTCGAGTTGCTCTCCTTGTATAGAGATGACATCCCATATGTCCATCTTTACCCATTCGTATTAAATGATCATTCAATTCAAATAAGTGAGGAAGAATAAGAAGAGTCAGAAGAAGAAGACGAATCAGAATCTGGGGAGGAAGTGGATAAGGAGGACGAAGAAGAGGTTGATGATGATGACGAAGATGTTATTGAGGGAGATTCTGAAACAAGCCTGGAAAATACATTCGAAGATGAAAAATAAAAATACTAAATATTTTATTCATATAGGTGATTATAGAAAATTATATTTTTTATAATTTCTTCTAATTAATTTTCTTTGATATAATTAATCACTTTCAAGGATGTCGCCAAAACGACAACGAAGAAATGTGCCTCCTCCAGTCCAAGTCCCGAACCCATTGAGGACTCCCCACCCGAGGAATCCGCTCCTAAAGATCAAGTTAACACGCAAGAGAACAACAGTCAATCGACACCTACCAGTAAGGAAATGTCATTGATAATTAATTATACAATTAATATTTTTGTCTCAATAACTATATAACTATAATTTACTGTTATCATATAGTTGATACATCCGCTCGTCACGGTCGTGGCTATACACGTGACATCTATCTTGAGAAAAATAAAAAGCACGGAAAATCAAGATCACCATTCCTAATAATTTCACTGGAGGAGTGGATGATAGTGCAGCAGCACTTTCCTCCTATATTGGCACAATAGTCCGAGCTTATACTCCATTTTATGTGCACTCATGGCAAGATGTTCCGAATGAGATTAAGAAGTACATTCAAATTCATATGCTGGTGAGTTTATTTTGAGAGTACATTTTTTACCTAACTCACTTATTAGGATCAATTCGACCTCGACTTTGGCCTTAGCGAGGATTTGAGAACTGTGAATGAGTTGATGGCTACACTATTTTGACATCACAAGGGACGATGTCATGATCACTTCAAGAAGTTTGAAACGTTGGAAGAGGCTGCACAGTTCCCTTTCCAGCAGATGAAGTTAGACGATTGAAGAAAATATTGTGATCTTTTCGTATCTCCAGATTATTAGGTATTCTAGATTATATTCTTTAATTATTTACATTTATATTCATTCTATAGATTATATGTATATATAGAACAATTAACATTCTTAATTAATTTTGTAGCACTTAAGTTCTACAAATGCACAGAATAGATCTGCTCTGAGTGTCCACCATCGTACCGGTTCAAGGTCATTCCACCGTCTTGCTGAAAACATGGTAATTTACAAATTATAGAATTCAATTATTTTTCTGATATTCTTTTATTTAAGTACTAACATTATCTTTTTAAAATTGTTAATGTCACTTTGTTAGAAACGTGACGATTCTGAAAACCTTTCCTTCATTCATATCTATGCTGCAGCTCATACTAATGAGCGTAGTGAGTGGATAAATCCTGTCGCTGTAGATAATTATGTAAGCAGTGTTAGTTTAGTTAAATAAATTATGCAACATGTGAATAATTTATTTTTTATTTGTATTTCTTTTAATATGTTACTTATTATGTGTTTTCTATCAAATTGCAAGAAAAAATGATGGAGATGCAATCATCTTTTGGGGAATCCTCTCCTAGTGACATAGACATATTCATGCAAGTGCTCGAGCTGCAGTCTTGTATGGCAAGAGGTTTGGGACGATCTTCCAAACATAGATGTTCATCCTTCTCAACCTCATCGACTTCACAAATTAATAATCTTACCAAAAATTTAGAAGCTACACGATGCGAAAATGAGTATATGAGGTCGAGATAGCAAGAGTTAGAGTATCTCTTAGAGTGACAATCTCATTTAGAGACGTGTTTGCAGGACCAACAGAGAGACCTAGAGGAAAGAATACGCAGCAAAGTCCAAGAGTAACTGCAGCAGAAGATGATGGTGCAAATGGAGTGTGTTATGTCGTTGCAACAAAATTGCAGTTGGCGAGAAAAGAAGAAGAAATGAATTTTATCAATTTTATCAGTGTATATAACTAATTTTAATATCTAATTTTGAAACTTTTTAAGACATTGTTAGTTGTTAATTGATGATGTATAATATGATACAATTGATATGTTTTTTAATTTTATGAAATTAGTATTTCTGATTTGTACGTTCGAATGTAAATAAAAAACGTTCGAACATCAGTACAGTACACATTCGAATCAACATTCAAACGTAATTATACAAAATTATAACATAACTTTCGAACGTACTCATCCTCAAACGAACAAAAAATTCGAATGTTTGAACGATTAGCATTCAAACAAACCTCCAAACATACCACTTGAGTTCGAATGCTTCTTCATTGACATTCAAACTAACGTCCGAATGTTATACCCATTACATTCGAACAATGGTCCGTTAACGTTCGAACGAAGGTTTGAATGTTTATTGCAGTTAACGTTTGGACGTATAAACGTTCGAACTATAATCAACGAGCATCAACTTTTGAAATTCGAACACCAATCGGTCGGGTTGACGTTCGAACGTTCAATTGGACGTCCAGACGTTACTTTCTGTGACAAATCTCAACCATCAGAAAAAAGGAAACGTTTAAACGTTATACCAAACAAAACACCTCCAATCGTCACTAAAAATATTTTTAGTGACAGTTTAATAGTAAACAGTTACCAATTATTTTCTGTGATGCATATTAGGTGATGGTCGTGGTGATGGTTTCAAACTGTCAGCAAATATCTTTAGTGACGTTTTGGTTATTTTTTGTGACAGTTTTCTCTATTACAAAAGGCAAATTGTGTTGTAGTGTAACTATCTTCCTTAGGGGTGGATACCTATTTTGTGCAGGATAACTTTGGCACACTTCAAGTACCATTTTTTTCTTTTCTATTTGTAGACCTCTGAGCTTGCCATACTGGGTTATACTATAAGAAGTTTGATTCTTAGGTACAATATTTATTAGGGGTGTAAAAATAAAATTGGAAAATTGGTTGAACCGGACCAAGCCAGTTTGGTTTGTGTGGCACCAATTCTAAACCAGTGCGATATCCGTTTTCATATTATGCAAACTGGTTTAAAGTGCACCAGACTGATATATATTTATAATTTTTATATTATAGTATATATATTATATGTTAAATTGCTAATTAATATAACATGAATTTCTAATCTTGTTATTCAAGTATATTAATCTTATAATATAAAATTAATATAACTTGTGATATTACATAAAATTAATCTTATAATTTTTAATTTAACATTGGATATAATATATAAATTTAATCTTAAAATGTAAAATCAATATAACATAAAATTTTAATCTTCAACATAAACATTAATATTAAGTTATTAATATAAAGTTATTTTTTGGCATAATAAACAATAATATATATTTATATATATATTCTTTTTCTAAATAAATTTTTACACATTTGATCATATATACTCATATAAAATATAGTTAAATTGAATATTATACTAGTTTGTGATAATTATTATAAAAAAATGTTCTTATAATATAATATAAATAGACTGATAATATAGTTTATATAAACATTATATGATTACTTACTTAGATAATCTGTAAAATCAAAAAAATCGAAAGTTTCGGTTTCGGTAGTAAATCAGTCTGGTATCGGTTCTTAAATTTTCAAAATCGGTATATAGCGGTTCAGTTCTAAAAATCTTACAAAATTGGACCGGTATTGGTTCTTAAATTTTCAAAATCGGTGTATATCGGTTCAATGAGAAAATATATTTGCAACCGTGAATTGTGCAACCATCGTGATATGAACCCGTGGGAATGAAATCTCTTGAACCTACAATCAATTTGAAAACTCACCCAAGAAAGCTAAAATCAAGCCAATGGAAAATTTAGACCCGTTGAGGAACTCGTTTTAAAAACCTAGATTATATGAAAATCTAAACCTGTTGAAGAACCTGTTTCAAGAACCTAAATTATAAGGAAGAACACCACAAAGGTTGTGATTTGCCTTTTATAAGTTCAAAAGTTCATTTAAGAACTCAACTCACAACAAATAAATTCATCAAATTTCATAAACTAATTAAAATGAGACTACAAAGAGTATTTAAACTGAACCTAATTAAAACCCTAGCCAAAATAAATTTTCATCTTCCAAAAATACCCCTGAGTGAATAGTATCACGGCTACAGTACTTGGTTATGATAACTTAGATATCTCAGTCCCCCAAAAATCCTCGGTTAACATAAAATCATTTCCCAAAATACCCTTGGGCCAAATAGATGGCCTTCCCAAAAGAAACCCTAGTTGCAAATTAAAACAATCCTTAAACTACCCTTAAAAACTTCTCTTGAAACCCTAGTTCATAAAACAT
Organism: Juglans microcarpa x Juglans regia; assembly: GCF_004785595.1. Lineage (NCBI taxonomy): Eukaryota > Viridiplantae > Streptophyta > Magnoliopsida > Fagales > Juglandaceae > Juglans > Juglans microcarpa x Juglans regia. The sequence continues at coordinate 31,970,894 of NC_054596.1, read as the reverse complement.
AAACATATGTGGGCCAAACATCTCACCCCATTATTCTACACTAATTCCTATAACTAATAAAATAAGCCCTTTTAATAAATTAAACAAGGTCCAAACACTAACTCTAGCTCATGCCTTCCATAGCTTGTATCAAGTGGATCAAAACTAGATCTCTTTCTCTAAAGCCCATCTTGAGTGTTGCAGTCTTGCTAGCTTCGTCCCAAGTAGATTGCACCAAATCTTTCATTGCCTCCTTGATCTTCTTGACTCTTGACCTTGTAATTGGCTCATCTGGAACTTGTAAATGATCTTTAATACTAGGTCCATCTTGGTGCTCATCATTCCCCCTCTCCTCAAAAGGATTTGACCTTGAATGTCCACCTATATCAAATGGAGAACGGTCAGAAACATTGAAAGTGGTAAAAACATGATACTCACTGGGAAGATCCATTTTATATGCATTATCATTAATTTTCTCGAGAATTTGAAAAGGTCCATCCAATCTACTCCTATCATCAACAAGCAAATGCATCAAAGCTAAAGGAGTAAGTGGATTAAAACCGTAAACAATTTCAAAATGAGAATAAGAAATAGTAGTATGCAAGGTTTTATTATATGCACACTCTAACAAGGGCAAATGATACTCCCGCAAGCGTCCATGTAACAATCCAATGAATGGCAAATGATACTCCCACAAACGTTCATGCAATACGTTAATGAATGGCAAATGATACTCCCACAAACGTTCATGAAACATGTCAATGAATGACAAATGATCCCCCACAAACGTTCATGCAACACGTCTAAAGTTTTTGTTACACCAAAGTTACCCAACAAACCACCATGTCTATTACACACAAGCAACTTACGCATAAAACTAGTAGGCATACAAAGTCTATTCTCTCTAAACAAGTACCAATCTAGTTTATAGGACTTACCAAACGATGCTTTCTCACATGTTCCATACACACTAGCAAAATCATCGTCATTAGCATACAATTTCTTATCATATTCAAATTGCAATAACTTTGCATCTAAAATAAAGATAAAGATATACCTTCTTGCTAATGCATTAACCACAAACTTTTCCTTACTATGTATGTATTTGATTATATGAGGAAAAGTCTCAATACAGTCCTTCCACTTAGCATGCATTCTAGTCAACAACTTACGTTGTTCCTTCAAGTGTGTCAAGGACTCATGTTCTTCAAAGAAATGTCGGGTAGGAATTGTCGCACTTGGCACAAAATCAATGTAATGCTCTATCTTTCTAACAGGTGACAATCCTCTAAACACAACCTCATATCCCTGCAACAAAGAGACAACAACACTAGGCAAAGATATGTCAAGTTCATTAGTATTAAGACTCGTCTTAGCATAAAAACTCACTTTTCTCTTTGTTTTTCTCTCACTTTCTTCACTCTCTCTTTTCTTTTCACTCTTTTTCTTTTTCACCCTCTTTCTCCCTTTCATTTTTTTTTTTTTTTTTTTTTTGCTTTTCACTCTTTTTTTTTCTGTCACTCTTTTTTTCTTCATCTTTTTTTGAACTCTTGACCTCACAATTGTTTTTCAACTCATTTTTTTTTCTTGAGGTCTTAGCCTCAGCCTCATCTTTTTTCTCTCTCATTTTTCTTTCTCTCCTTTTTGGCCTCACTATTTCTTTTTTTTTTTCCTCAATCTCACATTCACTCTTGCTTTTTAGCTTAATCTCACTTTCACACTTGCTTTTTAGCTTAATCTTTTTTTCACTTTTTCTTTATTGATCACTTTCACTTTCACTCTTTCTTTTTTTTATCACTCTCATTTTCACGCTTTCTTTTTTGGCAACCTCACTTTTCAATTTCAGTTGGTCCCCATTGACCTGTGTTGGAGTTAAAGGAGCAGGTTCAAATGCTTTTCCATCCTTTTCAAAATTGTTCATGTTCCTTAACCCATCATGTATCACCTTTCTATCATACTGCCATGACTTCCCAACAAAATATGGCCAGCATGCATAGGCACTACATCACAAATCACCTCATCATGATATTTTCCAATTGAAAAAAAACCTAGCACTTGCTTATTTACTCTAACCTCCCCACAATCAATCAACCACTGCAACTTGTATGGTCTAGGGTGTTTCAAGGTAGGTAAATTCAATTTCTCAACTAAAGTAGTGCTAGCCAAATTAATACAATCCTTCCATCAATGATCATACTACATATCTTGTTGTTGATGTGACAGCTAGTATGAAAAATATTCTCGCTCTGCTGCTCTATATCATCCATCTTAATTTGTATAGTGAGAACACGCCTGGCAACAAGAGACTCACCATACTCTTCATTCTTACACTTATGTTCAATACTAGGCTCACACCTCCTCCTCTCTCTCCAAACTTGTAGTTTTCTACACACTGCATCCCGTTGATCTATCTTATCCCTCACTTCACCCAACACCAAGTTCAATTGCTCAAACTGTTGTTAACACAAAGGATGAGTTATCTGTCATCCCCTTTGGTGATGAGTCACTCATATGAGATATCGTAATGTACTGCACAAAAAAAATATTAGTAGAAAACTTCACACACTCTCTTACGTGTTTACACTCGAATAATGGCACTTCACTCGTATTTCACTCTTAATTGATTTTTTTCCAATAATAGTCTCACACTCTCTTGCATTTTACCTCAATAGTTTTCCCACTCAAGTTCTTTAAGAACTAGTTGAACTAAATCAAAACAATACTACCTTGTATTATTCCAACCAGAAATAGGTTCAAGAAACAAAAACAAGAAATAATAAGGAAATAAAATGACACAAGACTCAAGGAATTTATACAAGGGAAAGAGTAATTATAAAAGAAGATGCCAACTAGAAAAATGTATTTAGCCCCTTTGATGATAAAGCTCAATCAACAAATGTCTTTATTTCTCTTTGTTGTAACTATGTAGCAACCTTTTAATATGTTACATTTTCTTTTCTTTTTCTTTCTTTTTTTTTTCTCTAATTCAATCACAAACAACAATATTCAATTGTGAAAATCAAGCAATTAAATTCAAACACATAAGAATTGGCAATGAAGTATAAGAGGATCAATGGAACGACACTCTAAGCAATTGACAAACTTAGAGATGCAAGAAACCCTAGAATTTTGAAACCCTAGGTCATGTAAATTTCAGCCAAACCAAAAACCCTTAGAATTTTGGCAGTCTACTTTTTTTTTTTTTTTTGCAACCCTAGAATAATGAAGCCCTAGAATTAAATTTAAAGATGCAAGAATTAAAAGATAGAATCAGACCTGATTGGAAACCTTGCTTTGAATACCAAATGATATGAACCCATAGGAATGGAATCCCCTGAACCCAAAATCAATTTCAAAAATCACCTAAGAAAGTCAAAATCAAGTCAATGGAGAATTTAGACCCTTTGAGGAAATCGTTTCAAGAACCTAAATTATATGAAAATCTAGACCAGTTGAAAAACCTGTCTCAAGAACTTAAATTATAAGGAAGACCACCACAAAGGTTGTGATTTGTCTTTGATAAGTTCAAAAATTCATTCAAGAACAAGAAGAGATAAACTCAATTCACAACGAATAAATTCATCAAATTTCATAAATTAATTAAAATGAGGCTACAAAGAGTATTTAAATCAAAACCTAATTTAAATCCTAGCCAAAATAAATCCCCATCTTTCAAAAATACCCATGAGTGAATAGTGTCACGGCTACAATACTCGATTGCAGTAACTTACATATCTCAATCCCCCCAAAACCCTATGCTAACTTAAAATCCTTTTCCAAAATACCCTTGGGCGAAATACAAGGCCTTCCCAAAAGAAACCCTAACTGCAAATTAAAACAATCCCTAGACTACCCTTAAAAACCTCTCTTGAAACCCTTGTTCATAAAACATAAAACATATGTGGGCCAAACATCTCAAGCCCCATTATTCTAGACTAATACTTATAACTAATAAAATAAGTCATTTTAATAAATTAAATAAGGTCAAACAATAACCCTAGCTCATGCCTTCCATAGTTTATATCAAGTGGATCAAAACTGGATCTCCTTCTCTAAACCCCATTTTGAGTGTTGGAGTCTTACTAGCTTCATCCCAAGTGGATTGCATCAATCCTTACATTGCCTTCTTGATCTTCTTGGCTCTTGATCTTGTAATTGGTCTATCTGAAACTTGCAAATGATCTTTAGGACTAGGTCCATCTTGGTGCCCATTATAAATTTTCAAAATCGGTGTATACTGATTCGGTGAGAGAGATATTTACAACTATAAATTATGCAACCACCGCGTAATCGCTTTGAAAAAAGTGAATAAAACATGGGACCCACATGGAAAAAATTAATTTTTTAAAGCGATTACGCGGCGTTTACGCACTTCATAATTGTATGTAGAATTACTCTAGTTCGATTCTAAAAAACATACAAACCGAATCGAACTGGTTACACTCCTAATATTTATCCTAACAATGGCCAAGAACAATAATTCACCGGTTATACTCCTTGTTTGTTTTCACAACCATTCTCATCTCATCTCATCTCATCTAATCATTACAAATTTCTTAAATTTCCACACAAAACAAAATAAACAATTCAACTTTTTCAAATCCTAAAATAAAAATAATATTAAAAAATATATTCTAACATTATTTTATTCAACTTTCAACTTTTATCTCAACTCATCTCATCTTCGAAAACACAAGTCATTTGTACCTAAAGTGATTATCTGTTGGAACAGTTTTTATTAGCTGTTCAAACGGTGTTATTTATTTGAGTGTCTAATTTTGGGCTAATATTTGGTAAAATTTTAATAACTTATTTTTATGTGTTCGAGCGATATAATTCATTCAAACATTCAATTTTAGGCAATTGAACTAATTTTTTGTGACAAACTTTTTTTTTTCGAAAAGTTATTTTTCTGGCTGGAGTTTAGGCTCTGTTTGAATTGAGAAGTATCTCAACTCATCTCATCTCACCATTACAACTTTCTCAAATTTCTACACAAAAATAATAAACAATTCAACTTTTTCAAATTTCAAAATAAGAATAATATTAAAAAATAATATTATAATAATATTTTATTCAACTCATCTAAAACTATCTCATCTCATCTTATCTCATCTCATCTCATCTCGTCTCATCTCTCAATCCAAACGGGGTTGCTCGTAAAATAGTGCTAGTTTAAATTAGGGACTAAATTGTTCATCCTTACAATTCATATTCCGTTTGAACCCTCTACTTTAGGGGTTCCAACGGTGTTATTCATTGGAAAGTCTAATTTAGTAGTTTGAATGATGATACTGATTTCAATGACCAGTTTTTAGGCCTTTGGAGCAAACTATAGCTACTCTGTCCATGCTATTATATTAGTAGGCACAATATACATAAATATATAATGTGTATGATGAATATTATAATTATATAGATATATATATATATATCATTACAAAAATAATATGTAACCTATTTTTTTTTTTTTTTTATAAACAATGCTTAACTGTTTTATCCCTCAAAAAAAGAATTGCATCATTGCATCATGCCAAATGACTTGGGAAACAAAATCTGGGAAAGAGTCCCACCAAATCACTAGATCATCTACATGCCATGAATGTCTTACTAAACAATGGGTTACAGTATTGGCCATTCGGCCTCTATGGTGTATTGTAACTTTTGGAAATCTTAAAACCAACCTCCTTATCTCCTGAATCAAGCTCCCCCAAATAGACATAGATTCATGCTCTGTGTTTAGCTCTTGAACTACCAACATGGAATCACATTCAACTTGAAGATTAGTAATACCCAAAGGAAGACATATCTGAAGTCCCCTCAGCACAGCTAATAGTTCAATCTCCATAAGATCATCGACCTCATGTTCTGGTTTGCTTACTGTGAAGATCACCCTTCCACCTTCATCTCAAAGAACCATACCTGTAACTGATCTAGAATGATCATGGAAGATAGCACCATCTGTGTTCAACTTCAATACACCCGAAGGTGGAGGTTTCCAACCACATTGAGGTTTGCATCCCTTTTGCTGCTCCTCTGTTGCATACATGAACTCATTGTATCTTGCCAATGCATTGTCCAAGGCTTCTTCTGGAGTTAAGCTCTTATTCTCATAAAGTAGTTTATTTCTTCTATACCATAGCCCCCAATCACATAGGAATAGCTTCTTTATTTCACCTTGTTTATTCCTTCTAATCAAGTGAGCCATAATCTGCAAAAAATCAACCTGAACTTGAAACTCTTACAAAAATCTAAGTTGTGCCTGCAGAACTTCTTTGAAACTTGAGCAATATAGTAGAGCATGATTAATATCCTCCTATTCCACCTTACATCATCTACATTTAGCATCACCCACTACATTCTTTGCTTGTAGATTTTTCAGAGTTGCTAGCCCATTCTTACACACCTTCCAAGCAAAGATCTTTATTTTGTTAGGTACTTTCATCTTCCAAATCTTCCTTCACCATCTCCTCTGCTCCTCCCCATATGAAACCTCACCAAGCTGCCTTTCTTCACCCCAAGGACATGAACAGTCTATAGGCACTCTTGATACTAAATTGTCCATCAGACCCATGCTCCTACACCATGCTGTCAGGTCTGCTATCAGTAGGTAACATTATGTTCAGAACCTCAAAAGCTTCTCTTTAAGGTAAAAGTTTTCGTACCTTATCCAAATCCCACTATCTTCTGTGTTCATCAATCAGATCTGCAACTGCCTAGTTCAATTGGGATTGAGTAATAGAATCTAAAACTAGGATTAAACTGTGCTTTGGCAACAAATAGTCAAACCATATATTAATGGCATTTCCATCTCCTACCCTCCATCTGCACCCTTGTAACAGCAAGCTCTTTGCCTCTCAAATACCCCTCCACACATAAGAAGGAGTTGCTCCTAGCTTGGAGTCTTTAAAATTAGAAGAGGTGAAATACTTAGCCTTGAAAATCCTATAAAGCAGCGAGTCCTCCTCTTTGAGAATCCTCCATCCCTGCTTTGCTAAGAGTGCTAAGTTGAAAGTTGAAAGTCTTTAAACCCCATGCTACCATTTGCCTTTGATTCACACATTTTCCTCCAGCTAACCCACCTAATTTTATTCTCCTCTTTCTTTTGTCCCCACCAAAATTTGGTGATCAAACTTTCCAATTCATTGCATAGAGAGGTAGGAAGTTTAAAGCAACTCATTGTGTAGGTGGAAATAGATATGGCTATAGCCTTGATAAGCACATCTTTCCCCCTTTAAGATAGAATCTTCTCCTTCCACCCTTGAAGTTTCTGTCATACTTTATTTTTAAGCTGAGAAAAAGCTTGGTATTTCCCTCTGCCCACCATGGAAGGGAGTCCTAGATACTTGTCATAATTTTGGCATTGCAACACTCCCCACAACTGCATGATCTTTGCTTGTTGACTAGGTATGACATTTTTGCTGAACACCATGGAAGTATTTTCCTTGTTCACCTTCTATCCAGAGGCCTTCTCATAGACATTTAGTAGATGCATTATATTCAAGTTGGTTTGTAAGGTAGCCTTGCAAAACAAGACACTATCATCTGCAAACAACAGTGAATTATTTATACTATAAATTAATTTTTTTAATAGTGGACCCCACTCTTTTTCAAAGCCATTACGCGGCGTTTACGCACTTCACGGTTGTATGTAGAATTACTCTGGTTCGGTTCTATAATATATAAGCTATTATTATAGTTATAAATGCATAATATATTATGACATCGTACTATATATTATACATAATATTATAACTATAAATGCATATACCGGCATATACTATAATTTTAGCATATGCATGGTATTTGTATATAGCAACTAATGATTGTTCATACCATGATAGACGTACATAATATTATGGTACTATTAAAAGAGAAATATTTTAACCACAAATGAATTTTACAAAAGTACTCACAAATTATATATTAACGTGATTTGATATTGTACATCAAAATGTAAATTTTCTTTTATTGTAAAATAAATCTATTTGTGATTATAGCACTTCTCCCAATAAATAGCATACTTGAATACGTATGCAAGTATATTACAACTATATATACATGTAACTATCTAATTAAATACAAACTATATAAGCAGTTTTTAAAGTCATACGTATATTTTTTATGATATAAATTGAGAAGACCATATAAATACACCATGTATTTTCCCTAATTGAACCTCAGACATGTATAATGCGCTCCTACCATGCAGATCGGGTAAATCATCAGTTTTTCACTCATAGGAATTTCCTAAAAATTGTTTGTACCTAAGAGTTCAAACCTTTGACCAAGGTAATATAGTATATGACACTACAAGAGATTTGACTTTTAGGAACGAATTAAATTTCATCCCTAAAAGTCATTTTTGGAGACGAACGGATAAATATCCAAAAATGCCTGAGCTACTAAATTTGTTTGAACGGATAAATATCCATTCGAATAAGATATTTTGTGATGAATAAAATCGTCTCAAAAAAGAAAAATTGTTCGAACGGAATAAAATAGATTCGAATATAGAATTAAAGTTTGTTCGAACAGTATATAATATGTTCAAATAATAATATTGGCGAGAAATTAATTTATTTTTCCTGGGGAAAGTTAATAACCGTTCGAACTTAAATTTATTTATTCGAACGGACATTTTTTCCATTAATTTGTTTGTCATCATTAATTTGTGCATATATTTCTTCCATTAAAGTAATAAATATTTTTTCCATTAATTTGTTATCATTTTCAAAATATAAAAATGTGTATATATTATATATTATGATTTGTGGTGAGTTAAAATATTTATAAACTCATAAATTAATTTTCTGTAATTAATTTCAAAACTTTATAGTGATTTCTTTTATGTTAAATTTATATAAATATAACTTTAAAGATAGTATTATTTTTTATATTATCAAGAATGGCAAGTAAAATGAAAAAAATAAACAACGTAGCAAACATGAAAAATAGAAGTCATACATTAATTACATCCCAAATATATAATGTTCAATACAACATAAAAAGTAAAATAATAATTAAAGCAATCTATTTGCTAAGTAGATTAACATCCTCTTGTAACGTTTTTATATTTCCTTCCAAATCCCTAAACTTCTCAATGATGGGCTCAACAAACTTCACAAATAGAACTCGTACCTGATCCAAAGTAGCCCCAGGAGGCTATCTCTCAATAGCGGCAGTACTACTAGAAGTTGGATCTGTCGGCGAGGCACTAGGTTGTTCTGGTGCATTCTTCTGCAAGTGCTCCTTGCTCTTGCTGAATGTGAACTTGTTAAGGGGCCCCATCTGTGGTGACCTCCGCTCAATCACAAACATTGTAACCCCCGATCGGAGTAGGAGGTTAGATATCAACAATGCAAATGGTAGACTACCTCCTCTGGAATAGCGTGACTTCAATCGAATGCAAAGGAAGAAATACAATGCCAAATCAATAGGGTCCGCCCATGCTATCCCCAACAAAAATCTGGCTCGATCGATCTCGAAATCAGTCTTGTGTTTTTTCGGATCGATGTTATAGCCAACAATCAAATTAAACATTCTGAAAAATGCCATACAATCGGCCTGTCAGATCACCTTACTCCCATCATCTTGAGGAGCCGAAGGGTCTCGCACTAGCTGACGGACCTGATCATCAATGAGACCATCATTGGATAGATCCTCATCCTCACTACCATCCGAACTAGCATCCAGCTCTACATTCAGCGCTAGCGTTGAGGATGCAGTCGGTGTGTCGAAATCAGATGGTGTAGTCGCTGGTTCCAACGTAGCCACTGTAGGATATGCACCTTCCACGCACAGGATATCAAGAAACTCAGCAATAATGCAGGGAGAGAAAGTAATACTCACTCCCCAGATCGATAAGGTGTAGAATAGAGCATCAGCGTTATCCTCTCTCACGGCACGGTAAAACTCACCGACCATCTTTGGATATGCAGTACTCCGCTACTGACAGATCGGTGTCCATCCCCGTTCGGTGAAGATAGACTGTATGCTTCGTCCCTCCCATGAAAGATCTGAGAAGTCACACAAAATGATCTCACGCTCAACAAGTATAGGTCTCGTTTCCTGAGCATGAGCTGCTCCACTACTTTGGTCGGGCTAATATCTCGCACATTTTCTCCTGATGGATGCCATTAGTATACTGTTTAACCACAATGAAAGTAAGAATATAATTAACCATAATATTTAAATTATATTATTGAAAAATTATACTATATTGAACTGAATTGAAATAATAAATTCGAACGTAACATATTCTGTTCGAACAAGTAAAATCTATTCGAATGGACTGTTCTGTTCATTTGAACCAACAATTTGTGTTCATTTGAACGAATTTATTTTGTTCAAACTGAAATAAATCTGTTTGGCAACTGAGTGTTCAAACGGACTAGAGTTCATTCGAACGAGAACACGCCAAATAGGCTGAGACGACTCAGCCCTGAACGAAAAAACTCAATCTAGATGTTAACCTTTGTTTTAATCAGTAGAAATTATTAAGGACTGAAACCCAATCATTTCTACTGATTATTTTTATGTTATTTCTAAGGAATACACCAAAATGGGGGATTTCAGATTCGAAATACATACCCCCCCAAACACAACCCATTCGAACATAAAACCAAACAATAAATGTGGAGGACCCATACCTTTTAGAAGTTCAAATGTGGGGTTGCAATGGCGGTTGAGTGGCGGTTTTCACGGCGGAGATAAGGTGCTAAATCGAAGCTCTCAATGGCTGCTGGTTCGAACTGGAGTGATTTGTTTCATTGTATTCGAATTGGGTATATAATGACCGTAGCGTCTCATTCAAACGGGATAAATATCCGTTCAAACGGTTATTATACTAGTATATAATAAACTAATACTACAAAGTATAAAAGTATAAAAATAAAACTAATAATAGTATTATAATACTTTTATTTAAAATATTTAGTATATTATTTGTAATATACTTATTCTATTACCTATAACATACTAAGTACTTAGTATAATTATAATGGCCTAATTATATAGCTACTATATATAAGTTATGATAACTGTACAAGTTAATATAATTAATATATATTAATAAGTTATATATATGGTACTTATTAGTTATATAGCTACTATAGTTTAAGTATTATATATAGACTATATAACTATTGCTATTATAAGTTATGCTAACTATACTCATATATGTTCTCTGGATGGTATAACACTAACTATAGATACACGTTACTATTATAAGTTATGATAAGTAGTATACAAGTACTTAATATAATTAATATATATAGTACTTATTAGTTATATAGCTACAATAGTGTAAGTATTATATAGTTACTATATAGCTATAACTATTATAAGTTATGATAACTATACTCTTAAAAGTTATATAATAATATAACACTAACCGAGCAGCACCAACTAGTTTCCCTCAAAGAATAGCAATTTCACGAAGACCCAATAGAGAAGAATAGTAAACAGTAAAGAAGTTCAGAGATAAGCTACGGAACACCTTATAGAGAAGAAAAAATAGAAATTTCTTTTCGGGTGATCGGTTTCGACCGATAGATGATTAAATGAACCCGTTATGGGTTTTGACCCGTTGAACCCGATTTTAGTCCCGTGGGCCCATGTCGGGCCTTTTGGTTTGTTCGGGCCAAGCCCTTTTTTGCACAGCCCTACTAGTCACTACGTCTTTATGTGCCTTAGCGGGCTACAAGGCCCGCAGGGTCTGGAGGTGAAATGGCATGGTACTGTAGTAATAGCCCAAAAACTAGTTGTGGTGTGGTATTGACTAGGCATGGTCTTAAGGTGCCTTGGCCTGACATGGTCTTAGACTCTTAAGGTGTGTTGATTGTTACTAGTCTGGCTAGGACTGTTCATCCGGGCTGAGTTTTTTTCCGGCCATGTCCGGAACCTAGATAACCAGGTTCTGGCCCAGATCAAATCCAGGCCGGAACCCGTATTATAAAAACCGGATATATCTTGTCTGGACCCGGGTATGAAACCCGGGTTCCGTATTCATAACCCGGTATAACCGGATTTGTATAAAAGGCAAAAAAAAAATCTCGATCCTTTGGCCCGTGACCCCAGACCCCCCCCTCCCCCTCCTTTCTCAACCCTAGCAACGATTCTACGAAACCCTAGCCGCCGTCGTGATGATCTCGATGGTTACTTGATGGAGAGGAGTAGCTGATTCGAGTACTCTCTCTCACCGATGGCTTGCAGAAGCTCAGCTTTGAGAATCATCTCTTCCTCAGCCAAACTAGCCAACCCTAGATCACAGTACACCTCTTCGCCCACCAATACACTCATACCCATCAAGCTCTCAAACCCATCTCTCACCGACATCCATCCGAGCCTTCTAGACCTGGTAAAATGGTACCGCTATCATCCAAGAAGCTCTCCCTTAAGCACAATTGAAGCCAAAGGCCCTCAAAGCCCGTCGTGCCCTCGCCCTCACCCTCGAAGATTGTCTGGCAAGGACTTTTTGTGTACTTCCGAGGTATACTAAAAGGGACTTAGTGCCTTAGTGTGGTACGAGCCTTGAAAGGCCTTTAGGTGCCCTAGCGTAATACTCGACCTGCGGGGTGTCGTGCCAGGGAAACTAGCCCGACATGGACTTTACATGCCTTGGCGAGGTGTGTTATGGTTGGGACCTAGCCTGACATGTCTTTTAATGCACTATCCGGACAATAGCTCGAAAGCATATTTTGGTGCCTTGGCTGGGTACTAGCTTGACAAAATCTTTAGATGCCCTAGAGGGTCACTAGGGTCTTTTCTGTGTAATGCCGATGTAATAGCTTAGTCAAGTCTTCAGCACCCTAGCAGGGTACTAGTCTAGTAGGTTCATTAGTTGTCTTTGGAAGTCTCTAACCGAGCAGGGCCTTTTGTTGCCTCGGTAGGGTACTAGCCTAAAAAGATTTTTAAGGGAAAAAGCTACGCCCACCGCTTGCCCTTACCGCTTAACCTGACATTCCATATGGCATGATTTAATAGATTAAAAAATTTCATTTTTTCAAACGAAAAAGTATATTTGAAGCGAAAAATTATGTCGTCTTCTACAAGTGAAAAATTTCATCTTCTTCAAGCCTCCCTCTCTCCCGAAAACGTCTCTCCCTTGTAAAATCAGTCGCCTCCATCAATAACGGTAAACCACCAGTCGCTAGATCTACTCTCCCTTCTCCCTTGTTTTCGTCTTCTTCAAGCCTCCCTCTCTCCCGAAAACGTCTCTCCCTTGTTTTTGTCGCCTCCATCAACAACGGCAAACCACCAGTCGCCTCCATTTTGTCTGGCCAAACCATTTTGTCACCTCCATTTTCTCTGGCCAAACCATTATGTCGCCTCAATTTTCTCTGGCCAAACCATTTTTTCGCCTACATCAACCACGCCAAACCCTAAGACCACCAAAGCCCCTCACCTAAAATCAAAGCCCCTCAAAATCGAAGCCTCCATTGTCATGCCGACAGAGGTAAGACATTCTATTTTCTCAAATTATTCCCAAAATTTGAAAAAAAAAATGCTTCATGCTGTTGCTTTCCATTTTTTATCTTTTCTTTTTTAAAATTAATTCATGTTTTCTTTGTTGGCAAAGCAAAACAAAACTAATATATTTTTTTTAAGTAGGTATGCTTCATATGAATAATCAATCTACTTCCATGGGTCATTTTATCTAGCCTGTTATTTCTACCCTTGATAGGGAAGTAGAGTGAATTAAGGTCTTACAATTTGAATTCATGGAATATTGAACATGCATGGAGTACCGGTCGCTTTCTTCAGCTTTGAATTCATGAATATGGTCTTGCAATTTGCACAAATTGCTGATCATGTTTTACCTTTCCAAATCATTCTAACTTTACCAACATCGACGATTATGACAGAGTGCATAAATTTTACACACATATATATATATATATATCCATTAGTTTCTATTCATGTATGTGCATATTCAATTAATTTTGAGAAGTATTGAAATTACATATGAATTATTTTTGGACTTTGAATTCAAAAACTTTGTTGGCTACATATATACCCACCTTTATTTAGTTTCGTTAGTCCAGGAACTGTCATGGTTACTTCCTCATTTGCTAGCTGTCATGTGCATGCCTTGTTGATTGATGATGATGATGATGATATATATATATATAGAGAAAATATATTTGTAACCGTGAATTGTGTAACCATCGCATAATCGCTTTGAAAAAATTAAATAAAACATACGACCCATCTGAAAAGAATTAATTTTTTAATAGAGGACCTCACTTTTTTTCAAAACGATTACGCGGCGTTTATGCACTTCATAGCTGTATGTAAAATTACTCATATATATATATATATATGTTGTGTTAGTCATTTTGATATGTTGTGTTGGTCATTTTGATATATATATATATATATATATGAGGTCACTAATCAATCATTTGGTAGTCTAGAAATAGAGGTTGTTAATATTAACACAATGTCTGAAGCACGTAGTAGCACTAGTAATATCTCATGCTCAAGAAACTCTTGTCAAAATGAATATCTAATATGCTTTTGTGGTATTAAAGCATGTTGACGAACCGCGCATATGGAGGATAATGAGGGGCGCCTATTTTTCAGTTGCCAAAACTTTGAGGTATGTTATTTAACTCTTGTTTGCTAAGAAGTGATTGGTAATCTATGTTTGCTAATATGTGTTGGTTGATTTTTTTTATTGGTATGACCCGAAAATACTACCATATGGCGAGAGGAGAATCACATTTTAAAAATTGAAATTCAAACGATACAACTAGTAATGGATATCCAAACAACTTGACATCGACTAGAAATAGAGATAGGAGGCACAAGAGAAAGTTTGAGAGAGTCAATGTAGTTTTAGTAATTTCAATGTCATGGATACTTTGTTTAGGTATGCTTTTTGGGAAATGTTGAGAAAAAAAGATGTAATATATGAAGCAATTTTTTATTTTAGCTTATAAGGAATGTATGGTAGATTACTTGTAGAGGAGAATTTGATGAAACGCTATGTTTTAAAATTAAGCTTGTTGGGATGTTCATTTGCACTATTTTGAGCATTTTTCAGTTCATTTGTTTAATATACTTTATTATCATGTCAGGAGTATGCTTTCCAGAATTGTTCCACCATTTTTCTATACAATTTAAATGAACAAATAAATACGGTTTGCAATCCATCTTCAACTACCAAAATTGATTTTAAAAGATAAACAATGGAAGTTCTATGTAGGTTCCCTCGAGACAATAACAATTTGGCAGCCAACCTATTTATCTACACAAGAACCAGGACCACAACAAGGACCTCTACAAATAATCTATTTGCAGCAATCCAAAAAAAAAGATGTAATATATGAAGCAATTTTGCATTTTGCAGTTTGCATTGGTCCCTCCCATCATTAATCAACAAGAAAAATGTAGTTTAATTACAAAATATGAAGGAACCATAAAATTGGTCCCTCCCAAAAAACTATAGTTTCGTTACAAAATGTGGAGCAACAAGGAAAATGTAGTTTCATTACATTTTTTGGCGTAACCAGAAAAATGGAGCAACCAGAAAATTGATCCCTCCCAGAAAACTATAGTTTCATTACAAAATATGGAGCAAATATACAAAATCATCCAACTATCTTCCAAAAGCATGGCGTCTTCTAATCACCAAAGCTGCATCATTTATGATTAATATCTCGAATCATTATCCTGGTCCGAGAGATGCAATCATCTCCATTGCCCCTAATTGAACAAAAAGCCACTACTATCATCTAAAAAAGAATCCTCAAAAACTAAATATGATATTTCACATTGAGACTACCTGCATTGTAAGAGCACTCGGTCCAATATGAAGAGCCTCTGTAGTGTATACTTGATCAATTGTGTACTAAGGGGGGCATAAAAAAATGTTAAAAGTGCAACGCACTTAAGAAAAATAATACCAAAATAATGCATTTTGAATTACCTGTGAGGGAGAAGCAAATTGTCTAGTACCAAAATAATTTGTAGTGTATACTTTGTGAGTTGTGTACTGTGAGTGGCATAAAAAAATTGTTAAATGAACCAACGTGTTAAAACTGTGTGCACCATAATGTGGTTTGAATTACCTGTGAGGGAGGACCAGTCCGTCCAATGCCAAAATAATCTGTAGCAATCGAAAGGAGTTGAAAAACAATCTGGCGCATATGTCCAAACTTGACTTTGTTGATACTAGTGGCAAAAGTAAATTATTTTTCCCGTGTTTATAAACATAAAAAATCTAGCAATTGTGAATAGAAAAAATGTACTTGGGTTTGAGGAGCCTCATGTTATGTGCAGCTCACAATGCATTCATCTGGAGCGTGACTACTCCATTGTGAATTGGAATGAAGATGATAATTTATCTTTACACATCTATAATATTTTTGAAACCGTAAATTTAGTATACAACATTAATAAAAAGGAACCTCAGCTTCGTGATGGTGTAATCACCGTCTCGTACTAGATTTCTTAAGACTCTTCTCAACGTGGTGCACTTTTTTCTTAGACGGTGGTCTTCCCTTACTCCAAACTACCAACGGACTAAGAACTCTACATGTCGTACCCTCCATGAAAGTAGCTGGATCAACTGTATTTCTAGTATCACGATTAGCGATACCAAGGTATTGTACCTTCAACTTTTCTATCTAGCTAATCAATTTAACATAGCTACTCTCGACCTTTGAAACATTGGAACATAGTTCATACCAACAATTATGGATCCTATCATACCTTCGGGCATCGTCTATGCCTACATAATATGCCCCTAAACTCAAATAACTTAGAACTGCATTTAACATCAAGGGGATCTTGATCAACTTTGACAGTGAAGGTTGCACGTTTTAACAAGTCATCACTAACTTGAACCTCATCGGCAACTACGAACGTATATCTACCACCCTCACATCCCAATAACGAGGTAGTCAAATATAGAAATCCTCGCAATTCCTCTTGTACTTCTTTGAATTTAGCAATTGTATTTATTTTTTGAAATTGCTTCTCAAGAGGATAGCGATTGATGTAAGGAATCTCCATGTTCCATGAATTAAAGTTAGCAAATATTTCATTCTCTACCTTCATCCTAATGGCTGAATCATACTGGTCAACAAATTGTTTCAGATTTGTTCTAGAGTTAATGTATTCGTCGAAAAATGCATTCATACCTTCACTCTACTGTGTAGTTGACATTTCTGCCCAAAATGTGTCTCTAACGCAGGCCGGCACCCAAAAATACCGATCAATATATAGTGATACAAACTATGCATTCTCATGTAGATCATAGGTATCAAGCATATCATGCCAATGTTCCTCAAATTCATGCTCATTGAAAGAGTCAGAAACGCACCTATGTAGAGTACTCTTGATTTTTCCATATCGTTAATGTGATCCAAACTTCTCTTGAAGCTTTTTCATTATATGCCACAAGAAGAAGCGATGCCTAGACGTTGAAAACACCCTCAAAATTGAAATTTTCACGGCCTTATCTTGGTCTGTGATGATTGCATTAGGCGGTTGGTCATTCATACACTTCAACCATGACTCAAACAACCACTCAAATGTATTTGCGTCCTCATTGGATATCAATCCGCACTCAAATAGGATTGACTGCTCATGGTAGTTCACATCCACAAACACTACAGCACCTCCAACCTCGAGGCGAAGTTGTCATGCTTTGTCAATGTAGTTTCAACACTCCTTCTCCCCGAATGGCACATTCTCGTAACCCCCCGCCTCAACAACCACAACCTTGAAATTTTTGGACAACCTTATTCCTGTCACGTCATTTATTTCAAGCCTCTTAGCTACATGCGCATCAACCATATTAAAGCATCTGAAATGTCTTGCCTTTCTCAGACTACAAATGTGTGTGATCCAAGGTCACTTTAGATATGGTATATTCACCTTCTTCATTCAATATCACGTGAATCCCAACCATACACCCTATCTTCTCTGTTTGTCTTGATTTCATAACATTGGTAGCCTTACTCTTTTATGTGCCTCCTCGCGCACATGCCAAGTAAAACCATCTTACATTCTCATTGTCATCCTGTCTAGAATTTCTTTTGCACATCCCAAACCTCATCTGCTTACCATACTTCATATAGTAAGACCGAACTTCTTCTATAGATGAAAATTTCATTCCAACCTTAGGTTATTCAATAGTTTCATCACATTCAATCTCCTTATCAATTCCTACCTCATCACACTCATTATCTGAATGTTTTATGCCGGCATCCATTGTCCATCCAACATTCGAATTGTCTGCAAATTGTTAGCACATTGAAAACAAGGGAGATGCATTGTATATTAAAGAACAAGCAAAAAAAGAAAAAAAAATACCATAATGTAGTTTGAAAAAAAAATCGAAAAAGCCTAAAAGCTGGTGGGCATAACTTGTAACAATATGATATATTGTTACCATGTATTCTAAACTTAACCATGCACTTAGCAAAAGACAAAAGACAAAGCATATAACGCACTATCATTATCTAATCACAATATTCCATTATTTTTTATTCAGTGTTCTTTTTGCTTTTCATAGACTCCAAGCGGGCCATATTTCAAGCATTTATCATAGATGTATAAAATTACAGTTTGTCAGTCATATAAACAACAATCCCCTACTAAACTCCCATGAACAAACACTTAAAAGGAACCAATTCATCCAAAAAAGAGGATCTTTCACGACATCTAACTTCCACAACTGTGCCACACATCTTTATCTTAAATCAGATATAAAAATAGAGTTTGCAATTGGTAAATTTAAAGGTATAAGAATGTTTGTATCCAATTCAAATTGAAGCAAAGTTAGATGTGAAATACAGGTATGAAACATGGATTAACCAAATAGCAACATTGTATCAAAACAGCTTCAAGACATTACGCTACGAGAAGGGAAGAAAAGAGAAAAAGATAGTGGAGAGAAGGGAGCACAACTATACCAACCAAGAAAAAAGAGACCTACAAGAAAACTCTCCATCAACAATACATGGTAACTTGTATAAAAATGATTTGGTCACCTTTTTATAGATCTTATAGATTGAAACCCTATTCAATTTGAGGAAGAGGGAAAGAAATCTACCTCTCGGATTGGAGATCGGACAGAGGAAGATGGTGCCGGAAATGGATCTCTTTTGCCGCGCGGACTGGATGCCAGTGCCGGACGGAGGGAGATAAGGGGCAAGCTTCAGGGGTTGGGGTTGGGGTTTTCGGATCTGAAGAGGGAAAGAAACGAGAGAAATGTTGTTTCCTTTTCCTTTTCTTTTTTGTTTAATTTTAAAATTAGAAAAAACAATTGTGTCATGCCATGTCAAGTAGTATCTGCAAGCAGGAGCAATGGTTGGTGGCTGTGGAATGACCCAATTTTAAGTGCCTTTCTTAAGTACTAGCTAGGGAAGGTCTTTAAATGTCTTGGTAGGGTACTAGTTAAATAAGGTCATTAGCTTCCTTTGGGTACTAGCCCTACAAGGTCTTTAGGCGCCCTAGCAAGGTGGTAGTGATTGGTGCAAAATGGCAAGTGCACAGTATCATAATTTTATAGTAAAGTGATGAGAAGAGTATCGTCCTCAAGGATTGGTAACTTACTTTTGACAAATACCGAAATTATACTAATCTCGACTTTATTTAGAAAGGTCACTAAGATTTTTGTAATTGCAATTTAAAATAAAATCGATTCAAAAAAGATAATCGAAGGAAAAGAAAGATGTTATTCGAAGATCAAATTAATGGGAAAGAAAACTTCTAAGAAATCGATTTCACCTAATCCTTCACTATGCTTTACTCATCTAATTAATTAAATTTAATTCTTTATGTTTGTTAGCAAATCTCCAATTCATCCAAAAGCCTCTTTCGATAGTCAATTGAAAATTATTTTTGTTCATCATTTTACACAAGAGTATGCAGATTAATAATGCAAGAAAGCAATAAGACCAATGATTTTAATACTACATAGGTTCATACAAGTCTTTCGATCTCTATATTTACCTATACCGAAATATCCAATATCTATCCTATAATTCTCTCTTTTGATAGCAAATCACAAGATCAAAATCATCTAATTAATGGCTAGTTAATTAGAAGTAATAAGCTCAGAATAAATCAGACAACCATGAAAGAGAATTACTTCAAATTAGTATAGAAAAGCAAGCATAGTTCGGAACTAGATTACATCATTTTCCTAAAATAAAGAAAATTTAGTTCATGCTAAAAATTAAATTCAATATAAACGAATTCACCATAATTTTTAGTCGAAAGTAAAGAAAATCAAAACTCCTCGTCGTTCCCAGTGACCTAGAATTTTTACTATGTGCGTTGGTCTCTGCTCGCATGTGCAGATGGGTCGCGTCTCTTTCGTCTCTAATTTCAAGCTTCTCACCTTTTTCTCTTCTTTCCAACGTCATCTCTTTGTTTCAATTTTTTTTTTTAAATCATTAATGGTGGTAGGTAGAGTGAAATCATAAGCTAGGATAGGTTTTTGAGATTTTGTTGTTGAGCCTTTCTTTTTTTTTTTCCTTCCTTCATGCGTCAACTTCCAGTGTCGCATCTTGAGGATTTTTTGTTCCGCTTCTTTTCAACGTCGTGTGTTTTTCATTTTTCATTTCAACTTGATCTTTATCCTCAAAACAGCTTCAATAACTAGCCCTCATATTTAGATAAATCTTCATTTAAATGAGAGAGACTCTAGACAATATGCTTCTAAAATTTGGATCTTTATTTTCTTCAAATCTGAAATAAAATTTAAATGAAGACAATGAAGCCTAAAATCAACAAAAATAAATAAAATTGGACTTAAATTTAAGAAGTGATAAAATATAGGAAATTATGCAAGTCATCAAACACCCCCAAATTTAAAACTTTGTTTGTCCTCAAACAAAAAGAAAATAAAATAAACAATATAGATAATATCAACTAGACCCCATAGAAAAATCTCATCACTCACCAAGCCATGATTTGAATTTAGATTTTATCACTATTATCTTACTCTTTTAACATCAAATATAGCAGGAAAATCAATCAAAAATTTGGCAATTTGTCAAGCAAAAGTTAAGCGATTACTTCAACCTAAAGCTAAGACCTTGAATGTGTATGTGATATAGTCAATTCAACTCCAAACCACCTACAAACTCAAATAAAAGTAGAAC